>NC_133898.1:121419830-122102176 GCF_964199755.1 Larus michahellis
GTCAGGTGAAACCTAGTAAATTTTTGAAAGATAACGTAATGATGCACTTAATGGTAATCTACCGTTTACCCTTGACACGGAGTGCCACATCAATCACAATTTCTTTTACTAAGTATGCAGAAACCTGCAGGCAAAACAACGAGGGTCAGGGAAGTATCCCCTGCTTTATTACCACAGCTGTGCCAAGCAGATTTCCAAGGAAAAAACGAATCACACAGGACAAATCAGACAGCGTGGGCTTGAGCTCTCCTCTCACCAGAGCGGGACTTTCTGGACTTGGCCATTCACTTTGCTCAGTCATGAATTATATATAATATAATATAGTATAGTATAGTATAGCATAGCACAGCACAGCATAGCATAGCATAATACACAATACAATATTATATATATATATAATACAGAATTATATTTTAAAACCGTGAGTAATTTCCTCTTCAGTTGCTCAAGATGCCATTTGGTTTGCTGTATCCGCAAGCTGCCTGTCACAGCTCGGTATCAACCAACCCACGTGATTTCATGGCAGCAAAAGAACTGAAGAGTGAACACAAGTGACAAAAAATTATTTCCCTCCTGGTGTGAATTAAGAACATACAGCATGCACTTTCTTCTATTTTATCTTACGGATCTCCTGTGATCCTCAACAAAGGTTTGGGCATAGTAAATGGGCAATAATAGAATAAAGATCTCAAACACAGTTAATAGAAAATCTTATCACTGGAAATTTCCAAGTGCTTTATAAGAATTAAGTCCCACAGAGGAGTCTTACCATACTTATTTTATGGCTCAATAAATGGAAATTTAGGAAGTTACATGACTCCACATGAAAATACACATGGTGAAAGTAGAAAGATTTAAAACAACTGCCTGGTAATTCACAATCTTCTGCTCTAACCAAAGCTTACTTTTCTGGGTAACCACACTGTTTCTGTAAAACGAAGTGGTAAAAAAAATGTAAATAACCAGCATTTTGTCAAAACATTTGCATTTTTTTAGCATGAACATCATGGTGGCTTAGTTCATTAGCGGCTGCTTAGTTCAAGACAGTATTCTGTTACCATCTTCTAAAGCCCGCTCCCAACTGCTACGAGGCGGGGGCACGTGCACTTGATTTCATGCTTTCAACTTAAATTTTCTACATTTCCTATTTATTAGTGCCCAGATTTTCACTTTGGCACCAGATTCATTTATTTTTTTCTGTTCCTTTCACTCCAGATTTCTCACGATGTTACGTATAATCTATGAGACTAAGTGATGGAAATAAGGATTCTTCTTTTAATTTTGTAAGAAATTAAACCCTTTGTATACGAGGCGCATAATTTGCTCCCTGCAGAGCTTAATTTGTTTTCCAAACAAAAGCACAGTTAGTCTGTGAACGTGCTGTTAAAATTCTAAATAATACACGTACATTTTCTCTGATGGGCAGAAGAAATTCTTATTCCCTAGGAAAAGCAAACTTTTTGAGTGCCACTAACAGCATCGCGGCAACGTCTGCCAGCTCGACTTTAGTAGGGGTTATTTGAGTTTTCATGGCTTGAGCACAGATTGGATCAAGACTCCTGATCACAGGACCTTCTGGTAGAGTTTTCATAGGCATATTGAGGATGCAGCTAGGGATCGAGTTCTTCAAGGGAACGGGCACGTGCAGGGCTGTGAAGGCACGTGGAGGATGTGCGGACATTCACAGGCAGAATTTCTCTGACAGTATCTGAAGAAATTATGGTTCAGTTGAGCAGAACTACTTATTGCCATCCTTAAGCACGCAATGACCCAGCCAGCTTTTTTATGTAGGTGAGAGCGCAGTAGCAAAATGCAACAGGATAACAGCAGAGAGCAAGGTGTTTAAAGATGAACATTATTTAAAAAGTCAGGATTATTTTTTTTTTTGCTTTTATACAGACACATCTGAGATTCTCTGATCCTGTGAATTCAGACAGTAGTGCCAAAGATATAAAACATCAGTATGTAAACATGTACTTTTAAGGACCAAGCGTAAAACCATGCAAGCAGTCCATAAGACCCATTTACCAATTTTGCATGACAACTTCTGTGTGGTTCCCTCTAAGGCATTAGGTCTAGGTATTGCCTTGGGCTCATGCCAAGCCCAACACACGTGTACACACACACGCACACACACACACGTACGCCTACCACCCAGGTACACGCTTCTAAGTCTTTGCTGAGTAAATATAGCAAAACCTAGAGATCCCCATCCAGTACACTGGTTACATGAATATTAACGACATCCTACAGTAAAAGAGAAAATTCAAAATTAAACACAGTAAAGTAGGCTCATATGCACAGAGCTGAGCTATGACCAGAACAGGAATACGACAAACAGTTTTATGGTATCAGTACAGAAATAACCTAAGCTTTATCATATCAGAGTCCCTGATTACTGACTATCCTACGTGATTTTTTCCCCTTGCATACCTCCTGTAAATAGAAAGAGGTGAAACTAGTAGAAAATTTTTTATCACCTACACTTGTGGCTTCCACTTTGCATTGTAGCCTCCATCCTGGTAAACTAAACTGGGCTAGGACCTAGGCTCCAAGACCAAAACTTTTTATTATGTCCTCTGGCGTGATTTTGGTCAAAACCAGCCACCATGTTCCAAGACAATGTCTGGGCACAGGACCGAAAATAGCGCAGACCAAGAACTGTTCTTAATAGAAGACCTGTGCAAAGCAATGATGTTTGGGGCTACGGGGAAAGGAAGAGGTTTCGCTATTGGAATATAAGCTATATTGTGCCACTTGCTGTCAAGAGCCACATGATGGGCCCTGGTTTTTTTTATAAAGAAAAATAATTTAGATACTAGTTTTAGTGTATCTACCTCACTCAATCAGAAATACCTCAAACTGTTCAGAGGGATTTAATAATTGATTTTGTCATCCCTGGCAATTACATGCAGATCCTCCTTTCTGTTATCAAGACATCATTCATCAGATGATCAGCAAGGAAAGAGCAACCCGTCACTAACTCCTCATGTCTTTACATACATACATGCTCATGATAGCTGCTGAAATCGCACCATGAAATGCTGGGGAAATGGATGAGAATAAACCTTTGCCCTTTTCAGAGCTCATTTTGTCTCAGTTTCATCCAAGTTCACTCCTGGCCCTTAACTGAGGTGCCTAATTTAAGACTTAAATCACACAAGACTCTCAACTGAATTCAGTCACGGACAGATCTCAGAAGACGTCAAATGAACTGAACTCACTTTCTAGTAGAGTCTTCTGCTTCCCACTAACGATACAGAAGACCTAACATTTCTAATTAGGACCTTCATCATATGGAACAAAATAAGAACCCCCCTGTTTGCAGATCTGGTCTTCAAATTACAGAGAGGCAGTAGAAGAAGAGAAGCTAGAGGTATTTCATAATGACGGTCACTACCTCTCTTCTGTAGCTAGATTGCAGTTGGCAATGAATGTAGTGCTTCACTACACGCCAAACCAGCTTTATGAGATCCAACCTGGGTATCTGCTTCAAGATACTTAAGACAGTTTTTCCAAGCAGAAGTACAGAAAAAAAACCCCAAACCCAACCAAAAAAAAAACAACCCCAAAATGGAAAGAAGGAGTATAACAATGAGGTTCTATTTAGTTAAATTTGGTATCTTAATTATTCATCTCACAGAACCAACTCAGAAGCTACCACTATCTTTAAATATGCCCAGGAAAAACAATCTAAAGGATGAATGAGTGGGAAAAAAACAGGCAAGTAATACAGCTGAAAGGACACATGGGAGATGGTGAACGGCAAATGACATGCAAGCTTGCAATATGATACGGTGCAGAAAGCAAGTGAGAGAGAAGCTCTGCAAGTTAATGTTACGTATAGTGAGGAAACACAT
Organism: Larus michahellis; assembly: GCF_964199755.1. Taxonomy (NCBI): domain Eukaryota; kingdom Metazoa; phylum Chordata; class Aves; order Charadriiformes; family Laridae; genus Larus; species Larus michahellis. The sequence continues at coordinate 121,423,691 of NC_133898.1, forward strand.
CGCAAATGCCAGAGGAAGCTCCATCTCCCTGGGAGACAATGCAGGTTGCATTCCGTACAACCGAAAGCCAGCCACAAATACAGCATAAAATTAGTGAAGAGCTTGGATGATAAAATTTCTGGAGAAAGGAATATGAATAGCTTGGCAAAGTGGGAGCAAAAAGCCAACGGAGCGGAGAACCATAACTCCACAAACTTTTAAGGGCTATAAATGCAAAGGATGCAAAATAATCACAGAATGGTTAGAGTTGGAATATTTTGGCTGGGACAAGTGACATAAGTAGATGTGATGGGAAGAAATGAAAAAATTCAAATGTTAAAGCAGGTCTCAGAAGTCTGTGTTGACATCAAGTTTTACGCTGAACCAAGTTATCGGGCCCCAACTATAGAACCATCCCAACAGGAACGGTGCAAGAGAGAGAAATTACATGGATGTGACGGACACTCTCGATTTCCAAACCCAGAACATTGTGGCAGGACGCTATAAAAAAGTTAACACAAGGCCTGATAATGCTACTTACACATTCACTTCTCTCCTGTCACTACACGGTCCTGGGACTACAGCATATTACATACACTGACTAAACTAATCATCCAGGAAGAACGAAAACTAAATGTGTTGACTTAAAATGTGGTTGTGGTTTTTTATCTTTCTGTCCCTCCTTTGTGTAAATGGTTCCCACATAAAAAAAAAAAAAAAGAAAAGAAAAGCATGTTTCAGTTATACAGCAAGCTGGCAGAAGCTTTGCAGAGTGGTTATGCCCAGGAAAGAAACTTATCCTTTCAGGAGAAAACCAATCAAACATTATCCGCAAAGTTTTTACCCCTCCTCCAAAAAATCAGAATGAAACATAAAGTTCAGAACGCTACAGAAAAAAATACTTCTCTCTAATTCAAAGAATTCTGGTAATAAAATACACTTTTTAACACTCCAGCACGAGACTGATCATCAAACCCAGTCCACAACCATTCTGCACTTCCTTCCCATCAAGCCATAAGAAATCCGTCAGCACCCAGTGACATATTTTATGATGCTTTGGAAAAAGATCCAAATCCCCAAACCCCGACGATCCAGCACAGGATGAGAAGATGGCAGACTCACAGCACTACCACTGGCGTGGGCCCCCTTTTCTGATACGGAACTCATTAAATTACAATATTAAAAAAATCCCAGGAAAGGACTTTTTTTTTCAGCCAACAGAAAATGCTACCAAAGCAAACCACAGGGATCAGTGCCGATGGAGGACTCCTTTGTGACTTCAAATCTTTGACGATTTTTATCGTGAGCATGTGAACGAGACACACCGGTTGCCATCTACAAAGTTTTCAGTGTTATGGGGAAGGCTGTATACACCGTCTACTTGTGGTCAGTCTTTACTGATTCCAAGGAAGGCAATCGAGGCCACAGAAGATATACCCCAAGCCAGGGAAAAAAGTATTTCTTGGACAACTATGGGAAAGCCCACAAACTGGAGTTAAGGTACTGAAATATAAGACATACTTTATACTAATAATTAAATTTCAGACGCACATATATATGAATGACATTTATGATATATAACTTAAATATATGAATTTATATAACTATACATGATGCACAACCTACAGCAATCATAACAAAGGTACTCTCTTACCTTTTTTTACAGTCTTTTCCATTAACCACTCATATTCACTAAAAATACGGTTTTCTTGCTGTTACTTATTTGGATGATTACTTGAGATCTAATATTTTCAGGTCCAGAAACCAGTTTCAAAATTCTGAATTTATTTATAGCCATCTGATCCTATGTAAGTATTCTAATATAATATAACAGATAATTGCATAACAATTCTATTTTTTCTCTGTATTTACTCCTTGTAATGTTTATAGAAGGCACTCATATACACATTTTCTGTTTAACAGGGTTAAATGAGCCAAGATAGCCCGAGATCCTCCCATAATTTAGGTTCCCTATTATCTTCCTAGGCTTTCTCTCTACTTATTTCAGCCTGAATTCCTCTTTCTTGAACACAGCTGGCTAGAAATGACCTTGTATGCACTTGACAGTACTTAAGCTTTTCTGTCCTCTGAACCATATTATGCCGAACTAAAATGCGTGTGAGTTCTCTCCATGGTGACCTATGTCATTCACCTTCACAACAGCACTGATGGAGACCCTTAGCCTTTTACTGTATACTTTGTCACTCCACACATGCAGGGAGAAAAACAGGCTTTTCTTAAACTCTATCTGTGCAAATATGACTCGGGAGATGTATAAGAAATAGGAAGTACAGAGAATATGATGATAACATTTTAAGTCCCTCTCCTGCACACCCAGACTTTTAATTCTTACAATATGTGTACAAGAGGCGAGGCTGCCTCCTTCAAGTGCTCTGCTGACATGGTTGTCTTCTCAACCTTCTCACTCTTGTTCCTTGGCCAGATTGTCACTCCAAGGTCAAACTAGAGCACAGTCAGCAAGAGCTGAGGCAGGGGAGAAGGGGTAGCCAAGCTCCAATCAATGTCTCCTCTAGAGATCTGCAAAGCAAAGCAACTAGAAATTCATAACATACTTTTAACAAAACAATATTGCCTTAATATTGTGTTGCATCACATCCTAAGCTCAGGTTGGCTGTGTGACAAGGGCTGTTTCCTGTTCGAGTGCTGTTTTCCGTTTATCTTTGTCTGATGTCAGGGATGTCTCTGCCTCTTGGCATCTGATATATTCTCCTTTGTTCATACTTAACTTCATGTTTTTATAGTTAAAATTACTGATAGTACAGCCTAATAGATTGGGATATTCAATTCAATTCAATTCAATTCAATTCAATTCAATTCAATTCAATTCATTCAATTCAATTCAATTCAATTCAATTCAATTCAATTCAATTCAATTCAATTCAATTCAATTCTATCCCATCCATATTCTGGATTTGAACAAACGAGGCAAAATGAGAATTATCAAAGTGCGTGAGAGAGAGAGCACTCTCATTTCTCTGTGACCGCAGGTACAACCCACGCAGACCCCTTCTCACTGCATAAAACTGCAAGACTATTACTGACCTTAAGGGAGCTGGTCAACTTAGATATGTCTCCATCGCTTTGAATTACGAGAGAGAGAACTTTGGAGACAACAACAGGCTGGATTCAGGGTAACACAAATTCAAACAACCACATATCCAATGTTTTTAGCTATTTCTATTTGGACATACACGTAAAGTATCAGCTATATTGATTCTTCAGGAAACAGTATACATACATACATAATTCCTCATACATTCCACAGAAAGTTTCTCTGAGAAACAACATTTGGGATCTTCTTGAAAACCTCAGAAATGCATTGTTTCCAAACATTTCAGCAGCATTAACTTCTTTCAAGATACAGGGTAATGAAAGATACAGGACACAACGATATTCATCTTGTGAAGTTGCACATAATCTTCACAGCTTCACAGTACTCTACTGCGGTATTAACTATTGCAAAATATAAGGTCGTATTAAGATGTGGGTTTTTTTAAAGGGAAGATTAAAAGTTGTATGGACAACACTGTCCTCAGTGATATTAGACAAAGTCACTATTTGTAAATGGCACATAAATATACGTAAGCCAAGCAACAGTTAATGAAATTCAAGAGGAAACTTCTTTTTTGTGTATGTTCGTTCATCCTTTCCCAACCATCAGTTTTCTTGTACCTTCCTTTTGAAATAGTCAAATGTAATACAATGGGCCACGACAACCTGAATTTTTATCTTTCCCCACTCTACAGGCTCATTCACAATGCCAAATCTTTTCCTTACTTTTCATGACTTAATCAGAGAAATATTATTATTAAAAAAACCTAAGGAGCATATCCTGCTTTCATACTCTGCCCCTGGTATATTCTTTGCCTGAGGTACGTCACCATTTCTGGGACAAGTTAGTCAAAGGCATTCTTTTAGCTGTAGAACATACACTAGTTACAAATAGCCAAGTTATTCCTTACTAATGAAATGCAGAAGCAAAATTAATATATCGAAGCACTTCACAGGCAGCTAACCTGTGCTGTACTTTTACACACTATCCTGGAAAAAGAAGACAGGAATAGATTAAGATACAAGTAGATGTTAAGTTTTAGCTGATGCTATTCAATGACAGGAAAACAGGAAAACTCAGCTCCCCAGATGATGGAAAACGTCAGGACTCCCTTGTGTACACCAACACAACTATGGGCAATTTTTGTCAGCAGCCAAGAGTCTCCTTAACTCAGCTGTGTACCTACCACGGCTTTGCTTCTACTCTATGTGGTACAAAGAGAATAATTTAGCAGAAAAAGCAATTAGTAGGATGCCTTGAAAATAAAAGTTAATGTACCTGTTCCACACCATCTTAGAAATTATACTTTCTCCCAGTCTGTCCATCTATCACTCATACTGACTTACAGTTTCTTACATTCAATATATCCAATATTATCGTATAAATTACAGAATGACAGAATGATAGGGGTTGGAAGGGACCTCTGGAGATCATCTAGTCCTTCATCATCACCTCCTTCAACATCTGAATTTGACCCACTATATTCAAATATCTATAAAACACACATTTTTCAAATGAACAAAAACTTTTTTTTTTTTACTATTTTCTTTCAGATTATGCCTGATGATATAAATAGCAGGCAATATTCTCATCTGTTTAAAACACTCTACAGTGATCACAAGGTTTTCCCATGTCCTGGCACCCTCTTTATTTAACATACATTATCCAATTTTTATTTGAAGTACATCTTCAATGCCCCAAGCCTCAACTGCTTTCTGGCTGTTCCACTTGGACAGCAACAAAATTCAAGGACCAGCGTTTTTTTAAATGTACTTGTATTTCAAACTGTAGCTTTTAGTGTAACGACAAATACAGAGCTGGGTACAACGATTACGTCCTTAGGTATGTACGCCTGAGTGTCATTCGCGCCAAGGTGAGGTGTGACTAAATTTATGTCTACTTTAAGGCCGCTTTCCACTGACTGAGCATAAATTTGATTCTGAGCATTATATGTTGTAATCCTGCATCCAAACTCATTGGAACAGACATACAAAGTCCTTTTAAAATGTGAATCACAATCAGGCTTCTGCAGTATTAACTTCATGTAATGTTATTAGGAGTATACTAAAACTTGCTCTGCGGAGTTTAATTACAGAAGAACTAAAATGGATTGAAAATAAGCCAGTAATTATCTTTCATTAGCAAAAAAGTGAGAGGCATGGAAATCTTGGTAGTTATCTAACTTCAGCTGCTAAGAGTAAGAAATTACCTTTGCCAACAGTCGTCACAAGCAGCGTAACCAAAAAGTAGAGCCCTAATCGTATAATCATAGAATAGTTTGGGTTGGAAGGGACCTTTAATGGTCATCTAGTCCAACCTCCTACAATGAGCAGGGACATCTTCAACTAGATCAGGTTGCTCAGAGCCCCGTCCAACCTGACCCTGAATGTTTCAAGGTATGGGGCACCTACCACCTATCTGGGAAACCCGTGACAGTGTTTCACCACCCTCAGCATAAAAAAATTCTTCCCTATATCTAGTCTAAATCTAGCCTCTTTTAGTTTAAAACCATTATCCCTTGTCCTATCGCTATGGGCCCTGCTAAAAAGTTTGTCCCCACCTTTCCTGTAGGCCCTCTTTAAGTACTGAAAGGCCACAGTAAGGTCTCCCCAGAGCCTTCTCTTCTCCAGACTGAACAACCCCAACTCTCTCAGCCTGTCCCCACAGAAGGTGCTCCAGCCCTCTGACCATTTTTGTGGCCCTCCTCTGGACGCACTCCAATGGGTCCATGTCCTTCCTGTGCTGAGGGCTCCAGAGCTGCACACAGGACTCCAGGTGGGGTCTCACCAGGTCAGGGTAGAGGGGCAGAATCACCTCCCTCGACCTGCTGGCCACACTGCTTTTCATGCAGCCTGTGATGTGGTTGGCTTTCTGAGCTGCGAGTGCACATTGTCCGCTCATGTCCAGCTTTTCATCCACCAGTACCCCTAAGTCCTTCTCCTCAGGGCTGCTCTCAATCCCTTCATCCTTTATTGCCCCAAGCCCAGGTGCAGGACCCTATAGTCTTGATGTCACTGATCAGCTCACTTGTGTTGGTGACGATCAGGTCGAGTATCGCTTAAGTACCTAACATAAGAAGTTATCCTCCATGCACTCCAGGAGTCTCGTGGATTGCCTATACAGACTGCAGCATGTCTGATATCCTATTGAATGCTCCTGGTCCTCTGTGATTCCTCCTGCTGTATGGCTGGGTGTGTGATCTTGCTCATGTTGAAACTAGTGGCAAAATTTCCCTCAATGTAATGGGCCTTAATTCTGCCCCATTAATAAATCCTGATCAAATGATTTATTTTTCAGTTATTATATATGACAGTCTACAGTCAATGTAGATCTCACCAAAGACAGAACATTCCCAGCTCTAGAGACCAAGACTCTCTTATCTATTCTTGGATAGACAGATGAAGACCATGGCGGCCGTAATACACTTATCATGGTAGTTACAAAATAACCTCTTGTATTGAGAAGTAAATTGACACCTTTGACAATTCCCGTTGTAATCAATACGTTTTCAATCACACCTTTCAAAACGTTGTCAGTATCTTCCATAATACCTGACTTCCAATGTTGAAACCTTTTTAATGGCAAGAGGAGAGGGACCATCCATACCTCACCTTACAAGTGGGTCATAGCACAGGAAAAAATTATCTGTTGTTTCACATTACTTGAAATATTTTCCAGTAAGAAGTACTCCTAGAATTTTTCCAGACAAAGTCCAGAATTCTGCTAAACATACAAAAGACTAGAACTCAGAAGTGTTCTCTACAGACAGCGCAAACTATTTCTCAACTGGTCAGGTCTACATACCGAACTATTTGCGAATTATTAAAAATATAAAAAATATTAAACACACAGACTGTTCGTTACATTTACAAGTCTCACAGGGCTGAAATGCAAATTACTCTGCACTACAAATATTTGGGTAACTGAAGACTTGCCCAAAACGTTTGAAAAAAAAAAAAAAGAAAAAGAAAAAGCCTTTTTATGGGTTAAGGTAATAATGAGAAAACTGTTCTCCCAAAAATCTGTATCTTATTGTTGGACTGAAAATAGTTTAATAGAGAAAATATTCATTGACAGAGCAGTATTTTACATAGAGAATTAAGCCCCATCAAAGTGGGCAGTATCATTCCATCTACAAGGGAAGTGCCAAAGGAGACGGCCAAAATTTGCAACGGTGTGATAATACCGGCAGGGATGGATTTGTTGCTATTATGATTAAAGCATATAAACAGAAGAAGATTAGGAGGGGTGAGAGTGAAAAGAGAGGAAGAATAGTTTATTGGTTGGAAGAAGGGCAGGGAGAAGCTTATGTTGGAATGCAGTGTCACAGTTACACACCATAAAGCTTTCAGTTGCTCCCATTACATGAATGTCAGAACGCAGCTGCCACTTTCCAGGAGAAATTCTTTCCGTTTTCATTTTGGAAGTACACGGTGGAATTATTTTTTTTCAGTGTAGCACTCCCATGAGATCACCACATTGCATCTGCAGGTACCCTTACGGTACACGGACTGGTAAATGTGATCCTTATAGACATGATCTGGGACACCTACCATTTATGACGAACCAGTGATATGCCCTTAAAGTAGACAGATGGCTCAACAAAAAGAAAGTATGAAGAATCAGATTTTCTGTTGTCTTGAACCAACTGCTTTCACAGCCATCAATGTACAGCCGTACCTACCAATAAATCTCAACGACAATCCATTCGGTTTAAGGAAAAGTGACTGAACAAGGTGAATGAGAAACCAGCCTTACAATTATCATCTCATTTTGATGATGAAAAACGAAGGATACGATTTTCCATCAGTGCCTCGAGATCCTTGGACTTCTATTTTTAAGTGCTCTACTTCAGACATTTGGAAGCGGTATATTTCACCACTCACTCAAGTCAAAAAGGCACCCAGTCAACCCAAGCCCACAGCCCTACTTGGCTAGAAGGGTTAATAGACAGATAAGGAAAGCTGAGCTGACATTTGATGTTGGAAGGAGTTCAGTCCATTACCATTTTAGCCATTTTAAGCAGCTTACTTAATGTACTGTGAAAGAAGAGCAGAAGAAGCCTTAACCTGTGATATCAGCGAGGACCAGAAGGATGAGTGAGCTAGGAAGTATACACTGAGAAGAATGAGAACACAAAGGCAAACTTTGTATTTTTGTCAAAAGATGAAAATAAACAAGGAATATTTGATGTTCAAGATAGACCTACATCCCAAAGTCTTGTCAGGGTATCAGAAGAAGAGAAAGAGAGAGGAGGGAGCGAGGAATTCTCTGTCAGCACGTTTTTTCATCCTTGCGTTGACTTTCTCAGAACTATAAGCAAGGGAAAAATACAAAATTCCTCTGCAATACTACAGACTGTTTCTAGCCTTGATTATTATGACAAATGGAATATAGGCAAGAATCTGCTAAAAGAGCAAAATTATCATATTTAATTTATCATGGAAATAAAAGCGGTCATTGGGTAGGAAGGGTTTTAGTGCAACTGAGAACAAGAATTTGGAGAATACCTTTTCAATTGCCAATGCCAGATAAAAAGTCTGAAATCTGCCAGCTGCCATTAAAGGCCACAATTCAAATTATCTTTATTGAGATCCGGGGTTTGTAAGTTTCATTTCAGTGAAATACACTTACAGTAGTCATACTGCTGTTTTAAAATAGAGGAGCAGAAATTTAATGTTTTCAAGAACAATTAGGACTCAGTGAACTCTACTCCTTATACAGAATTATGCTTCATTCTGAAATTCAAAATTAAGTGGGATGTTCTTACAATTTTCCAGTGACTAGAAATGTAACAAAGTTATTAGAAGCATACTTTCATTAACATTAATTGAACTTTCTTACAGGACTCCAAAGGTAACAAGTTTATTAAATACATTTGTGGTTCCTGGACTTCCGCTTAAATGTATACCTAACACTGAATCCCACACGAAAATCTTCAATAACTTTTTTTCCAAAATGTCACAGTTAAGTAGACTTGTGTCCAAACAACAGAAATCAAACATTTCAAATATTTATACACTGAAATAAATGGAAAAGGAAGTGGACTTCTATTATCTATTATCTTAACTTTGAAGTTAACCACAGTCATAAGAGCACAGAGGGTGATTCTTAAGAAGAAATCTAAGGCGTGATTTAATCCTCTAAACACAGGTTTACAATCGCTCAATGCACCCTCAGGTATCTGAAAGATCCACTGTGGCATTGGACAAAATTCCCCTAAAATAATCAGTAATCAAAGAAATACTGAAAAGATAGGAAAAAACAATTCCAGTATTTATCTGAACTTCGTTCAATAGTGTATTATCAATGTCCTAAATGCAGCGAAAGTACAATCTAAGCTCAGAGACCTTGTAACTGTTTTGTATAAATTTTGTGTCTTTTTTCATTTCCTTTCACTCCTGCAGCAAACCCTTCAAACAGGACACATCGTTCTCAGTACAGAAGCTAATGCGGAGGAACGCATTTTTCTACTCTAGCTTCTAAAGTAAGCATCCCTAGACTTCACTGTAGACCATGGGGAATGAAGGAATTAACAATATGGCAGAGTGGGAAATATTTTTAATTACAACATCGTCCATTCTAAGTAACCTCTTCTAACTAGAAGATCCAAGCCAAGTCCTTCCTCACTGCTTGAGTTAACTGTATCATATATAATGAAAGGCAAGAGCTGATGAAGCAGTTCAACTTCTTTGTTGAGGGCTCAGGATGGCCAGCAAAATTACATTTTAATATAAAGCTTCTAGGAACAGATATTGGTTACGAGAGTTATAGCCATGCTCAGAGTTTAACTGCGTGTTTGCAAAACCTATGTTCAAAAATTCCACGGTGTTCCTTCCACATGCTCCTCTCATGAGCAATTCTTTAATGCTCTGATCGACTGCTTTCCCCTTTTTCTCTACTCAATTTTAAATTAGCATGAAAACTGCTGACTTCTGGCTCTGTTGTCTTCTGCAAAAGCATGTTAATCGCAGTAGAAAAACAAAACAAATTTAAGCTGTGTGTGACATACCTTGACACTGAATTTTGATTGCTTGGTCCAGCTCTCTAAAGAGCGGGTCTGTGATTTTCAACTGCCATGCATGCACATCTGCAGGCAGAATTTCACATCTCTCCACCCAACATAAAAAGTTCTTCGGGAAATTTGGATTCCAAAGGGGTGTTGAGCTCTTTTGAAAACACGGGCTATAAATCCTAATTGTTTTTGAAATTCACTTCTTGTTATATGTTTATGATTCCCTGATTTTTATAGAATCATTTCACTTAGTTATTACAATATGAATCCAAATTCTTCAAGATTCAAAATAACAAGATTTTATGAACAAATCTGTAAAAATCCACAGTACTTAATAAATCCTGTTATTCTGCCATTCACCATTCTAGCCATCTTTTTATTTTTAGTCCTTCATTTCCTCTTCGTTCTCATGTTTTACTTTGGATTCTTGATGAATGATCACAGATTCCGCTTTTCAGTTTATTTTTCTTCCTTTTCTGTTTGTACATTTGGCTACTTTAATGTCTTTTAACTTCCTAGAAAAAAATAATTTTTACAAGTTTATTTGAATTCTGACTACATACATCTGAAAAGACATCAGATGTTTCATTAATAGCTAAATAAACACAACATTATTAAAAAAATTCAAGTGTCTCGAAATCTAAATTATTGTTCTTACGTTTTCCTACTTTCAATCACACAGACCAAAATCTTGATTTTCATATTTTTTCTATATTCAACTGAGACGTAAAGCCAATACGTCAAAGAAGGTGACAGAAGTTGAAGTTTCAGTGAACGCTACGAACAAAATAGGATTTTCCTCAGAAAGTCTTGGGAATTCATTTTTCCCTTTTTCCTCAGGCCTTCTTATCACAGGCTTACGAGCTAAGCAAGTTAATCTTAAGGCAGTGTTATTACTGACTCTGAATCACCCTTAAGAATGTGATCAATGTTTAAACCAGAAATTGTATTCCTATGCTAGGTAATTACGTTCTGACGGATATACTGTTAATGATTTTGTCAAGCCTGTCTTTTAATTGAACCAGACACCAATTTTAATTAAATTCACACTTATGCTTTTAATTATCACTCTACTATTTACCAGTCTCATCTGATCTTCAACATTTCTAGGCTGGAAGTTTTCCAGACTCAGAATAGTACTGAGCTACAGGTAATCTAGTATTTCCCACAAAGTTCTAGGACTGAGCAGGTAATATCTACCTGCTTCACGCACTTCAAAAACTACACACGGTACTCCATGTATACACATGGCAACACTGTTCAGAAATGCATTATTTCTTGTCTAAACACATATAAGGCAGTATTAAGAATTAATTATATATATATTTCAAAAGCCTTTTCTAGAAGGCAACACAAAGCTTTATTACCTTGTCTTTCTGGTAGCTCTATTTCTGTTTTTAGGAGAGACATTTAGGAATCAAATAAGAAGACGAACTGACAGCCCATAGTCTTTGGTCTATATTTCTATATTTGGTAGATTCAAAAAGAGTGGATTTAAAAATGAGTTTTGTTTAATTTAATTTAATTTAATTTATCCCTTTTTTTTTTGCTATTCTTAAGACTGCCATATTGCAATCTTTAAGCTTTTTGTTTTCTAAACTGAATTTATATATTGACACTTTTTGGTCAGACACTGAACTCAGCCAGGCAAATCCACGGCTCAGATCCACCCCTTTCAGGTGTTGACAATACGAGGAACTACAGCTTCCCTGTCGTTAACGTGAGCTGAGCCACGGCATACTAACACGATGTAACAGAAACATGGCAGAAAATACCAGGGAGCAGAATGAAACAAAGCAATGCAAGTCAAGGTAAATTTCAGAAAGCTTTCTTTGGACCAGATGATCAGGCATGAGCTTTGGCCAAGTAGGCTGACAAGGACCCTAAGCCTAACCCAAACCTTCCATTCACGCTTCCTTGGTGTACTCAAGGTTTTGGTTTACAAGTTTAAGATCTCAACTGCAAAGAAGATCTTGAAAAGGGGCACAGTTCAACAGGTAATCCTTCCCAACGTGAAACATCAAAAATCCTACATGTTCCTGACCCTAAAGTTTTGTGTTGCCAAAAAATCCAGAATTTCATCATCATGTGCCAGTAACTCGCCTCTCACCTTTCATTGTTTCTGGCTTGCTACTTTACAGTTATAAGCAAGAACAAGTCTGGATTGCAGACTGGACAGATATGTAACGTAGAGCCCTCTGGAAATCTCTCTGAATTTTTATATTGCTCTTGCTCCTTTTCGAGGGGGGACAACTTTAAAATATAAATCCTGTTACCTCATTTTAGAGGAAATTGGATTGTTAGCTAGCAGGCAGTTATACACTGTTGACCACAATATATTTGGTCAACATACAAGTCAGAAGATGGCATCATGTGTGATAGACTACACAATATATGATTAAAAGCTAATTTATCTGCTTAAGACAAGGAAGCAGAAAACAGAAAACCAGACAGACACAAAGCAACAATGGCCAGGTATCTTCACAGCATGACTGAAGACTATTCTGAAGCTGTTGATCACATTTCAGTTCCTGATATGTTCAGTTATTTGCTGATAATTGATAGTTCATGCCACTTTGGCTTGAAGCCAATTTTTGGTGATAAAAATTATGTTCTTAATGTGGAGAAAGATGCACGCCTCTCCCCGGTGAAAGAAAAAGACAAAAAATTTGACTCTTTATTTAATTTGCCCTCGGGCATTTTTACACATGAAGATGTATCACCGTCAACAGTTTATTTCTCATGACATTTTAGCTTTCCTAGAATTTTTTGTATCCTTGAGATATTTCACATTCTTTTGTCCTGTATAGTAAAAGGTGGCTTGTTTGTCCCTGAAGGGAAGAGTAACGTCAGGCAGACCTACGCAGCACACGGCAAGCTAGACAGTGCCTGCTCCTATTGACAAAGGCGGCATCCAGTGAGGGTTACACAAAAAATCCCGTCTGCGTGTTGATTGCTTTTTCTTACAGTTTACATTTTTTAAAGCTTTCTTTTTGGTGGGGAGAGGTAGAAAAGGCTATGACTGGGACCGTTAGGATTAGGGAGTCTGTCATCGAGCCAGTGAAAATAATGGTTGCTAGCAGTCTCTTGGGGGAGCTGATACTCTCAACCCCATCCCACAGTTATCAGCCTTTCACCGATGGCGTTCTGAAGTTTTGTTGAGCTTTTAAATTCAGTCCAGTGGCCTTTTATGAGTGTCTTACTCAAAAGTCAGTATCTCCTTAACAAATCTTTGTTTGCTATGAACTCACCCTCTATTGCTCTTTGCTTTGCAGCCTCCCACCCCAAAGAGAGAGGGTTTTATGTTTGTCTTAGGTTTTCATATGAAGGTTGTTTTCATTTTTCCTTTAAAAAAAAATAAATCTCTCCATAAATCTTTGTAGAAACTTCCTTGATGCTTCAAAGATACAGTATCTTACTTATTTTATTTGGTTGGGTTTAATAAATCACTTGTGTTACCTGTTTTTTCCAAAAAAGAGAGAGATGGAGAGCTGCATAATGTTTGCATATGCACCAAGTTGCTATTGCTGGCTTTACTGGCTGTTCCACTAGATTTACTGATACTGCCTGAGGCGTCACTGAGAGAACATACCCGTCAGAACTTTGTCATCTGTTGCAAGGTGGATTACGCAGACTCTGCAATGTGTATAACATCAACTAAAGCAAATTTCAGCCTAATTACTGGCTCAGACCACCTGTGCTTCCTTGTATATGCTCTCAAAGGCTTGCTCTCTATCACGAACTCATAGAACTGTCAAAAAACATATCTGTATCATAGAAATAGTCCAATTTAGTGACCAACTTGAAACATCCATAAAGGTAAATTAACACACATGCCTCACTGAAGGCAGCTGAACTTAAAAGTCATGATTAAATCTGTGCAAAACTGTGTTAGAGTCTTTTTTTGCTCCCTCAACACCTAAAGGGGGATGAAGGTGGGTGTATACCAGCCCAGTGCCGTTTACTTGTTTTTTTAATATGTAGTTCATTTATCTGGAACGGATGGACTCAAGGAGAAGAAAAATACATCAGACTCAGTTTAGTTTTATATCATGGCCTAGCAATTTGCAGTTCCCTTCACAAGATGCGTATTTATTTGAAATGTGTACCAATTCCCTTGTGAGGTCTGCTAAGTATAGCCATCTTTTTTTTTTCTGCATAATAATTTTGCGAATGTTGTCACTGGGTTTGTGTTACCGTTAAGTCTTTCACACATTTTAATTTTTATGGGTTTTTTTTTTTGCACTTTATCATTTAAGCCTGCAAGTAACATGAAATTCATATAAAAATAGCGTTTCTCCAGATCATGATCCCTCCTGCTAGCCATAACTACATATCCATATTCCACCCATCACTGCAATCCATTACGGAACCAAGAGCAAACAGTTGTCGGCAAGGACTAATCAAAACAAGGCTGCCCAAACCGAGGACATTTATTCACACTTCTCCTGTGCTGTTGGTTACACTGCACCCTGGCACACACACATACAAGGCATAATCCTCTACGTGAGAGAAGACATCACCTCTCTTCAGAAATCTTCTGGCTATTTTGCTATTTCATGCAGTCTCACTGTACTCTGCAAAAGATGTGAGACAAACTTACTTTTGTAAGAGAGTATACAAGGTAGTAAAAAACTTTTTGTTCACTAAGCAAATTTCAAACTTTATAATCGCCAGTGAAATCATCAGAAGTTAATGTACCCAGACAACAGCTATGTAAACTGATTTTGTTTAAAGTATTGTGACATAACTTAGGTAATCAACATTTTAATTAGATGCTATTATATTAAATAAAACCTTCAAAAATAGAAATAAAATTTATATTCCTGTTTATCTTTCACTTTCTTTCTACTGCCAAAACGCACTATAACTTCTAAGGAGTCAGAACCTGCTAAATTAGTGTCCTTTCAGAAGTTGTTTTCTGTAACGATGACACCGCCAGTCTCGGATTACATACACAGGTTCCAGTAACAGCAAAACAGGAACTGAACAAATGCCATTGCCTTCATACAGTCTTTCCCTCATTCACTCATGCTGCTGAAAAGATTCCCTTATTATCTCAAAGGTCAGACATGCTTAGCAGTTCCTGGACCATTAAAAAAATCTCCCTTTTTTCATCTTCTTGTCCCTGTGGATTTACAGTAATTCTATATTAAAGAATTTTGTTTTCTTTGGAAATACCTGTATTTAAAAACATGGTGACTTCTCTCTTACCTAACATTATGAAAGTGCTTCCTAAATTCATAATCAAGCTTTCAGTACAACTGAAACTAAATTATTAACGTAAAGGGCCACTGCACTGAATTCTGTACCACAATAAATCACTTAGCAGAGGAATTCTGACATGTTTTTCTCTCTTATGGCCTAATTCTACTTTCACTAAAGTTCGGGGGAGCTTTCCAAGTACTTCAACAGAAAGGAACTAAGTGTTAATCAGAGACAAAAGAACAAACCTGATTTGAGGCAGAAAGGCAGCAGTGACAGAATCTAATATTTGTCCAAGTGAGAGATTTTAAACCATTACAAAAGAACTTACACATTTCTTCCTCCCTCCCATAAGTAACTATTCTCATCACACCTACTTGAAGCTTCTGTCTGCAGGAAACTGTATTTCAAAAAGAGGATTACCTCTGCCAGCAGTTTTGGAAAAGCTTTGATAACTTACAGAACTGATGATGACCAAGAGACTTGACAAATTAAAGCCTGAATAAAGAATATCTAAACATAGAAATACTCCTGAATAACTTCATGTGTGGACACTCCTGTCCAGAATGAATCTAGAATACATTCAAAACCATTACCTTAAGCTATTTTGAAAACAGATTAAGCTATATCAGAAAAAGACATTTGGGTTAGGATCAAAATGTTTTACATGCCTTATCCAGGAACAACTAATTTGCTTTAAACTTCATATTCTGTCTTACTGCAAAATAGTATCTCTGGATAGACGTTCACACATTGCTATTCTTCTGTAAGTGAATAATTATTTATTGCATTTTATGTTGCATACAAAGACGCATTGTAATGTAAACTATCTATTGCCCTTTTTAAAAGCTTCTTTTAAAACAAACTTCTAAACGTCCAGGTAATTTCTCACACACGTTGAAAATAAACACCTCCCAGGCCAAGAGATGGTAAAGAAAACAGCGTTTCCAAAATTTCAAATCCCAATCAATGTCTTTGTCAGAAGGGTCATGTGCAGAGAAATCTGGTCCTGCTAAGATGTGCTCCAAAGGGCTGCAGGTAATCGGAAAGAAGCAGTTTTTTAGACAATAGAAAAAAAAAAAAGCTAAGAGAGTTGTGACATCTGCCGTTCTGTTGTGTACCTGTAGGCCATCAATGTTTCCAAGCAAGCTGTTCACAACAGATGGAGCGTGGCCTTTTGGTTCAAGTATGAAACCACAAAACGAGGACTACATATGTCATGCCAAAGGTGCGTGCAATTCAGGGGAGCACCAAGGGTAATAAAAGACCCCACTCCTAACAATGCACTTTGGAAAGTCCAAGAAACTTTGGAATGACAGAACAAAAGAGTAATCTATTATCAGCTAAATTTAAAAAAGAATGATAAAATATATTTCTGACGTTTTGTAACATCGGAAGTGACAACAATAATGTATCTAGATGAAAGCTCATTTACTTTTTTAACTGAATATTTTGAAAATTTTAAAAAGGAAGAAAGAAATAAAGCTACCATGTACATATAGGAGCATCGTCTATAATAACTATATTCCAAAAGCTCCAACAAAATGCTACCTATTGAGGTCATTCAATCCCCAAGACCACTAATAATACTAGTAACGGGCTATAGAAACATTTTTATATGGATTAGAAACAGGCTAAACAGACAGAAAACCAACAGCAGGGATATATAGCCAGTTTCAGTAACTCTAAAGGTTAACAAAAAGTGGCCGGTACCTCCTGTGAGGCATGTTTAATTTATTTATAAAAGGGAATGAATAGCACCAACATATTATACACCAGAAAATAATTTAGAATAGTCAGCAATGAAGAAATGTTTGCTTAACTCAAGAAAGCTTGTTTAGTGGACAGCCTCCTGATGGGTGAAAGTCAGTACCGATTTCTGAAGAATAAGACATAGTGAAGAAAACCATCTAAGCTATGTACAGTACCAGATCCTGAACAAGACGTAGCTCCTCAAGTGAAAGACGGGAATGCAATTTGTATATAGACAAAAGAAAAAATATGAAAATATGGTTATGCTACTGTATAAATTTGTCAATTATTCAATGCAAACTATGTTATTTTGTTACGCTCATCAGATTTCTTGAAAGTACAGACCAAAAGATTTCTGTTTAGAAGAGAATACAGTGAAGGAAAGATATGGCAGATGCACGTGATCCCCTGCACAGAACTGATGTGACAGGGTTTCCAAGGTATGAACTTGTTTTATATACAACTATTCCAATTTATGTTTTGTTAGATACTATTTATGAAATCAAGCAAGTTCTAGCAATACCCAAAATTCTTTGGCACCACTGAGACATAGTAGCAATGCATGGGTTTGAATTATATATTACAGAAAGTTTATTTGATTAAACTGATACATACTCAGAAGTTTTAAAACTCTTCCTCTTCAATGAGTTTTACAGGAAGAGCAATGCTTATCTTGTATGGTAGTTTCACTCATTAATAGGTGCTAATTTATTACCACAAAGGTGCTGGCATTTCAAAAGCATCACTGCAAATGAAAGTCTAATGCTCTAACAGATTGAATTTCATTAGCAAGGCAATGTGTCAATCTTTTGATAAAATTAATGATCAAATGGAGTGTGTTAGGAAACACTCAGTAGTGTTGCCAGCAAAGCACAAGGAGATCCTCCAAGTAAGGATTTGTATTTTTGAAGAGAATGCCTGGAGGATGTAGCATATTTATGAGTTAGGCTCAAGCTCCAACAACTGAGAAAATCATTTTGTCACTCAGCTTCATTTTTCAGTTCTGCCAGCTTAATGAAGAGTGAAGACGATTATAAGGTTAAGACCAATTATCAAGTAAGCTGTACATTATCGCATTTTTCCATCTCCACAGAGTAAGGCTGATGAACGTTTTTCCCTCCCAGGGTCAAAATTTTTTAGCAATCTGACAAACTCTGGATGCTCCACTTCCCATGAAGAGGCAAATCTTTTTAAGATTTGATGCCCACCATGACAACTGGGAAGCATTCACGGTTACATCAGTGCCAGCCAACAGACTGGCCAGGAACTATTCCCTGGTCCTGCCATGGAACAGGATGGTATGGGATGGTCTGCGTCAACATGGTTGAATTTCCCCTTGCCTAAAACCAGGATGTCTGCATCCAGACTAACCATTGGGAATGGTCCTGGGCCTCTGCCAAGCCCAGAACCATGCCAGGGTGTTGCCTGGGAGTTGTTGGCTGCTTTGGGCCAAAAAGCCTCTTATGGACTAATCCAAAAATGTCATTGCACAGCTGGCCCAGTACTCAAACCCGTGCAGTAGCCCCACTTAGTTACAAGTATGGAAGTAACCTCTATGGCCCTTATCTGCCAATTAGCCTTAATTAAAGGCATCAACCTAAGCCTAAGTTTGTGTTAAGGGGTCTCCTGAAGAAACTTAACAGAAGCCTCCTTGAGAGTCAATAGGAAAACAGGGATGGGGTCCAAAACTGAGTTTATCCTGGGGTAAACTGGCAATTCCTGTTTAATTTCTCTTCTAATGAAATAAGAAAGCATTATTTCACAGAAGTTTAAGAAAAAAAAAACCACAACAAAGTACCCCATTAATCTGCAGAGCAGAAGGGCCCAAGAAATTAGTACCATTCATAAGCGACAGCTGAAGAGCACCCAAGAAGGAGAGATAACGAGATAGTACTTTGCCCTTTTCATCCATGCTAGCTCAAGTTCATCAGGTTCCCTCATCATTGTACGAGAGAGACAATCAAGTCTATATTTGGTTAGATTATCCAAGGTCTTTAAATTGGGTAACAAAAATCAAATCCGCTAAACATACACTCCAAATATAAACATTTACTGAATTATTTGAACAATAAATACAACACATTAACCTCTAGCTCAGAATAATAAACTGTAAGCAATCAAAGGCTCTTAAAGCAGAGAATTTAAGACCAAAACCAAAACTCATGTAATAAAAGAATATCACATAAGAACTACACAAAAATAAAATCAAACGATCTAGCTACTAAAATACACATATGTGCTCAAAATCTTGTGGGAATCAAATATTCCAGTAAAAATAAAGGGAGAGATGGAAACACAAGTTTCTTATTATCACACTTCATATGTTATAAAACCTAACGGTTAACTTATTTTTGGCAAAGGGACAAAGGTTGCACAACACTCTGGCTTACACAAATATTTTCTATTGTTAAATGCATCTTAAATGTAGCTTGTCATATATTAACTTCATGCACACAGTGCACCATGCAGCCAGTCTAAGAGTGTCCCAGAGATACCTACGTTTCAAAACATTGATGAATATCAGGCTGCCAGCATTCAGTGAGCCAGGTGTAAAAAAATTACTCAACAATTCATACTTTAATTGAAACCAGATAAAGTCGTTTGTGTAATAGAGACTGTACAGATGTTGACCAAAGAGAAGTTGATATTTTTGGACAAATTACTGCATATGATATTTTCTAGAACACTCCCTCTTGAAAAGATAAAACAGTAATAAAAGTTCTCTCAAAAAAATGCCCTTGTTTATAATCACAAAGTGAAATATGCCTGTGGAAATACATCAGGTTAACCTCGTGTTTCACATTTTTAGTTGCTGTTTCCTTTAAAGGGAAAAAAAAAGATGTGCAGTGGAAATGATTATGAAGAAGTGGAAGAACCTACTCATGCGTATATTAAACACAGACCTTATGCTAACACTGCACTTCCTTCCACTGAAGATTTTATAATGTAAAGGAAGAGGCAACGATTTAGCAAGAGTGAAAATGTTTAAGAATAAAAATTCAATATTCTTCATTCATCATCCGCTAGTAGAGTGAGTTACTACTGAGCACTAACAGTTTGCCATTTCCAGAGTTGCAAGGACACAGTCCTTCCTCAGCCTTCTTATTGCTTCACGGTGACGAAGAAAAATCTTCAGGTAGACAAGAACATGCAGTAACACCTCCCATTCTCATCAAGTTACACAAACCAAGACTGAGTTGCAGAAGCAATGACATATGCATAATGTATTAAATTTTTAAAACAACGTCCTTCATAGCAGTACTCATCACAATTTATATTACTATTCTTTTCCATACATTTCCCCATGTAAAGCCAGCAATCTGCTTGCCTTGAGATAAGAAACTGCTACTAAAATCATACCCAGTCTAAATGTTTGGTGTAGTAACATAATGTAATTGCCAAATATCTAGTGATCTGTTTAAAAATTATTTAAAGATGAGAAGACAACAAGGAAGTCCTAAATATATTTATCACCATCATTAATTATTTATATTACAAGGACATTTGAAGGTCCAAATTCAGATTCAGAACTTAATTTTTCATCAAACTACTTTATTATATGTAATTAGGATTAGTCCTTAATGTTTTTATTTAATTTGAATTGAAGGTTTGTGTATAGCAGAATAGAGTTTCTACATGAAAGGCATGGCATTACCCACAGGCTAAGCACGTGCACTGCTTTGCTCATAATGTAACTCCCATTCTGTAAGGTTAATGTACCTGAAGTTCTGACGCTCGCTTCATCATCTCCAGTGTGATGTAGCAACCAATAGAATGAGCAATCAGTACCAGCTTTATATCTTTTGATACGTTCTTTTTGAGGAAGTTCAGCTTATGCTCTACTTGTCCGTTAAGTCCAAAAACATCCTCTAGCTCCTTAATATCTGTGTCTGAAACATAAAAGAAAGAAAGTCCTTTGTTTTAATGACAGAAATTTCAAGTATCTCTTTTTTCCCCCACTTTGGAAAACTCTGAAATAAATAAACTTATTAATTAAAAAAAAAAACCACCAAACTTAAAAATTTAAGTTACCACCACTGGTAAATATAGACTGACGGATCATATGTACAGGATGTGAAGCCTTATGTGTAGGTGGGGAACCAGGGAAGGATACGGAAACACATGTTGCTTCATGGCACATCGTCTAGCACTGTGATCCCCTTCATTCAGACCAAGACCAAACTCAAGGCATTGGATCAGCTTCAATCAATCCAACTTTACACTGGGCGATCAGGACCTACAATAGCAATACTGCCCAGGAATGAATCCTGTCACTCAAAACAAACTATCATATGTGTTATCATGCATTAAGAACTTTCAGATATTCAAAATCTCCCGTCTTAAAATACAGTTGTAGAAAAAAGTCACATGGAATGAGGAAAAATATGAAATGCATGTGTGTCAACATGGAGCGCTGGCACTTGAACTACCCCTATTTATGCAGGTTCTTATCATTATCAATCCAGCCACAAAGAGGAAGATCAAGTTATTGATCAATTTTATTCCTGTTTTGCCAGGGACCTTCAAAAGGAGCTTTGGCAACCACTTAAGATGAGGACTTCATTACTCGCTTCCCGGCAAGGCAAGCAAGGCAAGGATATCTTGTGCCTGTAAGAATTTACAGCAATTTGGGCATCTTTAACCCTTGCTCATGAGGTGGGTGACACGGCTCTCACGTTCCCCAATCTAAGGGGGTTCACAGCTCTTTCATCTGCTACAAAAGTGCTCTACCCACTAAACTGAAAGCTATGTTAAGGTTACAAAACTCCAGTTTAAGCTGGACTACTCTATGGAGAAGACTAAGAAGAAATACTGAAAAAAAGAATGAAAGAAAAGAGGCAGAAAGCATGAAGGAACGCACGCCTATAATTTATCTAAAAGAGGTGTACTGGTACTAATATCACTTAATCTCTTAAATCCATGCTATTATCTCAGGGTTCAACTTCATACTCCAGTTAAACCTCTGATCTCTTACACTCCTTGCATGTTGACTTGCAATGCAGCTTTAACCTGGAATAAGCCAAATCTTCTTGCAGCAAGGCTGAAACACATGATGGGGACCAGCTCCTGACTGAGCCATGGTCCTACAGACAGCATGTAGGTTCTTGGCAAAAACCACCCACGTCTAACAATTCAGGAGCAGCTAACAGAGGTAGCACACACGCAGCCCTAAGCAGCCCAAGTATTAGGTGTTTAATTTCCCACTTGGTTTCTTTGGATGTACTCTGCATCCCTATGTGAAAAATAGATATGGAAAAAAGTATCCATCAGGCAGAGACACTGTAAAGATACATACACTGAACAGACTGAAGGGCGCTCAAAACCTACAGTTCAAGGAAGAGCAGCGTAGATCCACTGCAGATGTAGTTGGTTTTGCGCCTGCTTGGAGAAAGTCATAACAGAAGCCTTCCTCCCTCCGCCTGTGAACATAGTTCATCAAACTATAACGGCTGACTGGTTTTTTTTTAACATGCATGTGGTAAATTTGATGGCAATTGGTCAGTAACCTCAAAGGCTACAAATTACTAACACTACTGTAGTGAAGTTATTGGGGTTGTGACAATGATAGTATTAATTGGTAGCCTAAGCGAGTTGTCACTATATTGCCTTTTTGGTCATCTATGTGAAACATAACCTTTTGAAGCAAAATAACTGCTCAAGAATGTGTTCTGATGTCTTTTTTTCTTAGCTTAAACTACTACCACAGAGGTCACAACAAAGCAGTTCTTCAGTTAAACTAATATTCCTACTAAAACTACTAATGATCATATCCCAGCATAATTTATAGTAGTTTACTCTAAATGAAAAAAGGGTTTACTGAAGCACACTCAAGGAATGTAGAAGTGGATGAGAAGTAATATTTTGCTTATTAGACTTTCTACAAATAATGGAAAACCAAGAGGTTGTTCCAGTTTCCAAAACCCTAAATAAAAGCCTAAGGCCAAACCATTGTTTTTAAATTTAGTTTCTGTTTTTAGCAAAAGCTGTCTTTCCTACATTTTATTTATTTACACAGCAGCTTAACCTCATGCAGGAGTGGGCTGTCTACATCACACATCTAATTAAGGGCATATATAACACACATAAAACACAGAATACTAGAAATATGATGGTCCACTGGATACAGCAAGAAGTGAAAGTGTATGTTATATCGAATATACGTATATTACCATGGTTTGGGTTGAGCAGGTCAATTTTCCCTTGTAAACATTTGCTATCATTTCCATACTGTTTTACTGAGGCACTGCCATCTCCAGTGATTTATCAGCATGTCTTAATGTTTGACATTCCATTCATAGCTTTAATTCTTGAAAATAAGTGATTTTACAAGAATTTTAGATTATTTCCAGGTTAGAGCAAGGCAAAAGAGGTAAAGTAGGTGTATAAATCTTCTAGAGAACTTCTCATGGCTCACAAGACCCCAGAAAACAAGCAAGAAACAAAGCAAAATTTTCTTGGTATTGTTCAATCTCATGATGTTAATATCCGCTTTTCGCTACACAAATTCAATATCTGCTACAAGAGATGTATATCAATATCTGCAGCTGAACACCGCTGCATTGCAATTAATAAACAATATAGTAAAGACAGTCTATCCCAGTCTCAACATTTTCCAAGTTAAGGTAGATAACTATGTTAGACAAATACAGTTAATTATTTTACTTATTAAGACATTAGATGTCTAATTTAATATTTAGTTACCTAATAAATAGCAACTATTCATAGCTATTACTGATTTCAGCAGAGGTGTGTCTATTCACAACCAGTTTTGTTGCCAAAGCAAGGATTCCAAGGAAGACTATGGGGGGAGATTAAGAGCAAAGTGAAAATTCGGGTTTTTTCCTCCTCACATTTGCCCAGACTTGAGTTTAGGACTTGAGCATACTTAGCTCAAGCCTGTGCACTGGTGTTTCCTTATGGGAGCAGGGGAAAGCAAAGCTTGCTGAAGCGATTTTTAATCGGATGGGTTAGTTATGATTGATGATGATCACCGAGACCCATTCTACTGCACTGGGCCAAAGCATCCTCTGCGCAGCCCTGCTCAGCACCACGCAGCGCAAGGATGCTCAGATTCCCACCTCTACTGGCCGACGTTACATACACATACAACCTCTCTTAGACCGAAAGCGAGCCCTGACAGCCAATGCTGACCCCAGAGAATTGTTTCAGCTGTTTAATACAACTTTTCCTTTTCTTCTGAAATACTGGTTCGCTGCCAAACCAAATCACGTTGGCACCACTCCTAGAGAAGCCACACTGGAGGATGGGCGTGCAGTGTGGGGTCTGGCGATCCACACACAAAACTCTCCTCATCACCAACTGACCCTGCACTCTTGTCAAGTGAAACTTCAACGTCAGTTAACCCTATATGGAAATACACATCCTATTTTATTTCTGGACAAATATAAAATTGCCCATGCCTTGTGTCAGTTCATGTTTCCCCAACACAAATGCTACGCTTCTAATAGTCCAAAATATGTGAGAGCTGGGCTGCATCACAGGTTTGGAAGACTTATTTATTTATTTTACAGCATAAAATCGCCCAGGGATTATCCAAAAGCAACATGAATTTCTTGGGTGGAGAAGCTTGAATGGGTTCTTTATATAAGCAAACAGATTTGCACAAACACACTGGCAGTCAGCTCACCGATGGCTCTACATCAGAGAAGGGACCAGAGTTACTTCTCCTCAGGTGTGGGATAAACGGTATGGCTGAAGGAAAGTTTTCGGATAGTAGAAATTATACGACTTGTACCTTATGCTGCAAACACCCCATCTGGGCCAAAGCATGTGATTTTAAGACTTTATTTAGCTTTGTGCATTAAAAGTGTATTAAAAGAAATACTGTATTTCTTTATTTTCTTTGGCAAAGCACTAATCTTCTGATGTACTTTCGGAAAAACAAATGCGCCATCACTTTAATGAATCTCTTTTTATGACCTCTGCTAAACCCACAGTCAGAAAACAATGATAGATTAAAATAAAGTGTTTGCTCTAAGATTAGTTGACAAGTTAATCTTGCTAGGAAAAAGGACTTTGGTTTTCAGGGAAATAGCAGAGAACTGTGTTTGTTTGTTTTTCTGCTGTGTATGCAAGGGAAATTCTTAGGCAGAAAAAGCAAGCATATCAGTTATATGAGTGGACTTAAGATTGGAGAGTCATAAAATTTAGCCTTTCATTAAGAAGTCTCCAAACATCATAGACTCCTTTTTACTGGATGACTCAAAAAGATACTGAAGGCCAGATTTTCTAACAGTACGCTCACATTTGTGTATGTCATTTCTGCATGCTTTTGTACTTCCCTAGTCTCACAAGGGAATGTTTGCACATCTGAACTCCCAACTACCCTGGTCACACCAGGTGACTGAACATTTCAGCTCAGTACATATGGACACTTGTCCACTTGTCATGGAGTGACTTTAAAGTCTGTCCCAGGATCTGCTCATACATGAGGCTTCCAAATTACTCATGAACAAGTAAGGAACTGTGTGAAAAGGTGACTTGGGAGGAAGGAAAGGGAAGTAAAACCCAATGCCCTACCTGCACTGAATCTTCTTCTTCCCTGCGTCATTTACTCTAGGAGGTAGTACCAGGATATCTAAGGAGAAACTCTAATGAACCACCCATATAAACTCTTGAGGTCAAGAATTTTCAGAACTGGACCTTTTACAGGATAAGGACAAGTAAGTATCTGGAGACTGAACCAGGGTACCGGAAAAAGATTATAATCATAGAATCATAGAACTGTCTAGGTTGGAAAGGCCCTTTAAGATCATTGAGTCCATCAACCTAACACTGTCAAAACCACCACTAAGCCATGTCCCTCAGCACCACATCCACCTGTCTTTTAAATACCTCCAGGGACGGCGATTCCACTGCTTCCCTGGGATTCACCTCTTCCTCTGAAGATGCTGCTCATTTCAGCTGTGTGACACATCACCCTACTGCTTAACGTTAACAGTGAGGAGAGTCCACTGCATCTCCATCAAATACCATAACTGTGACCAACATATAGGGCCAAGTCTTTCAGACTTTATGCCCCACCTCCTTTTTCCACTACAAATACATACAAACGCTGTTGGGAGAAGCAGCAGTTGTGACTGAGTAACTACTGTTTGGATGGAGCAACCCGTGGAAAGTTTTATCTTCACCTTCATGTAGCGACAGGCAACCCTACAACTAAATTACTTAGAAGGATTACCTGTTAAACTGGTGTGCATAGTCAGAAGTATAATTCCGGAAATTAAATAAATCATTTCATTGTTTTTATCCTTCTAGCAAAACACAATAATTCCTTACAAATGAATGATGCCATCTGAAAATGTTTAAATACAACTGTAAGCTTAAAAACTGAGATTTCAGGTTTGTGGGTGTAGTATAGGCAAATGTGTTAGAAAATATATTCCTAAAGACATACAGCTTAAAGCCTGGATGCTTCACCCAATCTTTCATTTGATTATTGAACCCTGGATAATTTGTATCAGCAAGCGATGAAATGCCAAAGGATTGGGATGAAAACCGTGAAAGAATGTTCAATAAATACCGAAGAACTCCTCCTGACACCAGGAACCAGGTCTTAAAGCATTGTGTTTTAGATTAACCCTTAGACCTTAATCTGGCCCTAGTACCCTCAGGAACTGTTCATGCAACTTTTAAGATAAACACACCACTCATTAGTGTTTATTGGAGCAATTACTTTCTGTAAAGGTATCCTCCACAAATAAATTACCATTTACTCAAGATACTGAAGTGGTCATATGTATTATTTTCCTTATTAGAAAAATAACAAGACCTTAATTTACAAATTGAACTACTGATTACCTTTGCTATGTACATACCTATTGCTGAGACGCTTGTTTAACACCTAATCTGTTTTTCAAAGGAAGCTGTCCTATAATTAAATTAGTACAAGCATAGTCTGACAGAATGAACTAATAAACATGACAAATACTAAACCCTATATTTTTATTAAAAGCATATAGGAGCCCACTGAACTTATCAAATTAACATATCTGAGAGACACCTCTTTTTATTTTGCATTCCCAGGCCCGCTTCCCTCAAGCTGATCAGAGTAACTATTAACAAGGTATGACGAGATAACACTACAGACTTGGAAGTAAAATTTTGTTGATTGTCTCCAATTTTGGCAAGGCAAACACCATTAAATGGTGTTTTATTATGCAGTTCTACATCAATCTATGCCTCCAGAATCACTTTAATGTGCATACATCTAACATGGGTGTTTTACATAACATAGACGGAAAAGATTTCTGCATTTGAATGACTCCATTTTACAGGCAGTAAGCTGACTAAGTGAAAGTGCAAGTTATAAGAATTCTCAATACCATATATTTTATTTTTTTTTTAAAAAGTAAAACAAAACAAAAAGACTTGGCAGGGCAGGGGTTAGAGAACCATCACTGTATAGGAGCAGATCTACATTTCCATCACAAAGTGATCTAAAGGAGCAAACGCAAAGAGGTCTGAGCCTATCGGAAGCCAATTGTTCATGTCACATTTATGGTTTTCTGGACAGGCTGAAGCCACGTGAAAGGCTCTGTGAATTCCCTTCTTCACTTGCCTCCACAAACAAAACTGGAAGAGACTTCCTTGCTGAGGAAGACTGTTAGGTAAAACGTATCTTGATACAGGAACAAGTATAAGACTCATTGTGACTTTTTTAGTCTCATACTTTTTTCACTTCTAGGCTGCATCTTTGATGGCAGCGCACTGCTTGGACTATTAAGGACCGCTTTTATTTTGAAGAAAAAGACCTGTAATGCCATGCTCATGTAGCCAACTTTGTTGTAAAACTCAAGTAAGGTCATTCCAACACAGAATCACAGAATCTTCATGGTTGGGAAGGACCCTTAAGATCACCGAGTCCAACCAAACAACCTACAATCTCTGCCACTAGCGCATGCCCTGAAGCGCCACATCTAGACGTTTCTTCAATACCTCTAGGGATGGTGACTCAACCACCTCCCTGGGCAGGCTGTGCCAGTGCCTGACCACTCGTTCAGTAGAATCATAGAATTGTTGAGGTTGGAAGGGACCTTTAAGATCATCGAGTCCAACCTTTAGCCTACCCTGACAAGAGCCACTTCTAAACCGTGTCCCTCAGTGCCCCATCTACCCTTTTTTTAAACACCTCCAGAGATGGTGAATCCACCACCTCCCTGGGCAGCCTATTCCAATGTTTAATAACCCTTTCAGTGAAAAAATGTCTCCTAATGTCTAATCTAAACCTCCCCTGACGTAACTTGAACCCGTTTCCCCTCATCCTATCACTTGTCACCAGGGAGAAGAGGTCAGCCCCCATCTCTCTACAACCTCCTTTCAGGTAGTTGTAGAGGGTGATAAGGTCTCCCCTCAGCCTCCTCTTTTCCAGGCTAAACAACCCCAGCTCCCTCAGTCGTTCTTCATAAGGTTTGTCCTCCAGGCCCCTCACCAGCTTTGTAGCCCTTCTCTGGACACGCTCCAACACCTCAATGTCCCTCTTGTAGCGAGGGGCCCAAAACTGAACGCAGTACTCGACGTGGGGCCTCACCAGTGCCGAGTACAGGGGGATGATCACTTCCCTAGTCCGGCTCACCACACTATTCCTGATACAGGCTAGGATGCTGTTGGCCTTCTTGACCACCTGGGCACACTGCTGGCTCATATTCAGCCGGCTGTCAACCAACACTCCCAAGTCCTTTTCTGTCGAGCTGCTTTCAAGCCACTCTGCCCCAATCCTGTAGCGCTGCATGGGGTTGTTGTGACCCAAGTGCAGGACCCGGCACTTGGCCTTGTTGAACCTCATACCATTGGTCTCAGCCCATCGGTCCAGCCTGTCCAGATCCCTCTGCAGAGCCAACCTACCCTCAAGCAGATCAACACGCCCGCCCAGCTTAGTGTCATCTGCGAACTTACTGAGGGTGCATTCAATCCCTTCATCCAGATCATTGATAAAGATATTAAAGAGAACCGGCCCCAGCACCGAACCCTGGGGGTAAAGGAATTCTTCCTAATATCTAATCTAAACCTCCCCTGCCACAACTTCAGACCATTTCCTCTGGTCCTGTCATTATTCACCTGGGAGAAGAGGCCAACACCCACCTCTCTCCACCCTCCTTTCAGGGAGTTGTAGAGGGCAATGAGGTCTCCCCTCAGCCTCCTCTTCTCCAAGCTAAACATGCCCAGCTCCCTCAGCCTCTCCTCATATGCCCTGGTCTCCAGACCCCTCACCAGCCTGGTAGCTCTCCTCTGGACACGCTCCAGCACTTCAATGTCCCTCTTGTACAGAGGGGCCCAGATCTGAACACAGCACTCGAGGTGAGGCATCACCAGTGCCGAGTACAGAGGCACCATCACTTCCCTGCTCCTGCTGGCCACGCTATTCCTGATACAAGCCAGAATGCTGTTGGCCTTCTTGGCCACCTGGGCACACTGCTGGCTCATGTTAAGCTGGCCGTCCACCAGCACCCCCAGGTCCTTTTCTGCCGGGCAGCTTTCCAGCCACTCTTCCCCAAGCCTGTAGCGCTGCTTGGGGTTGTTGTGACCGAAATGCAGGACCCGGCACTTGGTCTTATTAAACCTCATACAGTTGGCCTTGGCCCATTGATCCAGCCTGTCCAGGTCCCTCTGTAGAGCCTCCCTACCCTCAAGCAGATCAACAGTCCCACCTAGTTTGGTGTCATCTGCAAACTTACTGAGGGTGCGCTCAATCCCCTCATCCAGATCATTGATAAAGATATTAAACAAAACTGGCATCAAAACTGAGCCCTGAGGGACACCACTGGTGACTGGCCGCCAAGAGGATTTCACCCCACTAATCACTACTCTCTGGGCATGGCCATCCAGCCAGTTTTTTACCCAGCGAAGAGTACACTTGTCTATGCCATGATTCGCCAGCTTCTCCAGGGGAATGCTGCTGGTGGTACTCCTGCAAATGTCTACCTTGTGTGCTTCCCTTATGAATACTCATTTCATGTATGGTCTGAAATAGCATGACACAGTTTTGCAAGGGCAAATGCGCTTCACTGGTATTTGAGTTATCTTGCACCACCAGCCCCAGGCATGTGACATACGAGCCTCTTCAGGAATAACGCACACAAAATATATTGTTCCTTAAGGTAATTCTTTACTGAAAAGCTTATCAGTATCAAGACGTTCTCATTTTTGGCCAGATCTAACATCTTCCAATTCAACATGGTGAAAATTTAGTCTTGAAAGGCGTAGAGCTTTCTTACTGGATGAAGCAGCTAAAAGTAACTTCAGTAAGTAGCATACTTCAACAACAACTTGTGTTTGTACAGTTTAATAATGGAAGAAAAACAAAATGATGATGCTCTACCCACCGCCAAGACGGGGCAGATATAGCATAGGAGATAAAGAAAGGACAGAGGCAATCGTATGAGTGTTGAAGGGAACGAAAATGGATGAATATCACTTCACAGGAACTGATTCTGTCAGTGTATGATGAATGAGGTGCTGCGCTGCAGTAGGCAAGTCTAACAGTCACACCTATTGAAAACAGCACTTCAAAACTTTGGGAAGTTTAAACAGATACAAATAGTGAAAGAGGGACTGAGAGCAAACAAGGGAGAGCCGAAGTTTGTAGCAAAGACAGACAGCTGGCCAAGGAAGACAACCCATGTTATTCCACAGACAAGGAATAAAAAGTATTAATTTTAAAAGCAGGAGAAAAATGACAAGGAGCACACCACAACGCTAAGAGGGGGAAAGGGGAAAAAGCAAGCAGCTGAGAGTATACCTGCAGGGGCACAAGTTATAGAGCAGCACAAGTAACAACGGAGAATTTGTACTTCACAGCGACTCGACAGATCAACGGGTGACATTTTCTGAAGTGCTCGGCGCTTTTACTGAATCCAAGCTAAAACTTTTAATTTGTTAGGCCAGTCCCGATTTCTCTTGAAAATCCATCCCAAAATTTTATTTAGAACTGTGATGTAGACCAAGACTGAAATGGTCAAATAAGTATGACTCTTCAGAATAATACTAAAATAACACCTATCTTTAGAGTAATGCTAAAATAACACCTATCTTTAGAGTAATGCTAAAATAACACTAAGACATTCCGTCCTTCCCTAGCTACTCTAACAGCGTATGGATGGCATTCAGTATAACTTAGCCATTTTTCTTCGCTCTTGTGTATATTCACCTTGGATGATACTATTTTAACAGAAGTATAAAGGAAAGTGTACGTTTCTGTCTTCATTTGCCCATGGAAATGTTAAATTTAATATCTAGAATAACTACCTGCAGTAAACAGATCCAAATTATTTAACAATACTGTCAGGCATCCTTTTTATTTTAAGTAGTAAATGACCCACCGTGGCAAACATAACATTTCCCCATCTTTCATCTGCATCCTTCAAAACTGATGGATTATAAGAAGTTTTCAAAATTATTATCTTAGATTCCCTGATGTTGCAAACCGGTGCCACGCTGGTGACGACAAAGAGCTACGTCAGTTTACTCCAGCAGAGAACATGACCCCATGCTACCAGCGCTGGGGGCCGTAACACAAAACGTATGCAAAATATTTGGCAATGCCGTGCTACCTCCCCGCACTCAAACAATGCTTCTAATCGCTACCTGTCTTGAAAAGCCTTGTCAGGCTCTGTTTGGGCTCCTCTTTGCAGAAGGAGCCCATGCTGACAGCAAAGGGAACCAGCTGTGGCTCAGCAACTCCCGGCATTGATCCCCTGGATGTCAGAGCATCTCCACTGAGTTACTCTTTCTGCCGTCATCTGAAAAGGACACGATTTTGAGTAAGGAACTTGGCATTACTTGGCACGGCATAAGGCGAAAGAGAATTGGACAAAACAACATATGTAAAAGCCTGAATTTATTAAAATCAGTGGCAAAACTGAGGAGAGGAAATAGAATTTCGCCTTGTACTTTCTTTAAATATAGCAGGTTTCCTTATCAGTTGGTGATGCTTTAAATAACCGTCTGTATGCGCTGTATAGCGCAAATTTTGTATCTTTGGGGATGAAACACATTTTTGTCAAATTGACCGCTTTAAATTATGATTTAAATCTGCTCTTCTCCAGTGTTCTGTTACACTACTTAAAAATTAATTGGCAGATTTATTCCCTATTACCAAGATAGCAGTTTCCTTTTTAACCTTCCTGAAGAAAACGCTGAAGGTTTCATTCTTGGTTGCCCAGCTGAACTGCTCAGCGCAGCAACTACGGCAACGCGCCAAAGATACTGCGATGACGTTATTTTTCCTGGAGTTTTGCATTATAGCTGAAATAGAGACTAAAGTGCCACTGCTACAAAGCTGATCTGTCATTATAGATGAATAAGGGATTTTTTTTTTTTGGTCGTCATTTTTACACAGGTGAGATGTGCTACACAGAAAGCAAAGCAATTCACCTGTGACCCACAAGTAGTGGTAGGGTTACCATCGGGCAAAAGTTGATTTTCTCATTCATTTACATTAGCACATGTCGAAGCCATAGCTCATTACAAAGTCTTTGAAACTGCCTGTGGCTTTATAGTATAATTTATATAAAAGGACAGCAACCAAATTTGACCCGCACTCTACACATGAAGAGATCCAAATATGATCATGTAG
Organism: Larus michahellis; assembly: GCF_964199755.1. Lineage (NCBI taxonomy): Eukaryota > Metazoa > Chordata > Aves > Charadriiformes > Laridae > Larus > Larus michahellis. The sequence continues at coordinate 121,456,310 of NC_133898.1, forward strand.
AGTTTAATATATACCAAAGTGCATTCAGAAGTACTGAAATTGGTCTCTTCATGATTAATTGCAGGAGAAAACTTCCTCCAAATCATGTAAACACTAGTGGAGAAGTCAGTGCAGTTCTGTTCTGAAAAAAAATGACAGTACAATGGCAATCCTCGGGGAATTTTAGTAGTCTGCTATAACATTTAACCCAATGGGAATTAATTTGGCAACTAAGTTGTCACCTAACCACACCAGTAATTTGATAGCTGCAGTAAATTAGATTATTTTAATAAACGTATTAATGCACAAAACATAAAATTCAACCTTTAGAAAGATAAGAATATGTTTAACTTAAAGAAAAATAGTCCCATGCAGTATCTAAAGGAGGAAAAAAGAAAAACCCCTTCATCCAGCAAGCAGCAATGAGACCCCCTCATTCAACCTGAGTCCACAACGCTGTATCATTTCTCCAAGTGCGCAAGCCCTTACTCGGATCTTGCTGAGAGATTTAAGTAGATGCACTACAGGTAAAAGTAATTCATTAATGATGCTGATTATCTAAGAATGACGCCATTTGCGGTCACTTCTTCCTGCATAGTCTGCCTGACAGGCTCCTGTATTTCCCTGAACCGCCTACGTTGCTCCGTAAAGAAAGGGAAACTCCTCAAACCAAAGCAAACAGAAAGACTCCACGTTCCAAACCTAATTATTTTTAGAATCTGGAATTATGTTGCGGATGGTTCCTCAGTCTTACAACTGTAGATCACTGTGAATTAAAAATAAAACTGCCATTAAACACCAGCTTGATCCCATGAAGGACTGCACCATCTGTTGCAACCTTTGTGGGTATCAAAATTAAATCAAAGGTCTGTATCATGAACTAGAAACTCTTATTAATAAATAAAAGTATTGATCAGCTTTCTTCCTACAGCTAACCTATGTAGTGAATAAACTTTTTGACTTAACTATCAAAACAAATCCAGACTTGGTACACCTTCAGACAGAAGGGATTATTCTCTGTGATGGGGAGAGCTTGTTCTCATTCTGTTAGCAGATACAAATATATCTTTCAAACTGACTTGGATTAAAAGATTCCTAAACGTTCTCCCTTGGGAAAATAATCTGAATCATCTCAGTATCTTGTTTATTAAATTATTTTACTTTTTTACTTTCCCTACAATAGTATGGTAAACATTCAAACAAGTTACTCTGAAACATCACAGCACTGCTCACCTCGATGAGCTGTGACATGCCTTCTAAAGTCAAGACACCAAAAAATATAAATGTTACCTTTTCACAGGGTTCACATTCTTGAATACTTTTTTTCCCCCCACTAACAGGCACCTGCATCTAATTAGAAGTGATGGTATCAGCTGGAGAACATACCTATGTCATGGGGTGAAAGGCGGAAAATGATCCATAAACAATCTCAAAACCTACATCCAAAGTTTCCTGGAATGCAGCAAAAACATTATACTCTACAATGGATGAGTGTCAATTTTTATATATATTTTTTTAAACATCTTTTTTTTCTGGATAAGGATCCGGAAGACCGTATCAGGTTTCGAAAGTTGTTACTTTAAAACACATCTATAAAAATAGAATTATATTACCTTTATTTGTAGGTATGGATGAAAAATTCTGGTTCTTTTAACAAGGGAATTAGCTGAATAAAGTACTAGAATGGATTAGAAAGCTATTCATGGACATTTTTTAGTAGTATGCCTACAGGTATTATGTTGACAAAGTCAGTGGAAAAGCTTGAAAGAAATAGAGAAAACAGAGAAACTATTTTTCATATAGCTATAAGAAATGTAAAGACAAAATCCTCTTCTTAGTGACATCAACAAAAATTGGTTACTACTCCATCAAAATCAATGGAATATAAAGCAATGTATTAAGTGGTACCAGAATCAGCTTAATAGTGTCTTAGTGATCATCACAAGTAAATACGTGGCTGTTAAGGTACGACGCTATGAGCAGTTAAACTTATCATTTTAGTTGGCTAGAAAAGAAAACAACAGAGGAACTTAGAAATCCTTCACATATGGCAAAATTTTATTTTCTTAGTTTTGATTTTGAATGGAACAAGATTTTTACACACATGCTTAAAATTAAGCAAGAACTGATAAAGTCAATGCCAAATGCCAAGATTTCACTCAAAAGATCTATTTGCACAATTATGGGCACTATTATGGGACCTTTATGAATAATTAACAGAATGTGGCTCAAAGGAAAGAAGTAAACGGAGTACTGCAGCATCCCTAGGGCTGCTTACTTTTCACACATTTAGATTTAAAACATTCCAGTGGGTTCATAACATGAAATGATCATTTGTTTCCTCAAAATAGACACCTAACACTAAAACCATAGAGTGAAATGCAGATCTTACCAGGCAAAGACAAAAACCTCATGATTTAAATGCCTCATAATAACTTCTACATACACGTCCACACTTCCTTCCTTAAGCTGCCTTTTCCAAAGACAAGGAAGGAATAATGTTTCTGGGCGGCAGCAATTGCTGTGCCAGGAGGGGCAGCAGGACTGCACTGCACTGAGCTGACGGTTCCCGGCCCCTCCTGTGAAAACATCCAGTTTCTCCAGATCCTGATGTGGGATCCCTCGCTGCTCACCATGTGAAGACACCAATGTGATTAATCAGTGCCGAGGCCAGCTTCGAAAACAGGAAACTTCTCCTCTCTACACATTAAAAAAAATGACACTTTGATATGAAACTAGCTTAATTCTACCTGGATGGCATGCTTACAACTTAGTTCTTTTTAATGTATCTAATTAATCTACCATTGGACTGGGAGACACCTTGCTACATAATTCTGCATTAAAATTAAGCAGTGCTATGTGTTCTGGGACACAAACATGACTACAGAGTTCTCCAAGTCTACAATATTTAAACATAACTAACTAAACCTGTAAAGAAATTATATTAAAGATAATCCATCTTGCAGTGACTCTCAGATATTTTAATCTATATGCCTAGGAAGCAGAAAATATTGTTGAAATATAAATTAATGTTAATTAAATGTGTGTAATGTGAATTACATGTGTGTATGCATAAGCTTAAAATATGCATGTGAGATGCCAGCTCAGCTGCCTTTCTTCTGCTTTTCTCCCTTTATTTGTACAAGACAAGACACAAATGCCTTTTAAACACTGCTATCACTGTGTACCTGAATGTTGCCAAATACCTACCATTACTACTGCTGTGCCGAAGCCTAGATAGGATTCCCTGGTTAAAAACCTTCTAAGCACTACAGACGCCGATACTGAGGTGATTTTGTACTGATCAAACAGGTTGCCAGTAGCTCTGATTCACCTGATCCAGCAGTGTAGGTATCCTCCAACATCAGCAACCACTAAAAACAACTGTAGTCCTTAAAATAAATGCGAGTCACGAGCTATCTAAGATTACCAACTGCATACTGACTCCCTGTGCCTGGGTAACTTCTCTCCTTTGGCATTATACGCAAGAAGAACAAAGGCTGTTAGCTAAGGACGAGTCCCTATTTTTAGGAGCCCACTTCTTGGAACACCTAACTTCCATGATCTCCTCCTCTCCTGTTTGCAGCAGCGCAAACCACAATCCCACGCCCCGACACCACCACACATTCATGGTGGCACAACATCTCTAAGGGCATCACAAGCAAATGCTTAAACAAAAAAAGTGTTATTGGAAAAGTATTCTTAGCTACCATTAATTCCACTTAGCAAGTGGAAACCAGTGAGAGAGCCAACTCCATCTGATCGGCCAGCTCTTCTTGGACCACAAGCAAGTGTCCTGGGAACTACCAGTGGCCCACAGACCACAGCTGAGAATCACTCTCCTAAATAACTCACAACCCTCTTATTATAGCACACCATGCTCCTTGTCTTGCTCAGGCTACTATTTTAGGTTTTTTGCTGCCAGCACTGCATATCATGATGGTAGAAACTCACAGCTCATATTTGCTAATCATTCCCACACTTACATCTGTCATTTGGGGACAACTATCTAGCTATCAACAAGATGATTAACTCGCTGAAGTATAAACTCGGTTTTACCCAAATGATTTCAGTCTTTTTTTTTTTTTTTTTGTAGATTTATATTACTTTAGCTAGAGGCAGAATCTCACTCATAGTCAATTCTGCAGTTTCATTAGACGTCAGAGGGCTGTAAAAGCAAACTCCATTCAGATGAATTGTAACAACAGCAAAGAAGCAATACATCAAATAAATTCAAGCTGCACATGGCTTCCAAATTTTCCTGTAACACCAGAAATATTTTCTTTTTTTGATACAAAACTTCATTTCACTTCACACTGGTGGTACATTAACATTTTGGGATCGTATAATCAATGTCTTCATAGATAATTTATTATCCCTGCACTACTTCTGTGCTTTTTCCCATATTGCTTCTTAAGGATATAATTCATTTTCAAAATGGTCTGAAGGCCCTACTCTTCCTGCAGAAAGAAATGGAAACTCTCTTTTGTTGGACTATAAATCAATCCTTACCTACCTCTTTTTATCATGGAAAATGAACTAAGGATAGTTTAACAGATTTTAAGGACACACTATTACCTTCTACAGTCCATGAGAGATAAAAGATCACAGAATTTTATCTTGTAACTTGGCTACTAAGAATGTCACTCAATCTTCCCTGTCATTCAGAAGCTACCTAATATTGATTCAGAAACAAAACAACAGCAAATTCAGTAGACAATCTGTTCCAAAGGATAAACACGCCTCACTAAAACAATAAAAAGTACTTGTATTATGGCTGTGTATAGCTCAATACTAATCTATACAGTTTAGAAAGTTCTAGAGATTTATCTTCAATAGAATTTATCATGAGACCAAATACTGTATTATTAAGGCATGACTGATGACTAGCCATTTATTAGGTATATGATATTTTAATGCATCAATTTTGTCTTTCTAAGCAATTACGATATGAATCACACTATGTCATATAGCACTTGGCATACACAGAATATTACCAAAAATCAATAAATCATTTAATTCCGATTTCATTTTTCTTTTCTTCGTAATCTTACTTTGCTACAAAGAAAAGTATCTTGGTGGTCTTGAGGAGAAACAAAACCAAAGCTGTGTTCTACTATTCTGATTTCTTACCAAACCACAACAGATGTCCACAGAATTAGACCATTTTAAGACATGGCTATGTATGTACATCTGCTGATGTCCACCTACAGCCTTTACTGGCAAAAGCCAACCAAGGTGCTAAAAAAGGGAGGTGAGGGATGTATTAGAGGGACTGAGTGTCAAGGGTTTCCTATCTAATCTTCCATTTTCCACAGCTTTTAAAGAAATTTTGGTCACGATTGAGACTTTTCGTCCTTATTTTAAAGTGGGATATTCATAACACGGCACTTGAACTAGCAATGCGTGTAGAATTAGCAATGAATAATTTCAGGATTTGTGCATTGATATGTGTTAGTTTTAACTAGCAGTTTGATTCCTATCCAAAGGAGTTGAAAGGCTGTTGCAAAGCTTCCAACTGGCTACTATTCGCTGCCATCAGAGGTGCTACTCCTAAACATGGGTCTTTAGTCCTTCTGCAGTACTCAAGCATTTCTACTCAACCGGATTTCATAATATAAAGTCTCCACAATTCATAATGTATTATAACGCTGACCCCCACAAGCTGAGTAGCTATACTGACATTTTGAGAGTAATTTTACCTGGACTGGTTGTTTGGTTTTTTTTTAAATCAAGAAGTTTACAAAGAATTTAAAGGTAATATTGTTGAATGATTTAATTTCTTTTAAAAGCACCAAAGTACTTTTTCATTCTTTCCTTAAACTGTTTTCTGTTCCTGTTTAAAGGAAATCATATGTTTAAGAGAGAGCAATGCAACACAATTTATGTTCTTCCAATTTCACTACTTATAAAATGAAACATTCAGTGATGGCTATATACCACGAAACCATGACCTGCCTTGCAACTAAGTCAGAAGACCACCCATTTAATCCCCAGGAAAATTCTAACTTACATCAGGCTGTAGCCTCTGTTTTGAGAGCAAGGGCATGGAGCTGTAGCATACTTCTAACACGTTCATATAGGAAACAATAAGTTCCACTTAAAATAAACCCTCACAACACCTAATAAGTGACTTGGTTACATGTAGAAGAATATCTTATCAGATCAAAAATCTCAAAAGAAGTGTAATGCAAATTCTTCAATGGAGTGACGCACTAAAAGAAGCTACAGAACTTAAAAGAATAAATCACCTGTGGGTATACCTGCCTATTACTTTTACTTTTAAGGAAAGAAATGCCCCATCTTAATTATGATCTGTTTGTATACATTTTTCCTTTCTTATGAACATGTCTTTTATAACGTAGAAATTAACCAAATGATGTGCAAATACCTGCACCTTAAAAAGACTTAAAATACAATCATAATATATTTGGCGTAGTAAACTATCAGAGTGAGTAAGTAATTAGGCAGAGGTTTTGGTACTATGAAAGAACCTGTTCGTAGGTAGCATCTGTTCAAGAGGCATTAACAGCTTAATCATTAGGAAAACTACGAGTAAAGTCTCATTATCAGGCACTGAAAAGAAAAAAACCCAACTTTTAAGATTGTATGAACATTTACAAAGCATATAGATTATGCCAGTTTTAAACAAAATAATCGAGAGCTAGAAAACCACTCTCCTTTTTGTAATTTTGCGTATAGCTAGGGACTGATGTTGGCCTGTTTTACAGTCACAGCAGCATTCAAAACAACTGCTTTTTTAAAAGCTAAGGAAGAGGATAAAGAAGTTGAAATTGAGGTATAACTTTTTGCATTCACTGAGTAAAAATAAGTTTCAAATCTTTTTGCACCGTGGATTGATTGCTAGAACAGAATTACAGCAATGAAAAGTTCAATTAATGTTGCGTGTCTCTGTGCAGCACAGCTTGCAAGAGCTCTCTGAATAGAGGATATCAAACAGAAGTAAAAATGAAAGGTGTAATTTTGTTTGGTTCTCACATCACTCTGTGACATGCCTCCAGTAAATTAGGAAGTCGTCTCTGATTGATGGCTGCTGTTGGAAAACTTGCTTTTGTCTTTCTGAGAGTTTCAAAATCTACTTGATCTAAATGTAACCAAGCACATTATTCCAACAGTTTCTTTCGTTTTTAACCCTTTATTACTTTACAGGCAGCACCATTTACATGTTAAGTGTACTATTTACATACTTTCACACTCTAAATCTGTGGTCTCCAAAGTGAGGTGCACGCACATAGGGGCGCAGGAAGAAAACAACAGAAATTCAGTAACACATGTATGCAATTTGTATTCATTACAAAAAGATACATTGAGGGTGCATGCTGAAAAATTGTTTACTGATACAAATTATTTATTCATAGGAGTGCCTGATCAAAAAGCTTGTTCTAATGAATCAGTATGAATTTGTCTTTCACAGTAGCTTCCCCCCTCTCCTTTTTTTTCATGTGCTAGACTCCAACCAGAAAAACCTCAAGAATCAGTGGTGTCAGAGACTGAAATGTTGTCTTTGTCAATTTATGCCCTCATCCTTCTTATCAAGAAATACTGAACTTCCTCAGAGGATTTGCAGGGGGCTATTTCAAACGAAGAATTATGAAATGTCCATCAGAAGCACAAAAGAATACACGGAATTTTTACAAAGTTCCATGCCTAGTTCTTTGCCAAAATATGCCCTTTTCCTAGTTTTATGCTGCATAGTAATACTTGACATGGTTTTCACCATCCTATATAGTGGTCCTTGACACAGGAACTTTGCCTTAGAAATCCAGAACCTAGAAGGCAATGAAGAGCTGCAGAGAACAAAATTATCCGTCCCTATGCATGCTGGTCCTTGGAGTTCTGGGGTTTTTTTTGCTATAATGCCACAAAACATCAATTAAGAACTCCTGTGGGATACAGGAGCAGGACATCAGCAATGAGTCCATGACTCTTTTTTCCTTTCAGTCCGTCACCTGGGAAACTGCAAAGGTGCTCAATTTTTTTGTTTAGCGATTTTGATGACACCTTTAATTAATGAAAATTACATTTTTGGCAATAAATAAATAAAAGAAAGGGAATCAGCTTCCAATAACTAAAAGTTGCTTTTAATATGTTTTGCATCGTAAGGATGAGGGAGAATTATCCCAAATCTCTTCTCCCACTGCAGACAACTTACATTGTCATAAAATGGCAAAATATAAGGCCTTCCAACCACTTTGTGCCTTCCCTTGAGTTTCTATCAAATCAACCATATTTCTTTCGTTACATTCAAAGCTCCTGCAAAGCACAGCGTATTACCCATGGCAACTGCAGTAACACCATTATATAGAAAGGTCACTAAACTTTTCAGGGCTTCCTTAGATTACTACGTTGAAAAAGGCTCCCTATGGAATATTCTGGAATACTGTCTAAATGTATACTAATGACAGGACGTGAGCTTCCTGTTCCTGTGCTCCTAATAAAATAAATATGAAAACAATCTCATAAATGTCTCTTCATTATTTTTTAAACGATCCATCAGTGGCTTTCTATGCTTTTCTTAGCTCCATGGTGCTACAGTAAGTACAGCAGTAAGTACAAATCCTGGCACATGATACTGAGAACACACAAAACACCTTATTGGGTCAGGAAAGTGAGTCCCCCAAGCTCAGCAGCGGCAAGAATAGATGCTATTCAGTGAGAAACCAAGTCTGGCCACTTGCCGTATCCCTTCTCCCTGCGGTGAATCCCTCAGGCTCACAACCCTGCCACAAGATGGTATTGGGACCAGAAGCAGCGCAGAAGTGTAGAGAAGGCCAGCGTCCAAAGCAAGGACCTCAGTGTCCAAAGCAAGGACAGCAGTGCACCTGTACAACAAAGAAGCTGGCTCTCTCAGCAACCATTTATGGACCAGTTGTCTCTGAGGCTGTTTTATCACTTTAAGTCTACTAATATAATTTGTCCACAGTGCAGCGCTTTGGCTGCTAGTTCCCTAAATTTTTTACCTGTCGCATAAAGAATACTTTCTTTTGTCTGTTTTAAATCTGCTAGTACCATTAAGTGATTTTATTCTGTATTTACTTTATTTACTGTCATGATTTTGGAAACCTCAGTCACGCTCCTGAGAAGCATTCTGCTCCACAAACCAAAGAGACATATAACCTCTCATAACAAGGAAGGTGCTTCCTCCCTGTTGTTTTAGTTGCCTTTCTCCATACACTCACCAACTTCACTCTTGAAATGTTGACCCTGAGATGCCCACCAGAACTGCACTCTAATATTCAAGATGCAGGTCCACTACGGATACGTACAGTAATAAACCAACGTCTCTTGCCTTGTCTGTAACACTGGTTACGTCCGACATTTTGTTGACTTAAATTTTGTTCGCTGCTGTGCAATGAGAGATAATATTAGAGAACTGTCAGTGATGATGCCAGTATCTTTCCTGAGTTTTAAAAATTAATTCCAAGTTCAGGATCACCCAGGCACTGTTAAAGGAGATCTTTTTTGTCAGATGTATTAACTCATATTTATCTACCCTGGCACTCGTCTACCATCTTTTTGTCCACTAATTACATTTTGTAAGATACTTCTGTAGTTCTCTGACAACTAATATCTTCCCAGTAATTAAATGCTATGAAGTACAATGCACAAACTGAGAAATTTCCCTGTTTACTCCCATTCTGCAGGTCATGGGTGAATACATTGAATAAAATTTGACACAGCACCAGTCCTTATGGTATTTCACTTCCGACCTGTCCATCTTAACAAACTACCACATTCTTGAAAATCCCCCCTCTCACAGGAGCTCTGTCAGTGCAAAAGGACACAGTGAAGTCAGCTGGAGGTTTGGTTTCAACTTAGATATCAGCTCCCTTTTTCCGACTGGATGCTCTCCTTCCCACAGATTTACACTTTCCTTACCAGCACAGGGACCGTCACAGTGGAAGTGGGACAGTCGTTCAACATCCCTGCTGGCCCCATCTAAAAACCTCTGCATTTCAACTAGCTCTGCCATCTCGAGCCACCAAACACACCTCTCACTGTCAAAGACTCTTCACTAAATGCACACTTATAGATTATCAGACCTACAAATGTTCTCTGCAATAAACTCAGCTCCTTTAGTTGCCAGACTTCTACCTGTATCCCATGATTAACACTGTACCAGAAATCACAAACCTAGGGATTTCTTACCTATGAGAGGCAATTACTAGCATTTTTTAGTTCGACATTCAAAGACGATGACTGGAAAGAATTTTACCAAAGAAATAAAGGTTTCAGTTTCAAACCTGAGATTAAATAAACCAATAAAAATGCTTAAAAGCTCGGGTGCAAAGGATAGTGAGGAAAAGTTATGCTAAACAGCTAAAACAGTTTCTTCTTCAGAATTTTCATGTTGCTTCCCATTGCTGAACCTTTGGGTCCTATGGAATTGCACTGATTTACTGCTACATCACTGCAGCTTGACCAAGTCCAGAGGTCTTCTGACACTAAGCAGCTTTCAGGACAGGATTCGCTATTGGTTCCCCCCATCTTATGATGCTGCACATTAAGAATATCTACTTAGAGTTGGCTGCCATGTCTTGCTGGTGATTTGCAAGTCAAAAGACTTTTCACAGACAAATGAGCAACCTCAACCCTGCAAATGCCCCATACCCCCATCTCAGAAACATATACTTGCTCCCTGGAATTTCGCTAATTTAGTACAACTATTTTTAAATTCAGAGATAATTTAGCCTCTCAAGTACTCGATCTCTGAATTGGACATTTCATTGAAATATGTACTTTTCTAATCTACTCAACATAAACACATTCTAGACCTTCTTTTCTATAACTTGTCTCTAAAGACTGCAATCAGCAAACTCTCTTATTCTCTCAATAGCACCTATTTGACTGGCAAATCTAATTTACCTAAAAAGACTATTTTCCTCAGTAACTTCTCTTCTCATACAACTGTTCTGCGGAAGTATAATGGAGACATTTAAAAACCACGTCGTGCTGTTTTTAATAGGCACAAATTCTGCTAGTAACATCAGGTGGGATATAAATATTGCATGTACAAGTTACAGTTTTGTACCTTCTATCATTTCCATGCCACTAGGAGGCTTACAATGTCCAGCATGGCTCACAACCCAAACAGGATACTGCTGATTTAGTCCACAATATAAGGCCTGTATAAAGGTCCTGTAATAACCTGCCAGTCCAGGGTTACCTGCCAAAAAACAAAACATACAAGCACAGTCAATATTAACCTTTCATCAGCAAGCAATCTGCTTCAAAGTAAACTTAACAGCATTACACAGAAATTTGTTAATTTCTTTTCTCTAGTACATTTCCAATTTTTATTTTCCCAATTTCAGGGAACTGGTTTAATTCCATTGATCAATGGCACCCACAAGACACATTTTACAGAATTAATTTGAAATTGCAGAAGCTGAAATTGAAGCCCAACACAAGAGAAAAATCTCCTTTGACGTTAAAGGTCAAGCAGCTTCCTTATCTATCCCATCATGTTACAGACACAGGAAAATTGGGCAAATACAAAAAACCACCAGATTTTATAAAAATATCACAGCGACAGCAGTATATATCACTTGATCCATACGTCTGCCCTCCAGAAAATATCAGCATTACCACTTCAGAATAGATATGATCCTGACAATACAAAGGTCTTTACTGATCCTAAAAGAGAAAATTATTTTATTTTAAACTTATTGGACTAAATTAAATTTTTCCGCTTGCATCTTCATATGCTCTCTGTCCTCTTCCATGCCTCTCGAGAGGACAGAGAAGTAATCAAATTAGTACTTGTAGAAATGGTGCATGGAGGTAAAAAGTAGGTTTATTCCACTTCTGCCCTTTCTATAGTGGGCGTTTTCATTTCGTCATCTTTTACTTCAACCCTTTTGCTCTTCAGGTAACAAGTTCATTGCTCTCCCAAAAGGTCAGTCCAGTGCTTGCCAAACACAGCCCACTCGCCGCAGAGCAGCCGTGCGCCAGGTACCCATAGCCACCTCCAGCACAGACACGCAAGTAGGAGCTGCTGCTGCTGCTCACACCAGTGGTGATACACGGGCAGAGCCCGGAAACCTTCCACTCTAGCTAACATATTGCACATGCTTCATTTCTCTCTCATATGTAAGTGTCTCCAATAGTTTTTAAACCTTAATAAAATTCCTGATCTTAAAACAGTATTATTTTTACTGAAGTACATGGATTTGGAAATGAAAAAAAAAAAAAAAAAGAGAACAATATCAGTTACTTCATGTTTCTAAGCATCTCTTTGTAAGCCTGACATTATATACCGTTGTACATACAGACTCAAGAACAACAGCTGTTGTATATACAGACTCAAGAATGCATCATCAAATTTTTGCAAACTGATTTCCAGAAAAAAAATTTAAAATTCATAGGGGTCACACATCCCCACAACTGTACCGCAGCTGTATGTTTCAACCCCTCCCACACCCCCAATGCCATTTTCATCTTTTTCATTTTCATACATCAAAAATATATCATATACAGGGCCCCAGAGACAATAAAATAAAATACAGACGTTATCTGTCAAGCTCCTTGGATTGACATTGCATAGAGGAAACCTGTCTTTCAGCAAGGTTGAAGATGAAAGTAGCAGCAATCCAAAATAAAGTGTATCATTTGTAGTACAAATGGTCATGCCGAGATCAAGGAATCACCAAGTTAATCTCAAAGACAGCCTTTTGTCTTTACATCTTTCTGAATATCAGTTTCAATTAACTCTCTTATTTAATAACGCAAAACAAGGAAAGGAGAAGGAATGGCAACAGCTGTTGTCCACATTTTGGTGCTCTTTCCCATCATCAGCCAGGTGAACCCAGGTTCAGTCATCAGCTGAAGAGCAGTGAAGTAAGAACAGCTTATGATCAGTGAAGTTTTGTATCAAAGACCGTACAAAACTCAAGGCACTCTAACACTTTTTTGAGGGAAAGGGGATTTTTAGCATGTGACAAACGGGGTGTGGATTTTAGGCAGGTAGAAGAGAAGATCCATAAATGAAAAGGAAAGCCCCTTTCCCCACTCTTGATAACATCTGCTCGTGGTAAAAGCCATTCTGAGGGGTCAGCTGTTAGAACTGCTACTGAGACTTTACAACGCCTTGAAGGGGTATGAATGAGAACCACTGGCACAAATGTTAAGGAAAATCAGCAACGATTTTAACAGCAAAGATTTCTACAGAGAAATCGCCACGTGTGAAGCAGCAATAAATTTATTCCTTATTGAACTTGCAATGTCAATGGAGTTATTCCAGATTTGCACTGACTTAAGTAAATGCTGATTAATAGTCCCTGTTCTTGAAAGCTTGCATCTACAATAAGTGGAGAACGTTTATCTCCTAATAAAGCTCAAACTTGCGTCTCTGCAAATTCAGCCATTTTATATGTTTTTACTTTAGCTACTATCTGTCAAAATACTTTAAGGGGACCAAACAAAAAACCTGAATGGATAAAGATTTTTTTTCGTACAACAGTTACAGTAACAGCTAATGGAAATAACTGGGGCTTAATATGCACAACAGTCTGCGATCAACAATATTTTGGGCTCATCTACTACAGTTGAAATATTGTTCAATGAAACTTTTATAGATATTTTATATAGATATATATAGATATTTTGTATAGACATATAGAGATATTTTATAGCTAGGTTCATCACAGAGTCACCCAGGCAACGCCGTGCTCTTTTGTGTATTTTAAGGATTTCCCAGTACATCACACCAAAATTGCCTATGTTCTTTCACTCAGCATCTAAGCGTCGAAAAATGGAAACCATAAGTAGATGCAATGTTAACTTCCATGATTTGAAGGTTACTCCAGTTATTTGAATACCACATCAATCCTCAGACACCTCCGGGCACCTGAATCATTCGTGCATGCCAGCAAATCTCAAATTGCAGTCATCTGAACCAAGACGCACATCTCGAGCAGTTACTTTCAACTGTGCTTAATTTTCAACAGTGTTTATGTTGTTTCAGAAAACTTTTAAACAATAGCTGTAAATGGTGACCATAACAGAAAAAGACACAAAACTACAATACACTGCATATTAGCTTAATTTGCAAAAGATTTCTAAGCATTTCATGGGAAGAATATGTCAAATGGACAATTTGCACAATGAATTGGAACACGATGGGGCCACTTTATTTGGTGTACCAATCAGTTTCAATAACCAAAGGACTCCTGGCACCTTCTCTGTTCTTCTCCATAGTGTACGGCATTTCACCCAGCTATTCTACATTAAGTCCAAAGTCTTCCCATTTTTAATTTGAAGACAGGAATCCACTTCTTCATTTTCCGATCTGTTCCACCCACAGCTAAAGCAAAACAGTACAGAACGACTGAATGTGCAGAGGTGGGACTTCGAGCTATATTAGGAGGTAAATATTCTCCACATACATATACTGTAGATACAGGCTTTCAAGAACAGGAACTACTACTCGTTAATCACCCACATATTTAAAAACATGAAACTTATTGAATAATATGCATTTGCCTGCCTTTCACTTTCAACCATGCTTTTCCCATCAAATAAAAATTTTAAAAACTAACCACTTCCTTCTTATGAAGACAGCTAGCAGTGGAGAGGGAACAATTTGTACAAACTACCTATCTGCCCCAGGGTATCACTGACAAAGAACAACTTTTATCCTGATTTCACATGATTTCCTATACAAAGTGCCATAAAGTCAAACTTGGCCTGTCTTAAAATGAAATACATATTTGAGATGCTACACTTACAAAAAAGATGTTACCCAAACTCAGGAAGTTTAAACTCAGTTACAGTATCATAAACTCAGTGCAGCCATCAACGCAATTCAATCAAATTGCTTAATTACAAATGCAAAACAATAAACATACAACGCTCATTTAAAAAGTCACAGACCATAGCTACTCCCCACAAGCAATGACAGCTTTTGTGGCTTACAAATTGTTGAGCATTTTGAATTCTTCTTCAACAGAAAATATTAATGGAAACTATAATTAAGAGAGCACTAGCATTAGAAAACCCTGTGCAAAAATAATTCCCAGAGATACTGAGGAATGTACAACGTAAACCACAACAGCAAAATGTTTCGGGTTAGAAACAAAAATATACACCAAAACATATAGGCAAAAGCCTTCTTTCCAGAAAGGGGTAGGTCAAAAATATAGACAGCTTATTCAAATGAAATTGAGACTAGAACTCAAAGTGAAAATAATTCTTAGCAGTTCTGGAAGAGATATCTAAATTGAAAAGGATTTATTTAAGCAGCCTATAATAAACGCCAAGAGTGGTGATGAGTGAAGGAGACAAAATTTATGTGTAGCTAAATCATCCCAAACAGCGATGAGGTTTCTTGCACCTTGTTTTGAAACAAGCTTTTGGGTTCTGTGCACTGTCCTGTGAGACGTTCCCCGGTGTTTTCAGCCATGTCTCCAGAAGTCTGACCATCTGTGGGAGCAGGAGCTGGCATTCAGCTGTGGTGCTTCATGCACTTCTCTAGCAGTTGCCTTCTGTCTGCTCTGGGACCTCAGCAGGACTATAAAGAATAAAGGCAGCTACATGAATAGAAGAAGGGAAATACACAGCCAAGAGTGGGTTTACAGAGAACTTTGAGGAACTGGAAAACATGCCAGCAATTACCATGAGTTTAATTTTAGAAATAATCCACAGTTTTAGAATTAAGTATGTATGCCGCAGTATTTACATGATAATCTCCTGCAACAAAACCAAATGCAGGCTGTTGTGTTTTTTTTAAAAAAAAATGAGCAGCCATAAATCAAATTTGAAATCCAGGGGTGCACAGCAGGACCACACAAAAATCATTTTTGTGGCAATGATTCTCACTGCCTCTTCACAGAGCTGCCAAAGGTCCCAGCTCCAGCTCGAAGAGCCTAAATGACAAGTTCTTCGCTCAGGGAAACTTAATCTGCCTTTGGCGTCTGACCAGCCACCATGGAAGAAGATGCAACTCCCCGATGTTAATGAATGGAAAGCAGCCCACGCAGATGTCATAAGGATTTAAATGGAGCATGTAAAAAACACAATGGTGTTCTCACACTTGGGGGAAAACTGCAGAACTGACACCGTGGCTGATGATCAGGCCTTAAACGGAAACACACAGGTTTCTCTGACGCGCAGGGTCAAGGGATTTCAAATAAAACATGTCAAATAACAGTTGAATGATCATCATAAAGTCACGTCAATTAAGCTTTCACCTGTTTGCACGTCTAGGGGACTGGCATTCTTCGTGCAGCATTCTCTTTATAGTCCATACACCAGGGGAGCAGCATCAGCCAAAGAGCAAACAATTACAAGGACGTTATGCAGAAACACATGTGAAAACTCTGTTTGATCCTCTCTGACTCTGGAATCATGAATTTGGCTAGAAAGCACCTTAATATATTTGCTTGGATTGTGAAAATAGGAAATCTCAGAAGGATTCAGCCAGGTGCCTGTAACACAGCTTATTAGAGAGGTTTTTCAAGAACATTTCACATTTTTCCCTGAGATATATATACACACACAGTTTTTAGCTTAAAACAGCTATAAAACTTACATATAGGATGTTATAATAGGCATTCTTTATACGCGTTTTGCAGAGCAAATAAGCTTGCCTGCTGTTCTCTAACACTGTTCTACCTTTAGGACAAATGTGGATTCATTTACCTCTAAAGAAATCCCGTGGACAGCCTGATAAACCTGAATTAACCTAACACAGCTGCTTTTGCCCAAGTGACAATTGTGCCTGAAGCCTGTGAATAAAAATTCCCAGCTAGAAATTGTGACAGTACTTGCCTGTTTTCTCATACGAATGATTAACCGCATCTATCCAGACATGTAAGATACAAAGTCTGAAATCCTGATTTTGCCCACTGCAAACCTACTGGACTTTGTGATTAAGTGATATCGCAAGGGTTATAAAGTCCACAGATGTGTTTGAATAGTTACCTCTAATGTCTCAACCAGGTAAGATAGGCACACAAATACAAAAAAGCCTTCATTTTATTTTTTTTTTTAATATGCCTCTAAACTAATGGTTCTTGGAAGGGAGTTAAGATTGAGATATAAAACTGAAAAAAATGGAGTTCATAATGGAATAGTGAATTTTTCACTACATTTTTTAAAGGTAGAAACCAGAATTTTCTAGTGCTTAAAATTAAAGAAAAAAAATTGTTCTGTTTTCTCCACAGTACATGAAAAATTAACACACCTAACTGGGTTTCCTGGTACACACCTAAACATACAGACTCTCTTAAGCATCTGCTTACGCAGATGAAGACAGATTTAACTACTAATTTAACTACTTTTAACACCCCAGATGCGGTTGGTCTCTCTGATCCAATCTGTACTACAACCGACGCTGGCAGAGAGGCTGCAGTGAGCTCTGCAGAGGGTCGAGAAGTCCCAGCGGGAATTTTTCAGTCGGCTTCAGGGGCTGAAGCAGAATTGGAGCAGCAGAAAACAAACCTCCTTCTGAAAGAACGGGGGAGAACAAAGGAAGTGTGCAGAAGAGGAACATGAGACTTGGTGTCAAATGGGTTCACAAGCAAGCCTATGCAACACAACTGAATAACAACAACCCTGATGAGACAACACCAGCAGGAAAAAGACAAAGACAAGAAAAACAAACAATTCAACCCCAAGATAACCACAAATTATTTGTTTCGTGCAGATAAACAGCTCTGCAGATTTGATCACTTTTTAACAGTATACAAGGAAGAAGCAAACAATACATTCAAAAGGCACCAGAAAGTGCATTTTCAGATTTGTATTACAGATCACTCTATGCTGTATCGTTAGTCAGAGTTATGAAAAAGAAAGGCACAGATTTGGAGGCTTTGGGGCTATTAGGTTTTGGGGTTTGTTTTTTGCTTTTAAGACAATTTTTAGAATAAAGACTGACGGGAAACAAAAAATAGCAATGTGGAATACAAAGACAGCTAATTTCAGAAAAAAGACTGAAAACGTGTTTCTGCAATTTTTATGTATTCAAGACTGTCAAGGGAGTGTAATATTTGAAATTAATATGCTCTGGTAATTTTGCAAACGAATTATGCATTTGTTATCAGTCTTCAGAAATGCAAGACAAAAAACCAAACTGTTCTGCATATGGATAAACCAAGATTTACCAATCCACAACCTTACGAAAAAAAATGTTGCATTGACATCAGTGTATCTCTAACAGAGGCAAAGGGCCGTGCAGTTAGGATATTAGTCCTGGTCCTGAGTAGCTGCTCCATGAAGACTTCAACCCAAACACTTCAGGCAAACAATTTCCTCGTTCATAAACACAAGGTACGTCACAAACACAAATGTTTAGCCATTTAGGACCTATTGTGAAAAGGTTCTGCCTCTTAAGAGAAGGCTGAGATAAGAGATAAAAAAGATTTAAAACTTAATGGTGGAAGGCACTATGTAAGTATGTTACTACATATTTATTTATTCCTATGGGAGTTTTTAAATCCATCAAGAATGAGCAAGAATTGTTTTCAAAAATGGAAATCAGGACAGTGATCAAAATCTTCCATCATGCCCGTAACAGAAAAACAAGGCCAAGACCTATGACTTACCGAATTTTTGGCTCTACTATTTTCCATAGATATTGAACATAATGGGTCAAATTTATTTCTAATATAGATTCAATGATCCATAGGAGTTACTATTGGGACAGAAATGAGGACACGTGTTAAATAGAATCTGAAAGGAGATATTTATTTTTTATTATTTTCAGATATAATTAGGTCAAAATATTTAATATCAAGGCAAATCCGTATCAGTTCAGGTACTTCTGGCAGCAGCTGCCAGAAAGAAAGTACATTATACACTGATGCTGTAACTTTAAACAATTTAATTGCATTATTTGTACAGGATGCACGCGAAGACACTGGATTTCCTTCACAGACAGGTCCTTCAGTAGGTAATTTCTTCTTCTCTTCCGCCTCAGAGATCATGTGAAAAGAAACAGATCCTTTTTAAAATGGTTAAATCAAGCAAAATACCCTAGAACACAACTTTTCCATAACTATGGACAACACAAGCCTTTGCGTGCTGTAGGAGAAGGATCGCTTCCTCTCCTGATTATGCTACACACAGACGGGCAGGACGGATCCGTGCTGAAAACAACACCTCATTAGCAGGGAGAGGACACCAAGAGAAGGCTGCGGATTGAGACATTTCAGTAAGTCACTTCAGTAAGTCACATCTGCCACCCAGATTTAGCGGAGGGAAATGCTGTCAAGCACAGTTGGATGTTCAACCATCCTGTCATTGCTTTGCCTCCTCAAACTTAACCAGCTCAAATGTGCCAAGCCCCCACCAGAGGTACTTCTGGAGCACTGGGAAATTCAACAAAAGTGGCATATTTCAAGCCTAGATCTGACATACAGGCTGCTCTTTGCATGAGGAAGTTTTTATTTTTAATGATTTTTTTTTTTCTTTTCTAAAGACAATGGAAGCTGGTGGGCTGACCCAGTAAACAAAGCACAACAACTGTCAGCGTATCTTAAAATATTAGTCACAAACAAGTAGTCCATAAGCAGCAAAAATATTGGAGCGCAGTGTCCTAAGAACTGAGTTTTCTAATATCTAATATGGGATACAACACAGAGCTTTCCTGCAGGGGGTACCCTACCAGCATGTGTGTCTTCTATCCAAACTCCTCATTATTTTATTTTTAATCACTTTGAGCCCTCTACCTCTCAGAAAGATTCAGGGAAAAATGACTGATGTATTTGACATTTCATTGGGGTAAGAAGTAAAATCAGACAGGTAGATACAAACCAGCGTTATCCTCTAAGAATAATTTTCTCAAGTGGTAAAACCATTGGGCTCAGTGAAATAAAGGGGACAGCCCTCAAAGAACTGTGGTATGAGTCAAGACAGCACATCCCATTGACAAGTCCTCAAGCACTTGACTCAAATTTCATTATTCCCACTTTATGAGAAATAATAAACAATGCAAATCTATGCATGAAAATTAAAGCATTACCAACCACTAAGAACTCCACCAGTTAACAGTACCTTATATACATTGCCATTTGAGAAAATACGTGCTCAGATGAAAATAAGACTGATCTCATAATTAAGCCATGAATATTCACACTAGAGATAAAGAAGTGTCTAGGAAAGTTGGAAGAAGAAGTGGCTTGAAAAGCATAGGGAAGATAGGGTTTGGGGGGGGGGGGGGGGAGGGGCGGGGTGTGTGTGTCATGTGCTTTTGCTCCTGCTCAGCAGCAACCTTAAAAAACGTGGTCATGTATAATATATATCCCACGCAAGCATGTGAATCATAGAATGGGTTGTGTTGGAAGGGACCTTACAGATCATCTAGTTCCAGCCCCGCTGCCATGGGCAGGGACACCTCCCACTAGACCAGGCTGCTCAAAGCCCCATCCAGCCTGGCCTTGAACACTTCCAGGGATGGGGCATCCACAGCTTCCCTGGGCAACCTGTTCCAGTGTCTTGCCACCCTCACAGCAAAGAATTTCTTCCTAATATCTAATCTAAGTCCCCACTCTTTCAGTTTAAAATCATTACCCCTCATCCTATCGCTACGCTCCCTAATAGAGTCCCTCCCCATCTTTCCTGTAGGCCCCCTTTAGGTACTGGAAGGCCACTATAAGGTCTTCCTGAAGCCTTCTCTTCTCCAGGCTGAAAAGCCCCAACTATCTCAGCCTGTCTTTATAGGAGAGGTGCTCCAGCCCTCTGATCACCTTCGTGGCCCTCCTCTGTTCCAACAGGAATCAGAAGCGTTCTGCTGTGTTTCACTGAAATAGAAAGCTGTGCTCTCCTACCTTATCTGCTCTCCTCTTCTACTGTCATTTTTTTTATTCGGAAAAAAAAATAAAAATTTCAAAGCAATGTAAAACACAACTTTTCCATGTCAAAATCTGAGAATTCAGGGTCAAATATAAAGAGTTAGCAGCTTCCTCTGGAGCTGCGCTGTAAACAAGAGCTGAAGTCTCAAGGGAGAGGCATTCTCAGCGAATCGCTACCACCTGGTGTGACTGGTGGGGTACCAACTGCTTCCAGATCAGTCTCAAGCCTGAGCAGGTTCCATGTGAACCCACATATATGTATGTGCTGCGTGTTGTGGACTGACACCATAACTTAACAACAGGAAGTTCAGCAGCAAGTCCAGCTGAAGGATCTCCCACCTTCTCCCCTGACTGTCATTCCCACCCCCCTGCCATGGCTCACCAGCCCCTGAATTACACTGGCACAACTCTATGGGGCCACGCTGTGAACCCAAACAGGGAACTGTTCCAGCTTTAAAAAGACCCCAGAAATAAATGTATGTATTTATTTAACTCACAGCATGATCTCTCAAACTATTGTTCTGGCATAACCGAGGGGTGGAGTGGCACAGTGTGGTGGGAACAGGAATACCTTTTGCCAGTATTGTTGACAAACATTTTGGATTGTGAAATAATGGCCTTAGCAAATTTTCTAAGTGCTTCAAGCACTAAGATCTTAGACTTCCAGTGCCTGGTGGGTCTTAACATACACTCTACAAACAGTTTCTAACTTCCGTACTACTTTAAACTCAGCAACGTCTGCTTTATTTCTTACTTGATGGTTCTAAAAGCTACCTGAAGGCAAGAGCTCTATGAACAGCCCAGTCCTGCCCCCCAGCCTCCTTACACGCTGCCCAAATCCTAACACAGTCTCACCTGCTTAAAAATAAAGCAAGGAATGGCAGACTTTCCAGTAAGACTCTGATTACATGATGTTGATCACATAAGGTCATAACACAGACAGGTGGGATACAGGGAAAGACGCTCTTGAAAATTTTAGGAACACCAGCTAGCTTTCCCAAAGGCAGCCTGAGGAGCAGCCCAGCAGGCAAGTAATACATTCAAAGCATCAAGGGGTTGCTTCACATCCTACGCTGTAGTTTTGCAGGAGAAGCCATGATAAAAAAAGCATAGTGTTTCTCTTCCTCTCTCCATCAAAGAGCTGCAGCTTCACTGCCATTCTCTCCTGGCTAACTTGCACTCGGGCATGATGTTCTACAGTGAATACTCGAGCAGAGTATATTATCTTCAGGACTAATTTCAAACAGTGCAAATACCACAGAAGAGATGAAGGCTGCTGCTAAGCTAACATGTAAGAGAGGAACCTTTCTTAAATAAATAAACGGAGTATCTGTGTACACACAGAGAGGGGAACCTCCTCAGCTGTTTGGATATAAACATGTATCTCAGGACAGAACTTTAGATGCAAAATTGAGACTGTTTTGGTTCCTGCTGATTAGCCACATGTGACTCAAGTGTGCCAGCTGGACTAGATGCCATTCTGAACTGTGTCATCCTCCACGTGCCTCGTCAAGGGAGCCAAGACTCCAACCAAACAAGATTCTTAAGTTGATTCCCTGGACCAAGTGTGTTAAATAATATCATCTCCATTTTTTAACACCTAAATTTCCCTTCTTCTCTGCTCTGTTGCTTCAGCTGAGGATGGACAATAGCAGCACTGCTCTACTTGGGAAGGTATGCTCAAAATAAGCAAAAGTAATAGAACCCGCGGAACTTCTTTTATCTTACACTAGTAGAGACAAATACATGAAGCATGGTGTTAATATGATGGAAAATATACATCCACATAGGAAACAGCTTTTCAGCCTCCCCTTTAGGTCATCAAAACTCTCTGATACAGGACTAAGCAAAATAAAGCCCAAGTCAGTGTGTAAACAGGAGTCCTATGTAGCTTGTTTCAACGTTAGCACCAGTGCAGTTACACTCTATGACTTTCATCTAAAAATTCTCATTGCATCTAAAAGTATTACTTAAATCAAACCACCGAATTCCAAAGTTAAATGAATTATTCCTTTAATAAAGACTTGAAGTACTTAAATGAGATTAGATATTTTCCTTAATGTCCTTTGGGTATTTACTGCTGTACATCAGAAGATGGTATATGCCCTGGCACAAGAAATCCACACAATCAGTAAAAGCGGAGCTGCCCATGGAGTTGGTCAATGATTTAAACATGCCAGGAGAGGAAGTATTTGTTGTCTCACTCTATGAAGCTGTGCTTTTATTGTTAACTTATTTACTCACTGTTTGCTGGTTGTAACTGAATGCTAGTTTAGATACTTGGGTGATAGATCATATAAATTTTGCATACGTGAATGAAGATTTGTCTGGTGGTTTAGTACACAATTTGTGAGGATGACTGGCCATCTATTGAAAAGCAACCCAGTGGAAAGGCTGGGAACAGAAGCCACAGCTCTCCAATCCTTATATTCTCTGCTCTAACTGGACTTCCTTTATTTCACTCCTCCTAATGCAAATAAAAGGTATTTTTATGAACCTCAACAGCCAACATAACCAATGAATCAGTGTCACATGAGTGGTCTTATAAAACTACTAATTTTTTTGTGATACACATACAGTAGAGAAACAGTCAGTTCTTACCTAAGCATTCGTAGCAAACTAGTACATGGTACAGGTGGCTATTACAGCAATAAGCTTTCCAAAAAACACTATTTTTTTCTAATCTTTAAAACAGCTCCCTCTTCTGGCATACTCTTTCTATACTGTTTAAGTACCATACTTCATTCCTTACCAGTTTTTAATTCTGTTTGGTTCCTAACACTCAACAAATCCAATTTCAGTGTTAAGGCAATTACTACGCAGTACAGCTGTGAAGGCAAAGAGAGAGTACCTTAAATTACACGTCTTGAATGAATGGCTAGTTCTAAGCAAGTATTTGTCTAAGATTATCCATATACTTATCTTTACTACCTTTTTCAAAAGGTACCCCAAAAATCAATCCCAATCAGGATCCACACCTGGACAAGAAGCCTGGATGGCCAGCCTCTGGGTCACATTTGCAGGATCACTGAAGTCAGAAGGGATCACCTGAGATCTCCTAGCTCAGCCCCTGACCACACAGGGTCAGCTAGAGCAGGTTGCCCAGGTTTGCACCCAGTCAAGTCTTGATTATCTCCACAGCTTGAGACTTCACAACATCTCAGGACAACCTAACATCTCAGTAGGCAGAAACACTCATGGCAGTGCCCATCTCTAGCTACTGATTATACAAAATACCTGGGAATTTATGTTCCTTACTTTAGCATCTTAATTAGGTGTTTAATATTAGGCTGGATGAAATTGGGCCTTAGAGTTCATTTCTGAACTAGGTGACATGGACCCAGCCAGAACCAGAAAAAAACCACAAAAACAAAACAAACAACCCCCACCCACCAAAAAAAAAACCACCAAAAAAACAAAACAAACCACACCACAGGAGAGCTCTCATAACAAGGCTGACAGTGACAAAACTGCAGAGGTAAGAGATGAGGTGAGGCTGGACAGTCATTTTTTCCTACTGCTGATGCTCTGTCACTATTCCATCAAAAAAACAACCAAACCACAAAACCAGAAAGAGGAAAAAGCAGCTTTCACTGCCTAATGTATTCAGGTAGAACAGGTTCTTGACTTCATTCATAGAATTGTTGCTGGAGCTCATTCAGTGACAGTGAGCACAAAGCGTATGGAACAGAGCATGAGCCAGAAGCCAGAGGTCCCCTTGCCCAGGAGGTAAAAAGTCATCTTTCCTCTTAACCTGGCTGCCTATTGCCAGCAGCGTTCCCCTTTCCTCCAGTTGTATTACAAAGGCAAACAGTGAACACTACTGTGCCCTGGGGGAGGAGACACCCGCTGCTGACTTAAAAAGTAGCATGAGAGGATGGAAGTATCTGAGTAACTCGGTGGTCTCTACTCCAAAATCAAATTTTGCTTCACATAAACAGTTTGGATCTATCTTCTTTTTATTGATTTAGTCACACATTAAGTACTAAGATTCACATACAGGATTACATTCTGGCCAAGGCTGACAGAAGCTACATACTACAACCTAATCTGTCAATACTGTGAGTTCTCACTCGATCCAATGCAGTTCTTGTAGACAAATGGTTATAACATACAGATTACATACCAACAAGCACATTTAATCACATAAATTTTGTATCAAAGCACATTCTAGAACGAAATTGAAGACAATTGGAGTAAACATGCTTTACACAGTTTGTAAAATGAGGAAACAGATTCTTTTATTATTAAGGAAAGCCCTTGGTCTCAGTGGTAACAGTAGACCTCTGAAGAACTATTCATTCCAGTGACTGCTAAGCAGGGGGAATGATTAACAACTTAAAAAAAAAAAACAAACAAACAAAAAACTGGTTTAGTGGGAGCCAAAAACCCAAAATACAACAGAAGTAAGCTTCAGGGCTATACAATTAGTTTTAGAGTAAAGTATTATTATATAGTGACTTTTCTTATGCAAATGTTGAGGGTGATGACTGTTAAATATCAAAACAGCAGGTGAAGACAAAGCCAGCTGATTTACTGAAAGCTTTTCAGAGTCCCTACATTACAATAAAAAACAGAACTTCAAAGACTTTAAAGCTAACAGGAAGCCTCACTTCAACGGAGAACACATTAAAGGCTTGTCATAATCCAGGCAAATTGTTTGCACTATTTTCACTGCTGAAAAACAGTTAAGTAGTCTGCAAGTGACAACAGTCCTGTTGGTGTAAGTAAGTAAAACAAGTAAAAGTAAGTAAGTAAGTACAGCCTTTACAAGTAAGTAAAAAGTAAGTAAAACAAGAAGATGATCCAATAACCCAGCAGCAATCCAACCGCAAGCAGGCAGATGAAGAAACTCGGCAAGCGTAGGGACTACTCTGCATGCGTGACAAAGAACGGAATTCTGAAATTATTTCTGTGTATTAATTAATGAACGAAACTTCTGTAGCATGCTTTACCACAAAAAAATATTATTTACATTACACATCATCAACCATGAACTAAGCTTCCCCTGTAAAAGACCACAAATAAAAAAGTTGCCTAGTTTACAGCAATGGTAACAAAAATTCCGAAGCCCAGAAATAAGGTATCGCAATGCACTCTTGCAATGAGATGCAAGAAAAATTTGATGAGCAGCAAAACTTCATGAGCTAAACAGCACGGCGGTTTTAAAATTTGTACTGTATTTATTTACAAAGTTAAATGTTTCATAAATACACAGACACAAATAGACAGATACTCTTAAAACAGTAAAAAAAAAAAATATTCCATTACACTTTGTGGATCCTGGTTTTCAATGAACCCAAGCAATGTTAAATATTGCTATAGTAGAGTTTATACTTCACTGCTAATTTTACACTAAACAAACACTGCAAAAAGGAAAATAGACCTTTATGACACAAGAGGAAAAAAACGTAATTCCTGTCCTTTCCATAACGCCTACATTTCCAGAAAACCATGGGCCTGATCCTTCAATAGTACACATTTAATTTTACTCTCATGAGTAAATCTCATCGATTTTAATAGGAAATAATTTACATTAAGAAAGGCAAACAAGTATATGCGTATATTTTGGACTGCAGAAAATGTGGGCCTTTTACACAGTAATTACTACAGTAAACACATTATTACTCTTATACAGAGGTTTTGCTTACACAAGGAGAAAATGTTGCGGAACAAAAAAAGTATACATTAAATATTTCAACTAATATAGCAAAACTTTATTCAAATGATAAGTTTACACAGTCTGCCATTAATAAAAACATTAGCTTGTTGTAGTTAAATGAGATTGAACTCTGCTGCACATTCTGTATTCCAGCTGCTTCAAACACAGCGGACGATCAGTCCTCAGGAGGCAGAATCCTGCCTCATTTAAAGTCAATGGGAATTTTGCCATCAGTTTCAGAGTAGAAGAATGTTTTGGAGTCAATTTTTTTTAAAAAAGGGGGAAGGGGGAGGAAGCTATGTCAGACCAGAGAGAAATCCTCCCCATTACAAACAAATTTGACTAAAAAAAAATATAAAATAAGTATACAGGATTTTCTCCTCAAATCTCTTGCAACAATTAGATTCCAGCAGAAGCTGAGAATTTTACCGTCTTTCTCTTCTATATGCACCTCCCAGCCCCATTTTGTTTGATTATCTATAAACAAAAGCGTATGCATGAATTTCATCAAGACTGGAAAAGTATGTAGCAGAGCAGTTTAATGTGCAGAACGATGTATCACATGCTGTAGGACTAACCACGTTCAGTTCAGATCACTGCACACTCCGCTGTGCCTCCTCTCCTTTCTGAGTGAGAGTCGCCCTTGTCTGGCTATTTCTTTCCTTGACCTGTATCAAGCTATCCTTTTGCCCTTCTATTTCATTCCATAAAGAATCTCAACTAAGGATACATGCCTTTCAAGTGTGAAAATTGCTGGACTCCAGAAGGGCTCCGCATTTCATACACAGGAAGTTACAAAAGCATGAGGGGAATGCTATCTAATCCTAACTGTTTAGGTACACGAACACGTTGCCAGATGACCCAAATGTCCGGATCTCTCCTAAGGCTGTGTTTTTTGTGTTGGCAGACAGCATTTCCCTTGAAGGCTAAAAATGAGGTATATACCAGGAGGAAAAAGACATTTGATTTATGAGAAGCAAAACTGCATTATGTTATGCCAGGTCCTAGTCAGCTCCCTGCCAGCTACAGCAAGGAGCTTGGGTAACTTGATTCACTATTGAATTAGGGTATCTAAAATGAAAATAGCATTATTGTGGTTGCTGTGATTTTTAATTGTTTTCTCAGTGAGAGAACTTCCTGCTTGTTACCAAGGTAATTCTGAAATAAGAGCAAAACCATAAATCAGCTGCCTGCAAAAGCTTGCAGACCATGACAGAAGCACTCTGAATATTTCACTGATGTCTATTTCTGGTTACCTATCTACTTAATGTAAGATGTTATTAAGGAGTCTTCACAGAACTGTTCCGCAGGAAATAAGCTCCATGTAGCCCTGCCACTACATTTTCTTGCACAAAAATTTTCCTTTCATGAATACAGAGAGCATAAAGTCTGTGCCACTCGGTATATTTTGAGCAGAATAACTTACATGCCTTGCAGAACTACCTTGCCTTGGATGCTAATGTTTGACTTTTGTGCTCTTCCCCCATAAATCTTTCTACTGATGTAAGTTAGCTTTACAGATTTACCCTAGTTACAGGCTCTAATACCAACTCAAACACAAGGGTGTCACAACCTCAAGACAGGTGAAAGCTCCAGAACTTGGGTGAAAAAGAAACACTTTGCTGTTCACTTAAGACTTCCAGAAATGCCTTAACTGGAAGAAAGCAGTAATTGAAAAGCATCAAATCATTCTTGTACCTCTGGAAAACTGTTTGACGATGTGGATCCATACAGATAGTCTTTTACTAAAGAGTTACACTATGCAGTATCTGGCTTAAAAAATTGTTCCCACGAAACAGTAGCAAGATGTAATCATAGGAGGTTTATTTCTTCTTTTCAGTTACAGAAAGAATTTAAACTTCACTGTCACTGGGTTAGAAATTACACTATTATTAACTCCAGGAGGCAAGGGCATAAAATCATTGTGCCCAGAGAAACTAACATAAAATATTCTACGAGGGTTCCAAAACCTTGCAAAAAAAAAAAAATTTAAAAAAAATAAAAAAAGGAACCACAAAAATAGTGTGCTCTCTTTCACCATTAAGGACCAACCCACACACTGGTACATAAACAGCAACAGAGTATGCTCTAACAGAAACAGTAAGCCAAAGATGTGGATAATCAGAAGAGACATTATTTGTATCACTGATTTTGGGGAAGTAACAATAGTATCCAAAACATTCAAATAAACTATAGGAAGTATTAGAAATCTGCAAACTCTTAAGTCAGTGAAAGAGTCCCAATATCTGTGCTTGAGAGGGCTCAAGCTACTTTTGCTAATGGCAGAACTCCTACAGTTCACTGTCAGACTTCAAATAATTTAGTACTTCTCCATTAATTTTAACGTATGCTAAATGAAAATTTAAAGCTTGCATTTTAAAATGACCAGATTTAGATATAACTCAGAACTATAGAATTCTCATTGAGTTCAAGAGGCTTACCATAAAAATTAATGTGCAAAAAGCTAAGTTAAAAAACATCTACTATGAAAAAAAGAACTTAAAAAAACCCTACTGTATCCAGAGTTTTCCCTCAAATATCGTAACTTGCACCTTTCAGTTAGCACACAGCTGACATCACAGTACCACTTCAACGTGCATGAAATAAATGGAAAGTGAGCATAAAAAACGCAATATTGTCATCAAACCACCACCACAGAGTAAATGAGTGAGATATCCCAATTTCTCAGTTTTACCTTATGGCACCGTTACGAATACAGATAACAAATATAACAAAGAAATTTCACCATTGCAATACTACTGATTTTTTGGCCATATGCATGGGCCAAATTCTACCACATCTAGTTAGATTTTTGCAATTTAACATACCCTTTCCAATGATCGCACTTCTAGACTTAAACAAAAAAACTCTTACCAGGAATAATCATGAATAAGAGCCTGGGTAGATTTTTACTTTCATCTTTGGAGAGGTCCTTCCAGGGCCCACACTTTAAGACATGGGTAGCAGCTCCGCAACAGTAAATAAATTCTTCATGTAATGGGACTGGCTCTTCTGACGCTGACCTCATGTTTGCTGTTAGATAGAATAAGATACTGTTATAACAGATCAGCAAATATTTACATAGCTGTCTCTTTGCTATTATACCTTCCCATAGAATAATTGGAAAAAAAACCCCAAACAGCTGTCATCTCCAGTAAACAGAGGCCCAATTCACTATTTGATGTTCAAATAGGTCATAGAAGTCCATACATATTACTACTATATGACAGAAAGTGTCTATCAGTTTTTGTCACAGAAATATATGGTGGTGAATTGGACAATAAGATCTATTCTACCTTGAAAGCAAATAATTTTAAATTTCTTATCCACAATATCCACTGAAAAGATTCAGCTGAAACCTATTTGATGCAAACAAAAGAAAAAATACCAAAGAAACAGAACTACTGCACAAATGCCTTCGCAAGATCTGTGTGCTTCAACTATGGGAACACGGCATCACTTAAAAACAACCAACAAAAAAAAAACCAACCAACAAAAAAAAAAAACCCAAAAGAAAATACCAGACACCAAAAGGAACACGCTAATTACTACGTTGCCTTCCAGCACTAGCTGGGCTCCTCATTTTCAGTGCAGCATAACTTACTTCTCCAGAAATTTTCAAAGGATTAAAGGAGGAGTCTTTGTCAGTTAAAGCTAATCAAGATTTGATCAGTTCAGGCAAATATTTATGCTCACCTTTATAACTTTCCTTAAATTATTTCATCATCTGAATGCAGCAATGGGAAATAAAACATCATGCTGCCAAATAAACAAGGCATGCTCATCAGTTCAGGTATTTATCACGTCTGAAATCATTATGTCCTAATAGGCTAGCACTTTGGAACTGGCTGATTGACCAAACTCCCATATCTTTCCTTCAGTAAAAAAGCCACTTCATCAAGTGACTACTTAAAAATTAAAATGTCATCAAGATGAACAGACATACACAAGCATCTGCCAAAATAACCATTTACTATTTGCAACTACAGGTGCAAAACCTATCTACCAAACGCAGAGTCAGAAGCCTGTCCTTGTTGGAGTACAGTCACACACGTGCATCACTTGGAACAGAGACTGGTGCTTGGTAAGTCCACAAAGCTGTATCAACTTCAAGGGCTATTTGAGCTCTACGAAATATTTCAAATCTTATAAGAACCACGTTTCAGGCTTCTGAAGCAACAGATCTGGCTTAAACAGAGTTGAAAAACTTGGCTAAATCAGTACACGAATGACTACGCATTCTTTATCCAATACATGACCGTCTATAACGGAGAAGGCTGCCCACTTAACTGTTTCCAATTTAATTAAATCGTAATTCAAGTCACACACAAGGGGAAAAAAAAAAAGATTAAGTCTAATGACTAATCTAAAAGATTAGTCTTTGTTGTCTCTACCTAGTACACCCTGAAAGTTGACTGAAATACATTATGCAAAGAAAAAAGTATAACGAGACAGCGAGCAAAAAATCCCAAGATTATAGGCCACCAATTCTCAAAAGCAACTCTCAAGGACTTCACGTGCAGCCAAGGAAAACATTTTAGATAAGTCTCATCTTGAAATTAACAGGCAAAAAGGGCAACCACCTTTAATGTTATTCAAGAAAATGATCTTTCCTGAGTTCGAAAGCCACTATTTCATGTATAACTTATATACCAGTGATACATCAGCACATGGAATTAGGACAAATAATTCACACAAAATGAGAAGATGATCAAAAAAGATCCAACAAAAAAAAAGTAACATTACAGTAAAACTGTGTATTGTTGCATACTACCATGATCTTTAAAACATCAGAAGCATCTAGTTAAGGATAACATTAGGCCTTTCAAATGCTTTTGTTTAGTGAAAAAGGAGCATTCATTTCTGAGTACGAGGACCCAAATCCTACTTCCTAATAAGTTTAAGAAGTTTTAAACATGTAAACTAAAGCCTAAAATCTACAAAGTTTGCAGGACCATGAGGTGGGAGCACTACCTTCACAAATAGTCACTGGAAAATTCTCAGTGCTACACAATTCGAAAGGAACAGATCTGAATGAAGCTGTCACATCAAGTTAAAATAACAGGCAATGCAGAAGAGACAGATAATGCTCTATTTTGGACTAGCAAGAAGTATCTGGAAAAAATGTAGTATAATGCAAAAATAAAACGCTTCTGTAGGGAGAAGTGTTGTTTAATACTTCCAATTACAGCACAATTCTCTGGATGAAGTTTTATTTTCCCACCTCCCTCCTTCACCCCCAGAAAAAGTTAATTTAATGCCAAAGGAGACATCTTTACTCATTCATTATTCGCCGTGTTATCATCTTTAACTTACAGTGACTGGAACATAAGTAATTGAAGTGAATATTGTCAAAATACAATAAGGTATATTTTGCAATGCATTATTCCTGCTTTCGTTTCTTCATTATTCAAAGCTGAAAGAAGTCAAGAGCAGCTCTGACAGAGAAACCCAGTTACATCAGCAACCAAAGTAAACATTAAGTTTGTCATCCGATTTCTGAGGTGTTTACGATCCAAAAAGCAAAAGCTGCAAGTCCTTACCCAACAAAGTAGGTTTTATACAATGTTTCCGATCATGAACCAATAAAATCAGTTGTAAAATTTCATTTTGAATTGATTTCACTGAGCAATTCCAAATGGAAATCCCACTGACAACTCTCCATTCACAAGCAGCACTTGCAACAAAAGGTCATAAATTAAGCAATGAAAAAAGGAAGCTCAGCAACACATTTTGGACTGGAGTGGTAGGCTTTTCAGGCTCACACAGACTCTTGTAGTAGTTTTTATCCAGTTTTTAACTTATCTTAACTTATAATATGCACAGTGTTGCAGTACCTGAAAGTAAGACTGCACATTAGAGAAGAAAAGGTTTTCTGAAACACTTCCCATCTGAGACAATCCTAAAAGGTTTCCTAGGACTAGCACTGTGTAACATCTGAGGGATTTTTATTTATTTATGGTTGGGTTTTTAATTTGCAACTTTATGGCCTTTACTAATAGAAATGGGTTGACGAGAAAAACAGAGAAAAGAGAGTGGATATATTCCCAGGATACTGTTCAGACCTGTTTTAAGATTAAATCAGTAAAATACCTCTGGATCTCCTTCCTTCTCCATAAATGAAGCTTGGAAGAACAGTAATTTCATTATAGGCATCTATCTTTGGCATGAATTGCCTGTGTTTCCCCTAGAAATACCTTAAGATGGCCTATCAATTTCCAAACACATTTAATGGGCAGACGTCTCGAGAGATGAGACTCCTACCAGCCCAGTCAGCTTGCGGAGAGGGCACCAGAAAGCTACGGAGAAGACAGACCCACAAACTTGACCGGTGGGAGTTTCATATGAGTCATCACAGAAGAAAGTAATAGTTACATTTCTTTCTCTTGCTCTATGTAAGAGATCAGGCCTTATTACATCCCATGCAATATTTTCCTCTTCCTCTTCATCCCCTGTCTGTAAACTCTCTAAACATACATGGAAAAATACTACAAGAAAGGCAGCTTCTGTCAACAACACTTAATCCAATAACAAACCTTCTGCTAGAATACATAAACATGGGCTTTGATTTACAGCTTAGGGCTTTAGCACTAGATTAACATACCCTTAATGTAGGTGCCTACCTGAACGCAAACTCCTATTACAGGACACAAAGATCTAAGTGACAGTACACGGACTGACTAGTGAACAACCATGGCACCAGCCACTAGGCTTCTGCCTCCGGATGAGGCAAATCATCCCCGAGTTGGCAAAACCTATAATGAGAACTTAGACATACACTTGCACTTACAAACAAACACATATATTTAGGTGTCTTGCCACTGATCTGGCAATGACCTACTGTCTTTGTTTCAGATAAGAACATTTGGAAACAGAATTATCCACAAGGAGCAGATTACTTCTGCTACACAACTAAGTCTCTTCATATTCATCTTTGGTTCAACTGACTCCAAAGTAAAATGCTGATAGTAAAACTAAGTTTCCTTTGCACATACTGTGCTTCATTATTTATGCAACTGCCCTGATGGCGTATTAACTGCTCCTTCCTACACTATTACTGGGACTTGTCGTTTTATTTGAAAGATAACTTGGGAATAACAAAATTTGTGATCTGCACCCAAAATAGTGTTTAATGGAAGAACTGGCACAAACTCAGTCTAGCACCGCATAATATAACCAGAGTAAGTGACTGAGATATGGCCTACAAACTACCCAATCATAAAACAGGACAAACAGGTTGGTGTACCCGATCTGAAGAGCGATGCAATAGCAAATCACAGGGACAAAGGTAAGATGCACAAAACAGTGGTGGAACCAAAGTAAAGGAGAAGGAGCACTTAAGCAGATTTGATATACGGGATTCCACAAAGCTGTAAGAAATACAACCCAGGGTGCCCATCGCCAGAGTTACTGTGAGGCCACACTCTGCCCTTTTTGATACGTCACCGTGACTGGGGGAAGTGCCTGAAAACCGCAAAAAGGCAACCATCATGCACATGTTAAAGATGAAGTGTGCAGGGAGCTACCGGTCAGTCAGCCTCGTCTCAGTTCTCAGAAAGCTATCAAAGAAAATCCCCCAAATTTGTACCTGAGCACATGAAAGCAACAGGGAGCACACCCTGCATAGATTTGATGAGGGCACATCATGCTCGAATAACCTCATTGCCTTCTGTGATGAGATGAATGGCTCAGTGGATGAGGGGAGAACACTAGATGCTGTTTAACATAACTTGAGCAAGGCTTTCTACACTGTTTCCCATGGTATTCTTGTAGCTAAGCTAGTGAGATGTGGACTGAGCAGACTATGAGGAGCTCTTGGGGGGAAAAAAAAAAAAAAGAGAAGATGAAAAAGAAAAAATAAAACACACATGCAAAAAAAAACCCAACCCACAACACGAAAAAATCCCAAACCATTAACTTAGCTGCAGTGTCCTTCAAAGACCAGTATTGGGCCAACACTGTTCAATGTCTTCATTAAATACCGGGGCAACGGGACAGTATGTACTCTCGGCAGGTTTGTACATCATACCAGATTGAGAGGGCAAGGAAGACACAGCAACTGAAACACTGGAGGGCAGGGCTACTATCCAAATGGACCTTGACAGGCTGGAAAAACGGGAACCACATGAAATCCAAAGGCAAATGGAAAGTCCTGTATCTAGAATTCAGAAACCCAATGCAGCAACACAGGCTGGGGCTGGAGGGCTAGGAAGTGGCTTTGCAAAAAAGACACTAGTGGATAACAAGTAAAAAATGAGTCAGTAGTGTGTCCTTGCAACCACGAAGACCAAGAACACTAGAGGCTGCATTAGCAAGAGTAGCCAGCAAGTTGTGGGACGTGATTATCTTCCTCTGTTTGGCATTGGAGAGACTGCATCTGGAGTACTGTGTCCAGTTTTGGGCTCCTCAGTACAAGGAAGATATCAATATACTGAAGAGAATCAATTAGATGATATGAATGCTGAAGCATGTGATGTATGTCCAAAGGACAAGGACCAACAAACAGTCAAAAGTTGCAATGAAGGAAATTCTAATGACAAAGAGGTTTCCCCCCACACACACTGAGGATTATTAAAAAATGGAAGAAGTTGCCCAGAGAAACTCTAACCTTGGCGATATTCATGCTTGACTGGACAATGCTTCCAGCAACCTGACCTACTTAGCTCTTTCTGAGAAAGGAGCTGGACTACAGCTCAGGGAAGACCTACAGAAGTTGGTTGTATGTAAATTCATGAGACTGGAATAGATACACCTGGGAAGTGCCAAAAGAAATGGCTGATGCAATTGCAGGCTGCTGCTTTTCACAGAATCACGGTAAATCAGGGAAGCTCTTCACGGTTGGTGGTGGGGGGAAGCCAGGAAAAAAAATTGTCAAAAATCATAGCCATTTTCAATCAAGAAAGGTAAGGAGGAGCACCCAAGGCACTATAGGCTGATGTGGCTTAGCTGAATCCTCAGAAGAAAATCACAGGAGCACGTATTCTTCTAATCACATAAAGGAAAAGGCGTTAATCCAGAATAGGAAACCAATTTCCCAATGGCAAATCATGTTTAAACAATGCCACTGCCTTCAATGATAAAATACCTAGCTACAAGGATGAAAGAAAAGAGGTAGATGTAATGCACACTGCCTTATCAAGACTTTTGGCACTGTTGCCCACTGCATTCTCCTTTCCATGCTAAGGAAACACAGGCTGAATAAACTGACTCGCACAGTTTGAAAACTAACTGAACAAGCTTAAAAGATAGTCAACTACTGGCTGACAGCTGAATGTCAAACAAGTCAAGTAATCTTGGGTCAATACTGGAGCCTTTCATCAGAAAGCTGGAGACGATGAGACAAAAAATGCAAGCAATGCTAAATCATCTGGGTTAGTGGTTACAGCCAGAGCAGGGCTCTAATTCAGAGAGCTGTTTCCTTGAGAACCTTAAGGACTGGGCCAACAAATCCCTCATGATGCTCAGCAGTGGAAGGCACAAAGATCCACACCTGGAGTGGAACACCATGTTTCAGAAGCAGCTCAGAAATAACTGGCTGAGTAGCAGCCCTGCTGAAAAAGATATGTTTGTCATGATGGATGCCAAACTGAAAGACAACAATGCAATCTCCGCACAGTAAGGCAATCTATGAACCAGACCGAAATTCAAGAATCGTAGCCAGCAGTTTGAGGGAAGTTACCCTTCCCCTCTATTCAACAGTCTCATGAAGACATAACTGCAATACTGCGCCTAGTTTTATTCACCCCACCAGATCAAGAAAGGCATAGGGAAATGTAGGAGGGTCAAGTCGATAACTATCCAGAGGCTGAGCAGCCTAGAGCACACAAATTCTAAGGAAAAGCTTCACGAACCATAGGAAACTGAAGTAGATGTATTTCATGGATTATCTGTACTGGCCTAAATAAAAAAGAAACACTGCCCTAACTGGTGAGCTTATGTGACTGAATTCAGTATCACAATGCAAAAGAATAACTGGAAAAATAGAAAGCAAGATTCCTTCAGCTGCCTGCTATGCTAAGGCTCTAACAATTTCTGCACCATTATCCCCAGAAGAGAATCATCCCGACCTGACGTAAGCTCCTTGATTTGCAGACTG
Organism: Larus michahellis; assembly: GCF_964199755.1. Taxonomy (NCBI): domain Eukaryota; kingdom Metazoa; phylum Chordata; class Aves; order Charadriiformes; family Laridae; genus Larus; species Larus michahellis. Next base: position 121,492,860 of record NC_133898.1, read on the forward strand.
GAACGAACATGCTCATAGCTGAGAACTAGAAGCAGAAGGGACAGACTGACCGACCTGGTAGGAAACCTGCAACGATGAACAAGGGGAAGAGGGGGGGAACACAGGATACCTAGATCTCATCAAGGATTTCTTTGGACAAACTACAGACAAACACTGGATGCCAGATTTTCTACAGAAAAACACCAAACGTAGGCCAAAGACTTTGTAAGCTGTTGTGACATCAGTCACAAATCTTGACCAGTTCTGTACAAGAAAGGCAGCAGCAGCAGCCAGTAGCACATAAAACTGAAACATTTCTTCATTGTACTTTACAGTACAATTCTCTGTCAAAGTCGTATGATGGCAAGGACCCACTAGCCCCTTTCACCTTAGTTCTCAATTAGTAAATAAAAACTCTTAGGTGTTATTTGTAAAAGGGAGCAAAACTAAAAAGTTAACACTATGGACACTTCAAATAAAGAAATGTAGTTATAGAAAATATCCAAATAAAACTCAACCATCTTTACCTAAGGCAGTTCAGAGCAGCAGGCTGTTTTTGTCTAAAACAACTGAAGAAATGAGGCAGCCTTATTTTCAGGGATCATTCAATGACCTAGCAATCTGATGCCTTCAATTTGTTTTGTTCCTGTGTCATTCCCCCCCTGCCCCTCCCTCAAGCAAAAAAAAAAAAAGCTAGGAGAATTTCACTGATGACCGTGCAAAAATATCTGTGGAAATGCATAGAAATGGGGTACAGCTTACTCATGCTTAGAGCTGTAATGATAAAAAGCTGAAGTGCAGAACGAAAGTGGGAATCAGTTTTCATTTCTGAACCTTGTACAAAGACACCATACAGGAGACTGTGCATAGACCTAAGTAGGAAGAAACTTAGTTTTAAGACTTGGACCTACAGTATCATCACTAAATTTAGATTTCATTACCGCTAATAACCTTGTAGCAGTCACCAAGAAAGCACGTACTGTCCTGGTGGAAGGGAAGCAGGGAAAATAACTTATGGGTATCAATTTTGTACTGGACAAGTGGCCCCTTGTCAGTGTCAAACATTATAAAATCAGTTATTGAGACAGCTTTTCAGCAAAGCAGCAGAGCACTCGCAAATCAAGAAAAGTGTTAGCTTGGAAAGGTCCAGATTTTGTGGATTCAAATCAGGAATGGATGGATCCCTCATCAACCTTGTTCTAACAAGGTGCTTTGCTCTGGTATGAACAACTTGGAAGAGTTTCAGGGGTAAGGAATCAAGAAATCAAAAAACATTTTCAGATCCCACAATGATAAAGTCTACATTGGTCTGGTACAAACTTATTCAACAGAGAGGGTGGTCAAAACCCTGGGGAAACAGATTAGGAAGGCCAACCATAACTTTTAACCAATCTTAACAACCCACTGAGAGTTTTGGCTTTAAAGAGTTCAGCATGTCCTAATGACTGACAAATAAATAAATAAATAAATGGAGCTCTTGTTAATTATCATAATAGAACTATTACAGCACTCTTGATCTTGATTTCCACACTACTTGCAAGAAGATGAAACAGCAAATGAAAGGCTTCCAAGGGAATCAGGCACAGTGGCAATGTTTATGAAAGCAGTCACAAGCTTGAAAGCATCAACTGTTGGCCTACAGCACTCAACATAGTCGGCAAGCAGATCTGATGTTTCATTGCAGTTCTGGCAACAAAACACTAAGTTTTATGTCTTGTCTCTCTGCTTTGGCTATCACAGACCTCAGTTTCTGCTTGTGCTGACGCTCCTTTCACAAGGGTCTCAAAAACCCAGTTATGCTTGCCCAGCACTCAAATAGCAGAGTCCACATCCCTTATTATTAGGTAGATGAAGAGATCCTCCATTTGCCATTGCAACTTTTAACACCCAGTTAGAAACATGTAGCACTGGAGTCATAGCAAGCAGAAGAAAAAGCCCAGAAGTCACCCTGGTGTGGCTGAGGATCCCCTGCGGCTTCATACAATACCAGCAACTATAAATGGATCCAAAAGAAAAAAAAAAACACACACATGAAATTCTAAATGTTTTATTGAACACATTTCAGCATTGTGGAAGAGGTCCTACATATCATGTCCCGTCAATCTATTTAATCACACCCAGGTGGTAACTTTCACTTTTTCAAAGGAGCTAAAGCATCACAAATAGTTTGTGAACAGTTCAGAGCTACCAACATAAAAATTAACCCAAAAGACTGTGAGGGTTTTTTTTTTTTTTGTTTGTTTGTTTTTTTTTAAGTAACTTCATAAGCATAATTAAGGTGGGGAATCCCACAGATCACATTAAAGTAATACTTTACTTTACATACTCCTAGCAACTCCACCATTTTCCAGTTAATATGCAAGCCTGAAAAGAAGCAAGCAAGAAATTCATCACTTAAAGAAACAAGTGCAGTCGAGGAAGTGGTGATAGTTTGCATGAAAACAAACATAATGGTTTAATTTGGTGTAATATGGCGTGTTTTTCAGAACAGAAAGTGGGATCTTGGGAAACATTTTAGCCCCAAGGGAAGAAACAGTTGTTCCTTTGCACATAGTATTAAGATCTACGGGACACATGAAGTAGCTTTCAGACAGCTTTCCCTCCAAATACTGCATTAAAGTATTAGACCTAAAGGAAAATCTCAGGGAGTTTAAAACTGAAATCTGACAGATAAATAAAGAGAAGGTGGTGAGCATGAATAGCAGGTGGGTATAATAAATACACTTTAAATATATGTTCTGAGATTAGACTGCAATGTTAGTAAAGCCTCAGTCAAGTAAAGATGGAATTTCTACGTGAGAATATAAAAAGCTGCTGCTGAAGTACATCATCTTCATGGTAAAGAAGGTTTCCAGGGAGAAAACTATGCCAGGTCTCCTCTGACCAGCAAATTTCACAGAAACAGCAGACTCACATCAAGAGATTCTTGTAAATGAACTTTCACAGCTGCCTGCAGGAAAATCAAGCAAAAAGCAAAAATTCTACATTAGAAAATCAAAGGGAAATAAATCGTGGTTTGGAATGGATACCATGAGAAAATTGCTACAAATACAGTAAAGTCTGCAAAATACGCAATTTTTTTAATTGTTTATTTGAACGTGGATTATGTCGAACATCAGTATTTTGGGATCCACCGGGCAAAATTGAAATGTAACACCATGATTACACACTGGGCTAAAATCTTTCTGAAGTTAGAGGTAGGAATGTTATACTTCATGAATAAGAACCCATCATGCTTATGTCTGGATACAGAGAAAAGAAACATCAGTGGCCTTCAAACTTCGGTACATATCACCACCCAAGACAGAGCATGTTCAAAATTGAACAGGTATGTGACTTAGGTGCAAGAGGAGTCGACACAGCCTTTCATGGGGTATTGCTTCAATAGAAGAGTGAGAAATAGCAGAAAGACTACAAAAAAGTGAAAGAACAGATAATCAAGGACACATGCACAAGAAGAAACTGAAAACGGGTTTGAGAGAGAGAAAACATGCACATGCAAAAAGTTTTGCTTGTGGCCTAAGGGTTTTGAAAAAATGCTTGCTCACTAAACAAAGATGATGCTTCTTTGACCTTTGATCCCTACTATATCTAGGGAAAACAAGAACTTTGCACCTTTTCAAAAGAAAAAAAAACAGTCAAAGAACTATTTGGCTCTGCAACCATGCGTTCTATATTCTTATTTTTTTCTACTACATCAAAAACTCTACAAGCCCTACAATTCTCTTGGACAACCATTTAAGTCATGCAGGTAATCCGGACAACATTCAGTGAAACACAAAAATGCAAGAATTTAAAGTAACAGTAACCTATTTGTGTATTTAAACCACCACACCCAAAAGTTAAACACTTGAACATTTGCAGAAACTTCCATCTTTCAGGAGCTGTATTGACAGGCAAAAGCAGTAAAAAGCAGTTGCTGTTTCATCTTATGTTAAATAACTCCTTTTCTACCTCCTATCAGAATAAGATTCACTGCTCAATGGAGAGCACTATTCTTTCTTTGGTCTTGTTAAGTAAAGGAAAGCTCAAAGAGCATAATAAATACTAGCAAGAAGTAGCTATCAAAGCAAAAAAAAAAAAAACAACACCATACACCAATCCAATTAGCATCATGCTGTCCTTGATTTAACTTCCTTCATCTTTCACTGTGCTGTTCAGCATGAATCTCCCTAATGAACTATCTCTTATTTCTATATGTTTGTTCCATATTTCCACATTAGCTGTTCTCCTAACATATGCTCTGAATTCATTTTTTTTTTCTTTTCTTCACATTTTATTATTTCGACTTATATGTGTTCTTACATCAACTGTTTATCTCACTTTCAACTTAGCTCTCTAGCTTTCTAATAAGGATATAAAAGGATTAGTCAAAGTAGCGTTTATTTACAGTAGACCAACTTACTGGTTACAACAGCATTCTCCAGTAATCACTAACCTGTGTCTGCTGCTTACCACTTCCTTCTTATATTTACTGCAGCAGGTGTACATTCCGATACTCATTTACTAACCTGAACAGGCTAGGAAGGCACTGTAAGCAGAAACATGAAAACAAATAGACAGTATGCAGCTCTGTGTAAAAGACAAGGGAAATCAAACAGGAGACATAAACCAGAGACTACAAAGAATAATACCAGATAGTATTAGATCCCTTTCTGAGTCACTACAGTAATATAATTGTCTATACTATTAATATGAGGCCTGGAGTCCAAGCCCTTCCCAGAAAGAAGCAATGGTGATGTTCATCACTCTGCTGATCAGGGGGATGGGACAGGGAGTTGAACAGTCAGGCTGGAGAAAGTGCTGCAGTAGCCAAAAGGTTTCTCCCAGAAACAGTGCTGCTGGAAGACGTGCACACCAGTGCTCCGATATACAGACCTACAGTTCTACTAACAAGAGGATCCAAGTCCATGCTGGAAACATTGCTAGCTTGCTCCTCAAAAGGAGGATAACCCTTGAAGTACCACTATTGTGCGCAGGGACCCAGCTCCTCCCATCAAAACAATCCTGCCAAACCCTGACAACACATGCTAACATACAAATACATACATAAACAAAGCCTGTGTTCATCATAGGTGCAAACAGTAATCCAGTTATCATCTGATACTATTTTTATTTACAATTAGTGCTACAATTTCTTTTGAGAGGTAAAATTTGGAGGGGTTGGATTTCCACAAGAATTTTCTATTTTTTTTTTTCTATTTTTTTCTATTAGGTTTAAAAAAAAAAAAACAACGAGAAATTTGAGTAAAGAATCTGTCTAAACAAAGGACAACAGGAACAGGATCTAAACAGAAGCAGGAGATGAGAAGTAAAAAGGAAAGTACCAGAAGAACAGCACAGTTACCAGCAGCAGTAGGAAGAAGGAAGGAGACTGAGGAAAGAAATGAGGATACTGATGAAAGAAATCCTGCCATATTTGGAGTTGTAATATCTCTATTTAGACATTGTTCTGGCACATCAGGATTACCTAACATATGATAACAAGGCACCTACCACCCAATGCACAGCTGCATTAGGTGATTGGGCAATCTTAGCTAGGTAAATAAACAGTTCTCTCCTTCATTTCACTCTTTTGGCTATGTACTCAGGCTAGTATTTCTATGTAAAAACTTGAATTTGTTTAAGCTTAAGACTCTTTTAAGCTCAGACCTTTCATATTACACATTTGTTTCCTATTATGAACATTCTTTCATCAGAATGACTGACTTCCCCCAGAGTAACCTGTTCACAAACCTTACTGGACAACTAAATGTTATCGTTCAAAGTGTAAGCTGGAATGAAATTTAGTCAAACATTTTACTGAAAATTCGGTATTACACACTGGTTTGTCAAAAGCAGACAAAACATCGCTAGACAAAATATCACAACACATTTCTGTTAAGAGCATGCCTGATTTAAATAAGCAAAATCTACCTGTCCTTCATATCCTGCATGCGTGTTATCTGTACCAATGTACAGCATCACTAAGGCTTAAACCTTGAAATTCAGGTCCTAATACGTGGTAAGTATAACCTAGACATTATCCAAAATGGGGACTACCCCTTTTTCCAGCCAAGGTGCCCTCATTATAATACTGGCAAAAATGTAATTTAAAAGAAATCAAAGCTATCAAAAAAAACCAAAAACAAAACCAAACAGTAAGAACAGTGCTATGAGGAAGCTTTAGAGTGAATCTTGTCAAATATACTGTTAAATTCTTTGGCTTGGCAGTCATATTGGAAATTCTGATTTACCGTTACCCATACACAATCTATTGTATTTGCTTCTGTGACTCACATGAGGCAGATAAATAGGTAATAACCCATCAGTGTCTCATCTAATTTACAAAGTAGGAAATACCAAACAGAAGTAGCAGAAAGCATATTCAAAACCAATAGAGGTGCCTCCTGAGATAGTGTACCTTTGACGCACTGAACTACTTGAGGCTGCATATTGTGAACACTAGAGCTCCACACGGATGCAAGGCAGGGAGGAGTTGGTAGAGAAGAAATCTACTGCGGAGCTTTAAGTCTTCAGTACATCTGTTCCAGAAAGCTCCTGGGCTGCACTTTGTTGCAGGCAGAGTAGATAGATACTTACATAGCAGGACGAGGTAAAGAAAAATGCTTGCCTCTTTCACAAGCATCTGCTTAAGGTAGTGTCAAAGATTCTTGAAAGATCACTGACTTCAACTGATCTTATACAATCCTTCTAGTAGCTTTCCATGATGGAAAATATTAAATGCTAGTGCTGTCGCTTACCCAGTAAACGTGTGACCACTTCCCTCACTGACATCATAAGCAAGCGCCGCAAGAAAATAGAAAACTGCCATAATCCTAATTAATAATTGAAGGCTTCTAGTCTCCGAGACACATAAAATACAAATTCATATCCAGATTCTGCAACAGGTCCATGCAGATGGACTCTCAGACCTTAATTGGCTATCATAAAATCCCAGAGGGCTAGGAGTATACTGCACCTTAAAAAAATCAGGGTCTGCATCATTCAAGCCGTTCAAGTCTTCTGATGATAAGGCTTTGATATTATACTTAAGTTGCACGAAAAGAAGCCGTTTCATCATTTTTGCAAACACAATGAAAAAGTTACCGGTGAGAAAGCCCGTGACAACTGTCATGACTCAACAGTGCCTCATCATTATCATCATTTCATTTCCATATCACCGTTCACACTGCTTCCTGAACCGGCTGCTCACCTCCTGTCTGGCACAGGCATTTTTTTTCTCTTTCCTAGCAGCTGCCTTCAAGCCTGCATTTACTAACAGCGGTGATACTCGGGGATCAGCACGAAGAGCAAAACTGACAGACAGAGGGTTCCTGAAGGCGGACTGTGTACGCCTGCCAGACTCTCGGCTTTTCCAAACCAATTAGTTCCTCTATTAAAACATGCTGCTTTCTACTTACAAATCTCACCTCACTTTTAGCTTATAAGCATTCACTACCTTATTTTCTTCATTTATAGACCCTTCAGGCCATGGACTTTTTCTTCCTACCTGTTTTATAACTTGCTGCTTAGATAACGAGCATCAGTCGGCTCCAAGTGATGCTTCACAGGAACAACTACTGACATATAGCAAAAACACCACAAGTAGTATCACCGCAGTTGTTTTTTAGACAAGGAGACGCTGCTTAAGGTCTTTTTTCCTCAAGCCTCCTCCCAACCCAAGGAAAAACAAGTCAAGGGAGCAGGTACGAAGCGTTGCTTACTGCGTGGGATGTGTTACTCCATCCTTAACCTTACGCCTAGAAATCGCCAACATGGAACACGAGTGAATGATGTATAAACCTGATTTCTCCACGGCCGTTGTATGAGGCCCGGGGCACACAGACACACAGACACACACACACCCTCCCCTCACGGCCCAGCCAGGCGCCCCCTCAGCCCCGCCGCCGGCTGCCGCCCCTCAGGGAGCGGCGAGGCCCGAGGAGCACGGCCGTCTCGGACCCGACACCGCCCGCCGGGCACGGGGAGAGAAGGGAAGGGAGGGAAGGGAGGAAAGGGAGGGGAGGGAAAGGAGGGGAAGGCCCGCCCGGCACACCGTGAGGGGCCCGGCCGGCCCCGCCACCCGCCCTCGGCGGGAGCGCAGCCCGCTCCGCGCTGCCCCCGCCCCACATGGCGCCCCAAGGCGGCGGGGCGGACAGCGGAGCGACCGCCGCCGCCGCCATCGCTGAGGCACGTACCTTCCCCCTTCGCAGGCTCCCCGACACCCAGCACGGCGGCGGCGGCTTCTGCCTAAACCGGGCGGAAGCAGCCGGTGAGGCCGCTCCTTCCGCCGGGGCCGCGCGGGGTGGGCTGAGGGCAGCCCCGCCTCCCGCCGCCCCGCTCCCTGAGGGCGGTGGCCGGGGAATGGCCGCCCCTTCCCTCAGGCCGGCCGCCGCCCCGAGCAGCGCCTCCCCCGCCGGCGGCCGTCTACCCTGGGGCGACAGGGAGGCCGTTCCCGACGGACCGGTGGCCGGTGGGGCCGCCCGGAGGAGGCCCGTCGCCCGGTAGGGAAAGGCGGGAGGAAGAACCAAGTTCCTCAGAGACGCACGTTTTGGGAGTTTCCTTCCATTTCTGTCATTCACGCTTGCCCAAATCTGAGAGTTTCTTTGGGAATTCTGGCAAAGAAAGAAAAAAAATCGGTATTTTCGCAGGAGCAAAATGAGGTGGGGTGCTTAAAAAAAGGCAGAGAAAGGGGTAGCAGAATCACAGACTCATCCTTCAGGGAGTTTGAAGTTGCATCTAAAGGAGGAAACTGGACCTGGGCAGCTGGAGTGTAACACCAAGGTAAAGCAGTCTCCCCTCAAAAAAAAAAAAAAAAAAAAAAGATTTTGAGGATCAGCTCACAAAAGACAGAAAAAGTAGCAGTAAATCCTGTCCCAACCCACCAGCATCCTGCCATGGAGTCTGAATGTCCGCTCGTTGCGGTGTGAGGGGAGCTCAGGGAAGATGAGGCTGTAATGAAAAAACTAAACCCCCTGGTTGTCAAAGAAGGCCTTAGGGAGGTTTTCATGCTGAAATGCTGCTTTTTGGAGAAAAGCGTTGGAGGAGGTGTTTCCAGTTGAAGTTAGGGTAGAAGGTAATAAGCAAATAAATCATAGGAAATTGGCAAGATCAGATGGTGTTTATCCAGGAGTTACAGAGGGATTAGGGCTGCTGAGCGTACCATGTAACCACGGTGTTGGGGGACTGGGGGGGTGCCGCCTGTAGCCAAAACCTGAATGGCTCCAAGAGGAGCCCCTAAGGTCAACGTGCATGTTCATCAAATCAGTGGGAAGAATAACAAAGACAAGAGCGAGTGGAACAGGAATAAATATGATGCACCAGAGAACCACCAGTATCATCTTTTATGGAGGGACATTGTGCCTCAGAAACCTGTGGGAGTCTTTGGAGGAGCCAAGTGGTCACACCTGGCCAAGGCAAGCCAGATCGATGAACTTGGATTTCCAAAAGGCATTTGGGCAAGAGCTTTCATCAAAGGTTCTTAGAACACTCATCAGTCAAGAGAAAGGTTACAACCTTCAGATGGATGGATACCCAATGAAAAGATAGGAAAGAAAAGGTAGGAATCAAGTACCATCTTCTTCAATGGATTGGCGAACAGGTGGGGTTGTACAGGAATTTGTGTGAAGATGAGTACTGTTAAACAAAGTCATAAATAGTCTGGACAAAGGGATGGATAGTGGAGTAGTAAAATCTGTTGTTCGTACTGAGTTAATTCAGGTTAGTAAAAATCATTTTCAGGTTTCAGAAGGACCTTCGAATTCCTTTGAGAGCAGTAAAATGATAGACGTGTTGACATACGAGAAGAAACTGAGTGTTTAGATGGAATAATAGGCTCTCAACAAATGATTCCCGTTTGTGAGCAAGACCTTGGAGTCACAACAGATGCTTTGTGAAATCTCAGTGCTTTGTGCTTCCAGTGGTCAAAATCAAGTAAGATTTAGTAACCATTTGGAAATCGGTGCCGTAATTCTCACTCTGTGTGACGGTGATGTGCTCACTGCTTGGATGGCGACTGCCAAGTCTGGCAGTTCCCACCTCTCAGAAAGGGTACAGTAAAGCTGCAAAAGATAAAGAAAGGTGTGACAAAGGTTTTCACAAGTCTGAAATACTTCCACATAGGGAGCACTAAATAAAATGGAAGTCGGAAGACAAGCTCATAGGACAAGGATGTTGGGGAAATAACGACAAAAGCCTATGCAATGCTTTGCGAAACTGAGTTGAATGGACAGTGATTCCTCATTGTAATTTCTAATGCAAAACCTGTGGAAAGCAAATTAAGCTAATAGGCAGCAGTTTCAAAACAAAAAAAAGTATTTTAATGTAGTCATAAACTCCATTGGAAATGTCACAGATTCCTAAAAGTTTACAGTGGTTTGCAAAAAGATAAAGCAGATTTATGGAAGGCAAATCCATCAGGGGCTATTACATGTGAAGATGCTGCTTAAAGGCTCAGTGATGCCCGAAGGCCATCAGTCTTCTGGACGTTGTACCAGGGAAGTAGCCCAATGTGCTTGCCCTTTCCTCAGCACCTACTGCTGGATACTATCAAAGACAGAATGGACTGTTGGCCTGATCTGATACAGTTTTCATGTTCCTATTTGCAATGAACATTGCTTTTTTTCCTGAAATTCATGTTAAGTCCTGCAGGTTATTTCTTATTCCAGAACTCAGTTTGCCTAATGTGTGTTTAAAATATCAAAAGATGCCTGAGGTACTGTTGATCAGACTACACTATTTTATTAAACTGTTTATAAAACTTAATTGTCAGCAGCAGGTAAGCTTCTGGGTGAATATCAAAACAATGACTGCGTGTATTACATTTGATACGAAGTGGAGTTGGTAAGTTCCTGCAGTGAAGTCACAAAAAATACTTTCTTTCACTTTGTGGAAAAGTGAGGCAGTTTTCCCTGGTCTGTTCTGAATGGATGCTCAAAGGAATCAGAATTCCTCAGTTTTGTCCTGGATTTTACACATGAATTTCTGTTCCTGAAGAAATCATTTAAATGTTCTGACATTCAGGTTCCCCACTTAAAAATGTTAATAACAGCAGCCTAAATCACAATGGTTAGATGTAAATTCCAAGGTTGCTGGCATCACCTTCTTCCCTGCAAGAGGATCAACATTAGGCTTTTGCTCAGCAATTTGTGATCTGATTGCTAATTGTGATGAGGGCAGATGACAGAAAGTGGGAGGAGGGGGTTGGAATGGTCACCGCAGTATGGTCAGGCCAATATTCTGGTTTTCAGTGGCTGTGTTGTAACTTGGCTGGGCTTATTTTCTTAGTTTTTTTTTAATAGTTGAGAAAACTGGTAGTTGTCCTCGCAGGAAAAGTATAAGCCATGATTTTATGTGTGGTTGGTGTATGTTTCTTAGAGGGCTAGTTCTCAGTGACTTTTAATTGTGTGAGACCATAAAATTGCTGATCAGCATGAATTTTCACAGTGGTTTTCCTCAGGGAAGGGACTGCATGAACAACTCTCACTGGGCGTGATCCACAGAGGGGTGACTTAAAGCATCTCATGTGTGCTTTGTTCAGACAGGGTTCTGTGGTGCATTTGCATTGATCAAGACATTGCCCATATGCACCAATATTTTAATAGGAATAGTACTACTAATAATAATAATTCAGTATAAGCTAGCTATTTGTTGATTTGTTTTCCGTCTTGATGTTTGTAATGTGCTTTTTTTGGTAGGTATTCTTTGTGAATTTACAACTAACTTTATGGATTACAGACTTGTAGTTGATCTGGGTGCTTTAATGTAGTAAACGAGTACTGAAAATAGAGGTTAATCAAACCAGTGTCTATGCTAAAGACTCAGTGATGTAGTGGCGGAATGTAAGTCAATAAAGCAGGGTGTTTTGAGGGCAACATGTTCTGTTTAATAGCCCACCATCTCAGCTCATCACTTGCGTAGCCACTGTGTACTCAGCTGTGACATTGGGCAGTCATTCCTTTCATCTCCAGAATTGATTTTTAGATACGTGTTTTCATCACTTGTATCCTCACATAAGGGGAAAACTCTCCTTAACCCCTTAAAATCATCAGTTCTCCAATTTATGATTGTATTTCTTTAGCTAAATTTCTATGTGAGGTAGAAATCAAAGATTTAGAATCTTTTCAGTGTTCAAATATTTCTTCAAAGATTCATTGTCATTCAGTCCAGAGAATGTATTTTCAACAGATCACAAATTTTTCCCAATTTCTGACTGTATAATTTATAAGCTTAGCAGTAAAGTGGGACAGTATATATGAATACATGTGCGCTTGCAGCCCAGAAAGGCAACCGTATCCTGGGCTGCATCAAAAGAAGCGTAGCCAGCAGGTTGAGGGAGGTGATTCCCCCCCTCTACTCTGCTCTCGTGAGACCCCACCTGGAGTACTGTGTCAGCTCTGGACCCCCCAACATAAGTAGGTCATGGACCTGTTGGAGCGAGTCCAGAGAGTCACGAAGATGATCAGAGGTCTGGAGCACCCCTGCTATGAAGACAGGCTGAGAGGGTTGGGATTGTTCAGCTGGAGAAGAGAAGGCTCCAGGGAGACCTTTTAGCAGCTTTCTGCTACTGCCCTTCCAGTATCTGAAGGGTGCCTATAAGAAAGCTGGAGAGGGACTTTTTACAAGGGCAGGTAGTGATAGGACAAGGGGTAATGGCTTCAAACTGGAAGAGGGTAGATTTAGATTAGAGATTAGGAAGAAATTTTTCACTATGGGGCTGGTGAGGCACTGGCACAGGTTGCCCAGGGAAGTTGTGGCTGCCCCATCCCAGAAAGTGTTCAAGGCCAGGCTGGATGGGGCTTTGAGCAACCTGGTCTAGTGGGAGGTGTCCCTGCCCATGGCAGGGGGGTTGGAACTAGATGATCTTTAAGGTCCCTTCTGACCAAAACCATTCTATGATTCTATGATTCTATGAATTCATGTGTATGTCTAGATGATCTTTAAGGTCCCTTCCAACCTAAACCATTCTATGAGTCTATGATTCTATGAATTCATACATATGTATCAATAAGACACACCTAAGTAGTTATTATTTTCAGTAGATTATCTGTAAATATGAAAACTAGTCATCTTTAATAGTCACTAAATTATATAAATGCCTTTACTCTCCAGCTCTTTGTTTCTTCTATTGTCTGGTGCTTTGAACGCAATAGAAAGGTGTTTCTGGTCTGTGTGACTCCTCTTTGATGGACTCACAGGAAAAAATGTAATGAATTACAGGTGACAGAGGGAAAGGCGATGCCAAAAGGGTAACCTATGGTCAAGATAAAATAATTCGGTGATTATTTTACAGTTAAAACATGAGTCTTCATGTTGCTAAAGCATAAAATTTTTGGAGACAGTTTGCTAAAGGTAGAGTTACAATAATGATAAATAGGATCTGTCACAGGACACTGATATAATTCTCTTTGAAGAAGTCCATAGGTCTGCAGTGTCACTAATATTTTAAATTACGTGTTTAATCAATGGGAGGAAAAAAAGGGGTTTCCCTGCATCTTCATGTCCAGCTTCCATTACAATTTTTTATTTATATACAATCCTGTTTTCTTTCTTTTTTTTTTTTTTAACCTATGTGTCCTATTCTGTAAACACACACTGCACTAATGGAGATATTTGACTGCACAGGGAAGGCAAACAATAGATCTCAACATTTGGATCCTGAATAGATTCTCAGTGGAACTATTCACTCCCTCAGAATTAAATATCACAAACCTCTATATAACCAAGATATTAAGAATTAAAAAATATACATGGTTGATATAAAGATTTAGATTTCTCATGGAAGTAGATTTCAACACTGAACAGTTCAGTTATTGTGTGCATACTCATTTTGTCTGAAGAGAATTTTCATAATTACGTAAATAAATCATTTGTTCTTTTTGAATTATTTTTTTTTACTGCATAGCAGTTGGAAATTCGTGTATTTTTACGTGATGAGTTAGAAGTGATGTCCAAGAGACAGTGAAATGTTTCAAAAAGTAGTTGCATTGTCAGTTCCCAAAACAACTGAAACAGACATTGCAAATGAGTAAAGGTCTTCCGAGGACTAAGCTGGCTTTGCAGGTGAAAGAAGATGTAAGAAAGAGAAACTTTAAGTAAGAAAAGGTTGTTATTCCACATCTCTATGGAAAAAAATGGACTTGACATACTATTGATTGGCTCATTGTGCCCTTCTGTGTGGGCACATGCAGACCTTGTGGTATGCATTTGAGTATGTTCATGTTGTAAATGGCAGCAATAATATTTTAGTATGTATTCCTGTCTTATAAGACTAAATAAGCTAACTGCAGGCATTTGGAAATGGAAGTTAATTGGAGGTTGTATATTTTTATATATTGTATATATAGTATTGCTCTCATGTGATTTTTTTTTAAGTATATAAAGTCGGAGTACAGCAAACACAAAACTTGGAGCATGTGAATGGTCTCACATAAAGCAATGGTCCCAGAGCTTCTGAGCATGCGTAGATTTTGCTTATACAAACAGCCCCCTTGAAAACAGTGAGCTTAAAGCAGGTCACATGCATAAAAATTTTGATAGATCAAGGTGGAACAGAATAAGTACGTTTAAGGGCCAGTTTAACTCAGGGATAGGAATAAAGAGAAAAAGAATTTATGTCATGAAAGCTTGGGTAGTGCTTTATAAGGTCAGATATTCCTGAGTATTTCGCATGATTTCCGTGGTTATGTTTTTACTGCGATGTAAAACAGGACCAGTGAGCGTCCTCCAGTGCCGTACCACTGATTGTCCAGGTTAAGTACTAACCTGTTTTGGGCCTGTGAACACTCTTGTGAACAATCCTGGGCACAGTTCAGGGTACAGGCTTGCACCAGAAGCCATGCTCAGTAGGCAGCATGGACAAGACTGCGCCAAACGTGGTGTTGTCCACCTCACATGGTCTTCCAAAGCTGTCCTAGCTGGCTTTGCACTCTCAAACATCACATGCTCCCACGCTGCATACAACCTAATTTGGAGAAATCACAGTGGAATGGAGAAATCACAGTGGAGGGCTGCAGTACAGTCTTTGCATTTTTCAGTACTTATTAATGAAAAAAAAAACCCTACACAATATAACAATTATGCCTAATGGCCACAGTGGCAGCATCCGGGGCTTGGGCCAAGTACTAAGAAATGTTAATGTGGCCATACCATGGCCATTTGACTAGTTAAGGGTGCCTGGTGCTATTTCATTTAACTGCAGGGGCATGGCCTCTGACAAGGCCCAAGTATGAACATTTTATATAGCCAGGTACCAGGAAGGCCTTGAGAAATATTGGTGTTGAAACAAACAAGCCTGGAATATTTTTGCTGGCAACAAATGAGAGGCACAATGGCATTCAAACAGGTTTGAGAAGTTAGTTGGTACTATCTCCAAGCACCAAATAAATCTGCAGGAGATAGGTTCTTCTGGCTAGGGCCCTGGAGGCCATCTGCTGCGTACTTGTTTAGTAATGTAAATAACACAATAATTGCTATGACCTATATATTTAAGGCTATTTTCATAGTTTGGTTTAAAATTCTTAATCCAAAGAAAGCACAATTAATGTCCAATCAAAATATAAAATACCCTTTACATGTCAACAGTTATATGATAGCAAATCCTGTCGAGGAACAGATGGTAATGTCTTTGTTAATTTTGCCCCACGGATGAGTGGAAATTAGTTTTCAGGCAGCAGAGACAGAAAAAAAAGTGCATATATGTGGAAAGTAACATACAGAATTAGCTGAAAGTGCGTAAATACATGAAAAAAAGTTGCTGGTAAAACTTCCTGAAGAGACATTTGGTTCTTGAAAGTACCCACCAGTGTAAAATGTATTTGTAGTTAGCTGTTAATGCAGCTGTGTGTACTGGAACAACTCACACAGCAACTGCCTCATATTTAATAGCTGCAAACTGTAATATGAAATAAAACATTGAATTTCATGAAAGTAAATTCCATTTATAAGTACATTTGAGAACTAGTCAAATAATTTGTTGGTTTTTTTCCCTTGCCTTCCCCTGTTGCTATCTAAAACTGACCATGAGAACTGTAAGTCGTAAATCACACCAGGGTTTGGCCAAGAGTCTTCATCAGAGATTTTCTGGTGTTTCAGAGGGTGCAGGTTTCAGCTCAGGTGTAGAATTCAGTCTGTTGCAAAATGTCAGTTCTCTCCCTAACCATTGCCTAAGGCCCATGAATCACTTTTCTGCTTAGCCTCTGCAAAATAGTGAGTTTTATTCTCGACTGTTATTTATGATTACCTGAACATGGTCTACCACTAAGCAATCATAGACCCATATGCAGAGTTAGAGGGAGACAGTGAAATCTAAACCACTAGAAAGTGTTGAGCTTTCCAAACACCTTTCTACACTTTTTCATTCTTGTTATTGATGTGACCAACTACTTTTCCTTTGAGGTCAATATGCAGCAAAGACCTGCTGTGGTAATGTTTTGGTTTTAGTCCCTCAGCAGATAGTAAATGAAAATTCTTTCTGCTTCAGCCATTTTAAATATATGAAATTTTTCTCTTTTACAACAGCTTTTGCCCAAGTTTAGCTACATTAAATCCCCTAAAAAACTATATATGTTGTGTCTGCATCTTTGATGATAATGCAATATTCTTCATATTCTAAAACTGTGTCCTGTTGGTGAAATACAATCTAATACTTTGACCACAGCCTTTTAATTTAGTGACATCTTATAATCTTCGTTCGCCCTTCCCTGCCACCATTATATTGGTGCAGAACTTTATAGGGTGGAGTAGGTGACTGATTTTCTACTTCGTTGTGTAATTTTGGAAAGAGATGTAGTTCCAAAATAAACATGAGTTTTAGACATCAAAATAAAGTTAGGTCAACCTGTCTGCTCCTGAGTCTTGCACAAATGGGGAATAGAGTACCCGGACAAGTGTAGTTAGGTAGATACAATTTTACTCTTAAAGTAAAGCATGGGACAGACAAAACAAAATGTTTATTTTTCACCATTTTCATCTGCACTTTTAAACTACACTTATAGATTCACAGACTCACAGGATGGATGACGTTGGAAGGGACCTCTGAAGATAGTCTAGGACAACCCCGCCCCGTTCAAAGCAGGGTCAGCTGTAGCAGGTCGCTCAGGGTTTTGTGACCAGTTGGGTTTTGAATCTCTCCAAGAATGGAGATGCTACGAGTTTTCTGAGCAACCTCTTCCAGTGTTTCACCAGTCTCACAGTAAAAAAGTTGGTTGGTTTGTTTGGGTTTTTGTAATTGAATTTCCTGTGTTTCTGTTTGTGCCCATTTTCTCTTGTCACATCACTGGGCACCACTGGGACGAATCTGGCTCCATCTTCTTTACTCCCCCACATCAGATAGTTACACCCGTTGATACGATCCCCCCTGAGGTTTCTCTTCTCCAGGCTGAACAGTCTCAGCTCTTGCAGCCTTCCCTTGTAGGTCAGATGCTTCTATCCCTCAGTCTTCTTTCTGGCCCTTTGCTAGACTAGCCGAAGTAAGTCCATGTCTCTCTTGCACTGGGGAGCCCATCACTGGGCACAGCACTCCAAATGTGGCCTCACCACTGCTGGGTAGAAGAGAAGGATCCCTGCTCTCAACTTGCTGGTGATGCTTTTCCTGACAGAGCCCAGGGTACTGTTGGCCTTCCTTGCTGCAAGGGTGCGTTGCTGGCTTACAGTCAGCTTATTGTCACCAGGACTCCCAGGTCGTTCTCTGCAAAACTGCTTTCCAAGTAGTTGGTCCCCAGCCTGCATGGGTGTTTGGGGTTATTCCTTTTCCCTGTGCAGGACTTCATATTTTTTTTTCCTTTGTGGAACTGCATGAGGTTCTTCTATGCCCATCTCTGCAACCCGTTGAGGTTCCTCGGAATGGCAGCACGTCCACCTCCACTCCTTTCAGTTTTGCTGAGGGTGCAGTCTGCCCTGTCGTCTGGGTCATGAATGCAGAGGTTAAACTGTGTTGGTCCCAGTATCGACCCCTGGGTGCACTGTTAGTGACTGGCCTTCAACTGAACTTCATGCCAGTGATCACAGCCCTTTGAACCCAGCAGTTCAGCCAGTATTTATCTAGCCTGCACTTCTTCAGTTTGTCTATGAGAATGTTATGGGAAACAGTGTCAAAAGCTTTACAGAGGTGCTCTCAACAAGGGAGCTGGTGGCAGATTTGTGCTATGATGTCTCCTGTGTTGACACCCGCTCTGATCCATTTCTACAATCTCTCGTCTGACTCTATCCTGTCTAAAGCAAAGCTCCTTGCATTTGAGCCTCGTTTTGCAGAGATTATGAACTTGCCCTCCTTAAATTCCCAGCCAGTTCTTCAAAATGAAGCTTATCCATTGTCTAGTTCTGGCTCTTGGTTGTTGTGGTGGGCTGACCCTGGCTGGACACCAAAGCCGCTCTATCACTCGCCCTCCTCAGCAGGACAAGGGAAAGAAACAAGAAAAGGCTTTTGGGTTGAGATAAGGACTGGGAGATCATTCACCAATTACTGTCATGGGCAAAACAGACTTGACTTGAGGAAATTAGTTTAATTTATTACCAATCAAATCAAAGTAGGATAATGAGAAATAAAAACAAATCTTAAAATGCCTTCCTCCCCCCCACTTCTTCCCAGGCTCAACCTCACTCCCAATTTCTCTACTTCCTTGCCCCAAATGGTGCAGGGGGACAGGGAATGGGGGCTGTGGTCAGTTCCTCACATGTTGTCTCTGCTGCGCCTTCCTCCTCAGGAGGACTTCTCACTTCTCACACTCTTCCCCTGCTGCAGTGTGGGGTCCCTCCCACAGGAGACAGTCCTCCATGCACTTCTCCAGCATGAGTCCTTCCCACAGGCTGCAGTTATTCACAAACTGCTCCAGTGTGGGTCCTTTCCACATGGTGCAGTCCTTCAGGAACAGACTGCTCCAGCATGGGTCCTCCATGGAGTCACAAGTCCTGCTAGCAGACCTGCTTCAGTGTGGGCTCCTTTTCTTGGGTCCACAAGTCCTGCCAGGAGCCTGCTCCAGCACGGCTTCCCACAGGGTCACAGCCTCCTTCAGGCATCCACCTGCTCCACCGTGGGGTCCTCCATGGGCTGCAGGTGGATATCTGCTCCACTGTTCACCTCCACGGGGGACAGCCTGCCTCATCATGGTCTTCACCATGGGCTGCAGGGGAATCTCTTCTCCGGCGCCTGGAGCATCATTGCCTCCTCCTCCTTCTTCACCGACCTTGGCGTCTGCAGAGTTATTGCTTTCACACATTCTCCCTCCTCTCTCTGGCTGCAATTGCCAGAGTTGCACAGGTTTTTTTCCCCTTCTTAAATATGTTATCCCAGAGGTGCTACCACCATCGCTGATGGGTTTGGCCTTGGCCAGCTGCGGGTCCATCTTGAAGCCAGCTGGCATTGGCTCTATCGGACATAGGGGAAGCTTCAAGCAGCTTCTTACAGAAGCCACCTCTGTAGCCCCCCTGCTACCAAAACCTTGCCACCCAAACCCAATACAGTTGTTGATATTTTGCGGTGGCTTCTGTCAGTTTCCCAATATGCAGTGCTTCAGATTTCCGTACAGTTTGAATGAAAGCACCTAGAATGACTCATCTGTTATTCCTGGGTAAATTCTTCTGCCTTTTCCTTGTCCCTTTGTTTCTGACTTCACAGGGTATCTTTTTCCCCTGTACAGAAGAAGGGAATCTCATTTGGGCTGATTTATATTTTCTGTCATTTAGCAATAGTGGAGAAGCTTTTCCCGTATGCCTCCCTCCAGAACGCTGCCTGGGCACTGACTTTCCAGCAAGGCGCTTTCTGTAATGTTACTCCACTTTTTCCCTGACAAGTTTCTAAAAGATGGCAGCGTTTCCTTCTGGCTTACAGACAGACACATCTCTCCAGTTTCTATTGGTTTTATCATTCGGGTCCAAGGCAGGTGCATTTACTCCGTAATTTGGAGAAGGGGAGGGGACGAGGACAGGGGTTGTGATCTTTGTTTGTTTGTTTCCCTGGGATACTTACCTATTTAAAAATACAAAAAATATAGCAAATGATACAAATTTTACTCTGCGGCTCACTAGCATATGACTGTCAAGAAACTCCTGTTAAGTTACAAAGCATATTATGGTAATAAAACCAAACAATTCTATTTCAGTGATACT
Organism: Larus michahellis; assembly: GCF_964199755.1. Classification (NCBI taxonomy): domain Eukaryota; kingdom Metazoa; phylum Chordata; class Aves; order Charadriiformes; family Laridae; genus Larus; species Larus michahellis. The sequence continues at coordinate 121,512,924 of NC_133898.1, forward strand.
CTGTAATGTTCTACAGTTATATTCCATTATAGTCTTGGGGAACCTGTTGGGTTTTGGTTTTGGTTTTTTTCTTGGGGGGGGGTGCTATTTTCAAGACAATGATTTTTTGAAGTAGCACAGAGCTGGGATTGGGCTGTTACCACAGCTACTGAGCTCTCAGCTGTTTTGCCGTTGTGGCAGTTACGCTGTTCATTCTATTTGTATAGTCATTGGTAACTGGATTCAGCTGGCATCTAAACCTTGGCATCTGGTGCTTTTTTGAGGTGTTCTTGTGCATCTAAGACATCTGCAGGAGTCTGGCACAGATGAGACAGGACCTATCAGGCACTTTGTGGTCTGGCAGCTGTTGTCTGAACATCTCAGGACACAGCAACATACACTACGACATCATGGCTGGCACTTCCATGTATGTTTATGGAACCAAATCCTATCCTGGCAGGCAGCCATCATTGAGTGAATTCCAGTGAGTAGCACCATGTTATCAACTGAATTAAAAAAGCCTCTATAATTAACAACATTTCCAATGGCCAGTAAGTTCACCAGCTTACTATGGCTGAAAGAGGGCAGAAGACACATATATGCATACCTCCTCTGACACCTGTACATGCAGAATGTGATGGCATATGATTGGCTGGGGATTTTTGGAAGGACTATAAAAAGGTCTTTAATAAAATTATGTAAGACATGGGACATAAATAAGAAAGATTGCATATTTCATTAAGAAAACAACTCCATTTACAAGCTGGGAAGGACATGCACTAGATTGTACTTTAGACAAGAAGAAGCATTTTCTTACATTTGATGTATTTTTAGAAGTTCTTAATAGCCTATATTACAAAAGTGACATTCCTGCACCGAGCTTGAAAGTGTTAACTAGCCTCAGCATAAATGTATGTTAAAGCTGCCCTTGTTATGGCTGAAGTGGAGCTGGGGGGTATTGTACTAATGTAAGGGCCGAACTTTCTCTGCTAATTCCTGGGCAGGAGCCCTGCAATCCTCTGGGAAGATGTTTTGACAGTCTGTTTCATTGCTGAAAGCTGTGCTGAAAGGAATTTCCTGCCTTAGGTTTCAGAGATCTATCAGAATCACTTGCCTTACTGGGTAGACTGACTCTTCAGCAGGCAGGAGGGAGGTGGCTACGTAGGGCAAGGCTTGCTCCATGAAACTTGGCCACACTGCGGCTTCCAAAAAAAAGAATGGAAATTGGTCACCTCTTTCTTCAGACTCAGAAGTCAGCAGCTTGAGATCCCATAGCCTCACTCTGCATTTTTCAACCATCTTCCCTTACTTTGTATTTCTCCTGTGCTGTCTGTATGATTTAAATAAAACAAGTGTGTTCAAGAATTTGCCATCAGCTTTTTCGGGGTCATATTTCTGAAGACCTCACAAGCATCACGCTGCCATTTGCCAAAAAATTAACATAAGATAAAATGAAATTCCAGTATATGGCTGGAAGAAGTCCAAGAGAGTGCAATGTGTAAATAATCAGTCTTTCAGCTTCTGCCCTTTACTAAAGGTGTTTCCTTTGTTACAACCAGTTCTTTAGTGTTTGAATATCGCTTGCCATTCTTTTGATCGCCAAATTCTCTACTCCCCCAACTTCTTCCTTTCTCAAATTAAATAAAAAAAAAACCTGTTTTGCTAAAACATATTGGCTTTACTATTAGAATTTTTTCATAGGGCTTCATATTAATTAAGCTGGCAGTATCTCTTGTGTATTTTAAATCTTACATTGCTGAAAAATGACAAAGAAAATTAGAATTGATAAAAATTAACACTGCTGAAATTCAAATTCAATTAAATACAAACACTTCAGATTTTTTTTTCTCTCCTTGAAACTGAGATCATGAGCAGATAACCAAATCTTTCACAACTTCAGCTGACTAAATCTAGGTACAGATTTATTTTAAGCACATAACCCTATTACTGATGAATATTTTATATGTTTATCTTCACAATATCCCTGTGAATGTAGGAATTGCTGTTGTCTGTACTTAGAAAAAAAGCACATTGGTTGCATTAGGTATTCAAACCTTAAAATCTAGCTTGAACAGAAAATCCAGATTTGTAAATACAGCTAGCTTCCTGCATGAGTTTTCAAAGATGTATTTGAAATATTTGTGAAAATCAAAATTCTTTAATATTCCCAAATATAGAACAAAGTCTCTCAATTAATGTTATCATGAGTTAGTTAATTCTTCCATCCAAAGCAATACAATGGTGCAAAACAATTCTTTTATTCTGGCATGGAAGGGAATTTCTCAGCATAAATTTTTGCCTGGTTTGGGGGGCATGGTAAACCTGAGAAGGGAAGCCTCTCTTCCCAAGCTACCATGTTTTCTGAGTACACAAGACGAGTCTTGCTTGGCTACAACTGATCTCTGATTTCTTTTCCTATCTGTACTTGTCTGGCAGATGATGAACCCTAGCAAATGAGCCAGCTGCAATCTCTTATTTGGTCAGTTAACCCCTGTGCTGCCAGGTAACAGCCACAGGAGCAAGTGGGTATGATTTATATAGGGTTTTCTTATAGCTTGCCAATACTGAGTATTAGCAAGTTTTGATTCATCACCGCAAGCCTCAGATTGCTTATGCTAAAATCCTCACTTTGGATGCTGAGAACAGAAATTAGCAAAATAAGAAGTTTCAGATGGTCTGGGGGAGTCTTCTGTTTCAGAGGTTGCCTTCTCTTTCACTTCTTTTAGAAAAGAAAAAATTAGGGCTTAATATTCTGTATACATTTTTTAGAGTGTAGTCCATGTTTATATTATTTGTTTAATAGTATTTGTATGAAGTGGCCGCCACCTGCATTTAATTTAACTTGTGACATGTCTTTCCTGCCTTGATCTAAAATTCTTCAGAACACAGAAGAAATTACTATTTTCTGCTTGGACTTTCCTGGCTAGCTCCAGTTTGATTGTTGTGGGCCTCTTAGAGCCTAAACAGATAGTGTACACTCAGCACATGAGTTTTTAACTAATTACTAATGTTCCTAGAGCACTTTGAAGAGAAAAAACGCAGTACATGTGTTAATTATTATTAAGAACCTGGCTTTGAACATCGTGTTCTGATATGAAAAATGTTTAGTGAGTCCTCACCAAATTGTAGCATTATAAATGTATTTCATTAAGAGATCATTAAGACATTAAAAGACATCATTATTAATCTATACATGATCTAAGCTTGGCAAACCTCTGTAATCCAGACTCATTATATTAGCATGAGTGCCTTTCCGGCCAAAAAAGTGCTGAGATTTTGCATGGTAGCGTTTCCATTTATCAACGATATTACAGATGAAATAAAAACTCTGATTTTTGGAAAATCTCCCTTTCTAGTCCCATTACTTTTTCCTGGGCTTGATATAGTGCAGTTGTTGTTTCTGGCATTAATGCCTTTTAGGTTCGGCATCGCACACATTATTTGAATTGAGTAGTCTTATACATGAAGTGCAAAAGATCTTCAGCAGGCTCTATCCAGGGGTTTCTTGGATGTGCATCAGTGGATTTTGTGGGAGAAAAAATCCTTCTGGTAAATAAGACTTATACATGTTCTTTGATAATGTGTTCTAGAGAAACTGTTAATTTTTCTAAATTACTAATTGTGATGTGTAGCACAATAAATAGACTGTTGAAAATCATGGTGATTTTGTTTAAAGTATGTACGCTGAAAAAAAAGATTAAGTGATGAACTTCCAAAATGAAAAATCCTCAAAGAAATCTACTAAGAAAAATCCAAAAAACCCAGTAGGCTGCCTTTTCAGTTTTCCTGCTAGCTTTTATCCATCATTTAGAGGTGCACAGTTGTTTCTTAATTAGAGCTTTTCTGCTTTAAAAACTAAAACCGTGGCCAGCCACTGACATGTGAAGAAGAATCACAAATTTCTTCTTACTGCGATTAATTGCTCTAAAACACAATAAGTAGAATGAAATCTTTTCTTAAAATGTGAAAGCAATTTTGCAAAATAGATTTCATGCTTCCAAACGTGACCATGCATTTCCTGGGATAATTTGATGTACTATAAGAAACCATTAACAATTTTTAAAAAATATGCTAAATCAATCTAAGAGAAAATATGTCCATTTAATATAACGACCAAGATGCACAAAACCCATTTTGCATGTAATTGCACCATATTGTAGTGGTACTGTGCAGTCATCACGTCAATATTGCTTACAAATTCTGAAGTATTTCACCAAAATCCTCTACTCCTGCCAAGGTATTTATTTTACTGTAAAATTCATTTTATTCAGAAGAATACAGAAGATTTTTTGGGGTCCTGCGCTTGCAGACTGTCACGTATTATGTCATTTGATGTCATCACTTAATATGTAAGTACCAAAGTGCATAGATGTGCAGCATGGGTTTTTGCAAAGCTTCTAAGTATCTACTTCTAAGTATATAATAAAAATCTAGGGATTTTACCACTGGCTTTCTTTAAGCTTTTTGTAGTAGACTTCTGGTTAATAAGCTGGTTTGGAAAATACTTTCTTTCTAGTTATGGAAATTTATGCTTAATATTAGATGCCAAGTCAACACCCCTGTTGGGATTTAGAGTCAGATTCAGATGCAGGCATCTGGATGAAGATGTCTACAATATAGGTATCTATGTATGACCTAGGTAAGTAACAAAATATATGGACTTGATTCAACTGTCCTCACTTAAGTGTCTACTGCCACTTGAGGTGCCCTTGGGCATTCGAGACAACTGCGTCTTATGGCAGATGTGATGCAGGATCTGTAGGAGCTTCTTCACCTTCTGGGGAGGTGGCTGGAGCCGGGTAGAACACCCTGGGCATTGTAAATGCAGCCTGTACATAAGGAACTAGGTGTCTACTGTAAGGTGAGAGCACTCCAGGCTGCAGTGATTGTATTGAGTAGATCTCCACCGGTTATAATAGGAGCTTAAACATATAGCTCACTTGTAGATACTTTATGTGGTAGACATCTAAGTTCAGATGTCTGGATCTGAATCCCATCGCTTAGGCTCCTTTCTGTTGCCTACATATGTGTACATCGTTATTTGAGATGCTTTACAATATCCGAGACATCTCCATTAGGCTGGCGTAGTGTAGGGAAAAAAGGTGCTTTACTCAAGCAGCATCTACGTGCTTGTAAATGTAAATCCTGCTTCATCTAAAATAACATGAGCAGTTTATGTGTATGCAGCTGATTCTGGCTCCTTATATTTATAATAAAGACGCATGTTTTTGTCATCAAAGCACTTTCAGTTTCCAGACAAAGGCATAGAGTCTTCCCTCAAAACCTGAGCATAGTGTGAAAGGTTACTTGGAAGTAAGTGGTGAAAAGCCTTGCACACAGAGAAGAATATTTTAGGTACTCAAGAGAATATGTCATGATGATACTATTTAGATGAGACAGTTGTATTGGAACCTGTGAATTTTCACTGTTTCTCCAGCAGAATAACAGTCCTATCAACCACAGAATTCAGTATCTGCACTATAGTTTTGCAATGTAAAAAAAAATCCACCAGGGGCTCTAGTGGTACCAGCCAAGTGAGTTTAGTCCTATTTTTAAAGGTGACATAGCACTTTTAGGTTAAGGTTTTTGTCGCTGTTATAAGACATTGTTGAGTTGTTTCCAAATAAGCTGGCAGGCCTGTACAGCACAGCACTTTTGAAAACTGATACCCTTGGTCTTGTGACATTAGCCAGACACATTTTGACAAATATTCTTGAGTAAAGAAAAGTTAACAACTGAAAAAGATAAATATTTTCTGTAAAATGTTGTGCTGCAAGAAGATTAGTGACACCTACAAAATAGTAATTGGGAAATTGATTTTTCTTTTTATTTTACTTTCCCGTTTGTAAAGAATATTAAGTGTACGATGGAAATATGATCAAAATAATATCCTTTATTATTATTATACTATCTTATGATGCAATGTTAACATTTGCTACCAGAGGTGAGAAGCTTTGTACAGAACAAGACCTGATCAGAGTAAATAAGTTGAATATATAAGACTGGTTATGGCTACACTTTTTGGTTTTCACAAACTGACTGACTGACCAATTTATTCCGATCAGATCAGTCGAGTCATAGCTCAGTGTTACAGAACACACTCTCAGGTTGAGTATCAGATAGCAGAATAATATACTGCAGATTACATTAATCTCACTTGTTTTCTTTTCCTTTCTGCCCATTCATTCCCATTTTTTGTGGTTTTGATTCTATATTTTTTTTTCAGTGTTGCATAACAAAGATTATCTTTACGGGACACAAACTATAATTATATATACACATATTTCCTATATCATTTACTTATGACTGGTGTTTGAACTCTTAGTTTCTTTGCTGTATTATATAAGTTCAGTAAAGAATGATTTAAAAACCCCTTAACTGATTTATAAGCTTTTATGCTTATCGCTCAGAACAAAGCTCAAGAGCACTTGGCTATGATATTAAACATCTAGTCATGGTCGAATTAAGACTTCCTTAGTCAGCACTTAGATTTTAAGGCCCTATGCATCAGCCAGTGGAGCAGCAGCAATGTCTTTGATACAGAAGTTTCACAGTTAAGGTATTTACCTAAGAGATAGGATTGGAGGGACTGGAAAGTTATCTCATAGTCTAAGAAAGTATGCTAACCACCAAGAAGGAAGAGAGAAGTATGCTAGCCACCAAGAGAGAAGGAAGAAGTAAGATGATTCATACCTTATCTCTGTTGGTGAAGCAAAAACATTGTACACCTGTGAACGAGGAAGTTAACAGTGGCTGGAAGGAGAGGAAGCCCGAGTTTGCAGTTTACTCAATATTGACTGCTAAGAAATACAGAAACTGGTTTTATGTTATCCAGTGACTGTCTGACATAAACATATAAACAATCCTAGGGTCAGCATCTACGATCCCAGCAGAATGACCTTTACTCTTTGCTGTTGGGTTTCCTATCAACCTTTATTGTTAGAGTGGCTTCCATTTGTAAGATGACCAAATGTTCTACTGCTTTAGTTTTTGGAAGACAGTTGTCCGCGTCCTTGTTGAGTGGACCTGAACATCGTCAAAGAAGAGTCAAGTTTCATAGAATCATTAACCCACAGTACGGCTGAGGTTGTCAGAGATCTCTGGAGGTTGCATAGTCCAACCCACCCCCTCAAAGTAGGGTCAATTAGATCCACTTGCACAGGGCTTTGCGTCCAGTTGGAGTTTGAACATCTACAGGGATGGAGACTCTGCAAATTTTCTGGACAACCCATTCCAGTGTTGCATCAACTTCACAGTCAAAAAAAAAGTTTTTTCTTTTTCTGAAATGGAATTTCTTGTGTTTCAATGCTTCTCATCCTGTCACTGGGTGACACTGAGAAGATCGATACTAAGATATTAGATATTAAGGTTATTAAAATTTATTGTAGTTCTGCTGAAATATGAACACTCATCTTTTCAAAAAGGCACAGCCAAAAGCTTGAGAAAAATCTTGAGCAAAGTCTTATGAAAAGTCATACCTTGTCCCAAAAGTGATTAAAAAAGCTAAAGGATCCTAGAACATAAAATATCACTGAGGCTACCATACTATTGATAGACTTTAGTGTTTTAATCTGTATGCTCTAATGTTGACCCATGCAAGTAAGCTGGACTGTTATAATGGTTTATAAAGAGCGGTAATATCTATCAGTTTTATATGACCAAAATCACATTGGGTTTTGTATCCAGAAGCCACTACCTTCAATTCCTTCCAGAGACAAAATTAAGCTCGAGGACTCAGAAAAAATAATGATTGAATGAATTTTCCCTTGACTAAATGGACTCTCCAAGGCAAAAAATATTCATGAGTACAGAAGAAATATATGTACACTTCTAACAAAATCCACTGACACAAAGCTGAGAAGTATACCAAGACACGGAGAATCAGAATGTCACAGGAGAAAGAAAATGCTTGACTTGCTTGATACACTGTGCAGTTTGAGTCATATGTGTTTAAGAAAAATCAGCACGATGAGAAGATGATGAATTACGGGAGCATCTAAATAGATTGTTTGGAAAAGGGCATAATTGTTATCTCTAGCTATATCAAGAATGTGACTACCAGAGAGGGAAAAGAGCTAGTTAAACTAAAGAACAGCATAAGGAGAAATGGATATAAAGAAGCCGTGACTAACTTAGGTTGGGCATTGCAAAGAGACCCATGGCCTTTGCAAGAGTCAAGAATAGAAAACAGCCTGCAAGGGCAACTAAATTTACCCCTTCTGTTACGGATTTTAAAAAGTTTGTGGAAGGAATTTGTGATACTCAACCTCTGTCAACAAGTGACTGGATGGGGTTACTCAGGGTGTTCTTCCAGCCGTTAAGCCTCAAATGGTGTGAGATGACTTCATGACATGGAACTTGAACTTGAAAGTGGTATTCTGGTGAGAAACAGCAACTTAATTTCTAGATGAGAAATTATGAATAAACATGAATAATCCTGAATTCGGAGAAATAGTCAGAAAAGTCTTGCAAAAGGCAGAAAGACTTTATTGCTGTCATCTCTTGTATCAGTCAGGACCCTACAGGCTTTGATCCTGAGGGAGAATAAGGATGTAGAGGTAACTCTTTTGCTGCAAGAAATAATAGGCATTGCAGATTAGAGCTGGGCAAGACTTCTCAGATTAATAGATTTGTGCTAAATGCAGTGCTGAGCTATTTGGAAATATTCAATCTGAGGTTTTTCATGTTGAAAGATCATTATGGTCCCCAATTTAATTACATTTAATTTAAAACTAAAAGCAGAAAAATCCCTTTAAAAGCGGAAATAAATCTATTATTATGCAGCAAATATAAAGCCTAACTTTTTTTTACGACATGACATTGTTAATTCTCCTCTCACGGTGTCATCTAAAAGCGTAATAGTCATGTTCTGTCTCCTATTATCTAGGTCATTAATGAAAGTATACAATGTGGTGTGCTACTCATGTGCTTAAAATTAATTGGGCACATAAACGTTTGCAAGACAGATTCCTTTGTGGTGCATCAGTCTCAGAGGTTTTGGCAATTTTATACTTTTTAAAGGAGTTGAAGCTTTTGGTTTTTTTTTAATAAAGCCATAAATTGCAAAACAGGCTTTTTAAACATTTCTGATATTGTCTTGTTCTGACCCATTTGAAAGACTATATAAATCTTATCTGCAAAGTTTGGAATTTCCCATTAATAATAATGAAGAAAGAGAAAAGAACAATAAATTGTTCAAGAAGAGCCTGGAATTTTTCACTGTGAGTTATCCAATAGAGTAGAGAACTGAACAAAGATATAAACATCAAACAAATGAAATTTTGATTGTCATTTATGAGGAGAAAACATCTGTAATGGATATAACGAGCAATCTTGAATCTTAATATTCAGACTTTAATGAGTAAACAGATATTTCAACATCTTGTAAAACAATAGTATTATGAGCTCAATCTGGTTAGAACTACTCTGGTGCTTAAAGACAGGCTTAAGTGTTTTTCTGGATCAGGCCAGAATGGTCAGCACCCTGCCAGATTAATTCTTGGAAGAATATACAAAAAATAGTGAGAAAACTTCTTGTGCATAGCAAGAAGTCCAAAACAGTGACCAAACTTAATCTGCATTGACAACAGGGTAAGCCAAGTTCTTGAAGAGAATGAGCCGAGGTACAGAGCAGTGCGTCAAAAGAAAAGATGATTTGGGGTGTTTTTTGGTGTTTTTTTTTTAATGGCAAAAGTTTTGTCCTCTGCGACACTTGAATGGATTCCAGGCCAAAGGAGGGTTCCAAAACTTTTTTGCGTAAAACGCCAGGCTTGCAAACCCACTTCCATTTGCACAAGTGGGCGAGTGAGCTCACTTGTGGTTGGGTCTGTGGGAAACGCTAATGTAAAGAAAATCACCACTTTCTCTCGTAAAACAGTGTGAAAAGCAGGGAGTGTGCCTAGATCTATGGAAATTGCTCAAAACTGGAAGAACTTTGAAATAATTTGTCTGATTGCTGGCTTGATAATTCCTTTTCATCATAAGGAAGAATTTGCACGTACTATTCATATTGCAATGTTTTCAAGAAAATGTTTATTAGAGTTGTTCTAATTACCCTTCTTGCATTACAGCCCCCTTTTTTCTCCTCACAGAATGGGTGTAATTGCCAGTTGTATATTATTGCATGGTGATGAGATCCTTCACCTTCATGAAACACTTTACTTTCTTCTCTCCTTCCTTCTTGTGGGGTCACTGAAGCGCTTGCAGCATGTGGTGTTGGACAATGGAATCCTCAATTAAGTCCTTGTTTACTGGTAGTTGGTGACTTTTCTAGATCCTTCCTTCCACAATTCATTAATCCAGTTATACTTGAATTAGTCTTTATTATGTATTTACTATCCAGCCGCTCAGACAAATACTAATTTCTTTTTGGTTTGGCTGGACTGGGTCTGCTTGGGATGGAATTAATTTTCATCCCAGCACCCTGTGTGGTGCTGTGCTTTGGATTTGTGGCTGACACAGTGTTGGTAACACACCAGTGTTTGGCTCTTGCTGAACAGTGCTTACACAGCGTCAAGGCTTTCCCCCCCCAGCATCCCTACTGCCAGTGGATAGGCTGGGAGAGGGCAAGAGGTTGGCAGGAGGACACAGCTAGGACAGCTGACCACCACTCACCAAAGGGATATCCCATGCCATGTGACGCTGTGCTCAGCAAGAAAAGCTGGGGGAAAGAAGGAAGAAGGGAGGATGTTCAGAGTTATGGCGTTTGTCTTCCCAATTAACCATTGCATGGGCAGAGGCCTTGCTTCCAGGAAGAGGCTGGACATCTGCTGGCCAATGGGAAGTAGTGAATTCATTCCTTATTTTGCTTTGCTTGCATGTGCAACTTTTGTTTTCCCTGTTAAACTGTCGTTATCTCAGTCCACGAGTCTTCTCACCTTCCTTCTTCTTTCTCCCCGTCCCACGGGAGAGGGGAGCAAGAGAGTGGGTGGGGGGGTGGGTATCTGGCTGCTGGCCAGGGTCAGCCCACCACATTGGCTAATTAAGTACTCAAATTAAGTAGGAACCCTTTCATTGTATAATCTTGGAAATTTATCAGTTGGATTGATCATAAAAATATAATTCACTATAAAGTGCATAAAATCCTGATTTTTTTTGGTTCATTTTCTCTCAGCTTTTTTCTGTAATGTTTAAATTTCTTGTGTGTTTCCAAGTCTGTAGGAGAATGTTATGTTGGCAAAACCGCAGTGATTTTACAGGCTCCAGCCTCAGTCACGTATTTCATGTTTTTAGAGTTCTTTCACTACCTACAGTACATCTGAAGACCTTGTCAGTTTGTATCCAATTTTACACATGTTTTTGCACTCTCTGGGTAGACGTTGGCCTATTTTACAAGAAGAGTTGGATGATTCTTGCCTTTGAAGTCTGGAAGCACTGCTGCAGAGATCAGCTATTAAAGGAAAAGAGGCTCAGTGCCTGCCGTAATGGGGTTTCAGTCCTCATTGATCTCTTTGACATTACCAGAAAGCAAATAATCCTGATAACATGGCTGATCAGTTCAGGATAGCCTTTAAAGCTGATGCAGACTGACCAAAGCAGAGAAGTAAACTCAGTGAATTATGTGTATCCTGTATTGCCCTGCATTTATTCAGCTCTGAATATTACAGCGCTTACTTGTGAGATTAATGAATATTGAGGCACTTAGATAGATAAGCCTTTATCACTTAATTAGTGCACCTTATATGAACTTGAAGTAAATGTCCACTGAGAAGCCAAAAATAATACGATTATCTGTAATTCTTTGACTTCCCTGAATTCAGTGGTTACCAGAAAAGCCAAATATTATCATAGAATCATAGAATCATAGAATCTTCATGGTTGGAAAGGACCCTTAAGATCATCGAGTCCAACCAAACAACCTACAATCTCTGTCACTAGAGCGTGCCCTGAAGTGTCACATCTAGACGTTTCTTAAACACCTCTAGGGATGGTGACTCAACCACCTCCCTGGGCAGGCTGTTCCAGTGCCTGACCACTCTTTCAGTAAAGGAATTCTTCCTAATATCTAATCTAAACCTCCCCTGCCACAACTTCAGACCATTTCCTCTGGTCCTGTCATTATTCACCTGGGAGAAGAGGCCAACACCCACCTCTCTCCAACCTCCTTTCAGGTAGCTGTAGAGGGCAATGAGGTCTCCCCTCAGCCTCCTCTTCTCCAAGCTAAACATGCCCAGCTCCCTCAGCCTCTCCTCATATGCCCTGGTCTCCAGACCCCTCACCAGCCTGGTAGCACTCCTCTGGACACGCTCCAGCACTTCAGTGTCCCTCTTGTACAGCGGGGCCCAGATCTGAACACAGCACTCGAGGTGAGGCCTCACCAGTGCCGAGTACAGAGGCACCATCACTTCCCTGCTCCTGCTGGCCACGCTATTCCTGAGACAAGCCAGAATGCTGTTGGCCTTCTTGGCCACCTGGGCACACTGCTGGCTCATGTTAAACTGTCCATCCACCACCACCCCCAGGTCCTTTTCTGCCGGGCAGCTTTCCAGCCACTCTTCCCCAAGCCTGTAGCGCTGCTTGGGGTTGTTGTGACCGAAATGCAGGACCTGGCACTTGGCCTTATTAAACCTCATACAGTTGGCCTTGGCCCATGGATCCAGCCTGTCCAGGTCCCTCTGTAGAGCCTTCCTACCCTCAAGCGTTATTAGTAGTTTGTTGCACAGTATCGTATAAAGCACTGGAATTGTTAACTTGTTTAAATGCAGAAATAACTACCTATGATGGTTCAGTTGTTGCAGGCAACTATCAGTAATCAGGGAAGCACCGATAATAAGTCCTCATGAACAAAGACATAATTCTTACCCAAGCAGAGTCAGTAATATATTAATTTTAATAATTTAAATAATTGAAACAATTTAAATATGGGGAGACTTTAGCTTAAGAGCATAACGTAAGCGAATCTTCCTTTTTGGCTACCTGCTCCGGATCAAACACAGCAACTGTTACTATTAATTCTTTGAACAAGCATTGTGTGATGCAACTAAACATAACAGAGTGCCTTGCCATATTATTATCTGCCAACTTTCTCATCATATTTTGACATACGTATGGAGCTTGTTAGATGAATGATCTGAAAATTCTGGAAGTTTTATCTTACTTTTTCTGAACTGTTTATTTTTGCAGTATATCTCACGGAAACTTCCATGAGAGTCCACTTCCATCATTCTGTAATAAAAATAATATACCTTTTAATGATAGTTGGCATTTTAGGTCTATATAACCAGAGAGTTAGTGGAGGCTACCAGCTATAAAGGGGCTGCAAACCCCGAAGATCAGCTGCACTTACTTGAAAAATACACACACTATTTGACCAAAACTACTGAGAATAATTAAGGAAACAAATTTAAGAAAGCAGCCTTTGATACAATCTGTTCACTATTTTGACTGTTTTAACACATCTCAAACTCAAAGGATGCAAATATTCCTTCCTATTATAGCCTACTTTTTATTCAACTTTGAGATGCCTGGCAACTATGCTTGTCTTTTCCCCTCTGTTTTCTCAGGGAGTGTAAATCTCACAGAGGCCAATACACTGCCGGTGGAACAGAAATGTTCGAGTTGTCTTTTTATTCAGTAAATGAAAGTGGGTCCAGAAGAGGGCCACGAAGATGATCAGAGCGCTGGAGCACCTCTCCTATGAAAATAGGCTGAGAGAGTTGGGGCTGTTAGGCCTGGAGAAGAGAAGGCTCCAGGCAGACCTTATAGCAGTATCTGAAGGGGGCCTAGAAGAAAGCTGGAGAGGGACTTTTTACAAGGGCATGTAGTGATAGGAGGAGGGGTAATGGCTTCAAACTGGAAGAGGGTAGATTTAGATTAGAGATTAGGAAGAAAGGTGAGACACTGGAACAGGTTGCCCAGGGAAGCTGTGGATGCCCCATCCTTGGAAGTGTTCAAGGCCAGGCTGGATGGGGCTTTGAGCAACCTGGTCTAGTGGGAGGCATCCCTGCCCATGGCAGAGGGGTTGGAACTAGGTGATCTTTAAGGTCCCTTCTTTAACCATTCTATGATTCTATGATTCTATTAAATGCATCAAAAACTTCAATAGGCGTCGCCTTGTTACTGTGCATCGTCTCTGATCTTGAAGAGACACTCCCAGCAGTGAACTAATCATGCTTGTGGTGCAGTTCTGTTGCTCCAGCATGCCAGTTGAGATCCCCACGTGGCCTCAGATTGACACCTCAGAAAGGCATGGATCTCCTCTCGCTCCTAAGCTGCATCTGCCGGTGCCACGTGGGTGTTTCAGATACTCCAGGCCATCTCAGGGTTTTAAGTTTAGGCAACAGCCTTCAATACTAAGAGCTTGCAAACTAGTACCTGACATAGCAATAGCTAACATTCTAGCATTAAAAACCAGCGTCTTTTCTGTGCGACATAAATGCTGGGGAATAACATGAAGGGTAGGATTAATCCTCCATAATTTAGAGTCTAAACTTGAATATATGTCAGTATTTATGCAACTGCATGTGAACTGGGTATCTAAGATTCCCTTTAGTTCCTATGGAACCTTTAATTCCTATGGAAAGAATATTTAGCACAAAAAGAATTGTTATGGCCTGCAGTCCTAAGGAGGTGGCTAAGACTACCTTTCCATTTTACACAGGCTATAGAAAAAATGTCAAGTGGTAATAACCAGCAGCCAAAAATTACTTAGTTTATATTCTCAGATCTCTTTAGCACTGGTGAAATGATCCTGTGTTTGTTTGGGGTTTTTTTAAATAATGTGGCGTTTAATTATATATTGGCATTTCACGATAACTTCTCCCTTTATTGTTACCTTCATACAGTCCCTTCAGGATTTGGTTTCTTCAGCAAAAATATATCTCTCTGTTGCAGCAGCCAGTGGGGGGGTTGCTTTAGATTACCTCTTGAATGCTGACCCAATCTATTTGCGATTGCTCATGGGCTTGATAATCACTATAACAGACACAAATATAGTAGGTCTGTATTCTCAGGAACTTACAATATACAAGACTAAGGTTATAGAAACAAGATTGTGTGGCTGCTCAGTGTAGTTAGTAGAGCTCTAGGTAGGTCATCTACAGAAATTCAACAAGATGTTACACTGGAAAATATGGCGTACTGCTTGTTATGCCAAGCTTTACTACATTTTTTAGAAAAGGAAAAACAATAGTGTGACTTTAAAAATCTCGTTGTTAAGTTACAATACAGCTCCATTCTCTGACTCCGTGAATCTTGATAGTATCTCGGAGCTTCTGCCCATCACATAATCTGTAAGTATCGATGAGCATCTTAAAACCCAAATCCATTAAAGTGTGCATCTTTGCAGAGAAACATAATCTTGTTATGTTTAAACCATTAGTATCCTAAGACTTTTTATTTCTTTTCCACAATTATGGGAAGAGATTAGAAACTCAGGTGTAGAAACAGAACAGCTCTGTGCTGTTTCTAACATCTCTAGAAACAGCCAAGTGCATAAACAAACTTTTCAGAGTAGAAGCAAGTAGCAAGGACTGTTTACTACAGATTCTACTTTTTGCTTTGTAGATATCTATAACTTATTACTTCTTACCTTGCTAAACTATATTTTGTAAAGATTCTGCTCTGAATCATTTACACTGCCTTATCCTTCTGTATTTCATATCTTTCTGATATTCTGCAGCTTCCTTGAAGGAGAAAGAATGCTTACCTGCTTTAGAAAAAAGGTTATGAAGAAGATCTTCATGGCTACTGTGCGTTTATTAAGATATTGATGCTTGACATAAGTGTTACAGAGTTGTCTGAAATAGCAAAATGCAAAAAATATTTAAAGAAGCCATAGATCCTTCCAACTGAATACTAGGGCATCCTGACCGCAGATCTGGAACTACAAGAAACAAGTCATAAACCTCTGAACCTTGGAATTAAGAAATCTGGCACAAAAAGGCAAAACCTATCTGTTCATCCATAGTTAATAGTTGCGCCTTTTCCACAATTGTATATGCAGAAGCAAAACATTTTTTGTTGAATAAACAGTGCTTACCTCAAGCAAAAACAACTGATGCTATTGGAAAAGTGTGAAGGACATTGAGGAACAAAACGATCACCAAGCTGGAGAAAAATGCAGAAAAGAAATGCAAGAGACAACCGGATCCCCAGTGCTTTGACCAGTAGGCTTCATTGCATTTGTTGCCTTATTCCACGCTCTCTAATGCTAACGTGTGTGTACAATGGAGATTGAGGTACAACGGAGAGCCTCAAAAAAAGCCAGAGAAGGAAATGGAAAATAAAATAAACTAGACAAAAGTTAACATGAAGGAAAATAAAATTTAATAAGTAGTGCTAAGAGGAAAGGAAGAAAGGTAGGAATCAGGAGGGAGAAAAGGTGAATCACATCAAATTGTGCTTGCGAGTAAGGAAGATGATGGAAAGTGGAATCTGCCAAAGGAAAAGACTAAACTATATAATGAGAAAATGGGCAGATTTTAATTTTCTAGGGTGTAAGGCAGAAAAAAAAACAGGTAAAGCAAAAAACATGTAAGGTTTCAAAAAGAAATGGAATATCAAAATACAAACGAGTAAAGAGTAATTGAGCAAAAGCACTAGAACTAGAACCTCCTTGAAGACCTGCGAGTAGATGGAAATTGAATAGACAAGTGTATCAAATTGCCAAAATATCCAAAGGGGATCACACTTGCTAAGTATCAGTCCTTGCTCCCACACAAGAAGTGTAACTTGGGAAACGAAACTTCAGACGTACCATCTTGCAATTCTTCCTCCTCATTACCAGAGGCGTTATCCAAATGATTTGCCTGTGTATTCTCATGCCAGTAAGACAGTGGGGTTTCAGTAAGCTTGCCAGGCGGGCATCATTCTCGAATTCTCTCTGCCTGATGCAGAGAGGTGATTAATTGGAGAAGACTAATAAAAAGGATAAAAAAAATATGCCAGTGCTAAATCCGCTGCACGTACTTCCCACCTCACCTCCTAGGAGGCTGGCTTAGATCTGAAATGCGATGTTGGGGCCTTGTTGGTGTTTTATGCAAAAAAAAAAAAAAAAAAAAAACAGTAATTAATTTCAGGCTGCAGAAGGCAAGTGGTAAAACAGATCAGTAGGTAGAAAGAGCAAAAATCAATTGAAGTGTGGAAAGCAATTCCTCTAAACAGGAAATTCTGTGGAGAGAAGTATCATTGTCCATAAATTGTTTCTCTTTCTTAGCTAATTAAAAACCATTTTTTGTAGCGCGGTTAGGCCTTAGCTGGCTGGGATACAAAATCCAGTCATGTGAGGCTTGATGAATTAAAGTCACAGTTTTTCTTGTCTATTTGGCTTGCAAAATTTCCACCACGTTTCTCTTATTAAAAAAAAAAAAAAAAACCAAACACAAAAAGACGCTTGCTTTTTGTAATATTTTGGTTTACATTGATAGCAATGAAATGTTTTGGTGAGTCTCTATGCTGTCTTTTATCACTGATTCCAGCCAATAAACTATGTATGACTTCAACAGATGTTTCTTCTACTGTGGACAGTAAGATGTTTTGAAGTCCTCAGAAGCATATTAAAGTAAGAAGGAGAAGTTTAGAGAATGGTATGGAAATGAGCGACATTTTTCCATGCAGATTTTAAAAAAATAACCTTTGATGTCCTATTTAAGCCTAATAATAAAAAGCAGAAAGATATTCAGGTAAAGACATAACCATGCGTAGGAAGGAAACATCTACAGCACTCACAATTATTCACAGTTAATGTTCTATCTGCAGTTTAGGTGCACCATGCCAGATTTTCCTTTGGTGTGACTGTAACTTCTTTGGCTTTGATAAAGCTGGCCTGACTGTTTTATATCAGGTGAGGATCTGCCCCTCTGAGTCATGTTGTGAACAGGAAGAAAAGATGGGACAAAGCTTGAAGAAGGATTAAAAGATGTCTGGTTTTTATCTCATTTAAATTTGCGTGCATTTCCAAAGCATCACGGAGGCTTTTGTATTTTGCGATGTCTCTTGCTGTATGCAGTATTATTAGAGGCACCTGTAGTGTAATTCTCCTTTAAGTAGAAATTATTTTGATTCAGATGTTAGATACATATTCAGATATACAAGAATTTTGTCATAATATTTCCTTCTGTTTTCCTAGCTGGGTTTAGCCCAAAGATTTGCCATCTTTACCCATTTCTGTAACATTTGAGGCTTGGAATGGTGCTTAATCGTCTTATGTAAAAAAATGTTGAAGCCTCAGAAATGTAGGGAAAAAAACCCAAATCCTGGACTCGGTGTTTACAGGATTTAGAGGTGAACCTACACAAAAACTGTGTATTTCTAGCAGCATTAGTTGTAAGATCTTGTCCATGAGAACACAGTACTGCAAAATATCATCTACTGAGACTGATATTCTGGGAAACAGCAGCACACGTGAAGTGACCAGTCATCCTCCAGAAAGCTGTGTGAAAGCTATGCTAGAAACAGGAATGATCCCAGAGAGAGCATAAAGGAGACTGAGGAGGAGGTGAAATTGATTCGCTGGTCAATTATGTTAAATAAATTCCCATACAGCAGAGCTCCTCCCAACAATCCAAGTGTTTCTACCAGCTAACGGATGTTGGATCAAATCCCAAGAAGTGATGAAACAATGGTGTTAGACTGTATGGGTGGGATTCATGAGACATCACATGTGAGATCCCACCTGGCTTTCAGTTGGTGAAAGATGTGGCTTTTCTGTAGGTTCTGTTTAACACCTGTTGGTCTCATGCATAACTTTCAGATACCTAAAATGGCATCTAAAATGGCTCCTAACGCCTAGATCCCACCATAAGACCTTGATTCCGTTGCATCCTAGCTGCTGCTGCAGAAGGCCTGAAGAAGGCTGCAGAAAGTCCATCACTATGTGGTCATCTCAGACACAGTAGGGAATCTAAAATGACACTAGGCACTTGTGTGTAGGCAAATGAATGGAATCCCAGGGATCACCATCTAATTCAGCTTTGTGAAAGTCTCTTTATTTTCAATGAAGAAGAATGGTCACTTTCTCTGTCCTATTTTACACATCTCTATTAGAATGGAGTGGACGGATGCTACTCTCAGAGGACCCTCATGCTTCCCAATGGCAGCAGATGCCTGCGTTTAAGTAACTGAATCCTCCCCTAAGTGTTCCAGGTGAGTTGAATGGCAGTACTGACTGTACTGCTGAAACTGGAAACTCAGATTATAATGGGAATATAATTGTTTCCTGACTGACCGCCAGCTGCTGCTCCAGAAGACTGCAAATGGTATATCAGAGCTACCAGCCCTGTGGGTGCCTTGGGTCCCCTACTGTTCACCCCCTAGGTGTTCAGCACCTTCACCTGAGTACACGACACCTACATTTAAGTGACTGAATCAACTCCCTAACATTTGTTAGTATTAGAATTAGGTGAGAGGAATCACACCCTGAAGAAGCGTCTAGACATAATTCTTTAAAAAGAGAGAAGTATTTATATCATAGAAATTTTGGTATTTAGAAATGCCCTTCTGGCTCTAACGTACTTACTTCATGAATAATATTTCTGCGAGATATTATTTATGCTCTTCAATAACTGAAGTCACTACTGTTTCTTTGTTACCATGTTAATAACTATATAAATATGTAATCTTATAATAACTAAATATAAAACCGGTCAGAAAGTTTAATTATTGATTGCCATATCTAATCACATTACAGGTTTAAGTGGTGAGGTATAGAATAGTTTTTAAATACTTAACAAAACAAATACACTGATGCCTTTATCAAAGACACTTTCAGGAGGAAAAGAATTTGTAACATACAGTCAGAATTGAGCTATAAGTGTTTGAAATTAAAATACATAAGGATTTTTTTTTATTGTATTATTTTAGAATGATTTTGGTTGACACTGGAACAATATCGCTGAATGTTTTTAATAGTAAAACTTCCCAGAAGATGGTATAAAAAACTGATCTTGCAGTCACCACATATATGACATAAAAATTGCTCGTTAAGTAGTCGAGTTCAGTAGCAATGGAATCGAACATAGTGGGAGTGGGGATGGATTTTTTTTTCTTTTTTTTTCAGAAAAAGCTTTTTCTTTCGGAAAATGTAGCATTTAAGTGACCGAAACTTCTTGAAAATGTATTTTTTGTGAATTGTATAAATAAGTTTAAAGCAGAAAAAGTTACCACTCTATTTGTCATGTCTTCCAAATAAAGTATTATTATTATTATTACTACTACTAGTGGTAGTAGTACCGTGCTACTACTATTATTTATTATTATTATAATTATTACATAACGTCAGTACTTTTTGTGTAGCATTAAAACAGCGATCAAAATTGCGGGGGGAAAGGAAGCCTGATTCTTTAGGCTGATTGAATAATTTTTCTTCAACCATAAGGAAATTTCAACTTTTTGAATACAGTGCAATGTTGTGAAGAAATATATATGGAGTTAATCTGAATTTTTTGGTTTGTCCATTGAACTAAATTAATCACGTACTCTCAGAGCACCAGCACAGATCCCTAGCACTTTATGAGAGTCAGTCTGATATTTGTTTTATTAATATCTTTATCTGTTGCTGGATAAATGTATCCAACTTAGTATATAAACATATAGTTTTCAGAATTTTATACAAATCCAAATCAAACAGAATTAGTTAATTTTCAATTGCAGTAAAATGTTGCTAAACTACTATGCAGGTGTACTTTCTGGAAAGAGGCCAGAAAAAACACTTGAAAAGTTGCACAGTGAAATCACAAGAATTTGCAAATGGTGATGTGTCGTGCTTTTAATTATGCAAAGAGGTATGCATATAGGCAGGGAAAGGGGGGTTTAATCATAGCTGAGGGAGTTTGAGGAAATGCCGTCTTGTTTTAAATGTTTTGTGCATCGCAAATCTTCGCAATCTTTTTGTTTTGTTTTGTTTTGTTGTTTTTAATAACTCAGATTATTACTGACATCCTTTTAACAAACAGCAGTTGCTGTCTTTAAGGTAAAGTTTTTTCCTGAAGCGGGAGAAGTACTGTCTGAGGACTAAACAGGTATAGGACTGAGGTCTGAAAAGTTTACTGAATGTATCTGAATAACTTTGTCCCATAAATTTGGCTCATATAGAAAGACATATGGGCTTAATCCTCCACTTCAGTAGAACAGTTTTAACACGGGTGTAACTTCGTTAGAGTTGCAACGGTGTACAGTTGGAATAACAAAGTGGCGAATCAGACCCACATGTGTTTCATATCCCCCGAGAGTTGTATATCACGTGCTTCTCAGATCTGGTGCGTATGGAGTGGCATGTAATTTCTGTGGGACAGATACTATATCATGTTAGTTCACATGAGCCAATATATTATCACATATATTGTGCTGGGTAAAATATGTCCTTTGCAGGTTCAGCCTCTGAAAGGGGAGGTAAAGTACTATAAAGTTATGCAAAACCTGCTATTGGAATAAGCGGTAAGCGCTTACAGCTCTGCACGTGGTCAGGTATTTGAGATAAGGAGTCGTGGCACTGCTCCAGTTGCTGGGGATGGTTCACCTCTACAAGTACAGCCGTGACTGAGCCCAGTAGTGATTTTCAGTGAGTACAGAGCATTGAAGGCCATCACCTTATGGAAGGCCATCGCTGCATCTAAAAACCATCTGAAAGGGGTTTTGAGGGTTTTTTTGTTTTGTTTTGTTAAAATTGCAACCAAGCTATGACCCAGCCCAAGCCTGTTTATGTTATGAGATCTGATGAGTCTGTAGCACAAGGCAACAAGGCTTGACTAACAGCTGTAGAAAAACACTGCAGAGTCCTGATCTGTGTACAAGATTCACAGCATATGTTAAATAGTTATTGTGTACAATGGAATGAATTTAATTGTATTTAGCCATGCTGTAATTTGCGAACCAATTGTTAAAACATGCTGCAGGATGTCAAACTCATATTTTTAATAAGCTGGGCAAACTATCAAGTGGTCAATGTTCTTCTGCTTCAGCCTTTTTTGATTAGTTGCCTTGCAGGCGGATTTGGACAGTTATATGGAAACAATACAGGGATGAACAAAGGAGGAACTGGAGTGATAATTTGAGAGAGTAACTGGGAAATTGGTCAAAGGAGAAAAAAGCATGATGTAGATGGTTCACGGCATGTTGCTTTTTATCCTGTTCACTTAAAAACAATGTGCTGTAATTTATGAGTAGACAGACCTAGTTAATCCTTGCTTGGTTTATGTAGATGCTTGGGTGTCCAAAAGCCCTAAATCAGTTTTATAGTATGCATTACATGTACTGTTGACTGGCTGACCTGAATAAAATGAAGTTTACAAACTGGTTTTGATTAACCATGTCTGAATGTAGACATTTAGCCTATTATTAAATTTAGAAGCCATTGGTTCATACTTTGTTTTATTGCTAATCATCTTTTACATTACTGTCAGAGTTTCCATAATGTCCAATTAAAAAACAAACATTGTGCACAGATAAATAAAAGCCCTCTAGGCTTGTGAGAATAGTGTAGACTGTGTTTGGAAAGCACCCATACAACTGCATTGTATTACTATGGAAGAATTACTGCCAGGGACAAAAGATAGCTCAGTCTCTTCTCTCTACAGCAGACTGGATGGATGGTCTGTTAGTTTGACCAATACAGCTCCGCTGGGTTTACTTATGACAACAAAAACTACTGGAAGCACAGCTGCCCTGGCCTCTCATCCTGATAAATGAGCATTTTCCTAGACATTGCTTATGTGTTCATTGCAGCATGTTTGTTTGGAGGGTTAGAGGATAAGGCACCCAAAAGCAGCACTGAAGGTAGCCCAGGCTAGGCTCTCATGGCTGCTGAACACTTTGACGTTAAATAATTAGAGCTAGATAGATACCTTGGCTCCATCTCTGCTAATAAAATGATCAGTGCTGGTGTGGATCCAGGCGTTGCCACATGGTCATCCATATTGTTTGTCAGCACACAGTCCCGCCCGTGCTTTTCACTTCTGCCAAGAAGGTGTCTTCCAGGTGATGCTTGAACAGAGACCGAAGGGTGGCCTGTACCAGAGGTGGTTCCCAGAAAGCAGTTCAGAGGTACCACCTGGTTTGGGGAGTAAGATGGGTCAGTTGTATGGATGAAAGCTCTACTATGTCAGTTGGGCAGAGAATAAGTCTTGATTCATTTTCATTACTGCTGGAAATAGGGCCATTAAGATGCTTTCTGCAGAGAGGCACAGCTGAAGTTCCTGAGGTTTGTACTGCTTCGGAGGAGGCCCTAAATGATGCGTTTGCATGTGTGCCTCTCTGAAAGGGAAAACATACAGTCGGAATGGCTGTTGTGCTTCAGGGTGCTTACAAGGGGCTTAGCTTCCATCTGAAATCTATTTTTCCCCATTCTGTACTTTGAGTATGGCAACTCATTAAGATATCAAGTGTCTTAATGTGTGTTACCAGCAAAAGCACAAACTGTAGATTAAAATCTGTTTCGTGTTGAACCTCTGGGAACAAAGAATTCCACTCCAACTCCAGCATTTACTTTGAGTATGTGAAAGGGCTGGGAGGGATCACCTGCTAACAGGGACTCACCTCACCGAATCTCATGTTGATTTCCAGCTTCTATTTCAGGGCAAAAGTCTGAATATTTTCCCAATAAAATATATTATAAATAAACTATAAAATATAGTCAAAAGAGAAACAAAACAAAATGTGGCGTGCTTACAATTAAGAAAACATCCAGCTAGAATTGGGAGGGGAAGGCAACGGCACATCACATATACCTTTCATGCAGCGTGAGCTGACCAAGTCTTATTGCATATACATTCACAGCCCCTGGTCTGGCTTGATTTCAAGACTGTAGTTGTGGAACAGGACATACATTTGGAGGAAGGTGGTAAAAAATCATTCATTGTCTGTGCCCCGGATCCTCTGCTCATTGAAATTTATCAGACCTTTGTGAGTATTGTTTGCAGTTCCCTTGAGACGTACATAGGAATGCAGCCCTTATTGCATCCAGCCTTCGCTCCTCCTCAGCGGAGATTCAACTTGCCTATCTTAGAAAAAGTCTCTGTTAACAAACCATCCTCTCCAGCTTCTTGACATCCATAAAATAAATGCTGCATCTCACAAAAGAAACCAAAGCTCCTAGGAGGAGCAATTGCAAGGAGTCTTGTACCTCACTGCAGCCTGGGGTCTGCGGAGCTTAAAATGTGATGAGAGTTGGGAACACGCTTCTTCACTAATAGGTCAGGAGGGGATTGCTATTTCCATATCACCACACCTGTTGAGTGCCAACAGGACCTATTCCTGCAAACAGGAGAAACATGAATGCTGCAAGAGGAAAAGAAGTCATGTTTTCCATCTGACCGTCCAGTAAAGTAGACCTACCTTTACTGTCCGTCTCCATCCTATCCATCAAACCACTACCTCACTGGAGGCCATAGGGAAAGCCGAGGTCTCCCATTCCTGCTTCTCTGAGGAAGAGCTGAGAAGTTAAACAATCCGAGCAGAGAAACATGCTGGATGGAAAATCGGCAGATAGCTAGATAAATCTGACTACAGAAAAAAATGCATATTCAATGGGTTTTAGAAAGTTTAGGAAAAAAATGGGAAAGTTTTATTTTTATAGAAGGGTCAAAGTGTGGAATTAATGAATGCTTTTACTCTCATAGAAGCAAGTTTTCTCCTGAGAATGCTTCATGTACCTCTGCCCAACTGGAAATTTTTTTTTACCTTAACATCTTGGCAGAACGTCATTGGGCTGTGTCAAAAAGTACAACATTTTTGTATAGAAAATTTTCCCCAAAAATTTGAAAATAGAGATTTACTGAATAAGAATGACATGTGAACTTCAAAGTAAATGAATTGCTATTATCATAGACTGCAACTGCAATACGTACATCCTAAAAAGTTCACGGAGTTCATGGCCAGAATAATGTTATATTATTCAATATAATTTTATTATGCAGTATATATATGGTAAATTTCAAACAATTACTCCTTCTTGCATATGATACCTTGCAGTTGGTTAACCTGTAGTTGCAGGAAGAATCTTGATCAGAAGATACTAAGAGGAAAAAAAGATATCGTGTTGCCATGTAATTTGTTCCAGCAAATACTTATGAAAATGAGTACTTTTTCCTACTTTGAATTTTCTGCCTCAGACTTGTACTTATATCTAGGTAGGTAGGTATGTTGTCATACAAAAGCTTGCCTATTAAAAGTTTCAAGTGTTCCTTTTTGACTTTGGGACTTGGCAACTTTTGAAATATTAAATTTTGAGACATAAACGATGGTATCTAATAAAATAAAAGTCATAAACCTCATAAAAACAGAGTGGGATCATTCTCGTAAGTTCAGCTGTAGCTCAGTTATAGAAAATTGTTATCTGCCCGATTTAAAATTCACTTAGTAATTCTCAAATAGAGCAAATCTTTTATCCGTTTATGAGAGTACAGGCAGCAGCAGGAAAAAGCATCATCTGACAGACTTGATTATCCTGCAGTAGGCCTGAAAGTCATAACTGTGTGTTCCAAAGAGGTGTACATGATGGGGTGATGTCAAAACACCTGGGTGAAAGTCTGTCAGCTCCTTGTCTTCTGTTTGTGCGACTCCTGCGTGGCTGCCAAAGAGGCTGGACAGCGTGTCGGTTTTAATAAAAGCAATGAGTGAAGGGAATGAAGCAATTGCAGAGCCATTCAGTTGAAAGCGGGTCCTTCACAAATGATTGGATAATTAAAAATATGAATGTAGCTAATCCATGTTGACATTTTTATAGCCTTTACATGAAACAACCTTTAAGGGTATGGTGGAGAAGAGAGATAAGATTCTACGGGAGGACCACTGGCAGTTGATCACAGAAAAAGAAGGTATCGTACAAAGAAAATGCTGGTTTAAACGGAGCATAAGAAAATAAACGGGATGCCTAAAAATAAACATCAATGGGAATCTCCTACATGAAAAATCACCGCTGAAGTAGTTGTATACATAACGATGAATCTGTAGCAACAAGCAGTGAGCTATCCCGGGGACAGCTGAAGCGTGGAGTTGCACACCCTTAGGTGACATGGAGACTGGCAAATAGCGGGCAGAAGTGAGGACAGTATTCTGTCTTTCTGTCACGCGTGTAACTTCTACACTTAATACAGCCACTTCTGGCATGCTCTGTCCATTACCCATGTCCATATTTTATAAAACTAAAAGACTTAAGAAGAAGCAAAAGCATGGTTCAGAACAGCATGGTTCACAAGCACAAAGGAGTTCAGTGATATATAAACCAAATTAACAGATTTATTAAAACACATCTGTGTGTACAGAGAACAAAATATTTAATATTCCAGCATTCTTCAGTGTAACAAAGAAAAGGGATGAAAGAATACAATAGCACAGAATTTGAAGACCAGGTAAAAAATGGAAGCATGCAGCTTGATTTTCACAGTGATGCAGTTCACAGTGAGTGTTGTGCAGTGAGGACTGCGATGGGTTTGACATCATGTCAAATAGATAAATAATGGAAGTCTTTCTAACAGATAAACTCTAGCTGACAGTTGATAAACTCTGGGGCTCCATGACGGCATGCTAAGGTATTTGGCCTGTGCTATTCAACAGATGAAATCTTAATGCCATGCTTTGGAAGATGATGGACTCTGTCTTCTGGTATTGTTCATGCTTGCAGGACAGTAAGACATTTGAAGTAAATCAGACAGAAAGTCCAAAAGAGGGTGTACACAGAGGTTGTTTCTAATCAGTATTAATGGCATATGAGCTCGTAATGGTTGGGGACCACTGGGTTAGAACAGCATAAAATCTTTAGTGGTAACATATAGAACTCTGTGAAAATATAAGTGACAGGGGAGGGACACACAAATTCTGGATTTATTTTTTTTTTTGTCTTTGCTTGATACCAACCATATGTTAAACTAGTCCTTGAGAATAATTTAATATATTAAGCCCATGACCTGTTGTCTTTGTTCATGGTACCCGGAGTGCGTGTCGCTGTGCTTACATCCTCTCTCTTTTACCCTTCCTGCAAACTGGGCCAGGCTTTCCTTCCAGCCAGGGAATTTGTTGTCACTACTATATTAAAAGCAAAACAAGCCATAGCCTCTCTGGGTTGAATTGGGTCTGGTAACTCATAACAGTAGTCAGTGAGAATTTGGCATGAGTCACCTATACAGAATCTAAACTGTCACAGGGCATAATAATGAAAAAAAGGGAAAACCGACCAGAAAAAGTTATTCTTTATAAAAGAGGTAATGAAATTCTGAAATGTGCCGTGCCAGGATGTTGTGGAGGCAGTGTCAGCAGGTTCAAAACTGGATTAGTCAAATTAATGGACAACAGTCCATTAGCAGATATTAAAAGGGCAGGTATGTGTTCTCTGGCATCCCTCTATGATGGCTATGGGGTACGGGAGTTTTTGAAGGGAATGTAGTACAAGAAGTAGCCAAGATCATGCGCTGTCATGTGCATCTCCTTTTGCCGCTGCTGGGACAGCAGGGTTAAACGGTCTGAGGACAAGTTCTCTGCTCCAGGAATGCAAGAAAAAAGTAGTGAAGGAACGCTCATATTGAGTAAAATTCTGCTTACGGTATTAATCCAGAGGAAGACTGTGAACGAGAGCAGAGGTGAGTTAATTTTACATTTGCAAATAAATGTGGAATGTAAACCAGCACATTTAAATTTCCAAGAATATATAAAAAATGAGGCACAAAATAATCCCAAAGTAGAAAAACCTTTGAGGAAACCTTGATTGTATTACTTTAGGAGGAGTGACTTCTATATGCATAATATTCTCCTCATTTTTTCATGATAATAAAAATAAATAATGGGCCATTTCTCATCAGTGTAAATTGACAGAGGTCACTTGAATTCAGTGTAAATATTTTGCTATGTGCCAGCTGAGCAGCTGACTTAAAATTTGTAAGTCCACAACTCTACGTATTACCTCTCAAAGGTATTAATTAACTGCTGAGCTAACTCTGAAATCATGGAAACTTTGACAGAGGGTGGATCCCAAGAAATTTAAGTGAATTAGTCTCATTTCATGTGGAAAATTGGAGAGAAATATGCATATATTAAGGAAATATGCAAGCTAATGTTCTAAATGTTTATTGTTTCCATGTGTTTATTTCTAAACAGAGTAATTTAAGAAACTCACTTTGGGCATATGGAAAAAACATAGAAAAAAATCTGACTTAAATACATGGAAGCAAACCTAAAATGAAAAGCTTTTTAAGCTTTTTCTTCAGTTCTTTGCATCTACAGGAGTGATTTTTAATAGCGAGTTCCTGAGGCCACTGATGTTACTGATCGGTGTGCTGCTTGATCATCTCTCTCTCTCTGTTTTCTGCTTTCCCTTCCCTTCCCTTCCCTTCCCTTCCCTTCCCTTCCCTTCCCTTCCCTTCCCTTCCCTTCCCTTCCCTTCCCTTCCCTTCCCTTCCCTTCCCTTCCCTTCCCTTCCCTTCCCTTCCCTTCCCTTCCCTTCCCTTCCCTTCCCTTCCCTTCCCTTCCCTTCCCTTCCCTTCTTCTCCTTTTCCCCTTTCCCCTCTTCCTTCCCCTGTTCTGCCTCCCAGCTCTCCGGGTAGCACCGCAGAGCCTTCTTCCTTGGCCATCTCCCTCTCTTTGACCCACTTTGGTTTTTTATGCGTGCAGTGAAACATTTCATCCTTACAGCAGAATCAACCAAAGCACAACCACTCGCTTTCCTTCCCACCTGTCAGCACCGGCAATAGCACCTGCTCACTGATGTCTATATTTACACGATGGATGTTATTTTTCTTATTTTTTTTTAATTCTCTTCTGATTATTATCATTACTTTCTCCATTGTGACTTCAGAAACCATTCCTACCTCTTCATCCAATTGCCAAAATATTACATCAGCCCTGCTTTCTTCTCCTTTTCCTTCACAGCAGCCCCTCCAAATACATTTCCCAATAATCTTTGTGTCTAATCTGAGCAGTAAGACAGTGGGAGTGGAAGTGTTCTATTGCACAGATGCTACCTATGTCTTTTGTTCCTCCTCGGGTGTAACCTCAGTCTTTTCTGGATTCTCTGTTCTGAAGCATTGGCCACTTGATGTCTCGAAAGTGAGACATCTCCTCTGTAATAGAAGAGAGGGGATCATTTAACTTCTCGGGTGGCTACTCCATGTAGAAATCTGCTTATAGCTAGTGGATGCTTTCTTGTCGGTTTAGGTGGTGTGATCTGACACATCTGAGACTTCTGGTACTGAAGAGGGTCTTTAGGAATGACTTTGAGTTGATTTATTATGTAGTAGTCTCAATTAAGTAAATTGAAAAAACCCCAACATATACAAACATGACTAGAGCGGCGGGGAAGGCCGTAGCCCGTGTCATTGCAGATAACGATGCCCATTGAGCTCAGCTTTGTACAGCAGACAGAGGACTTGGCTGGAGAAAACTGTACTGCTGGACTGACCCCACAGCCAACCCAGCCCTAGCAGTGCAAACTGTCTGAACAGTATTGAAAGGAAGTGGAAAAGATGAACTGTAAAGATAATTCTTTTCTTTCCCTATCTTTACAGATTTGCAACTAAAACACACTGGAATGAACACCAAAGATTTCATTGTTGGTTGCAGTATTACTGAAACATTTGGGATCCTGTTGTGCTAAGTGTTATAAAAACAAAGAAAAAGATACCTGGAGGAATTTACAGTCTGGTTATAAGACAAGAGACAGCAGAGAGCTAAAGGGGAATGGGGAGCACAGGGAAACTGTAAAATAATTTTGGTCATGATGACAAACAGTGATCTCAGCACTCTAGCATTCTCACTAGCGCTAAGTGTTTTGTAGACATCATGGAAAATATGGGGTGGAAACAAAACTCCTGTTTGTTATTATAAACAGAGCATTCAGAAATCCTTTTGTGGTCTCTTACAATTGTAGAGCAATCCATTTAAAACTGACTGATACCAAGTTTCCTCATTGTGTAGCAACAGGGCGAGTAACTTAATACAGATAAGTGGAGCACTGGGGTTGCGAGCTTTGTCTTGCGAACAAAATTCCAAGTGAGATACAGCAGAATAAGGCCTACCGAGCAAAACGGAGCTTTGCTGATACATAAGCCCTGGGCCTGGACAAGGGCTGTAGTTAGGACCGTGCCATGCCAAAGGCATGGTGTTACAAAAGGAAATGTATTTTGCAATACGAAACAGTAGCTCTAGATAATTTTATAGAAACTAAACTGTTCTTTGAAATGCCTGGGACCACGGACTTTGGCTGCAGGCTCCAGGTGCACGCAGAGGGGTAAAGGGCATGGTTGGGTCAGAAACCTGGAAGAAACCTTGTTTCTACTGCCACTATTACAGCAGTATTGGAGGGGCCAAACTGGCAACTTCCTGGATCAACAGACATGGTATTGCCAGTTTCTGCTCAGCATACATTCCCCTTACTAACATGGGTCTTGTGCTTCCCATGAGATGAGTCTTCAAGTGATAAAACTCCATGACTAAGATCCTGATGCAACTGAATAGCAAATTTCTGACAACACACCATTTCACCGTGTATTTGGAAAGGAAACTGTTTGCAGGTTCTCTTTTTCACTTCTGCATTAAAAAAGCAGCAGGTTTTAGCATAAAATTGCTTTTCGAACTACATATAGCACTTGGAAAAATATTCTAGATGATCAAAAGACAAGTGAAATATTTCAGCATGCCCAATTATTCTACCAGTGTTTGAATTCCTGAGCAGAAACACATACATCCTAAGTGGCACAGTAATGAACTACTGGACTCAGTTCAGACATCTCCCTGCTCAACTCAGTAGAAAACCAAAAGCACTGGGGCACTGCAGGAGTTAACAGCGGGAGCTAAAGGTCTCTTAAGTTGTGGATGTCTAAGATGAGATCCAGAACAACACAAAGTTGCCCGGAACACAACTGATGTGAATCATCTAAATCCAAGAATAATAACCGGGATACAGGGTCTAAATATTCTGCTAAAAGCTTTAAGTGTCTACAGTTCAGCTGCAGCGTGTGCTTTAAGGCACCTTTTGCTGCATCTGCATCTTTTGAAAGCACGTCCTCAGAAGGCCGTACAGGCGTAGCTTTTACACAAGGAAACAACGCACGGTCCCTGAGCTGCCTGATGCGTAGGCAATGTTAAATCCAATATGGAGCATAACAGCCACAGCTACACTTAAAGTACAAAGTCGAGGGAGAAGATGGGGAATTCAGATCAGCAGCTTCTGCTTCTGCTTCCCAGGACGGTGGGTTGCCCAGCAGATTACACAATCGAACTCGGTTAAGTGTCTGTCTGGCCCCAGGAATCTTGAATTCTTGGCTGCGGCACAGAACAGATTTCAACACCTTCCCCCTTTCCTCTCTAGGCAGACACGCTCGCATCCTTGCACAAACAGCGCGGGGCGCGTAGCCGGCTGGTCAGGGCAGCAGGGAATGGGGGCTGAGGGTTCAGGCTCTCTGTAGCTGAAGGGGGAACTGAGCTACAGGTATGTTCCTGCTGCTCCTGCGCTCTCCTTGCAAGGCATTGCAGCAGTGAACTCCTCCAAGGTTTCAAAACAAGCAAGGTGGTCACGCTTCGACGCGTGTTAACAGGAATGGGTGAATCTGTATTTGAAGGAAAAATTATAGTGACA
This sequence comes from Larus michahellis, assembly GCF_964199755.1. Lineage (NCBI taxonomy): Eukaryota > Metazoa > Chordata > Aves > Charadriiformes > Laridae > Larus > Larus michahellis. The sequence continues at coordinate 121,544,398 of NC_133898.1, forward strand.
CCGCAGCTGAATTAATAATTTCAAAATAAATTGTCTGAAAAAGAAAGCTAAAGTCAAATAGCCCGTGTCCACCATGGAGCTTGCCACGCATATCTGAGTAGTCTAGTGGAACATATGAATACAGTTATCGACTGATAGAGTTCTGATTAGCGCAGATGACATCAACCTATGGCTGAACTGAACTGGTTCTTCAAACACTGTCAAAGTAGCCCTCGTCTGGGTTGTCAAGTGCCTCTCCAAGATCCAACAAAAGCAGGAACAAAGCACCAATAATTGTTACCATGTTTATTTGACGTTTCTTAGTTTCATAAAATAATTATGTTCCAATAAAAAATACATGCATAAAATATGTGAATTCAGTATTAAGGTGGGAGTGTTGTCAGTGCAGCACTCACAAGGTAAGACAGATACACAATCCAAATGCAAATCCTAGGCAGATGGCAACTGTTTTTTCAGTTTGGTCCCTGCATATCTTTCTGCCCCAATTCCCCCTCCTCCTCCCCCCCTTCTCCTTCCTCTGGTTAGGATCCCAGATCATCTTGGATATGGTTTTTAAAATGGCTGGAAAGGGGCAAATGCTGGACCAAACGAGATGGCTAATTTATTCTAATCAAATTCAAAACACTTAATTAATGAAAAGTTCACGTTACAGAAGTCAGCCAAGTCTCTGTTTCTGTTGGAACCTTAGCACGTGGATTTCTTTACTGTTTATGATTTTTAACTGTACAAGCCCATCAAAAAAATATTCTTCCTCTCTATTTCTTCCCCCTCCACCCCCGGTAAAAAGATTTGGGCTTTGGGGGCAGGGGAGGGGTTTGGGGCTTGCAAAAATGAGCGTAAAAGTTTAACTAGGAAAGTTCATTGCGTTTTTGTTAAGAAGCTAGAAATTGAATAGCTGTTGCTGGCTGTTAGTGTCACCTGCCGTGGGGGAGTCCGTTGTGCCATCCATACACCTACACCCGGGAAAAGTTCTTACAGTAGACAGAGGCACCGTAAAGTCAAGCTACCTGGTTAAATTTTATTTACTACTACTAATAGCAATTCACCAATACCTGATACCACCTCTAGTGTTCGGCGTCAGTTCAGGTTTAGATTCCAGCATCCGTTCCTGCAAATCTGTTCCCGAAGAAATACAGTCTGACAGGCGTGATGTGTTGGAGCGGTGCAGCTTTTTGCAGCTGAGCTGCTGAGCAGGGCTTCCCTGGGGCAGGCAGGAGGGCATGGCCAGGGACTTTGAGGTGAAGAAAGCTCATAAACCTGCTTGAACACGTGCAGAGGCATGATCTTGGCCTGTGACTTCATGGTTTGTCACTAAACCTTTCCTATCTACCATGGGCAAAAACTGGGTTGTGACTGTTCCACCCCGGACGTGGTGTTGGGATTACGTTCCCTCTCATTCTTGCAATGGCAAAGGAGAAAAGGTGGGAGAAGGAAGAGAATGAAGAAGACCATTGCCTGATACAGCACAGCCTGATCCTTCCCTTCTGTTTCTACTCTGCAGTACAAGGGAGAAGCAGCATTCCAGAGGAATGGGAATGTGGTTCAGTTATTGCATAGGTCTCACTGCAAATTCAGACCGTGAAATTCACTCAAAAGATGCCAACATAAAATATCTCAGCTTTTATTTGAGTTCTGTTGGTCCAAAGTCCATAGGCATTTTGAAAATCACAACCTTATTTTCAGCATAGAGTTCCAATGTAACACTCAGAGCTGAACCGAAAGGCTAACATGGGTGAGCCTGATTTACTTAAAGGAAAAATAATCTACTTTAAAAAAAAAAAAGAAAAAGAGGAGCAATAACAGAGCACCTCCCTGCTCTACAGCTGCAGACTCCTCTGACTGATCTCTCCTTTGAGAAACACTTGCGGGCTGTTCCTGTCCACCACTCCTGGCTAACCGCTGGAGCTGACTCCCTCCAGATGGCTTCCAAGGATCACCAGGCAATTAGCCTTTGTCTCTTGAGCTAATATCAACACAACCCACCTGGATCTTTTTGACAGACCTACACGCCATTGGGGCAGCAGAGGACTGTAACTGCACCAGCAAATCATAGAATTGTCTAGGTTGGAAGGGACCTTTCAGATCATTGAGTCCAACCATTAACCTAGCACTGCCAAAAACACCACTAAACCATGTCCCTGAGCACCACGTCTACCCGTCTTTAAATATCTCCAGGGATGGTGATTCCACCACTTCCCTGGACAGCCTGTCTAAATGCCCACAAGAGTTTCTCAAAGGAGAGATCAGTCAGAGAAGGAGAAAGAAATGCAAGGCAAAGTGATCCTTCTCATTCTCAAGGGGTACGTTTGCTCGCCCTTTCATGCCACGTATAATATTTCACTCACAGAAGGCTGCACTGGAGAGATGAGCAGGGTAGAGTCCAGCCTGAGCACAATGCAATATAACTCGTACAAATTGTTGAGGTGTTTTTTTTTCATAGTAAAAAAGAGAGTAACCCATATGATGCCTGAATAATCATGTTCTTTCATTTCATGCAGCACATGAAATATTTAAAATCCTAAATCAGCTTCAGTATACTAGTGAGAAAGCAGCAGTGAGCTCAGAGGTTTGCAGAAGACTGCAGTGATTCAGTTAGGTAGCATCGGTTTTACTTAAGGCTTTTACAGAAGCCCAGAACACAAAAGAATGTCTGGGAGAGGCTTAATAAGCAGAGGGACAGAACTGTATTCTGTGATAAATTGTGTACTTAATGAGTAATGACAGCGCTTTTTGCTTTTTCTTTTCATTTTGGGTCACAAATAAGCAAAATAATTAACCAAGTCCTCTCAAAAGGGAATTATCTTTTTTTCTCAGTGAGCATCAGTGAGGGCTGTATTTTTTCAGCTGCGCTGATTCAGAGTATTTTGTATCACCTTTTACAAAGCCAAACAAAGCTTAATGGCATTTCCATTAAATTTCAATTGAAATCCTTCCAAAACAGTTCTTCCATAAAGATAGGCTATTTGTCCTGATACAGCTCTCTGATAAGACCTTATCTGGAATAGTGTGTACTGTTCTGGTAAGCATTTTCAAGAAAGCAGAAAAATCCAGCACAATAAGGGGAATTAAGTTCTTATCAGATGAGATGGAAGTACCAAGCTAATTCAGTGCAGGAAAAAAGAGGCAAGGGGTACACACTTGCTGTCGAGTAGCGGATCAGAAAGGGATGAATACACACAAGGAATGGCTGTTGGACAGGGTTGGCCCAGGAACAAATTGAGATGAAATGGTTACGAAGTCTGACACGGAGAATTATTGAAAGGGTTTTAAGCGTCACGTTCTTGGATGACATTCCAGTGGATGTAAAGGGCTTTATTTAGTTTTAGGGCAGAACTTGCTCACTTCGCAAAAGAAATTGCATAATATAATTCTCTCTGACCAAAATGGATGTTCCTCTCAGTCACATGTCCCCAGTGGTAGCAAGTCCTAATGAACACGTTCTTTACCATCTCCAATCTTCTTAAACCAGAGATAATGATTTTTAAAGTGAAGCCAGCCAAATTAGGCAGGACAAATATTGACTCTCTCTGAAGAGAACACATTATTAAAAACACAAGCAAATCTGTCTCACCATGCAACCATTCCATGGTAAACCAAAAAGCATCAGGTTGCATCAAGGAAAAAAGAGGAAACTCAGATTTAATGGCTCTGTTTCTCTTCCTCTTGGTGTTAATAAGCAATGACTGTGAAATAAATAGAATTATATCAATGAGACTAGAATAAAATCCAGCCTTTGTATGAGAACAAAATAGGGAAAAGTCTCTGTTTTGTGTGTGATACATTTAACTAACTAGTTGCTGAAATTGGGTAAATACTTCTGTCACTTGGGTGTAAAATCATAGCAGAAAATGGTGTTCACACTATAAAATATTGAAAAAACTTGCAGTTAGTTTTTTTGGTGTGACATAAAAGGTTACCGGGTTTGATCATGTCTGGCTTAAAGTCTGTCTTTCCAAAATAGGCATTTTGATGTGAAGAGTTCCATTAATTTTCAACTAATGCAATTAACATGCGGAACTGAAAAGCTGCATACATCGTGCCGGAGCAATTTTATAAAAACTTGCAAAACTGTCAGTTCTTGCAGGTGGATTTTGCGATAGACTAGCAGCAGCTTTAAAAAAAGCTCCTTAACTTCATTTCTGAAACCAGTGGTCCTCATAGGTACTTTCCACAGCTTTTCCTTTTTAAAATAGACTTTATTCTAATGTATTATGTAGGAAAATCCTGTTTTCTACCTTAAATGATAAGTGAGATTATTTCTCAGCTGATGTTGGCTGTTAGTATAATAACTGGAGTAGGTTCCTTCTACGGGACAGACAGACTTTTAGGGGGCATTTGTTACAATGAAAATTTTCATCAAGAGAAAAAATTTAGCAAGACAGAATTTGCTATTTTAGAAAGACAGGGAATGTTATTCAGTCGTACACTGACAGTCCTCTGGATCAACAGGGGGTTTTATGCTGGCTTTGCAAAACTAATGTCTTTCATGAGCTGTGAACTGATACTTCCCTCAAAGGGTTGTAACATAGTACTTGAGCAACAAAAAAGTCTGTGAAGTGTATTTAAGTAGCATTGTGAGCTAACATACTGTATTAATATCTATAATTGTATAATAGTAATGTATTGTTAATATAAAACATAGTTATCATATCCTTCACCATCCCCGCTGACAACTACCAAAGCAAGTATCCCACCTATGGAATCTATAATTTTCTTTATTCCTTTAAGTTTGCCTCATCTTTTTCTTTCCTCTGCTTTCTGCCTGGAATGAGTCTCCAGCCTGTCCAGGACATGGAGAAGGGTGTCACTTTTCACAAGAAAATTGAGATGGTTTCATGATATGACTCCTTGGCTGTGGGTCAGAAAAGGGTTGCATAGGTGGACGGGTGAGTGTCTTCCATGTGTAAACTTTGGACAGGTTTATTTGGGATCTCCTATCATGTCATCTAGCTGGCCTAAACCCCTTGAAGACTAGCCACAGAGACTGCCTGGAGATGTCCAAAATCTGTTCTACAGGAAACACCCAAAGAGCGTTGTAGAAGACAGTGGGATCAGAGTTAATGCAGCACCGCTTCCATATGAAGTGACATGGATCCCTAGCACACTTTCACTTTAGAGAATGTCCCTTTAACTCCTAAATCAGGAAGGTGATTTCAAAATTGTCGTCCATTACTTTGGAAGATAACAAATGTCCTAACCCATGCTTTTCCTTTAAATGTTGTACCATAAGAGTGACGGATCTCTACAGCCCTTATAAAAAGCAAAACTGAATTTCATTTAAGGACTAGACCTTAGGTCTCATCATTCCACCGCTGTTCTTTATCCGTAAGAGTCTTCTCCTTCCCCCTGCCCATGGCAGAGAAATTGAAAGGTCAGTACAGAGTACATCTTAGTATCTTTTATAGTATCAGACATTGACCAAAAGTTTAAATATGGAAAGTATTACAGTATTATGGTATGTTACATGATTAGAAGCACATTTTCCTGGAGATACGATCTGTGTTACCAACAAAATAAGTATGTATAGGATCTGGTTTAACTTAGTTATCCTTTTGTCCTTTTTTTCTGCTTATTGTTATGTAACAGTTGTGATGGTGAAATGCATAATGACTATTCCGGACAGTATGATAGAGCATCATATGGCATTTATATTGGAGGGTAAAGCATATAAACATATGAAAGTCATTTAAAGATACAATTAAACTTCTAAACAAAGAACTTCATAAATATTTCATTTGAAAACTCAGCATCAACCAACTACCTGCGGGCTAAGGGGACTTTTTTTAATACAACATAATAAAGATTTAATAAAAATGCTGTTGTTAGAGGTGCAAGTGTGTTAACTCCCTCTGACAGAGGGCTATTAAAATGTATCCTTCAGTCAGTTCCTTCTTGCATTTTATTTAAACCAGCAAGGTCCTGTGAGTTTACTGCCTAGGATTATGGTAAACAATAGAAGCAATATTTACAAGTTATATTGCATTGTATATCTCCGTATAACCCTTTAATTTAGATAACTCTTTTCATCCTGGGGATTTTGTGCTAGTTGATATGAATTCTGAACTATCCGCATAGCCTGTGATCAGTTTTATTCAAGTCAATCCTTTGCTGCACTCAGTACAACAGACTTTGGGGGGTTTCTTTCAACGTAGGGCTGGTGCTGGATTGTCTACTTTTCATGACTAAATCCACCATTCCAAAGATGTGATATATTTGCTATTACAGGAAGATTTTAAATCCAGAGTGAATATGATTCTGAATCATGTTCTGTAGCAAATAAAAAAAATTATATGAATAATGCAGAAAATATTGTGGGAGATTTATAGTATGTTATGCAAGACAGATTAGGGAGTCATAAAACCCTCTTTGTCTTTAAATGGTAGGAACTATTGAATAAATGTGATTTTTAACTATCTTAAGCACTCCAAACTGATATTCCTTCAGTATCACTACTGTGTTTCATTCCAGGACAGTGTTTTGTAATAAAATTGTTAAAAAGTCAGTAAAAGACATTTTAATGTTTTGAGGTAAGTCCTGGCCCACGAGACTGGAATCTAGGGCAATCGGGTGTTCTTCAAATTTTGGATATTGACAGAATGGGAAAATGAGAGAGAGATATGAAAAAAGAAGGTTCACCAGATTGTAATACACAGAGAAAATGAAAATACATCTGCAGATTCATTGTGTTACATTAAAGCAGCCAGAAGAATGTCAGAGGTTAGGCCCTAGACTAGCCATGCTTTGGTTCAGGGAAGCAAGGAAGCTCAAGGACTCTAACTTAATATTTGCTTTTCTTTTTTTCCTGGCAGATTAAAGTTATGTTTTGTGTTCTTCTGTTTTTGCACTGAGGTGAAGAAAGCTCAAGACACTTGCTGGGTTAAGGTGGAGAAGTGTATGTGTCTATTTTTCAGGGTCAGGATGTGATATTTCATATTTTTGCATGTTTGTTTTTTCTCCTTTTCATTGCACTGGGACACTTTTTAATAGGTCTTTTCTTGATATTTGTTTACACACATAATATTTTGTTATGTTTAAAGGTTTTATAGGTGGTAGAACTGCCTATTATTAAAATTACCTAATGCTTCCTATTATGAAACCTTGATTTTGTCTACTTATAATAGTGCCAAACTGTAACTGTTTTGACTGAAGTTTTCTGTGCCAAGTAGCTGTCCCAGGCTGTACTTTTCTGGAAAGCTCCAGACAAAATACTTCGGCCATTTCTAGGAATGATGCAAGGAAAAAATATGTATTTTTGCCCATGTCACTGACGTTCTTGAAATCTGTGCTTTGAAATGTGCCAGTGCTCCTAAACCTAGGGAAAGAAATATGAAAATATTCAGGGGATTGGTTTGGCAAGAAAAGATATGCCTTTGGTGACTTTTTTGGTACTTCATTAAAGATGCAGATAAAAACCCTTGAGTTTTAAGGACTAAAAATTCCAAAGCATCCTCAGGTGTCTCAATATCCCTAGATCTTTCTGTACTCGGTAGGCACCAACCCTCACCGAGTGACTGAGTGTGCCCTAGCTCACCGTGATGGAGACGAAGACAGACTTTCTGGTTTATATGGACACTAAAATGAGAGCAGGGAACTGGTCTTGCATTATGCTCTTTATGACAATTATCAGTTGTCAGCTATAACCCTGCTTCTATCATGAAAAGAAGGAACCGCCTGAGTAGATGCAATAGAAACAGGAGGTGAATTTGAGAAAGAGAAGGGCTGGACTGAAACAACATATCTAGAGCAACAAGGACTCAGGGATGTAGGGGAGAGCTAAAGGAAAACAAAGAGGAAACTAGAGAGGAAACTGAGATTACCTGGGCAAAGAGTCAATAATAGGGAAAGCTGGAAGTGGGAAGTGAGACGTTATTTGGGTTGAAAATTCAGGGCATCCAAGAGTAGGAAATTCTACTTTAAAAGTTTGCCTATGTATCAAGATACAACTTTTAGTTATAGATCCATATGTTTTTACTTCTAGGATCTCTGTCCCAACGAGAGGATGGAGATTATCTCTCTGGAGTGTGTATGACAGATAAGGTTGTCTTCATTACCCGTTTGTTGCAGTGGTGGGAAGGAACGTAAAGCTGAAGCAAGAGATTTCAGTAAGCGAGAGCCTTAGCATGAAGATGCTGATGCTAGACTACACAGTTGAATTCTCTTCCCATCTCAGTGCTAGATTTGAGATACTGGGAAAGTAACTTAAAGCCAACTTTGCATACATTTCTGCTAGCAGAATGTGCTTCATTTTCTTGGTACCCAGCCTGAGATTGTGGAAAGAAATTTGAAGAAGTGCTGAGGACTCCCAGCTGCAGCTTAGGTCAATGGGAGCTGCAAATCAAACCCAAGGTATTTCAGACTGGAAACTTAAAATTCATGGATATTAACTGTAACCTCCCTGCTTTAGTTCCGCGTTTGTAGGATGGGCCTGAAACCCATCTTCTCATATGGATATTGTGGATATAATTAATATTTTTAAAGCTTTCAAAACTACACTGATGAGCATCATAAGAGAAAACTCATGGGGAAGTTAATAAATGTCTTTAGAGAAGGGTTTGAATAGTGTGCAACAAAGATGGCACGAGGCCATCCATTGAACAATGTGACCATGTATTGAACAATGAAGTAAATATTGAACAGCTGTTCGTTGAGTAAACACCATCTAATCTGAGCACTGAAATGGCTGGGCCGCTATGGAAAAAAGTTTGTGATCGTGTAATTAAAGCCTGTATCAAAATGCATACGCCCAAATAAATCAGTTGAGGTTGCGTGGCAAGCTTATTTCTGGCATGCTCTCACTTTTGCATATGACTTTAAAAAGGTTTTTTAATGTTATTTTTTATACATGTGTGTTCAATTAAAATATATGTTCACCTGTTAATGAATACAATAAGCAATAGAGTTAAAAAGATGGGGAAAATAGAAAAAACATGGAGTTTATGCTGAAGAAGAGTTTCTATGAATGGAGAAGAAGAATGAAGTGGATGCAGAGAAGGGAAGAATACGAAGGATGTTCTCGTCAGTGCCTGGGCGGTCTGTGGAAGAACATTGAAAGACTTTCATTCTCCATCATAGAAATGCTTCATATTTCCAGTTGAAAAGTGCACTTAAAGTAACGGTTTTCAAATCCAATTCTGAAAATGAGCCATGGAATTCCCATCAATTTCATCAACTGTTGAACCTTTTAGGCACTGTTCAAAAAATCCTAGCCTTAGAGTTTTCTACATCCATTACAGACCAGAGTGCGCTTCATTGACATCCAGCTGACTTCCTAAACAGTGTTGCTTTTCCAGGAGCTTAGCAAAAAATTGACTACAAGTTCACAGTTATTCACTTATCCATGTGGTTCTATCTCATTCAGCATCTTCCATCATGTTTGAATGACACTTGCCTGTTACGTGTGTCTTAGATTTTATAGCTTATATTGCAAATATTTTTCCCTTGCCTTTTACTGTGAAACAAGTGAAGCTAAAATAATAGCTAAGAAAAAAATCTGAAAATACTTTGCGGAAGAGTTGACACTGGAAGGCAGAAAAATCATGTAGAGTATATTACAATGAGCTGTCAATGAGTTATCCTTTGTAGTCGGAGAACTGTGTTCATTTGTGTTCTCTTCAAATACACGTTTGTATCCCCCTTTTTTTTCTTTGGTCGCATGCCTTTTTGCAGAACAGTTATGAATGGTCACTGAGCAATTGCTGTTCATAATCCTCTCACTGTTATTTTATGTTTTCTGCCTTTTGGGCTCATGAATTTATCACCTCCTGTCTAAGACTTTTGTACAGTTATTGTAGTTTTTACAAGATTTCATAATATTTGGGCTGACGAAGCTGGACCTTCTGGCTGCTCTAGTAACAGTATATAAAAAGGTTAATCCAGAGTGAATTTGCTTCAATAGTTTTTAGACTAAGACGAAACTAAATATTGCTCCAAATTTTTCTTGGAAGTAAAGAATCAGAAGCACAAGGAAGAGCAAAATAAAGTAGGAGACAGACTGGGTGCAGTTGCTATTCGTAAACGCTGATATTCTGTACACGTATCCCCCTGGCATTGCTATGATTTGATCTTTCAAGAATGCATTCTAAGTAAAAGTTATGCTGAAGGTATTAAAATATGTTTCTTGACCGAACCATTTAATTTTAACAGAGGTAGGGATGATCATAATGATTTTGAGGGTCTCTAGGTCAGAACTAGAGGTTCTTTAATAAAAGCTTTTTGCTTCACATAGCTTGACATTTATACTGGGGTTTTATTATTTCTATAACATATCCTTTCCTTATAATTACTTGTGCTTCTATAAAATGCTAGCCGTGACTGTTTGGAATGATGAATTGTAACAATGATTTTTTATGGTACTATTAGAAAAAAAGGAAGAAAAAGCTTTTTTAAAAAGACTAGTATTGCACTCTGCAACACAGGGCACTGTATTAAATACATCAGATTTCCCTTAAATACAAATGATATAACTTCATTGTTAAACTCTGTTTGAAGTTTTCTTTACTTAACTTACATTATCTCAGTGGGCAATCATTCCCTGGAACATTTTGAAACAAATGGTAATTTCAGTTCTAACCAGCACACAGTCTTTCAGAAAAAACTTCACCAACCATGCCATGTTCTGGCCTATAATGTTAATAACCGTATCAAGCTAGAGAAGAGAAATGCACAAATTAAGAGAATACAGTATATTCTGATTACGTAAATGAGAACTAGCAATATTATTTTTGCAATATATAACCCAGAAAAGGAGAGACACTACACAGTCAAATAAAAGAAGATTAATAAACACATACGCAATGGGCAAATATTAGGGTGAGTGCAGTACAAAACACCAATACTGCTTCAGGAATTTTAATTAGGCAATTATCCATAACATGTTTCTTATGAAGTTATTTAATTTTTACTTGCTTTGCAACTCTATGAATTCAAAGCAGAGTTTAAAGTTAAATAAAAGCAATATTAAGATTTTTTTTTTAAAGTTTATATTAGATCTTTTAGTAAATCAAATTACGTAAAACAATAGGGCTCAATGGTGTATTTATTCTGATTCTATAGAATTCTAAAGTAACAGTTTTATATTAAAAGGAAACTTGAAATCTGGCCTCTTCCATCCAGATTTTTTTCAGATTGTGAGCAGGGTTTTAATGTGCTTAGAGTTTATGAGACTAACAATGATCCCATAAATAGTTCAATCAAAGGGAAGTCTCATAATTGAACATTAGAAATTTAAACTACATAAATCAGTGCAAATGTACATTCTTCCTTAGTAAGAATAGACAGCCATGACTTTTTTTTTCCGGTAGACACAAAATCCCACAGTTGTTCTAAGGTCTAGTTAGTATTCTTTTGCAACTGCTTAGTAGAAACTTAGTTAAAGCCCTTTGGTCAAAATGATTCTAGAATAAAGGAATCTTCTTAGAAATTACTTAAGAATAAAAACACTATGTTTCTTAAAACTACCTCGGTAGAGTCATTGTTCAGTAGTTATAGTAGAATATGCCTTCATTTCCCCAGGTAAACAAATCCATATTTTCACTTTGTGATTAAAAATTCTAAATTCAGCTTTTTAAATTTTGTTTTGCTTTGGCATAACTCACTGGTAGGTATAACTGACAGCAATTTACCCACATCTTAATTTGGTATAATTCTTCTTTTATTTGACAGAATTTTAAAACAACTGGGAATGCGTTAGTTTATAATTCATACCCTTCTTAGTTCAAGATTCTTTTTACTTTGAGAGGTGGTTCAGTTTCAGATGACTCTACAGGTGTGTGGAGGGGTTCTACCTTATATTTGCATGGTATAATTTTTGTCATGTGCCTTTGAATGCAAGTACAGTTTAGAGTTAAAAAGTGTTATTTAGAATGCACAAGACATTTTCTGCACTAATTTTTCTCCCGTTTTTCAGCTTATTAAATTAACATGCTACTTATAAATTAATTATAAATTCATTTCTGCAGTTTCTAAATAGCATCTGTCTTAAAATAAGCGCATTAACCCTGCATAGAACAGAGGTATTCAAACCCTACCCGGTTACTAGAGAGTCTCTTTCATAACATTGTACTGCTTAGGGAGCTCACCTCTTCTTGAGGTTGAAGATGTTTGAAACTGGTTGGCTGTGTGGTTGTAAATGCAGATGTCTAGGAAAAGAAAGAAAAAAGGCAAAAGCAACCTTCATCTAGCTGTTAGGATATGAGTGGAACAGGGAACACACATATGTCTGATCTCTGAACTGCTTCCATTTCTTTTATCTAGAGGTGGCCTAATGCAAGGCTTGTTCTGAGGAACTGGGTCTAGGACCCCACATGTGCCCCTTCCAAGGGGATTGATGGTCATCTCCTCCTCTGCCCTTCTGGGCTTGTGGCTTTTGAATTCCTGCATGTACATTGAGTCAGCTCCGAGGTAGACAAGGAAAGTCTTGAACAATATGCTTGAGGAAAGTTCTCTTGAAATGCAGAAGATGAGGCATCAAGCCCCCTCAAGTTTAACATGGGGGTGAATTTTCTGTACAGGGGGCAATTCTGTGTATGGCAAGCAGGGTGTAGAGCACGGGGGAGAACAATACAGCTACTGTTGACCTATTGTGCAAAGAGTGCCTTGTTTTTAATACCTTGCGTGGAACCTGCACGAAGAGGAATTTAGGCATTTATACTGGGATGACTGGATCACTCTTCCAAGGCCAGGTATCAGGATGCAAGTGAGGGTCAACTCCTCCCTAAGGGGTGGGTAGCTGGGAGACACGGGCAGGGCAGGGGCCTTGCCAGCCCCGTCCCACTGCCTCCAAGCAAGACAGCAAGGCAGGCCTAGTGATGGCAGCTGGGATCAGCCAAGAGTCCAGATCATCATGCAAGTACCTGGTGACAGGGCAGGCCAGGGTGAAGCCAGGAGCATGAATCAGGGTCAGGATCATGTTGGGTAATGGTAACTAGGATCAGACACAGTCCGGTGATCCCCAGGTTGGTCCAAGGTTAAGCCAGGAACTGGGTCCACAGGTCTGAGTCCAAATCAACAGGGTACATGGTCAGGCATGGAGACATTTATGACACAGCTCATGGAGGAACTGAAGGCACTGGCCCGAGATGGAGCTCCTGGTCCTGTCAGCAGGAGGTAAGGGTGACAGTCCCAAGTGAGGGCCCTGACGTCAGATGTTTGAAATCAAGTCACATTGGAACCTAAGATATGTGCTCCAATAAAAGTGTTGATCAACAATCCTTGCTTCATCCCAAGAAGAGTTTTCAGCATCCTTGACTGACTCAAGGACTGACGTGACTGATCCGCATTTCCTGACTTGGTCCAGAATGTTTTTCTGACTTGGTCCGTTGGTGGTCTTCTTGTCCCCTTCCTTTAAATAATCTGAAAGGAACCGATAGAATAAAATGTATAGATCTGTAGGTGTCACAGTTTTGTCAAAAAAAAAGTATTTCCTTTATGTTCTCACAGAAGGAATTCAGACCTAACGATAGGCACCAAGCTTTGTGACAATTTTTGTAACTCACACAGTGTGCAGTGTAGTCGTGTGTCTGGGCAAGCGTGAGTCCCCAGAAGACAAGAGGAATTAGAAATGCATTCTGAAGCGGTAATTAATCAGTGGGTAAGTTGCACCATGGGCTGTCATGATGGAGTAGGATTATGGGAGTATTGGTAATATTCATACTCAATGGTGAGAAAAAGCAGCTTGTGACCAGTCAGAAATGAAGATCTGGGAAGAACACCCAACAAGTCTTTGTTGGAGGAATTTGTACCATTCCACTTCAAGTCTGATGAATATTTGAAGTTATTCCACAAGATGATTATGAAGCTTTATGGAAAGACACAGGTGCTTACTCTCCTAGCTGTAGCAAGAGGAGAGATATGTAGGACTAGGCATTGCAAATCCGTGACCCTGCAAGTCCTTCTCTAGACTCCACTGAAGAATTCAGGGCAGAAACCTCACTTAGATGCTTTTAATCATTCTTTTTGGTAGTCTTTCTTTCCTTCTGTTGGCACCATAAGAAATCTGTAAATTAGGTGACAGAAATACTGGTCACTTTGAAACTTTTTGTATTTATAATTATATTTTGGGGGGAATTGTAGTCTTCTGTACAAAATATTAATGGATTACATTATGGTAATCTAATCTACCTCTACTGTATGCGTCTTTTTTTTGATTTTCTTGCTTTGCCATCCCTCTTTATAAGTGTTTTGTGGAGCTTCCACTAGGTCTTTCTTTTCAGAGTAGTGTAATTTTCTTAATATCCCCATGGGCCTTCTGAGGTTAATTTTTTTTTTGTCAGTAACTTTTATTTCTTATTAAAAAAAATAAAATCCATTTTGTAGCTCTGTGGAATTTAGGGAGAGTCCTTCCATGCTCTTTTTCTTGTATTTAATTGTTTTCCTCATAAATCACATACTTTGTTTTGATGCAAAACACAGCGACAGAAGAGAATCTGACATTTTATGTAACTGGCATGTCATTTATAAGATCTCCATTAGACAAAACATTTGTTTAGATACTCTGTTATTCATTTATTTTCATGTCAACACCAAAACCAACTGCAGAAATGAACACAGATGAATAATAAGACAAACTGTTTTAGTATCATTGTCCTCTGCCTAAGGCAATATACTGTGCAACTGGTGAAGAATGCTTATTTCCTTCCCAAAACCTCTGCTGAGAACCAGCTCTTATAAACAATCTCTTACTCCTTTGTCTTAAGGGACTATTTTCAACTATCTCCAAGACAAAATTTCAGTTCATATTTCACTTAAAATATTTTTATGGTAAATTGGTAAATAATGCCTATCAGTTACGGTTATCTTCTCTACTGTTGCATTATCTTTGTTGTGTCTGCTCTTTGCCGATTGCTTTTCTTGGTGTAGTGAATAAAAAAGACAGCATACAGGAAATAAACAACAATGATCTCGTTAGCAGACAGATTTGACAAGATATGGCTTCTGAGAGATATATGTAAATCTGATAGATAGTATAAACAAAAATAAATATTTCAATTGATCTACTGCAGCAATAGCAATATTCTTCTCATTACAGCTGGGAGGATAAAGTCTTTTTGAGGTTGCCCTCAAAGCATTTATACCCCCAAGTTGCCTTGAGAAGAAAAAGGCAACCAGGAGTAATCTGTCCAACTGTTAATAGTGGAAGTAGCCCATTCGCAGATGTCTGTCTTTGACAGCCAACTAAGAACTCACAGAGACTTCTGGGTGGACTTGTGTTAGGTAATGTACGTGGGGTAAGCGTGCTGGTTCCAAGACCAGCATGAATCCAGGACTCGGGTATGTGGAAGTAACGCATGTGCAGTTCAGATGATTTACAGATTTGCAGTACCTTTGCTGCTTTCTGGGAGCTCTGCACCTATACACACATAAAAATTGAACATGTGAACCAAGACTTTTGTGGTAAGGCCTATGTGTCTCCAAATGTTGATGAAAAATGATGTGGCTTACCCAGCCAGGATGGTTAAACACCAGTGATCTAATTTATTCCCTTGCAAAAATTAAATCCTTCTCTGAAGAATAACGTTGAACACATTAGACTGCCCCATTTAAATACTCGGATCCTTTACTTTCTTTTGTAAACTATTCTGTGCTTAAATAGGTCTCTCAGTTAATTTTGCCTGAATTCTCACTTTCCTGCTGCCATCCTAAATAATTCTGTTACAACTTCAGTGTTTAGGACTTTGAAATATATGTACGTTGCTATTATGTTCTCTCTTTACTTAGCACTTACCTGTCTGAAGTTCACACATTCATTTTGAATCAGCTGCTATAAAACCTTGGACAATTTATGTACTTTCCTGTGAGTTCCCTCCAATTTGTCAGTAACTTCCAAGGACCAAGGGAGGTAGGACCACAGAAAACTTCAGGAGATAAAAGCGAAAAGAACATTTCTTTTTCTATATATGTAGTTCAGAGCTGTATTTGCCTCTGTGGCAGCCATATAACCTTGTAAATGTGCACTGAATTTGCATTTGCCTCTTTTACCAAAGCTTTTCCCAGCATTACCGCTAGCTAGGTATCTTCTTCAGTGTGAACTGTCTCTGCTCCGAGTTATTTGTTCTAAGAGATTTTCTTCATGTTAAATAATACCTTTTTATCTGTTATCATGATTTTTATTTTCTACACCCTTGTGTTAATTATGTGCATTCAGAGGGTCTTGAAAAACTTATTATTTAATATAATGATTAGAAAGTTTCAGTAGTATATTGCTTGCCAAGGGCCTCAGATGGCAGTTAAAAACAGGTATGTGAAGAATGAAATCCAGTGAAGCATATGTTGGGACACGGGGAAGTTAAATTCCCTTTGGCAAATAATTAGGAACATCAATTTTAAAAGAAGAAAAATAGAAAATATGCAAAACCCAATAGGTGCAATAGTTTGGTGGTAGGCAGTTCACTTAAAGAGTCTTAGCTTGAGTTTTCTCTCTACTGAAGACTTACATTTACTTCGTGACCACTAGACACCAAAATGGAGGATGTCTCACAGATACTCATGGTAGCCCACAAGGGGCAAAGGAAAATGCTTACAGATAGAAAAGCACATTTTTGATTCTGAAGATTGTTAGTTGCATTCTTGGGTGGGGATAACGTGTCTGAGTTTGGGACCAGGAATTACACCCTGATGGTATTCCTCTGCCTGTAGATGTTGCAGTTAGCACTTCTGTGGAACGCTGATAAACACAATGCTATTTCCTTCTCTTTATTGTCTTAAAAATTAATTAAATTAACAAGTTCTTCCCATGCAAAATCTTTTGCAGCCATCTGGCGTCTTAATGAGTAAAAGAAAGAAAACTCTTGCTGCCAATTTTTCCTATGAACAGGATAGCCACCCACAGTCTGAAGTGTAGCTTTCCTCTATTTGAGTTTCCTTATGATGGCAAAAGGTTGAGCAATCTCTTTAGTAAGGACAAAGAATTTAACTTCTAGATTTGGGTCGGGTAAGAAATAGTCCAAGAGTTGCTCATTGACTCTTTTTCCGGTTTAGCCTGAAATGTTATGTTGGTTTATTTATTACAAATAAGGGTGGAGACCGAGGAGGAGAAATTACCAAACTACTCCAACTTTCACAAGTTTATAGAAGAGTGTGGGGTTCCTGCTTTGTCATAAAATAATCGCTAAATTTTCATATATGTTTCAGGCCTGAAAAAGATGATCAAAACTGAAGCTGAATGCTCAGAGACTTGCAGTGAAGGACATTCCCCAAAACAATTCAATGACTTGAGTAATTGACTTAAAGCGTCCTCAGTATTTCTGACACTACTTTGTTGAGCATTTAACTAAGTATTATCTCGGATATGAACTCAATCTATACTCAGCTTTTGGGTTGCTACTTAATGCGGATTTCTTTTTCTATATGTTTATTGTTGAGGAGTTTATGAGAATTGTGACTGTTAAAGCCCTGTTTGTGGCTGACAAGGGTGGATTTCTATATTGATAGGGATTCCTCCTGAAATCAGTTGAGACCAATGGGATCCAGGAATCATTCCACCAACTCAAGTTGAAGTTTTTCCTTTTGCTGTATTGATTAGAAATGGTAAAATGGAGAGAACATGCCATGAATAATTTATTTGCATTCAATCATGAATCTGTGTTGATCACCCCGACTAAACAATAAATGTGACATTTCAAACATTTGCAACCTATCCCTAGAGTGCAATTTAGAAAGGTGATTTTCAAATAATTAAGTCAAGAAGGAACTTTTCCTGACGACTGTCAGGAAAAATGCCACCTCTGGTAAATAAAATGCTCTTTGTAGTTTTTTACGCGTGTACATGTGCCCATATTTTATTCTGTATAATACAGAAAAGTCAATGGATGTAGGCTTTGCCAACTGGAGGGATTTGTGTGCTCTTTTTTTAAGTAGATATACAATAGACAGGAATTTGCTAGATTTCCAGATGCTTCTGGTAGATCAGGTGGTGCTCTGTTCTTCTGTCAGATGTAATTTTTTTTCCTTATCTTTGAAGACTGGTGCATAAGTGTTCTCAATGGAATCTAGTATTCAGAACACAATCCTACATTAATTATGCTTAAAAATAAGGTGGAAAATTCAATAGCCATAAGTAATATTTGTAATAACTCGTATTGGAATGTGATAGCTTCTTTTCATCATGGTAAGTATTGCAGTCAAGACTGGATATCTTTCTAAGGATGATAAGTTCAAGGCAAAAAATAGTTAAGAATATGATGTACTAGCTATTAGTCAAGCCCTTTGGCCTGTATATTTTGAGAGTTCAGACCAGTGGCTTTTCTTCACTTTCTAGATCTATACACACTGTTAGTACAGGACAAAAAAGGTGGCGTTTTCAACAAGAAATTACTTAAAATGTAAAGTGTGATATTGACTAATTAGCTAGGGAGTAAAAATCATAAGTGCAGTGGCAATAATGAGATCTCTTTGACGAAAATTAGTTTTCTAAATACTGTATTTAAATTAGAAGTGGTAAATTTTCCCATTCCTAGTGCCATGTTTGGACATAATCAGCTATGACAGACTTACTGGTCTCTCTCACTCACCATACAACTTCTGTATACAGATTTTCCTCTCTACCATTTTCCTCTTTTCTCATATCAGCTGTTTTCCATGTACCCATGAAAAGGGTTGACGTTGCCTCAGCTGTAATTTTGGCATGATGGTAACGGGCGCTGTGGTTGCACTTGTATGAGGCGACGGCTTTGTTGAAGGGTTTTCCCCCTTTGCCAGTAAAATGCCAAATTATTTCCTACTCTCTTGATTTGTTTTACAAGAGAACGGATTAATGTGTGGTTACATTTGCTTTACAGAATGTGGCTGCTTCTTTATAGTGTGCTGGCTCTACTGCTGATATGTTCTTTCATGGTCTGAACCCACTCCCATTGAAATCAATGGAGAAAAATTCACGTTTGTTTATTTATTTGTTGAAAGTAGTATTGTAGTCTCACTTATTAATATGGTGAGTTTTACCTGCTTATTACAGTCCCAGTGCCAAACCTCCGTATTGGACTTGCAGCTCCAGTGGAGTCACCAGAGGCATGCGGATTCAATACCGGCTGAGAAGCTCTGTCCCTTGCAGTCATATCTTGCTTTTCTTCACTGCTCTCTCTCAAATATTGTTTTCTTTCAGAATATGGTTTCCAGCACTAAGCTCTGTCTTTAACCGGCTATTTACTCTGTATAAATAGAAGGGAGGAATTTTTTTAATGACTGTACTTAGTGTTTGATATTGTGTCAGATTGATACTGGGAAGAAGTCTACAGTTTAGCTCACCTGCTGTCCCAGCTGGGCTTGCTGTCTGTCTGCCAGGATTTTCTCCTTTTCTTTTTTTCTTAATAAAAGGAGACCAAGAAAATGGAAATAAAAATCACAGTTATCAGAACAATAAGAAACAAAAATTCAATGCATGCATATATTAAATCCTGTTGTACCTAAAAGTTACCTGTCCTCAGGAAAAGAAAGCAAAGTGGTAAAAGACTGAACTTGACCCAACGGATTGTATACACCTTATCTGGCAATATTAACATGCACTTGAAAGTTATTAGTGCCCCAAACCTTTCAATACCAAAGTGTGCCCTAAATGTTATTTGATACTAGATGTTACATAAATCTGTATTTTCATTACTAAGCAACTTTAGGATATGTAGTGTGTGCTTGAAAAAAGGCATGGTAATAACTCACTAATAATGGGTGCCATGTGGGGGGAAAAAGGCAATATTACCTACCTAAGAAATATAAAACATGGTTTATATTTTCAACAGTTTGAGAATGAAATGAAAACAGAATATTTGGTGCACCTGTAAAAACATATTTGATCATAATGGCAAGTACAGCATTCTTAGTGTGGGATTCATATTTCATAACTCATGTTCAAACAAGAAAAATGATTATAATGTTAAGTATTTCCTGAGTTTATTTTGATGGATGGCAGAATAAGTATCTTTTACTCATTAAAATACAGATTGGTATAATTTAATAAATGAATTTAATACACAGATGTTCAAGACTGTTTGAGCAGAGTGCATATTAATCAACTTCTCTATAACTGATCCTCTTTTATATTTTTTAAAAGAAATTTGCAGGAGCCAAGAGTTTATTAGATCTGTATGATCTCGGTCTGGTATCAGATATCAAGAATGTTGTTTGAATCATGTCAGGTGATCAAAGTGTTTCGTTTTGATTGATGAACCTGTAAACACCAAACTATTTGAGTGGTCATTGCTTTTGCATCTGTTGGAGACACTGACACGTCCTTTGAAAAAATGGCCAAGATTTTTAAGAGTGACTTGCAATACTGGGAAATTCACTTTTGGGTGCCCTACAGAAGACTGATCTTTAGACAATATTAAGTACTTTGATTTGAAAAGCTGTTTCAAGTTAGATACTTCCAAAATAGGGCCCCAGAATAATTTGTCACATACGAGAATCGTAACCAAGAAATGCAGAGCCTGATTTTTCCTATTGTTTGTGTACGCTTTTGCTTCACTGGTTTCAGTGGAGTTGTGTGGGATTTACATGCACATAAATGAGAAAAGAGAGAGGACCATTATTTTTTAAAGCGTGGATTATGGAAATATGTGGAGCTGCAAAGTATCCAAGTGAACTTATAGGAAGTATTTGCAGAAAAGACTGGATGTTAGATCAGCCTTGGCCTAAGATCTGCAGAAGAACCTCACTGTCCTGCTACCCTTAATGCACCTGAAGGAGCCTGGCTCTTCAGTGGGCTCCACAGCCCTGAGAAAGGGCCCGAGCACCCTGTGGAGAGATGCTCAGGAGTGAGGATGCCTAAATGCAGCACTCTGAGCTGCCTTTGCTTCCCAAATGCTGAACACCTGCAAGTTTCTGAAATCAGTAACACAAATCCCTTCCTTCAGGATCTGTAGTTGAGTTGTCTTTGTTGAAATAGCGCTCTGTCTTTTTTTGGTGATAAGTTAAAAGGGGTTTTTTGCTCTTGAAGCAGGATGCGTGTATGGTGCCCTCCTCCTTGCAGCAGATCGGGACACTGCGGTGTGGGAGATGTATGAGTATTCGAATCTATTCTCCTTTCCTGAGGAGTGACTTCAAAAAATCAGGTGTTGGGCAATACAATGGGGTTGATTGAATGTATGCCACTTTTTGCATACAGGACCTCATGTTTTCTTGTGCTAAGAGGGACCACGAGTGAGCCTGATTCCCTACAGTCGTGTATGGGTGAGTGAGGATACCAATCCTCCAAAGATCGTTTCCCCTACCCTCATTTAGAGCTTCTGCCACTGAGCAGATGAGTAAACCCGAAGGAGGTCTTCCTCTTTGTATTTTTAAAGCAAGGTTTTGGTCTCCAGCATTTGTTCTGGGTTCCTGTCTTGTAGATGAACTCTGAGCTTACATCTCAGCTTGTAAATGTAACAGTGCAGGAGTTGTCACAGCCTGACCATGTCCTCCTATAGAACAGGATGGTCAGATGCAAACGGTCTCTTGGGAATGTTTCTTGGCTTTTCCTAACTTCTTGACTGTGCCCAGAAATTTAGGAGATCGCTAGTTGGCCTGGCCCATAGGTATGCCAGGGAGTACTCTAATAAATTCACAGAGTAACTTATTGAATGCCATTACATATGCCGTTGTGCTAGTGCTGCTTAAGGTACTGGTATAGATGCAGCCACATGGTTCCTCCTAGATTAAACACTGCAGGTAAATCTAACTGGGAGTTATGCAAGGACTGCAAGGTCCTCCACCTGGGGAGGAAGAATGCTAAGCACTAGTATAGGTTAGGGGTGGACCTGCTGGGAAGTAGTTCTGAGGAGAAGGATCTGGGGGTCCTGGTAGACAGTAAATTATCCATGAGCCAACAATGTGCCCTTGCTGCCAAAAAGGCCAATGGCATCCTGGGCTGCCTAGGGAAGAGTGTGGCCAGTAGGTCGAGGGAGGTCATTCTCCCCCTCTACTCTGCACTGGTGAGGCCACAACTGGAATACTGCATCCAGTTTTGGGCTCTCCAGTTCAAGAGGGACAGGGAACTGCTGGAGCGGGTCCAGTGTAGGGCAACTAAGATGATTGAGGGACTGGAGCATCTCCCTTATGAGGAAAGGCTGAGAGAGCTGGGACTCTTTAGGCTGGAGAAGAGAAGGCTGAGGGTAGACCTTATTATGGCATACAAGTATCTAAAGGGTGGGTTTAAGGAGGATGGTGCCAGACTCTTTTCATTGGTTCCCAGTGACAGGATGAGGGGCAACGAGCACAAGTTAGAACATAGGAAGTTCCGTTCAAATACATGGAAAAACTTCTTTACGGTGAGGGTGACAGAGCACTGGAACAGGCTGCCCAGGGAGGTTGTGGAGTCCCCATCTCTGGAGGCTTTCAAGACCCGCCTGGATGCAGTCCTGAGTAATGTGCTCTAGGCAATCCTGCTTTAGCAGGGGAGTTGGACTAGATGATCTCTAGAGGTCCCTTCCAACTCTGAAGTTTCTGTGATTCTGTGATTCTGTATCTAGTTTATGAAACCCATTTGAGCAGAGACATGAAAGAGTCAAGTATATGCAAAAGGAGCACCTCTGAGCATTGCCGGGATTAAAGAGAGCTAAGAAGGCTCCAGTGTTCACAGCAAGTGTTGTAGGCATGTATGTGCATTGGTGATGTTTGGCCACAAAGGCAAAACTAACCTTTTACTCTAGGCTTTAAGGGGCAATACCAGATTAAAGGTAAAATGGAAGTGAAAAAAAAGACGCATGTCGTTTTCAGATTATTAGAGTTCATCATTCCGACAACTGATAGCATGCTCCTAGGTGCATTCTCTGCGGTCAGGTGAAGCATTTGGGAAGAGGCACTAAGCAAAAGTTTTAGGTGATCACACAAGTTTCCTTTCAGGTGTGGTTAAGCCTCTCGGTGTTCAAAAGAAAGACTTTCTCACCTTCATAGCAGCCATTTCAACCCCCCTGACATCAAAATTGGTACTCGGGTGGGCCACTGAGAATTAACTGACTTCTGTGTTTGTCCCTGACTCTGCTCCTACCTGTTTACCAGAACGTCTGGAGGGAGATAGTGCTGCAGTCACTCTGACAGAGTTCATCTGGGGGCTACCGGTGAGCAGGATGGCTTGACTATTTGTACACAAATTCCTGAATCTTTCTGAACTGCGTGTTCTTGCTCCTTCACTGCCCAACACCTTGCAACCATTTGCACCTGTACAGAGTGAGTGTAGAAAACTGCCAGTCCAGATGGCAACAATTCTCACCTACTTTGCCCAGGTTCTAAAGCCTACACAAGCTGCAGGGCAGCAGGAAATCACGCTGAGGGACTTTTTCCATTTCTGCTGTGACTCATGCCAAGGTACATGGTCCTACTTCTCCACAAGGGGAGGGAGGCAGGAGTAGTAAGTGGAAGGATTCTTTGCGGCAACTTTTTCATCTCTAATAGTCAACAGGAAAAGTGCAGCTTTCCTTTGTTTTTCAGATAACTTAGCTATGATATCATAATGATAAGAAGTTTGCCTTAATGTCCACTTCTGTAATGTATCAGCCAGATAATCAGTTTCTGCTCCAAGAATTTTAACGAGAGGTTTGTGGTCTGCAATCAGAACAGCTTCTTCCAATGTAAAGACTCATGGAATGTCCTCATACCAAAATACAATAGTCAGAGGGTGAGTCTTGTTTCATATGTTTCATGAAAGTGGAAGCAACACTTTCATGTTCATTAGCCTCTTTGTTCCATTATTGTTTTAGGTGAGAAGCATCTATACCTACAGCTGAAGTGTTGTCAGCTGAAAGGGAAGAAGGGGAAAGGTAAGATTTTTTTCATATCTTCTTAACTTCTTGATTTCATTAAATAAATCCTTAAAGTTTTCAGTCCCAAACTATCCAGGTAACATCTTTGTCACTGGAGTTATTAATGTAGATAAGTCACTCGCTATAGTAATTAACTGTATGTAAAGAGGATCTGTAACAATGTATTCTTTGGCACAGTGCTTTTTTTGTCATAAGCTTACTTTCTCTGGAAGTAGTTTAAAGCCTTACACATCACTTTCATAACCCAGTCAGTTGCTTGTGAATGGAAAAAGCCAGATTTGTCCTTTTTCTTAGCTTTTCCAAATCGCGCTAGACATTGCAGCACAGATTCCAGGCATCTCAAGTGTATTTTCTCACTTGCATTTGAATAAAAAAATCTCTCTCCAACTTAAATCTTGCATACTTGTTCTATTAGAAATTGAGATGTCACTAGTACACCAGCTATGTGCTGCTATTCCAGAAAAGAACCTTATTTGTGTTAATGACGATGCGTATCAAGACCCTGGTTCCAACTCCATCTGCTGGTAAGCCTGAGACAAACCTACCTTTGTAAAGTTCTGTTCCCCATTTAGTGATGGAAACATTCTTTGGCAACTTTTGCATAAGGCCTGGGCATAATAGTTACGTATGCCACAAGTCACATCATTCTGAGATTTTTCTTGACTACAGAATGTGACCTTCTGTGCTTCAGAAAGAGATACTATTTGGAGCAATCTTAAGAGATCCAACCTCTGGTTTTAAGGACAGGGTTTTTTACAACGCTGACCTTTTACCGTTTTCTCCAGACTTGATGTTCTATATTAACTGAAGAATATGTGACCAATTAAGACGCTATGATTCATATATAAAATACTTCACTAATGTACATTTATTGAAAAGCACAGCACATATAGATTCAAAGACAAAAGTTCTTTACATCTGAATTAATTATTGGCAAGTCTCAGACGGTACGATTGATGTTTCCATTGTAAAGATAAACAGCAACTAAACTGCTGCTGAACATGACATTGCCCTCCCTTTCCTCCTTCTTTTAGTGTTAATATGACTTAGAGAAAGTACACACACGCTCGACAGAATTGACCTACCTATAATATGTTTACATAAATGCATGTCCACTTCTGATGTTTAAAGAGGCACAGGCTTTAATGGAGGTTTTTGAATAAGAATCGTTTCGGAGTCCTGCTGGCATCACTGAGTTATGAACCAACACCATGGTGATGTCTTCCATTGTAGGACAGTGTTGTGCTATTGCAGACAGGTTAGTATCAAGTTTTGGAGGCCTTGTGCAGTTTTGATTCTTGTAAAATGGGACTCAGAAATCTAGGCACTCTTGGCAACTTGTAAAATCTCAACTAATAAGCAACCTACTGAGAAATCTCTTTGTGTGTACTGTTTTTTTGGTGAAATACCTCAAAGAATTTTTTTTCAATAATAATAAAACCCTAGGTAAGTTGGATGGTGAGCCCCAAGGATTAGGGTGTTGTTTTTTTTTTTTATAACTTCCCCATCTTTTGTGCCTTTGGCACTCCATCTCTTGCAACAACACATATCAGGTACCTCACTTAAGAACTGCTTATTAAAGCAATAATCACTGATCTTCACAGTGGGAACTGCAGTACTGAGCCAAAGTCACAGGTGCCAATTCCACCATATTTGGCAGCAAATCTTTATACATCATCTACTGTCCTGCTGCTTTTTTGGCCACTAGTCTAGGAATTCCAGGCAATTGGCAGGCTCTTTGGAGAAGCTCAATAGCTCCAGTGAAGCTGCCCTGTGCTCAGATATCCTGAGCAAATGGCCACTGCAGATGTACAAATTGACTTCACATTTGTTTTGTGGGTTGGATGTGTGAGATCAGTCGCATCAGTGCTGCAAGGCTGCAGCAAGTTGAATTCCATGGCTGTGTCTATGACAGTAAATCAGTCAGTGCCAAGGGACGTTTCTGAGGGCTGGACCCTGGTTGTGTACCAAAGGCCTCTGCCATTGCTTTGCCGTGGGGTGGCTGGAAGCAGCCTTGTCACAACACTCTGGTGCTACAGCTGAGCTAAAGTATGTTACAGAGAGGGAGACCTTACTAGGCTGCACAGGGAGCAGCACTGATACAGCCCAACTGCTTTTGAGAATGGGCTCGCACGCCCAGCATGATGCATTTTGAGTTTTCATTAACTGCTGTGTCTCCACAGTAGACACTACAGGGAAAAAGGTGTTATTTTAAGATCAGGAGTGAAGCCTAGAGGAAGAGGAAGCTCAGACACAAGAACTGAAGTTGTGCCTTGCACAGGGGGTGTACAAAGGCATTGGAACAATGTCCAAAGACACCTAAACCGGCACCCACACCATCTGATATATCAGCATTGCAAAGCCTAGCCCCATGAGAAGAAAGGTCAGTCGCATCAGAGCTGTGTGTGTCTCTGCCGCTGAGAAGCAGGGCTTATCTTCTTGTCCATTGCCCTGCCTTGACACTGCTGATGCTCATTCTGGATCTAACAGAGTCTAGAATCATAGAATGTGTTGGGTTGGAAGGGACCTTTAAAGGTCATCTAGTCCAACCCCCCTGCAGTAAGCAGGGACATCTTCAACTGGATCAGATTTCTCAGAGCTTCATCAAGCCTGGCCTTGAAAGTCTCCAGAGATGGGGCCTCCACCACCTCTCTGGACAACCAGTTCCAGTGTCTCACCACCCTCATTGTAAAGAACTTCTTCCTAATGTCTAATCTAAACCTGCCCTGCTCTAGTTGATAACCATTGCCCCTCGTCCTATCACTACATGCCCTTGCAAACAGCCCCTCCCCACCTTTCCTGTAGCCCCCTTCAGGGACTGGCAGGCTGCTACAAGGTCTCCCCGGAGCCTTCTCTTCTCCAGGCCCAACAACCCCAACTCTCTCACCCTGTCCTCACAGGAGAGGTGCTCCAGCCCTTTGATCATCTTCATGGCCTCTGCTGGACCTGCTCCAAGGGCCTCTAGGAGATTTCTGCCTTGCAGCCCACTGCTCAGGGAAGACATGTCCTGAGGTTAGCAGGGATCCCAAAGTCAGTGGTAAGCAGATCCTAAAAACTCAGCTGTTACATGAACTGTATCATCAAAGTCCTTACAGTTAGGCTGTACGTGTGAGCACCGTACTTATTCTGCCACATACATCAGAATGAAAATTGATCAGAGACACAAATGGCAGAAACTGGAAAGAGGTAGTTCCACTATGAAAAGTTGGTCATGGTTTTGCCAAGTTAAACCAGGCCACTTTAGGCAGGAGATTTAACCATTGCTAAACTTGTAAATATCTTCTATATCCGGTGAAGAAAAAGAAAAGATAATTAGTTATTAAAAATTACTTCTTGGTTTTTATCTACCCTGATTATTATAAGGTTTATTGCAGTTATAGCAGTATTATTGGAGTGACGAGTGAGTAATGACCTCATTACAAGAGAGAGGGTGCAGGGCTAAGTATGACTCCCCAGGTGTCTGGAAATTTGCCCTTTGCTTGTGCTACAGCAAAACTTTATAGCAAAAGTTGAAACTAGAGTGTAATTAAAATACATACATGTATATCTGATGCTTTTTATCATACTGTGATTTCATTTAAATTCTGATCAATTCATAGAAAGCTCGTAAGTACTCTCTTTTTTAGCATTGCTATCAATAATTCTAGCAAGCTCTTTTCCAAGTTATGGTTCCCAAAATTAGTGTACATTATCTATAACAGATTATTGGTTAACCTGTATCTCATTTTTTTTCCCTGTACAGACTGATTTTAAATTTCCACCTGCTTTTCCTGACTGACATCCAACAGAAAACTAGATAGATTTATGCATATTTTGGTACATTGCAGTGAAAATAATAAATTTTGGTTTAGCTTGGCAGGTCAGAAAACATGGAAGGGGAATAATTGTCAGTCAAGGCAGTTTAAACTATTTCGCTTTTTATTCAGACAGAAAAAACTGAAAATATTTTGAGTCGAAAAATGCTTTGTTTCTCTTCAAATTAATTATTTTGATTCCTAAGGCATATTGCTTTTTGACATTTGAAAAAAATACATTTGAAATACATTTCAAAGCTAAAAGTCACTTCAAATGGAAAACGAGAATTCTTTCAACTTCTAGGGTGTTTTCCAGTTCTTTTCTGTTAAAGAAAAATTTGTTGGAATTGATTAGAAATCATAAAATGTCCGGTTTCTCTGGACCCACATTTTCCACAGCAGAAAAGAAAATGCCATGAGCTATTAATTTATCCTACAAGAAAAAAAAAAAAGAAAATAAAGAAAACCAAAACCCAAACCAAAGTGGAGGCCATATAAGCAGCTCTTGTGGACTTTCTTGCCCTTAGTTTCACATTTTTCTTCCCCTGCTGACAGACCCCTCTCACCCACTAATTGTATAGAGAGGGAAGGAAGTGGTATATG
Source organism: Larus michahellis (assembly GCF_964199755.1). Lineage (NCBI taxonomy): Eukaryota > Metazoa > Chordata > Aves > Charadriiformes > Laridae > Larus > Larus michahellis. The sequence continues at coordinate 121,572,515 of NC_133898.1, forward strand.
TTCCTTTCCAAATTGGCCGTCAACTAGTTGGTCACATATTTGCTACTTGGTTAGATTACAGAGAACTGGTATTTTATTTATTTTATTTTATTTTTCCAAAATGTGTATTTTAGCTCATGAATTTCTGACGTGTCTTGCTCTGCCAAGACATCTTGTCAGAGATGGCAGTAAGAAATAGCAGAGTGTGACTACTGGTAGCCGGTCATAACTGGCCGTACAGCTGGGTAGAAGAGATGTCCACATATCTGAAGGTTCTTTCAGATAGTAAAAAGTAAAGTTAGCATGACAAAAAAATACAAATCCAGTAATCTTATTACACAATGACTTTAAACAAAGTGGTATCTGCTCAATATTTCTTTACAAAATGTACAATATATACTATATCAAAGCAGGATAAATGAAAGATCTGTTCACCTTTTTGTTTAGAGCGAGAAATTTGGCTGTTTAGCTGAGCACATCAGAATCCAACCCAAAAAATCAGTTTTATGTTTATAAAGTAGTAAGTTTCAGAATTACACAGATGATCCCGGCAGTTATTGTCATTTTTATCGACACATTTAACAAAACATTGACATTCTTCAATGCAGAAATAGGGCAATTTATTAATGTGTTTCCCAAATTGTATCGTACACCTCATATTTTTCATATTATTAAAAGAAGTTAGATTCCTAAACTAAATAAATAATGTTAAAGAGATGGTTGATAATGTTTTGGGTGTTTTTTCTGCTATAAGCTTGGGGAAAATCTGAGTAAAGTAAAAGGCTATGTCATCTGCAACTGGAGCCACTGTGAATTAGCAACGCGTGTGCAATCCACTCATTTAAATCGTCATCTGGCTTTGAGATCCTGGCCATGTCTTCAGTGCAGCGTGGAGGTGCGATGCCAGCTCACAGGGACGTTCCTGACCCACAGGGGCTCTGGCTGCCCTGGCTTCTCGCACTCCACTGATGGGACTGCAGCCACATCGACATGGCTACCTTGATAGCTGCTGGTAAAATAAGCTTAAGCAGGTCTCTGGAAGTCAACCACATCTGATCACCACACCGATGTAACCAGCTAGATTTACCACCTTCTTGGCATCATGATGGAAAGACAACCGAGCCATCCTTTGTCTGAGACAGCCACAAGTGGATTCAGCTCAGAGCTACCTGATTTACACTGCTCAAACCAAGAGTGTTCCGAATGGAAGTCTGACTTCTAGTCAGTGGGCAAGGTCTTTTCTGGCACACTGTTCGTATGAAAGCCGCATCACGTCATGTTTTTTCTGTACTGAAGTATTGGTATTATGCATGTTTTTAAGAACAAACTCTGAAGTTTCACATTTCAATACTTACTGGTTAACATTTCAATACTTCCTCGTTAATTAGGCATTTCATGGTATAACACAGTGTGCTTATAGAACGCATGTGATTTCAGTACAGAACACACACACCTACACATGAATTATATCTGCACAAGCCCTTTCTTCGTGAGCAGATAAACACACACGACAAATAGATCACTCTGGGTACAAAGGCGTATGTATTTCTTGAGTCAAGACGACGTTTCTTATGCACCTACGCAGATTTCATAGAATAAAGCTCTGCTGGAATTTGCCTGAAAATAACAGGGGGCAAATTAAATTTTCAAGTGGAATTCAGAACAATAGTAATATTTCCTGAAAGGCTACTAATTCTAGTGCAGCTATTTCAAAGGCCACATTCTTTGCAGGTCGCTATGGAAGGCTAGCTCATGTTATAAAATGATAGCACCCTTTTGTGGTCTGAGCTCTCTGTTACACCTGCTGTGTCCACTTCCCCCCCCCCCCCCCCATTTTCAGTTCTGCTTGGTCTAGCACGGGCTGGTGCTGAATGAATAGAAAGCAGCAATATAAAGAAATCTGTCCCATATCTCAGGGATTTTTTTCTTTTCCTTTTTGACTGTGTCTAAGATGCAATTAACTTCTCATAAGACATGAAATAACAACATTCAAAGCCAAAATTACTAGCTGGTATTATTCCATGTGTTGAATTACCAGAACACTGAAGCTGAAGATGGGAAACACCCTATAAAATAACTCATTATGAACAATGCTGGTTTTCTCCTCTTGTTATTTTGGGTTTGCACATCCCTTTGATAAATTTAGTTAAGAGGGACAATACACCCACTCTAGTGCTGAGGGCTACAAGAAGAAAGCCCGTTCCAATCATAAAATATTTTCAGATGAACCAGTAGGGAGTAGGCTTTAGAGCTATTTTATGTTTATTTGGGTTTCTCTGAAGATGCCAATACATGTCAATCACACTTTTAAATGAGCTCGTTCAGACCCTGAAAAGAGCGTGTCCTGCGGTTGTGTGAAGCTCAGCCTGCTTTGCAAAATCTATTCATAACCTGTAAATACTCAGAGGCTGAATTGAAGCTAATCTCCCCCTTCTGTGGCTAAACTGGTGTCAGAAAAGTTTTAGTCACAGCAATGCACCTGCTCATTTTTAATAGCTTTCTCCAGTATTTTTCCACAGAAGCTTCCTTGCTCTTGGTAAATCAGAAGCCTGTTGTTTTTTTTTTTTATCCTCCAGTGAGACTTGTCTGGTCTCTCAAGTCCTACTTTACCTGTCTCAAAGACTGCCAAACCCTGGCTGATGTATCTTTGTGACTCATAATCCCCCCCCCATACTCCTACAGCTACAGAAGGGGAGAAGGGAAATGGCTGAGGAGGAGCACAGTTCAGACGTGAGATGCTTCTCATGTTAGACGAAATCAAAGGAACAAGAAAAGCAGAAACTAATGCTTTCAGGGCACCTGAGATATAGTCTTGAACACCAATGATGTAAAATCAAGCCAAAAGACATGGGGAAAAATAAAATGGAAAGTGCCTGAGGCAGATAGGGATGCCTGTGAAGAAAGATACAGAAAAGATACTGCTGAAAGATACAGAAAATTAGTTTGGGGCTCAAAAGAGAGGAAAGTAGCAGATCTTTGTACAGCTCTGTGCTTTCTCCTCTGTGCTGCTCAGTTCTGAAAACGGCATTATCAGGAAAATGCTGACAACCTACAGAAAAATAGTGCAAGCGGTTCTGGGAAGAACTAATAGAGAATTCACGTTTCCTATGGATGAATCGTGTGTCTCTTCTTCTCATCACCCATCCACTGCAATTATCTCAGATTCTTCCTTCATTTTGTCTACGATCGCCTTCCCTCTCAGTGTCTTTGGAGCATCTCCAATTCCCTACCTCACGTCTGTGGGACTTTTTCCCAAGCTAGCAGGAAAAAATCATGTCTGTTCTCATGCTGAAGACTTTCCCACAATGGGCAGAGTAGCTACATCTCTCTCCTTTAGTCAGCCCCTGGTTCCTCCAAAACTCCCAAACAGCGCAGACTAACCTCTGTAAATACTGAATTTGGTCAATGGGTTCCAATCTTTTAAAGTGACGACTGAGAGATAAACAGACAAATCCTGCAATCATGTAACTTTCATTTGGGTCGGAAACCGGGCTGAAAAATAGTTGGAAGCCTCAAAGGATTGATTTATGAGGCAAGATGATCACTGTGGTATTTGTTATTATGAGGTAGATCTTTCTCCTTCTCTCTCTGTGGTTTTAACCAAAAATTCCATTCTGGACCCAAGAAAATTTTCCCAACAAAAGTTTGTTAAAACTTGTATGTTCCCATGAAGCATGTCAGTTTCTAGGATTGGCTTTTTTCCAATGAAAAAATATTTTCTTGAAGTGCTTGACCAGCGCTAGTGACCACAGGAGCTATAATAATTTGTATTTACAGACTAGGCAGACTGGAAGAGCAGAAAATGTTAAGCCAAACAGCATCCACCCAAGCTAGAATAACTAAGAGGGATTCTCAGCCCTTATGTCACAGGACACTGCTTTCTATCAGCTGGGAGTAGGAAAGCTTTCACGCACTGACAAAACTTTATAGCGTCAGGTTCCTATCTGATAAATGAACTTATTTTGCGCTACTTCGGGATGGAAAGACCTGAAAAGTCCACATTTACTTTGAGGAAAAGTCTAACGGTGATGGTATTTTCTTGGATGAAACCTCTTAAAACTGAGAGATGCCTGTTTTGTTCGGTAACACCTCATTTGCCCATAAGAACCATGTTTTTCAGCGTAAGCGATGGCATCAGGATTTGTCCCTGAACAGGGAGTTCAGTCACCCTCGACAGTGACTCCACCACCAGGAATGTTCACTGGGGAAGTGAGGTCAGCTTTTGCTTGTACAAGGTGATGGGCTATAATTTAACAACGGAAATCCCTTCCATTTGTGTGTCTGTGTGTCTGTTTGTTTGTTTGTTTGTATGTTCTAGTTAAAATTGTTAAGAGTTTAGCTAAAACTCTGTGCTTAGTTTGTCCAGATTGTTTGCTTCACTAAAAGGTTGCAGTCCAACCCCTGCAAAGCAGTAATTAGAGAGCTTTGCTTTTTATTGTTGCATTTAAGTGTTCCTGGAGCAGTGGCTGCTCTGCCGGAGGAGAGGGAGCAGATGATATATGTTTTGCTTCTTTTTAATCTGTCGTCCAGCGTCACTACTATTCCAACAGTGGGCCTTCAGACTTCGTTCATTGTTTTTAAATTAACCGAAAAAATATTGCTTTTGAAAGGTGAAAGCATAAAGAATTACAAGCAGCCCGATCAGCTTTGCTTCATCCTCTAATGTACTACTGCTCGCTGGTAGTCCTAAATCATTAGCTGGGAGAGACTAGCCATTTTGGCGTGTGCTTGTGCATTCTGCACCGCCTTCACTACGAGAACCTGGAGGGTTTTCTTTCCTTTGTCTCTTTGCATTTGGCTCCTTTGCAAGCGGAGCCTCTGCTGACATCCACTGGTAGCCACAGGGCAGCTCCGGTCCCGCAAACTGCTTGTAACCCACCCGTGCTAATCCCGTCTCCCGTGCCAAGGCATTGATTTAGTGCTGTGCTAGATGTCAGCTCAGACGTGAGGTCAAAATAATGTAACCCTTCCAGCTTCTCTCTCCTTCCTGGGGGAACGTCCCCCTTCCCCTTCCACGGTGGTAAATAAATTCAAGAGATGAAAACCTGCTAGCAATTTCTTTGGCTGCGCTCACCAATTAGCAATGCAGAAAATCAAACCACAGTTTCCTAGGTGTAGTGGGAATTTATAGGGAATGAGAGCTACCAGGAACGTGAACTTGTACGTTACTCGTAATACATTTTTTTGTTTAAACTGCAATAAATTAAGACTTAATGATCAAGGGTGCAGGAATGAGGATTAGAGAGCAGATGGGAAGAGCTGAGGGCTCTTTGCTGTACACTCTGTGCCACTGACTCTTACTGGTTGTTAATCCCAGAGCCTGTCCTGTCCAGAAGTACTACAAGTACTGCAGTACCAGATGAGCATGGAGATAATTAAGAATACACCTATCAGCGTTAGCTTCTTCTGGCTCTGTGTGGCTCTCTCCAGATCATGTGGGCCTGTCTGCAACATAATAAAATTCCTGGAGTTGTGGGACTTTGGGTTGGTTCCCTGTGAATTTGTGTGGCTTTGCATGGTGGAAATGGAGAAGAAACTGTGCGGTAGATGTTGTAAGACTCAGTAGGTAAATCAGGAGCCAGAAGAGGCTGCTCATTAAAGTTTGGCCAAGCACATTTTCTATATACTTTTAGCCAGTTCTTTGCACACAGACCTAGTTATCTCTTCGTTAACTTGTTTGGTAGTTATATTCAATGACAAAATATCAACTTTTATACTTACACATAAACTCCATTCGTTTCTTGTTGGTTTTTTGTTGTGTTTTTTAACCATTTTATGTTCACCTTAGTCACATACTATCGTTTCTCATTCCTCATTTCATAAATCTAATTAGTAAGGAGGGCTGGTAAAGAACAGGAGGCCACAGATCAAGCCGTTCACTTTTTACTTTTGCAGGAGGAGTAGCAGCCATTTTAAGAATTAGACAAGTATGGTAGAAATCATTAAGGTCTTTCCTTTTTTGTGGATCATGACATCAGTGTCTACCTGCATCACTATAAGGAGCATAGAATTGAATACGCTCGTGAAGGCTCAGCAAAGCATTCTGCTGATCCCAAATTTAAACCCCTGCTTTATTGTCCCACCAGAATCAAGGACCCCCAGCACCAAAGACTTCAGCATGCTTGTTCCTCACACTGCATTCAAATTTCTAGAACGGGACTGACTTAGTATTTTCTGGAGAAAAGCACCAGCTTTCTTGTCACTAGCGGTCTTCCTTCTAAGCCACAGGGTTTCTAGAACCGCACAAAATTCTCACCGGGGATAGCCGAGAAACAGCCGAGTGGCTGAAAGCAGCGGCAGATTTGATGAGCACATGTAAATCCGAGGTTCCTGTGTACCCTCATATAATAACACTGCAGTCGTGCGGTCAGGTTTGCTGTGTGCTGGGTTTGCTGTCTGCTTTTGCTTATGAGGAGCCTTACAAGGTGTCTACGAGAGGCAGAGTTGTGACTGCAGTGGTGACGCCCGGCACCTACCTACCTGTGGCTACTGATGGAAAGGTGTTTGTGAGGAAGTATTAGGAAAAATTTTTACACTGAAAGGGTTATCAAGCACTGGAACAGGCTGCCCAGGGAAGTGGCTGAGGCACCATCCCTGGAGGTATTTAAAAGATGGGTAGACATAGTGCTTAGAGATATGGTTTTTGTCAGAGTTAGGTTGATGGACTAGATCATCTGAAAGGTTCCTTCCAACCTAGGTGATTCTGTGATTCTGTGATTCTATGAGTATTCATCATGAGCACCATCCTCAGGCTCCCTGGTCTTTGCCCCACAGCCCAGCTGGCTCCCAGCCTGTGTATGGGAGGGTCACTCCAGCCCTTCGTCCTCCTGTTTCATCCAAGCCTGTTTTGCTGAGGAGCCTCAAATGAGTCCTGCAGCAAATGGACAGTAGGATTTGTCCACTGAGGTGTGGAAAAGCCTTCTGTTCCTCAATTTCTGTAGATATTTAGGATTTATGTATTTTTAAAACCACAAATGATTAATCTGCAAGAAAGTGAAGCTGAACAGATGAGTGGTGGGGTTCCCAGGGAGGTGAAAGGAGTTATCCAAGCAGGCTGTTAGTGGAACCTGACTTTATTTGGCTGGGTCTTTGAGCTCCGCTGTTCCCCCAAGCTATTTGATGCTATTTTCCACTGTGCATATGCATCTGTTCATGTAATTTAGAAATTAATAGTTTAAAAACACGCCAGAAAATTACTTAGTATGTTTCAGCTACTTTTAAAATAAAGCCTATAAATTCTCTATGAATGAAACGGGGCGGGGGGGCAGGGGGTGGGGAACGGAGCATACCAACTTCACTACCCAGCCTTTGCTGCGCGGACTGGGCCATGCGCATCATCTTTATTAAGGCATCCACAGCCTAACATCATAAGGAGAAGCGTTAGTGTTTTCTCCTGGAGCCCAAACAGTATTTAAATTGGAATTTTAAGTTGGAACGTCAAAGCCAAGAGATCTGAGTGTGCCTTTTCCTTATGGAAAGTTCAGTGCTTGGGAGTTCTTAATCAAGATTGTCAGACGTTTCCTGCTCATTTTCAGCCACCAACGGCAGGCATAGGTGACTCCCTCCTTGCTGTCGAGGGGCGGACAGAGCAGTACTGTGTGATCTGTTGCCCACTGAGCCACCTGCAAGTCGTTTCGCTCCAGCTGTGGTAGACCTCATGCAGAAACACAGCCTCGAAAGAGCTGGCTCCTGGCCAACAACACTGTTAGGGGTTTTTAGCTTAATTCTTTCACTGACCTCCTCCTGAGGAGCATAATTCATTAAGTACAGTATCATAAAGGCCATGGCGATTAGAAACAGAAAACACTGCCACCAGTGTAGACCATAAAGGAGGGATCAACAGTGTAATCGTAGAATCATAGAACCAGTTAGGTTGGAAAAGACCCTTGGGATCATCAAGTCCAATGTATATATATATCTACATATACATACGTAAAGTCCGTATTAGTTTATTCTGATATTAGGAACTGAGAAGGAAATGTCTCCAGCTTTGCTTGCTTGGGATCTATAGGTATAAGTTGAAATGGATAATATTTAGTCTGTGCTACTGTAAATCCCAGTGTGGGGCACAGCAGGCTGTCCAAAGTGATCATGCTCCTGAGCAAGGATGTGTGGCAAGATTAAGGGTCACAAGTCAGAGCCCTCTACGGAGTCCTCTGCTGTGAATGGAAACGCAAGATTTCGCGTCACCTCACAGCACCACTACTTAAAGGGGAAAATAAAAGAAGAGAGGGTAGGATACGCAGGGTTAAGCATGCTTAAAGTCCATTTTGTACGTTTTCACATGCTGATCCAGAAAAACAGTTATGTTTAAGCACAAATATCATTCTGTTATCCTGCCGATGACATTTTGGGTCATTCAGGGTTATGACTGCCAGGCAAAGAGTCGTGTTGACGGAAATAGTTTTGAGACATTCTGAAGGTATAAAACACTGCATAACCTTTTTGGATCAACCGATCTCATTGTAAGTCTGACTATCATTAAGCTATCATTAGGCAATATATCAATACTACATTTGGTTTTCGATTGCAGCCAAAAGAAGAAACTTTGTTCATCTTCAGAGTCTGGTGACTTGTGTAATGATTATTAGCAATAGCAGATTTAGAGGGCTTGCCATGCAAAAGCTGAAGGAATCTGAAGCTTTAGTTATGTACCCATTGTTGCTTTTCCTTGTCTGATGGTTTTAAAAAGAAAAGAAAAGGATTACCGATGGGGGTCATAATCATTGTGTGACCATTATATGTTTTATCACAACTGTCCAGCTTCCTCTTCTTCAGTCTTTGCTTTCTCTTCATTTTTTCATTTTTTTTTTTTTATTTTTTTTTTAGGAATCTATCACTTCTTCTTGGATCTCCCCATTCTTCTTTGACATACCCATGAGTACAATTCAGATTTCGTGTCTAACACAAAGCATAGAGACTCGTAAATACTGATGGTAAAGTACAGCTGATTTTAATTGTATAAACACTGAATTGCTTTATTTGCACAAAGCTCACACCTTCAGATATAAATAATAGTGGAAGACTGTGAGAAAAGGAATTAACTAAAGAGTGATCAGGAAGTCTGCAATAGAAGCTATAACGTGTAATTATTCCAACCTAAGGCATCTTGTTTCAGTTCCTTTGACTATTTTGATTGTTTTTGTTCGGAGTTGGGGTTTTAATGGGTCTTTCCAAATTTATGGGACATATAACTCCTAGGGGAGAATGAGAACCTTAGGTCTGTTGTAACAAATACTGCAGTAAACACTGCAGCATCAATTTACCTGTCTTTCTTCTTTTTCAACGCACCGTTATTTTTCCTATAAATGATACCGGTTATTTCCATTTAGAACATGGTGAGTACTTGAAGATCAGACCATTTTTTATCTGGAATGGCATTATTTTTTTAAATGTACAACATAAAACATTCAAAACGTAATATATATCCAGCCTTTCTGGATGTGGTTTCCTGACTAAGTAGGCATATACACATCCGTCTGAAAACTGTTTCAGACACAGGACTTGCTTGCTTTATTGGCAGCAGTATAAAATTACACAGGTATCAATCACCTATAGGACCTGAAACATGGAATCTCTCCTCGTTATTGAAACACAGCACAGTGCATCATGCTTAGGGCTAGATCATGCCTTGTGCGTCGTTAAGAGTGAAGAGTTGAGGGATAACACTGTAACCATAAACTCCGAGGGCTTTCCCAGTCTGTGCATGCTGTCTTCAGTGATATGTCATTCTTGAAGAAAAGGCAATATATGTACACCTTTTCCTTTCCTAAAACCTCTCTGGGGGTTTAGATGTGTGTAGGAACACGGGCCTACTTTCTTCCTGATCAGTTCAGTTAGCTCCTATTCATGGGAAAGGAAGGTCACAAGGAAGGAGTCAGTCATTTGTCCCTATTGGGCTTCTGGCCACTTCTTACCACGCCGTTTGATAATAAATTGTCCTTGGTTTCTTGCTGTTAGATACTCAGCACCAGATCCCGAAAGGGAAGGATTCTGTGATTCTGTGATTCTGTGAGTCATTATAGTGCCCAGTGTTGCGATATTTCAAAGTGATACATAGGAGTGGTATTCAAAATATTGGGGTGTGTGCCAAAGTTGCTGAGATATGTAAAGGTGAATGATAGCCAGCTCAGAGGGAGATTCACAAAAGGCATCTCTTTAAGTGAGAAAATAAAAAACACTGAAACAAGGATCTTCCCTGAGATTTTTCTTGACAGTTTCAGGACTGTTGTTAGATGATGCTGTGAAATGGATTCCATACTTGAAATACCTCCTGGTTTTCTGTCCCAGTTCTGGAAGATGACAGCTGTCAGATGTATTAGACCTAATGATAGGTCTAATGTTCTTTTTTTGTCAGTGGCTTTTTATATTACTTATCTAAAGCCCTGAAGTTGGGATAGCAATCAGCTGTAGGCTTCTCTGATGAGGGGTTAGACAATTCCAGGGAACAAGTCAGCAAGCATCCCATCTGAACTGCCCTCTTAGGTCTATGTATACTAATAAATTAAATATTGCTAAGGTTCCTTCTTTGGCCTTTAGGCCAGCTGGTACTCTTTGATAAGGTCCATATTATTAAATTATCTTACTCTCCAAAACAAGATGGCCATGCTGAAACTGCCCATGGCAAAAGGTCCTTGGCCTGTGGCAATTCTCAATTTGTCTGGGAGAGTACAAGCTTATCTGGGTCAGCATACTCCATGGACAAGTGACTTAATAATTTGCATGGTCAAGCTGTAGTGCATGTGTTCATGCCCTGGCTCCATGTATAGAAGTAGCCTGAAGGCACTTCTTTCTCTCCACTGACTTCAGAGTGATCCCAGGATGATGGGCATCCTTATTCAGGTGCACAATATCAATGGAATATATACAGGTCCAAGACGTTTCCAAAACTGTCTGTTGGACTGGGTGCTCTACATTATTCAAATGATAATGATCACCATATGAAAGAATTATCATGTCTGCATATTGATGTGACTCCATTTCTGTACTGATTTATTTTTTTCTATCAGCCATTTCAGCACATTTGGAAATCCCATTAGTAGACAAGTCATGCTATTGTGAAAAGAATGATATCGCTTTCATGCGGGAGACACATCTCTGACATCTTTATGGTCTGTTTTGCTGTCCATTCCACCCTTGTTATTGGTGATAAGTGAAAGTCTGGAACGTAAAGAAAATGGTTTGAAAAACAGTGATCTCTTATTCTTCTCTTTAGGTAATTTTTCTTTCTGTCTCTTCTCATACTGTACATTTATTTAGTAGCTGCGTTTTGGGAGTTTGGGGGGGCTTTTAGCTGAATGAAGGTTGATATTGTTTGAAAGTTCATCTATAGAAAAGCAGGTGGATAGCAGAAAATTTCACAAAGGTTATAATATCTGCTGTGGAAGCGCACCTGGAAGCCAGAGGCAATCTGGCATAACATTTCTGGTTGTAGTGTGTTGGTTTTTGTGGTTCTACCATATTCTTCATCGCCTGTAACATAACATACTTACTTGTTGTGGGTATTGCACTATTTTCTCCCACAAATGCAAAAGCAAATGCAAATACAGTATCAGAAACCTGGCTGTGAGTTTATATTAGGAAGATCTGCAGGAACTCGATTGTGGAGCGTGCAAGAAAGAAAACATTCCCTCTTTCTTCCGCTGTTGTTCTGTTGTCATCTGGACCTGACTATTATAGGCATTGTAACAGGTCTGGTGTCAAAGTAAGATGAAATGCGCATGTGTTGAAATTAACCCCGTTTGCTTTTGCTTTAGAATTTTCAGTCTTTTATTCAAGGTGTTCCATCTCAGCTGGGTTGAACTGCTGCCCAGAGATGCCATTCACTCTAGCGGGAGCCTAGGATGTAGGTGGCTCAGCAAAGCACTTAAAGTGACATAATTTAAACGTATGGGTACAACACATTCTTGGATCAATCTGACGTTTTGCCCAGTTGCTTGGCTGAACGGTCAAGTGAGCAAAAGCAGCTTCCTTGCTTACTGCCTGGGGAAGAGCAACCCTTTGGGGAAGCCGATTAGTTTCATCCCAGGAAGGGTTAACCCTTCAGTGCTCACTCACTAGGACCACTTAAGAAGTGATTTCCTACGGTAAGAATGCAAAGCATATGCTGCTTGTGAATACAGATGGGCAGTGAACTCGCAAGGCATTTTTAAAGTCCTTCAGTGCCGTACGGTGCAGCGAGAATATGCACCCCTGAGCCAATCTGAAGTGTGTTTGTCCACAATTTCATTACTGTATGTGTCTGAGTTAGTGTCTTCATTAAAATGATAAGTTTCTCTAAAAGCTGCAAATGACAAGTGACCTTATAATGTAACATGGTCCCGCTTAGTCTGCAGGAAAGTATTAAATGTCAGGACTTATAATTGTAAGGATTTGATATTTATGAAGGTCAGTTCAAGTGTGAGTAATATAACATAATATTACATTTAAACTAATATCTGTGTTCATAGGAACCTTTTAAAAACACCCAGCTGCCACTGCTGAAATAGTGCAATGATAGATGATGATTTTTTTAGACTTAACACATATTGTGAATTTGCAACTCATGTAGGGTTTGTATTAAAAGCTGACACGATATTTTAATTTAAACAGAGGTTGGATTATTAAAGTTGGCAAACAGCCAGAAGTATATCAATGTTAAAAAATGTCCATTTACTTGACTTTTGCTCTCCTTTGTTTTCATTGGTAAAATACATTAAAAAATTCACCTGAATTATTGCTCATAATTGATATTTCTCATTCAAAAATTGGCACATTTTGCCTTTATTTGAGGGTTGCCATTGCAAGCCAGAGTATAATAGAATTTTTTCAATGATAAAGTGAAAAGAAACCCCACTTCACGGATTGTCTATCTCATTAACATTAATGTTATTCAGGTCAGTTCGCTGTTCAAAATGATGGATATGAAAGACTTGAAGTAGCATTTCTATTGTGTGTTTCTTGGAAAGACAGTTTCTTGGGAAGATTCTGTGCCCCTGGAACCTGATGGCCATGTGCACAGAAGCTACACACATACAGATAAAGCATGTTTCGTATGAACTTAGTCTTGATGGATGCAGAATGTCCATAGTTATCATTAGCTATAAAACCTCACTGGACGCCCAACACCTTTCAGGACCTGGCAGGATTATTCTCTGCATTTGTGTCTTTCCTCTTTCTATCATCTGGGCATCTTGTATCTAATGAGTGAAGTGTGGAAAGTGCCTGTACAAGACATAATGGATCAGAACACAATGTGATACTTTTTCTATTTTCCACAGTGTATTTGAGCTTTTGTGCTGAGTTATTGTAGAAGGAAAATGCCTAATCATTCATTAATTGTTTGGTCTAATCACGTAGGTGACCAACACATCCATTTGGACCACTGAGCTGTGCAGAACGGAGGGCTGTACTATCAAGGAGCCTGCCTCACAGCAAATGCCATAAAAGAAACAAGAAAAGTAGGATCTCTGGTGATTCATGACACAAGTGTATTACAAGGATGGAAAAGTTTTTTAGTTACGGAGAAGTTATAAAAATGAGGAAAGGTTTGGAGCTGGGCCCTTTATGGCTGTAGATTTATTGGTAGAGCTGCAGTAAGTTATTTGAGGAGGATCAAGTGATGTGATTCTGGCTTTTTAAATTCCACAAGCCTCCTGTCAAAGGATGAAGATACTTCGAACAGCATTCGTATAGCCAACTGTAGGTAGCTATAATGCAGACAAGTCTGAGCAAACCCTCAAAATTCCTGCTATAGTTAATGGAGAGGAACAGAGACTTTTAGGATGCAGTCTAAGTTAAGTGAATCATTCTCTGAAGGAGTCTATTTCTGTTGTCAACAAGACAATTTAAGATGAATATTTCAAATATAAATATAGTAATCTATACTCTCTGTTTATACAAGACAGCGAAATAGGCAGGGTGAGAGGTGATGTGGGTATCTTAGGTAGGTAGGATTAATTGCTCTTTATGGATGACTGTTACTGAAGTGTTCAGCTTCGTCTTGTCTAATTACAGGCATTTTACTGATGTGCTTAATTTAGGAATCCAGTTGCCAAAAGTTGCCCTACAGTTTTTAATCGTCTTACAGTTTCTGTTATATGCACTAGAAATAGAAAAGCGTATTCAAAGGAGGATTTGGGGCTTAGGTGGAGCAAACAGCTCTCTGTAAATGCCCATTTCTGGACTGTCTACTGCTACCTGAGAGTTGATATGTGCCACATGTGTTACGGAATGCTTACCACACCTTCAAATCTCTTTCTCATACAAAGAAGTACCAGGGTACAAAGTTTTATAAATCCTGAGTCAGAACCACAAAAATATTCTGTCTGGGTTGGAAATTTTGATATCAGAGTTGTCTAAAGACAACTCTAAAGACATAAATGATATGTGCCTCAGCCCTCAGTGAATCCAAATCTTTGTGTGAAGCAGTTTTGATCATACAGTCTCCTTAACATACATGTCTCTAGCAAGCTCAAGTATATTCAGCCTATTCCTTCTACCCATCCTTCCTCCAGACTTCGTCTGTTTCAGCTATAGCATCTTCCTCTCCCACGCCTATAGGTGGATCAAGTAACTATTCCTTTCTGTAGGGAATGGTGCCATGAGCAGAAGACACTGGGATGAAGAAAGAAGTATAGCTTTCCCATGCATCACAGCAAAAGCAGGAAGAGAGGTGGCCGTCTTGGGCTTCTGGAGACTTTCATTCCTCTTTCTCTCTGCCTTCACTACCCTTGAAACAACACCGTCTTCCCAGGAGACAGAAGACTGCAGCACCTCTAAGTGATTCATGCTGGGAGAGGTGAAAAAGTGGGTAGAGCAGCCCATCAGTGAAGCTTTCCCTTCAGCAGGATTAAAATGTGCGAATTGGTTGGTATTTTGGAATTAGTATTTCCCGTTCCACTGGCCCAGTGCAGCCTACTTAACTGTCTGTCCACACTGAAAAAGAAACAGCTCATAGGAGCTCAAAAGTATGGTGAAAAATAGCAAACGTGGGAAAGTTATCAACGAACATGTTCTGTGTGAGAACACGACTAAAAGGAAGAGAAAGTATCTGATTTGACTAAAAAATTCATCTAGCACAAATGGGCAAGACCTGAGGTGTCTTCACACCTTCTACTAATCGGATCATTGAAAAGATAATTATAGTAGCTGTATAGAGGAGAATGCAAGGAGAAAAGAGGAACCTGAACAACACTGAGGCAGGTGGCTGATGAAAAAGTATTGACTAAGTGGTATGAGCTGGGGAGAAGAAATGAGGTGGGACCTTGCACATGGAAAGGGAAAATTTTCAAGTGATGTAATGCAAAACATAAATAGGACAATACATGTGGCAGAAAAGACAATAAAGGGTTATCAAGTGCATTCCACATCAGTGCAATCACACATCAGTTAGGCAATTACTGGCATAATTGCACACAGAAATAAGAGTAGACAGAGAGGGTGATTAAACGGATGACAATTAAAAGCACGTCCTTTCTTCATAAGAGAGCCGTAGTTTAAATTAGCTTTCAGAGTGCCAACAAAAAAATTTGCATTGCTTGTAAAAACTGATGGAGTTGCATGTATTTCAGAGATGGGGACACCTCAGCACACCTTTAGTATTTGGAAGTGTATTTTTTCAGTTGTAAACCTGTGGATGAAGTAAAGTTTGTGCAGATATTGGGTATGTGGGAGGTTGTGTTGTAATGAATAAAGTGTGGTACATGGTGGAGCACAAAGTGCATCCATGTTGTCGTGTGTGGTTCTGAATACGCGGGGGTGTTTTGAATGCTATTATTGCCTTGAAAAGTAATTTCTTTGAGTTTCAGTGATTACAGTGATAGGAAAGATAATTTAGCAATTTTAAGTGTAGTCTGAATTATACTGCATATATGAGCATCTGTACAGTTGCGGTTTAGACTGAAGCAGCTATTTTATTCTAACAGGCCAGGGCTGCGAGCACAGTTGCTTTTTAGATGTTTGCTTTTGGTGTTCTATAGGATTAAAATGGGTTATGAAAACATTGGTCAGCCCAGGCCTCCAGCTCCAGCACCATTCTCTTTGACTGCAGATGAACATATGATGAGGTGAAGGACTAGCTCTGATGTATGGGAAAGAAATGAAGCATTTCCTTCTGCAAGGACCATGTGTTGTCTTTCATAGGAAAGTGTACATGCTTTTTTTTTCCTTTTGATCTTTACACAGTATTTTCTCTGTACTGTTGAACCACACCAAATGTCTCTTTGAGAGTTAGGCAAACAAACGTCAACCTTTTGCCAACTGGTGTGAAATTAAAAAAAAGGATTTTTTAAAATCTATTTCAACTGCTTTTCTGTCGGACAATGATTGTATAATTGAAAGACATCCAGTTGATAAAAAAGAACATATTTTTTATTGGCAGCACAGTAACATGAGTTCAAAGACTGTATTTGCCAAGAGTGCATAACTCTGTAATGGCCGGCATACTTTTACAAGTGTTCAGTGGTATTACTGACAGAAAGATCGCTTTGGTCCAAGACAGATGTAAAATACTTCATTTAACAAATATTTACTCCACAATTATCTGAAAATGTAGAAAGTACAACCTGACATGTTTGAATATCTAAAGAACCTGTTTATGGGGTATTCTATTATTGTTCCTACATAATAATCCAAAAAATATAGTTGCAGGGGAGGCTGGATGATTTAGGATATTGGTAATAGGATACAAAGCCTTTCACTTCTTGGTCAGCAGTTCAAATCTGGCTTAGCCTGGTAGTAACTCAAAATGATTGCTGCAGTATATGACTAGGGTTAATAATAGGTTGGTGCCCTCTAGCTTTCAGAGTCCACCACCATAATGACTAAATTGGCATGACGACCACAGGCTATTGTCACTTCTGCAGGAATTAGTGTCACCACGGAGAAGACCATGAAGGTGGCTGCAAAGGTATAGGACCCCAGCACCTCTCCCACAGAACTGTACAATTGCCTGCCTTTTCCCATCCCTAGGAACCTGTTGGGCGTTTGCTCCCAACTTGGCAGTGATGGAGACAGGAAAGCTTTCTGTAGATTGAACATCACAGAACGTCAGCATGGAAGTATTAGGAAATACTCATGTCATTATGAGTTGCCATTGCAATAGCCATGCTGATGGAGAACCGTGTGACTTAATTATTAGCAGGTAATTAGAAGACAAGACAAAGTGTGAGAGTTTATCTCAGTTTTTATTTGGTGTTTCATGTTTGGGAAGCAACAGAACCCTTAGTTTTTGGTCAGAGGTGTAGATTTTAGACTTGAAAATGAATAAAGTTGCATATTTCAGATGTGTAGAGAGTTGCATCTGTTCAAGTCCTCTGCCCGTCGCTGCTCCTTTGTGGCCGTGCTGGGGAACCCGAACGCAGCTGGTGCCCATTTCCTATCAACCAGACCAGCTGGCCTGGACCCGCCCACATCCACACCCTTCAACTCACTTTCTGTCCAGAGCAGGACTTCATAATAAAACTCCTTAGAGTCCCTGACCCGTGTTAATGCTCAAAGTGTGCTGAGGAACAGTTTTGGAGGAGTATTAGCTGGCTCAGACCAAAACTGTGCCAGGGACCATCTGACAGGGTGATGGTGCAAGCCATGACATTCTGGTGCTAGGCACGTGCCTGGCCACTCTTTAATTCAGTAGGCTAAGGAGACCTCTGTGACCTTAGATAAGAGGTTTTGTCTTCCTTGTTTCAGTTCAATATCTTTGAAGTGGAAGTAGCAACATTTTTGGGTTTTGTGCATTTAGAGTTTTTAGAATAAGATTTGTCAATTCTTTGAGCCATGCTTCATAAAAGGCAACAAATTTGACCCATATGTCTAGGATTGGTATGCAAATAATTGTATGTGAGTTGAGGTTTAACAGCCATAAGGTGCTGCTCCTCTAGCTGGTGTCATTTTTCTGCTTCCATCTCTCTTATGCTAATGTGTAAATGCTATACCTAATGAGTTCCGAAATTTCAAGGAATTTGCGTGGTGTGAATTGGTAGAATGTTACTGATTTCATGTAAGAACTAGACAGGTACTGGGCATTTTAGAAGTTGTTCCTTGCTGTCTTTACTGCGAAGTACCTGACAGTTACGGACCAGAAGGAAGAGACTGAAGAACCAGTTGTGTAATGGAGATGATTTTATTTCCAGCTTCCACTGGGCGTTTGCAGGGGAGCGCAGGCTCCTGGGGCAGATGGAGCTGAGCATCACGGAGCATTTGGTTTGGAGGACAGGAGGCACAGGGGAGCACACACACAAACGGCACGGCTTGGGCAAGAGAGGGAAACCCCAGGTACGTGGAGAGGAAGAAAGGCAACAAGGTAGGGAAAGGTAGAGGATGAAAAACGCACAGCGTTCCTCACACTGGGGAAGAGAGACCCTGGAAAAAGGGCAGGCATCCCAGTGAGGGGTACGTTCAGGAATTTTAATCTAATATTATAAGTGTTTTGTTAATTATTAAGCTAACAGAAGTTTTGCATCCTCTAAAAAAATCACAGGCTTTACCAAACCACACTTTACATCTGCAGTGTTCCTCTTTCAAATATATTTAACACCTTTCCTCGCCTTGATTTTTGCAAACTGGGAAAGGCTGTTTGCAGGGACATCTGAATGACTATAGGGTTTTCTCGGAGAGGGAACAGATTCCAGCATGGCTGGTTTGTTTGGGTTTTTTTGTTTTTTTTTTCTGTAGAAAAAGGTTTTAGGTTGTTTGTACTTGTTCCTTGATTTCAAGTTCAGGTACTTAGCAACAGAAGGTGGTATCCTGACGCTGTTGCTTATAGGAATTGTCCAGAATGACCCAATGTGCTTCTACCATTTCAGTCCTAATTTTCCTCCAGGTAAAAATGATAGATGTCTTTATTCTAAATTATATTCTTTCTCTCTGTTAAATGTTGTGCTTTCTAGCAATGACTGATGACTTTGCACTTCAAGAAGTTGTTTAAAAATATGCATACCATTGCAGGTGGTTACTTATGTTACAGAAGCTTAAAGAAAGATATTTAAACACAGAGGCCTGGTTTCAGGTAACCGAATTAAGGTGCTTGAGTTAGGAACACAGCCTCGGTTTGTTCTCTTTCTGACTATGGAGAAATAGGCACCACCAGGAGTAATATGGTCTCCTTCAGCACCTGAATTGCTCTGTAAGACCTCAGCTGCTTTCTGCAGATACCTGTCTGTACTGACTGATGGGTGAAGGCAAAACCAATCCCGTCCATGGCAGTGCTGCCCCAGTATGGCACGAACCCAGGCCGCTGCGACCCAAGACCTCTAGGTAGCTAGTTACATTTTGGGTGCCCATTTTTGATGTCTTAGAGAAGCTGGCTTTCTTGGCTTTCAGCTGCTTTTAGAGTATCTCAAATTGGGCATTGTGGAAAATGTGGCTTATGCTTTTACCTAAACCACTTTCTGATTCATGAGTCCATTTAAACAGATAGAGGCAGTTGTGGACATCTGTTGGGTAAAAGGCAGAGTAATCCTGTCCTCCATCGTGGAGGCAGTGAACAAAGAGAGGTCAGGTCGATAACCAGACCCCTGTCTGGACTTTTCTGTTTGTTTGTTTTGTTGCTTGGCTCTTACCACGCCAACTACCACAGTAGTTGATAATAATTTTTACTCTGCAGGAAAAGAAAGAGAAGTCCCTCAGCAGGCGCTGAAAGCACTGCACCCTGATGGGCTGTCAAGGGGCAGGAAGGACTATTTGTTCCCTGGTTCACATCGGTTGCTTCCTGTGGCATTCTTTACTACCTGTAGTAGCCCCAAAGCATTTCTTGTTTGTGTTATGAAAGTTGTCCATCCTGAAACACAAGTCCACCCTGGCAGCCATATGAGACTCCGCACCCTTTATCCTGCATTGGCTCAGGCCAACACAGGGCAGGAGCCCAACTCTGGGCCACCAACTGGAGGATCAGGGCCTGCTTCCCCTCCATACATGCTCTGTCTTCATTTGCAGTGTGCAGACCTTTGCTAGTCCACCAGGAAGATCCTCCCTGTCGAATACCTGCGTAGCCATGTCGATTTGACCACCGTTGCTCAGTTACAAACGATAACAAAACTAGATCCAATGGTACTGTGTGTCTGGAACTGAGGATGATATTTTGCTGTTGTGCATGTACTTGTAAACAAAAGAGAAAAAAATAGATTATATCCTTTAAAAATGAAAAACAGACTTGAAGAAGTTGGTCTATAGATTTTTTTTTTTGAAGTGTAGTTCTACTGACAAAACTTATAAAAACATTCCAAAGTAATGTAGTGTGATGACCCTTGCTCATAATCACAGAAAACCTCTCCAAGTTTTTGATTTTTTAATAAGCCTATCATTAATCTTCAATGAAAATAATATACATTTTATGAAGAAAGCTCACCAAAGTTCTTGGAAAACTTACAAGACATTTAACAGCTGAACAGTGTATCTCACAAATAGACTTTAAAGGTGCACTTTCAAACAAGCCTTTATTTGATCTGGTTTTATAGTTAGCAATTGCTTTGGTCTGAAACCTCACCCATCCTTTCCAACTAATAACCAAAAGAATCCTGAAATATAGCACTTGTTGGAGGTACAGCATGACAGCCCCTGAACCAATTAGTACTACTCCTAGACTCTTGAGGTTGGGTTTATTATTTGTTCTAAGACGTCCTACTTTACCGGAACTGTATATGTGTATATGCTGAATAAAATAAACTACAGGATTAATAGTATTTATGTATATATAATAAACATGTAGCTCAAGTTATGGATTTTTTTAAACTTTCCTTTGTGATTTTTTTTTTGGTGGGTTTGTTGTTTTTTTTTTTTTTGTAACATTGAGCATTACTCAAATGTTTTCTCCAATAACTTTAATCTGGATTTCCTTTCTGATAAAACTCTGGTTGTTTGCAGATCCACCCGTCAGTTTTATGAGGATATCTTTGAGACATCACAATTATAAAACAAACTGGAAGGAAGAGCAGCTGTACTTACAAACAAACATCACAGGCACAATTAATCTGCTTAAAGGGTTTATGAGGGGAAGCATAAAATACCAAATAAAGGGTAATGGGAAATATTTTAAAAATGCTGAAGCTGGTAACAATCCACAGAGCAGAGCAGCCAGTGCACGTTCAGGAAAGAGAATGTAGCTAGTAACTCATTTGGTTGGAAGCCACCAGCTCTCTACCCCCCAACCTGAACTGTAGGGCTGTTTCATGTTTCCAAAGCAGATGCAGTTCTAGATATACATACTCCATTTACTTTGTAGATTACAATTTAAAGATATTCCTTTTTTAAAGGTGAAGATGGTAATAAAATCTTAAGAGGCCAGTTTTGTTTTCCGTTGTTCAACTTAAACCTAGCATGATCCCATTCTTGTGGTTGAAATTTATGTCCCTGCTTAGATAAGAGGAAAACATATACATACACACGCTCTTTCGCGGGCTCTTTTGCTTTTGCTCACGCACATACACACACCCCCCTGTGCCAACAAGCACACTGGAAACAGGCATTGAATCAAGCAGGTGTATGACTATTTTGGATACTTTTTAAAAATCTCATGAGATTTTAAGATAAAAAAAGAAAGATTCTTCTATACCTAACAGCAAACGTTATCTTCAACTCCAAAACCCCATTTTAGAATCTGAATTAGTTGGATAATGCATGTGTTATTTTCTTAACAGAAAGTTTCAGCCTGTACCAAGCTGAAATACTTTGGTATATAAAATATCCTGAGGTTTAATATATGAGACTGCATCTCCTTATGTCACATCTAAAGCATCTTTGTCTCTTTCTCACTGTTCATAGGGTCATATAAGTACCACAGTGACTCTGGTGATCTGGTCTGCTGATTGTTGTATTTTCTGCCATATTTACCATATATTTTTAAAATCACTCTTTTTAATTTGATAGAATGTGCATTAGTGGATAGGTGTTGGTGTTCATATGGTATTAATTCCCATTTGCCCAAGAGAAGAGGTTTTGTTCAAGATACACCACAAATATAATCAGATTGGTTCTTTAAAGATCAAACCTCTTGCCTCCTCTCATGGGAACACAGGGCAAGATTTTTCCTTTTTTTATCATAAAGTTCACTTGGCTTTGGTTGTATGTAAGCTTTTTATCAACAGGTGAAAATCAACTTGGGATGCTTTCTACAAGTTGGTGGAGTTTCATGTAGAATCATAGAGTAGAATCATGGAATCATTTAGGTTGGGAAGGTACCTTTAAGGGTATCAAGTCCAAGCATTAACCTAACACTGCCAAGTCCACCACTAAACCATGTCCCTAAGCGCCACATCCACACATCTTTTAAATACCTCCAGGGATGGTGACTCAACAACTTCCCTGGGCAGCCTGTTCCAATGCTTGATAACCCTTCCAGTGAAGAAATTTTTCCTAATATCCAATCTAAACTTTCCCTCGTGCAACTTGAGGCCGTTTCCTCTTGTCCTATCGCCTGTTACTTGGGTGAAGAGACCGACCCCCATCTTACTACACCCTCCTTTCAGGCAGTTGTAGAGAGCGAGAAGGTCTCCCCTCAGCCTCCTTTTCTCCAGGCTGAACACCCCCAGCTCCCTCAGCCGCTCCTCACAAGACTTGTGCTCCAGACCCCTCACCAGCTTTGTTAGTGTCTCAAAGGAAGCTGTGTATTAGATCTTTCTTGTTTGAGCTATATCAGCATGGAGAGTTTTGTCACAGGGACAGATCCAATTTAAACTTTGGTTTCAAAGGCTGGTTTAATTAGTGGTTTTGAAAGGACCTGTCTGTGCTTGATTCTGATCTCACTTAAATTGATGCAGTTGTGTAAATGTAGTATGACATCCTGTCTTCTTGTAAAACGGTTCCTTGCTGCTTATTTTGAGGAAAAGTTAAAATGTATTAAAAAAAAAAAAAAAAAGTTTAGCAGAGAAAACAAATCAACTTTAAAAAAATAAAATAAAAATGCACGCGAAAGAGCAACAGTCCAATGAATTTTCCAAGAAGATGAAGGCGTAGTGCCTTTGGATTTCTGCCTGTTTGTGCACATGAGGAATGTTAGTATCTTGGGATAACCACACTCCTTGTCATGTATTATGCTTTATATGGACTCAGAACTGTCATCGCAATGCGCATAAACATTTTTTATTTTCTTCACCTGCTCATGTGGCGCACACCTGGGGCTTGCTGGCAGCACGCTTGGCTTCAGCAAGCGAAGGAGAGACACTGCCAGGTTGGAAAGCCAGCCCTGTTCCCTTCATGTAAGTTAAGCCGAGTCGATCCCCCACTGTTTTTATGGAGTGGTTAAGGATAGGGCTGAAAAACTTTAGCTTCTACTGAAAATTCAAAAGTGCGGGGGACAGCAAACTTTAAGAGACTCAAACAGAACCATGAGTGCTTTGCTTAGACCTGTAGAGCAGAAGTCCCTCTCTTTTGCCTGTCAGCTCCATGGTTTACCCCTGGTGACTCCTGAGTTTCCTGCCTTCGCGACACAAGCAGCGTCAGTGCAAACTGCCTTGCCAGGTGTGGCAGTGAGCGGACCTTCAGAAGTCAGCTAGATGGCACAACGCTCTGTTGTTGCTGTATTAACGTAATAGTTTGGACTGAAACCTTTGTTGCTGTTTAGTGCTTCCTGGAGTAGAGGAAGTGTCAGCTGTATATTGCTCAGAGCTGGCTGAAATGTTTATAGAGGAACTGAAATTTTCATTGATTTGAGTTCATGGGCATTACATAAAAATGCATGGCTTCCTGCTGTTTCTTTTTTTTTTTTCTTTCATTAGTAAACATTTTGTTGAAGTGCTTTCCGGTGCCTGGATGTCGGTATCCAAGGCCTGAAAGCTGCAGGAGAATGGAAACAGTGAGAGGGGGAAGATGTTGGAAGGTGCCTTTTGATGAGCAGAGATTGAAACCTCAATACTAGGGCGTCTTCTGGACCACGACCAAATGCCGTCTTTACAGGTGTACACACCGACACACAGATGTGTGTATACGTGATAATTAGGGGACTAAAATATACTCCTACTCGGAAGAGATGAAGAGATGTTACCTCTTTCTGTGGGAAAAAATGGCTCTTTTAGATTCTCTTGTTGATCCTGTGGCCAACCTGTTTGGGCCATTTGGGGTGGGGGGACTCAAGACTCGTCCCTGCCCACGACTGCCTACTCCTCTACAGATCTTCCCTCCCTTTGCCATAGTGAGAGCTGCCTTCTTAGGGAAAAATAGCTTTCTTAGGTCCCTTTAGCTTTGCAGGTGCAAAACATTGTGGTCATGACTGAGTCTGAAATAGGAGAATTTTTTTTGGTTTATTCTGAGAAGACAATTCGTGCTTGGAGTTAAGACTGAGATTCATTACTGGCAGCAGTGAACAAATTGAGCACACTTGGATTTGATTTATGGGTGTGATCTCTGAAAGTGAAGTACTGTGATGATGGTTATAACGTAAATAAAAGGACCAGAAACGCCAGTTTGGAAGAATCTACATATCTCTGGCATCCTGTTTCCGCTACGTACTCCAGTTATCCAGAGGACGGATGACTGTGTATTTTTAATCAAACTAATCCACAACTATACAAGTGATCGGAGGATTTTCAAATGCAGTTCTTTAGGAACAGCGTTCATATTTCAGTAATCCCTGCAAGGCTGACTTGGACAAGAGTCTTCCCACACACAGTGTGTGGCATTCTGCTGCAAAAAAACAAGGGTGTTTCCAGTTAAAATTTGGCCTTCACATCAAGTCCATCCTTTGGCAGAAGAGTTTATATTATGTCATGAAGTCCAATAATCCTATAAATGCACATCCTTGAGGTATGGAGCTTTTTTAAAAATAGAAATGTTTACCATGTTATCAACATTTATCCAGCTGGTCAGAAAATGAAAATATGGAGAGAGAATATGCAAGTTTGTACGTCTTTAATAGATTATTGAAACAAGCAGCAGAACGATTCAACTCTCTTGGGCCAATTCCACGATGTTTTAAAAGCAATGTTTATTACAAAGCATGGAGTTCAAGCCGTGGAATTCATCTCTCTGCTTCCTGCCTCTTTCCACTCACACCCACTGACACACACCAAATTCAGCGCCTTCAGATAGGGTTTGCGGTGTGAGAGGGGATTGACTGGACCTGGTTTAGGGCTAGAAACTGTCCGAATAATTTAGCACCTGACCGATGATTTGGATTTCAAAGTTCATGGCCGTTCAGACCCCTGCTTTTGATTTTCGCCCATTCCTCTTTATTAACATTTTTGCTACTGGCCACTGTCAGAGAAAAGATTTTGGACTAGATGGACCTTTGATCTGACTCAGTACATCTGTTCTTATGGCAAGTGGTGCATTGCGCAGGAAGTAGATGACGCAACTTCACAGATTGGTGGTTAGGGCCAGACTGAAATTAAAGATGCTGTCTTCCCCCCATAAAGCTAAAGATGTTTTGGACTTTGGCTGCCACATAGATGTCTCTCTTTCCTGCAGGGACACTCCAGCTAGCTGTTCTCTGATGGAAGATAAGGACTGTTACTAATATACTCTTTGCCTCACTGAAACACATTCTTCTGCTTCGTCCAATAAAATACTGATTTGTAGATCTTTGGAACGTTCTGTCTGTTTTTTTTTTTATTATTATTTTTATTTATTTACTCTTCCTGGCAGAAGGACAGAAATTGCTTATTTGTGGGACACAGATTTTGATTTTTACTTTGAGGTCTTCGTGACTTACATTCATCAAACTCTGTTGCTAAGTTTTCTGGATTTGAACACCTGGGGAAGGTAGGGAAAGGGATTCCTGAGATGCTCCACAGGATTCTTTGCCTACATTAGCAGACCAAACAGATCCAGGACATCGACTCAAGCACTGACATGCAAATCGCCCATATTGTAAAGTTGTTCACACAGTTCTGGGCTAGATAGTATTTCTGCAGCCAGTACCTGGGTACAGTTTCGGGTTGGGGTGGGCCAGGAGCCGTTCACAATTGGACGTGTGATAAGGCCACCAAAAGGGGTAGGGTTTGAATATTTAGCTGTAAGGATACGTGCTGTGTTGTGATATAACAGTTCATCTCAGGACTGAGAATGTTTCTTCCTTACAGTTCTAATCCTGTTATTTCTGATGTATTTTTTCCACTCTCTTCAGAAACCACTGGATCTAGTCTTTATTGTCCCATTTATTTTGCTTTGCTAAGTGATGGACCTTCCCTCTTATTAGGCTGGAGACTTCTAGACCATTTAATCCCAACAGTCTGCTCTTGCAGATGACCATCTTAAATAATAAAATTAGTATTTCTCCTCCATTGTTTATATCCTTGAAATATTTCTTACCCTATTATTGTGTTCATTCTTCACCTGATTTTAATAGTCAATGCTTTCCTGTAAGTCAATTTCTCACCATTTCTTTGTTCTTCTCTGAAGTCTTGCAGAAAAGGAAAAGACAGAATATCTTTTAAGTTAGTGACTATTCCCTGTTATCTGGCATTTGTGTCACCACATCTGGAGTACTGCATCCAGTTCTGGGCTCCCCAGTGCAAGAAAGACATGGACATGCTGGAGCAAGTCCATTGAACGGCAACCAGCGTCTTTCTGTTGCCTATGGTTACCTAATGTGGTAGTATAGAGAAGGCAGGGCCAGACTCTTCTCAGAGATGCTCATTGATGAAATTCTGAGGCTAAAAACCACAGGAAATTCCAATGACATATTAGGAAACAGTTTTTCACCATGAAAGTGGTCAAACACTGGAACAGGTTGTCCAACCTCCAGCCTTGGGGATACTCAAAGCTTGACTGGACAAGGGCCTGAGCAACCTGATCCAAATTGACCCTATTTTGAGTAGGGGATTCTTTTCTGAGTAGAGATCTCCAGAGGTTCTTTCCAACCTAAATTATTTTGTGAGTCTAGGATAATAACCAGGAGATAAATCTAATGGAAACTTATCTTCTTCACCCTTGTGGATTATTAGTACTTTAGGTTTCTAAGTGCAGAAAGGCATATATTTTGTTACTTATTTGGATTTTTTTCCCTTTATTTACACCAGATATGTCTACATTCATGTAATTCCACTCTTTTCATATCAAATACTTATGGTTCGTACTAAGAAAAGACAATTCCGATGAGTCATTATTTTTAGTTTGTGTGTTCAGCAAAGTAAAATAAGTACTAGTTCTGAGATATATGGTGCTTGTTTCTAAACGGTTTTATACATGATTACTGATTTTTGATGCCTAAGATTAATTTAGTTAAAATTCTTTTAATCTAATTAATTTAATTTAAAAAAATGTTTGTTGTTGAGGCCTTAGTAAGCTGTAACTCAATTGCAGTTAATAAAAGCAGCAAATACATCATGTCCACAAAATAAAAAATAAGTTTTTCAAATTGAATAGGCAAACCCAGATCCTTTCAAAATCTGAGACTGTTTCTGAAAATCTGATGATCAGAAGTGAAACCCAGTGATTGAAATAAATACAGAATACTATGATTTTATATTTTTGTAATTGATTTAAATGAATACTAATAAAAATGGTGTCAGTCATTTAGACTGTTAGATGAACTGCATCCTTCCTATTCAGATATTCAGTTCTGGTTCATATGTGTTTGAGTGTTCATACTCAAATTACAAGATTAACTGTAGAAATGCTGTGAAGAAGAGTAAAGGATGTGATTTATAATGTTAATCCACTGAGCTTGCCTGGTGTGAACTAGATGTTCCCTGAAACTTGAGCACAATCATTCTTATTTGACTATTTATGGAGTCAATAAAATGAAGGAACTGTGTCTTCCAGCCAGCTGACCTCATGAGTGTATGTTAGATCTCAGAAAGGGCGGTGATGGCTATAAAGTAGAGTTTTGCAGAAGAAAGAGAGAAGAAATTTAGAATCTCAGTTGGGTTTTAGATTTAAAAAAAATCCACAAGGGAGAACTTCTCTTTGGATTATAATTCTGAACATATTTGGTATTTCCTCCTCTTTGCATTCTTCCCCTTTTCCGCACTAAATAGGAAAACAGGAGGAGGAAAGGAATTAACTGAAATTTATTTTTTTCATTATTTCAATATTCATAGCTATTGCATGATAGACAATTCTACACGTTCTCTAACAACTGGATGCAATGTGCTTTTTTTTTTTTGCCTAGCTGTGTGTGTGTGTGTGTGTGTGTGTTTGTACATGCACTTGTGTTGTGGTGAGTGGCAGGGAGGCCGCCAAGGAAAACACAAAAGGCTGCAATGCAACGAAATCAGAATAAGAACACTTACTCTGAAATGGCTTGATCTGATGTTATGAAAATGCTAGAATGTAAATACAAACTATTTTCATGCCAACATCCTGGCCCTTGTGAACAGTGAGTGTTCATTTCCCAGACCTTTCTTCGGAGTAATCTGCAGTAATTTATAGCCACTGTGAATAGCCACATCTCCTTTGTGTGGTACACATTTGTTTGAAATATTAATCAGTTCCATGAAAGGAATTGCATTTTTGAACATTTCCCATTGGTAGATGACAGAAAATACAGTCATTACTCTTTTCTGTGGTTTTCCTAAAAGGCTGTTTTCCCCACTTTTTTACATCAAGAGGGTGGAAGGCTTTTTCAACACCTGCTACAGTAGCTCTAAAATGAGAAGTCAGAAGAGCATCTGCTTGCTGGCCCTTCCTCTTGTTACCATGTTTACATCAACCTCTCTTAAAAACCACCCGCTGTTTCCTTAGTAGAAGTATTCTTCACTTCTGGAGAGGGAGTTAACTAAGGAGAGAGACATGATTTTGTTTGATGAAGCCATACATTTTAATAGAATTATATATGTGAAACTTTGCTAAGCCAATGCCACCGTATATTACACAGAGGACGTCAGTTGTTAAGAAAGCTGCAGTCATGAAGAACCACTAGGATATTTACTTTTCACTCTAAACAGTCAGGCGACCTGAAACTTCAATGCTAATTGTTTTTTCTAGCACCGAACTATCAAACTTATATTGAAAAACTGACAAAGTCCAGTATGTTTAATGTTTAATACCAGTTTTACTTATGAAATTATGTGGGATTTTCGTTTAGCAGAGTGATACTAAAATCCATACAGTAAACAAAGAGAGATCAAAAATAATTTCACGGAATGATCCCAGAGACAGTGTTAATGTTTGTTCATGTTTTTCTAAGAACAGTTCACCTTTCCTGGAAGCCGGGAAAGCAGTGATCTCTATAGTGGGTATTGTTATGAAGCTTCATTGTAAATACTATGCATATTATTATGTGTGATTAAATTAACTGCTGCGTAAATGAGTTGGAATTATTTAAGTCATATTTTGAGGATATTCATCAGAGCTGTTATATGTGTGCTGTAAACTGGATGAATTTCTCCTGATTTTGGCCGCTTCTTATAGCCAACTATATTAATGTCTCAAAGATATTTTAGAATATGTGTTTAATAACGCTTAGAAACCTACCCATGACTGCATGCATTCACATCAATGGGAGCATCACTCAGAAAGAGTGAGGTTAGGAATATGTGTTTCCAACTATAAGCCCTTGAATTATGGATGACATAACATTTAGAGCTTTGGTGGACAAATGTAAAAGAAAAGAAGATAAGACTTTTGCGGCTTTTTTCAGTTCTAGCCAGATTCTGTTAAAACATCAGAAAGTACACAACAATGATTTGCGTTCTTGATATGCAATGAATGGGCAAGTACCACGTGTAAATATTTGGTGCTTTATCACTCTCAGGATTCTTGCAATAACTGGCATATATTCATTCCAATGGATGTAGAAAGGTTTAGTAAAAAATGCGTATTTTTGTGGTCTCAGAGGTCACTATCCTGAGTGCAGTGACATTTCATTTTACACAGTCAGTGTTAAGGAAAGTGCATGTCACTTAAAGCAACACAGAAAATTGCTGTAAAAAGCACCCCTCAAGACTGCTTGTGATACATATAGCCTGGACAAAAGTTCTCTTGTCTTAGATTTTTCCAAAATTCAAATGATCTCTTCTTGGCAGTTTCTCTGCTTTAAAGTTATTCTTGAAAAAATCCAAATTCCTACCCTTGGCTGAAGTGTCTCTGAGAGGCTTCCCCCATTTGACTCCCTGATGCCATGTTCCAGAATTGCCGATCACTTAACACATGTGGACCCCAGAATATTAGCTTTGGCAAGATCCCCAGGCTCTTTGCAAAATAAGAATTCACACTTCCCAAGCCAAGCGTAAGTGGAAGGTTCCCACAATGTTGGTGAATCCAGAAAGATTCTCGTAGGCCATTCACATCCAGACAACTGAAGAGCTTAAAGCTGTTGACTGGCAATACCGCCTATGGTCCATTCTTGTGGTAAGAAGCAAGTTATTAATTTTTCCTTTTGAAGGCATACTGCTTGAAGGTGCCAGAAAATTAGTACTTTTCTTAGCCAGTGTTAATAACATGTAGTTTAAGCTGGAGAACTTCAATCTATTCAATTTCATTTTATTTTGCATGGAAGAAAACCTACTCCTTAGCAACAACTTAAGTACGGTAAAAATAAAGGTTCCATGGAATTTTTTTGTCTGTGACTTCTCTATCTGCTTATCCAGTAAAAACATGCATTCATCAGTCCATCTCAATGCCTGGAGCTGGAATCAGTGGGAAGAAACTCATAAATAGAGGAAAATTATACTCCCATATTGACTTTGAGTTGGCTTTAGCAAACCAACCTTTTTCAGCTATGTTGGTATCTTGCCTACTCGGCCCTGACTAAGAGGCAAGTATTAGAAGTCGCTTGGTTTTACAACTTAGCAAATACACGGTGGATGATAAAAAAGCTTCATAATTCATTCATGTTCATCCAAGAAGGCAAAATTGCATTTAGGTGCTGCGATGTGAGAGTTAGAACTGCAGAAGAAGAGAGTTTTTTCTCCCTGGGGTTCTGCAGGCACGTGGCACACCCTTGGGCACCGTTCTTCTGAGTGAGGGTGATTTTATCTCCAGGAGGTTCATACTGGGGTTCATTCAGTGAAGACGAAAGTCACTCAGTGGTTTCTCCTTTACTGCTGGTAAAAGGATTCCTGCATGTCTTTTTAGTAGGATGCTGGGTTTTAGGTACACATTTCGTCTTACAGATTCTGTTTATAATAATACATGTATATATCCATATAGCTGTCTTTGTAAGTTCAGAAACCCCTTCTCTTGATGCTGACACCACACCAGGGTACAGCCGGGTGCTGTATCGGGCAGGGATCTAGGGCTTGATTTACTTTGGTACTGAAATAGACTGAATCCCCGTCAGTTTTCCTAAATATATTCTTCCTTTTCAAAAGGAATAGTATGCTGCTTATTGACAGTGCATCACATTAAAAATGGGAAACTATGGGAAAAGTTTACCACTATATTTTACTTTTTCTTCAACTCGTTTTCCACAGGGCAGGCAGTAAGGACTAAATAAAAAATGCAGCTGAAAATAATACCTTTTGGGTGTTTTTGGAACTGAAGTAAGCATAGGAGCAGGAGAGGTAAAATATTCCTCCTCGGATAGAAAGATTCTCGCAGGATTTATTTTTAGTTAAAACGCACCTGAGTACATACCTAGCTCTTCATAACTATCTATAGTTCAAGTTTACAACTGTAGTTAAAAAGTGACAGTGGAGATTTATTCCAGCTTCTTTTAATCTGACTGACTCAAGTATCGATAACAGTCTACAAATGGCAACATACACCTGAGTGGGGGCTGTGTGACTTAGGCTGCTTTTCACTCTTCTCTTAATTAGATAGATGAGAAAAATTAGCTTTAAGTATAAACTGTAGTCAAGTACTTTGCCTTAATCAGGACCACGTGCATAATGAGATCGACAACAAACATCAAGAAACCACAAACAGCTAAGAGGACTACTGATGTTATTGGAAAACATTAAAACATCATTAGTAGCTATATATTTACATATAGATGTAGAAACAAGATGAAGAGAATCATAATAGATTCTACAGCATTGGTCTGATTTCTGTGCAAACCGCACTGCTAAAGCATTCTTTCCTATGTGTGAACGCGTTTGTTATGTCTCAGCCAAAGAGTTTGCAAAAATATGAAGTGACAGAACCGGCTGAATCCCTACAGAGAAACAAGAACTTATCTAAAAATGATATTCTCATGGAAAAAACCCAGCATGCATGGGTCACTTGCAAATTATAACCTAAGGCCATTACCATCTCCTAGCCCTTCAATTGCCTGTGTGAAATGCACTGATGGTCTCAGTCCAATTCGTAGCAGACAGGTGTGTGCATCACTGGAATCACCAGGTGGAGATGACTGCATTTTTTCCCATTAAAAAGGTGATTATAGCTAACACAGTGTAAAACATTAATATAAAGTACTTATAGTTCCCACAGCAGATGTTACAGAAACTTGGAATCCTGCTCACTGGAGAAAATTGTGCCCAGATGCTTGTACTTAAACTTTACGGCCCGAACTCTGCCCTGAGATGTACACAAAACTCCCAGAGATATCAGGGGGAGTAATGCTCATATATGTCGGGGCCATGTCTAGCACCTTTCACGGACTCCACATGGATGTTCCCGTATTGTGGGCCACACGGTCACAATCCAGCATGCATGGCTGAGGATGAGGATGATGATAATACTACAGTAGCTCATAGGACCCCCACCCAGCATCAGGCCAAAAGGTACCCAGCATTGCTGAAACACAAATCAAAAGCCAGACGTATAGATAAGCAGACAAAAGGAAGAAAGAAAGAAAAGGTTGGAAGCAGGCCCAGACATTGAAATGAATTGCACAAGATCACGGAGTAGTTTAATGGCAAAACCATGATTGATACTCCTACTAATTTAGATCATGGAGAAGGATATCCATTTTTGTAGCTATTCAAATATCCTTGACGATGAGGATGGAGCACACGTGGAGCAAGTCACTTGTTCCATGCTTTTGTAATGTGGTGCTCTCTTTCTAGAAAACAGGCAGAAATGCTTGATCCAACGAGAATTTAAACAAAATCATTGTGGTTTTGTTGACTTTTTGAATTTCTGATCAGTCCTTTAAGGGGAAGGCTGCTCTAGAACACAGTAACTATTCTCACCCTATCAATTTACGGAGAGAAGCACTTTGGAGAGAGAGGTAATAGCGAACGTGGAGCAAGAAATAAGGCCTAAGGCACCCCTAAGATGAAATGGAGAAAGGCCGAAGATTACAGGTGGAGCTGTTTAGATCTAGGCACACAGCCTGTCATTCTGCAGCCAGTCCTATCTTTGCATCATGTACAGTGCTAACCTGTCCTCCTGAGAAGAGGAGGAGCAAGCTAGTATTTAACGAGACAAGAGACTTGTGTTGTGAACAGCATAACAGTGGAAGTGTAGGTACAGATTCTGCTCACGTAAAAGAGAGGCTGCTGAGAGTGTCCCATGGGACCTCAGGTGCAGTGTGGCACTGCCTGAGTTTCACAGCTCACAAGAGGAGCAGGGAAGAAATACACGGGCAAGTTTAAAAAAGAAGGAGTCTTTCCCAAGGAAATGAGTAGAGCTTATTCAAACCAGGAAAATACTGAACAGTTAGAGAGCAAGATCATAGAATCATAGAATGCCAGGTTGGAAGGGACCTCAAGGGTCATCTGGTCCAACCTTTCTTGGCGGAAGCACAGTCTAGACAAGCTGGCCCAGCACCCTGTCCAGCTGAATCTTAAAAGTGTCCAATGATGGGGAATCCACCACTTCCCTGGGGAGGTTATTCCAATGGCTGATTGTTCTCACTGGGAAAAATTTTCCTCTTGCATCCAATCAGAATCTCTCCTGGAGTAACTTGTACCCATCACCTCTCATCTTTTGCATGTGACTCCTTGTAAAAAAGGGAGCCTCCATCTTCTTTGAAGCCACCCTTTAAATGCTGGATCATGGTGATAAGGTCTCCCCTAAGCCTTCTTAGGTCTCCACTAAGCCTTAGATAGGAGAACAGAACTTGCCACATTAGGATACATTGGCTTTAGGGTAAGATTTATTTTGAACTTTTATTGTTATCTAACATCTTTTCCCAGTTTAATGTTTTGTGTTCTGATAAAGCTCATCTTCAGAGACTGGGAGCCTTCAGTTTTGCTTGCAGAAAGTTCAAGTTCACAAACATAGAATCATAGAACCATAGAATTGTTAGGGTTGGAAGGGACCTTAAAGATCATGATTTCTTTCTTTCTTTCTTTCTTTCTTTCTTTCTTTCTTTCTTTCTTTCTTTCTTTCTTTCTTTCTTTCTTTCTTTCTTTCTTTCTTTCTTTCTTTCTTTCTTTCTTTCTTTCTTTCTTTCTTTCTTTCTTTCTTTCTTTCTTTCTTTCTTTCTTTCTTTCTTCCTTTCTTTCTTTCTTTCTTTCTTCCTTTCTTCCTTTCTTTCTTTCTTCCTTTCTTCCTTTCTTTCTTTCTTTCTTTCTTTCTTTCTTTCTTCCTTTCTTTCTTTCTTTCTTCCTTTCTTTCTTTCTTCCTTTCTTTCTTTCTTCCTTTCTTTCTTTCTTCCTTTCTTTCTTTCTTTCTTTTTCTTTCACACACAGAAAGGTGTGGTGGTTCCCCATGGAGGTGTTAGCTGACTGAGTGTCCCTTCTCAATTGCTACTGATGGTAAGAAGTTCTACTTGTGTATTGTCAGGTCCCAGAAGCTCTAGTTATGGTTCAAGACATCTGTGTATGCACTGACCCAACCAATACATGTCCATTTGAGATCATATACTGTGCCTGTCATCACTGTGTCTGAATGCTTGTATGTAATAGCTTGATCTTTAACACAGTTAATGAGAACATTAATTTTAACCGCTATGTGAGCTGCTACATAACCATTATGGTAAATACATCCTGATTTATTATTTGGTTATGTAAACATTAGAGCATCAGAAGAGCCCAAATGAAAACAGTATTCAAATAGGAGCTTAAGGCATGCTATTCCTTTCTCCCTTTTCCTCACAGTGGAGATGTGATATGGTGTGCCATAAATTTTGTTAACACACTTTACTTGATTAATCTGTCATCATAATCAGTAGATAATGTCCTAAGGGCTGTTGTAAATCAAGCTCTTAACAAAGGCAGAGGGTAGATGTATTTTTTTTTACTGGTCATTTATAATGATTCATAGAAAAGGGGATTTCTCAGTTTAATGTTTAGGGTGGGATTCTTTTCAGTTAACTTCAGCTGTCTGAATGCTGAGCGTCTGACATATGCAGCTACATGCTCCTTGTAGGGAAATAGACACATCAGAAAGTTGTTTAATTCCATCCTGAAATGAGTGGAATGAACTCTCCCTGGAGATTCCTTCATCTTTTTCTGATGACTATTGAGTGGTCCCAAGACAGCACATTTAAATGAATCTACTTATTTTTACCTGGCCCCTCCCTAAGAAGATTATGCTGCAAATATATGTTTAACATGGATAAATTTGCCTATGAGCAAACTAGCGTCTATAAAAAAATGATCCATTAAATAAACATTTTATTTCAAAATTACAGTGCGCTAAAAGCACGTTCGACAGAATCATAGAATAGTTTGGGTTGGAAGGACCTTTAACAGCCGTCTAGTCCAACCCCACTGCAATGAGCAGGGGCATCTTCAACGAGATCAGGTTGCTCAGAGCCCCGTCTAACCTGACCTTGAATGCTTCCAGGGATGGGGCATCTACCACCTCTCTGGGCAACCTGGGCCAGTGTTTCACCACCCTCATTGTAAAAAATTTCTTCCTAGTATCCAGTCTGAACCCTCTTTTAGTTTAAAACCATTACCTCTTGTCCTATCACTACAAGCCCTACTAGAAAGATGTGTATGTGATTCCTCTGATGAGCAGTTGTGGTCCTCAATTCCCTTTCTTGGCTCTGCAAAATGAAAAGATTTCTGTTTGGGGAAGACCAGTACTGGTTATACTGCAGAAACTAACGAGGGGTTGAAAAGTATTTTGACAATTAGGCATTAAAGAGTGTGTGATAGCTTTGGGAGAATGTATTATTTATTATTGTCATTATTCATCATTACTCATTACTATTTATTATTCAAGAAATAATTGCCTGATGACCAGGGAACCAAATTAGATAGATAAATAGGTAAGTAGGTAGATAGATAGATAGACAGACAGACAGACAGACAGATGGGGGGGGGAGAGGGAGGGAAGTAGAAAGAAAGGAAAGAAAGAAAGAAGGAAGGAAGGAAGGAAAGAAAGAAAGAAGGAAGGAAGGAAGGAAGGAAGGAAGGAAGGAAGGAAGGAAGGAAGGAAGGAAGGAAGGAAGGAAGGAAGGAAGGAAGGAAGGAAGGAAGGAAGGAAGGAAAGAAAGAAAGAAAGAAAGAAAGAAAGAAAGAAAGAAAGAAAGAAAGAAAGAAAGAAAGAAAGAAAGAAAGAAAGAAAGAAAGAAAGAAAGAAAGAAAGAAAGAAAGAAAGAAAGAAAGAAAGAAAGAAAGAAAGAAAGAAAGAAAGAAAGAAAAGAAAGAAAGGAAGGAAGGAATCATGATCTTTAAGGTCCCTTCCAACCCTAACAATTCTATGGTTCTATGATTCTATGTTTGTGAACTTGAAAGCATGAGGATCAGGCAGTGTTCTGCATAGCTCCAGGAAAAGGGGTCACATGCTCATGTTCTGAGCACAAGCAGGAAGAGTCTGGGAGAAAGAGACATTGCTGAAGGTTCTCCCTGGTTGTCATGTCTCAGTGTTGGCAATGTGGAAAATACCCTGCTCTTGCGTGGGATGCAGAGTTGAATATCTCATCTTGTCCAACACACTTACAGCCTTTGCAAAGGTCTTGCATTTTAATGAAGCATTTGATTATTTTTGGTGGTGAAAGAAGGATGTACTTCAGGCATGCATCATTGCAGCAGGAAAACCCGTGAAGTTCTTGGGAAATTCACCGTGAACCCATTTAGGAGGCACTGACCTGACAGAAGAAAGGAATGAAGGAAAGATAGAAATGCTGATACCCTGCCTCCAGATCTGAACTGAGAACGATGAAAAATTTGCATCAGAAACACTAAGGTCAGTTTTACTTAAAATCTGAAACACAAGAACTGGTAAGAAAATGAGGATTGGTACGATACAGCTAAGATATGAGTTCATACATGTATGAAGTGTATAAAATACATGATCAGATCAATAAAAAGAGTAAACACAAATAAAAAAAAGAGATTAAGTATTTAAATGTGAAAATTAAATTTTACTTAGAAAATTCTTAGCAGATGGCCAACCTGTAAAGAAAGAAATCCTATCCACCCAACCTGAAGTTTGAGGCTACGAGTGGGATTCTGTTGCCTAAATGTGAGGTGCTTCAAATTATCCAAGATATCTAAGTCAAGGTGGGAGATAGGTCTCAGGACTTCAGGAAACTCTGCTCCCTTCTACAGAGTCAGGTGGAGGCCCGGTAGGACACAACTCAGTGCCTAAAATGACACTGAATCCTTCTGTTTAGGCAATGCAACCTCTCCCTGGGTTTCAAAACAGATCTTGGGTAACATGTGTGGCTGTAGAAACAATGCCAAAATAAAGAGTATCAATGAGCTCAACTTTTCTCTTACAAGTTCATCAAAGATAAAAACTTTTATTCCCCTACATATAGGAAAATCAGATACCACTGATGCTAAATTACCCCTATCTGTGTAAGACAGATGTATTTATTTCTGATTTCTAATACGAAATTATTCTATCTGACACCACAGAATGTATAACATTTGGTTGGGTTTGATCAGGTTGGCTTTTTGATCTCTGCCCATGGAAATCACCTGCTTATTTTAACTTCTGAATCTCTGCCTCTTCAATATTTTCTGACCATCTTATTTAGCATTAACATGATTATAGAATCACAGAATCATAGAATTGTTAGGGTTGGAAGGGACCTTAAAGATCACCTAGTTCCAACCCCCCTGCCATGGCAGGGACACCTCCCACTAGTCCAGGTTGCTCAGAGCCCCATCCAGCCTGGCCTTGAACACTTCCGGGGATGGGGCTTCCACCACCTCTCTGGGCAGCCCGTTACAGTGTCTCGCCACCCTCATGGTGAAGAACTTCTTCCTAACGTCCAGTCTGAATCGTCCCATCTCTAGTTTTAATCCGTTCAATAATGGAGAGATCTGTAATTTGCATACATATTCTGCTATGCTGCTATTCCTGTTGTGATCTTAATTTATTTCGAAATCGTTGTCAGTATTGGTCACAACGACCAAATCAAACAAGCAGCACCGATCTCAGTGCCCAGGGAAGGATGAAGGATTTCTTCGGGGCGTTTTCAGGAGGCTGGGAAATGCTGGCTGGTGTCTGCATGCTGCCAGTACTCAATGTCCTGAGAATTTCAAAATACCGTACATGTTGATCGTCTAAGTCAGAAAGTGTTGCATAGAGCACAGGACAACTCTGCGTTCGGCATCAAGTTAGTAGAAGAATTTCCCAGCACTTGTGGTTCAGCTCAAGTGTTTGCGACTTGATTATAGTTGCTTTGTGTAAACACAATAAAATGCTAACCATGTGTGCAAGGCTGGGCAATACGCATGCAGACACACACCCGCACGCACTCCTGAATACTCTCACACACACACAGACACGCAGGTATTAATGTCTGTAATGTGTGCGTGTGTGTGCGCGCGTGTGCGTGTGCGTGTGTGTGTGTGCATCCCCTCTGTGCTTTGCAGGGATCAGTTTCACAAGGCTGAAAACAATTACGAATCAAATCATCTGGGAGTAAGAATTTAATCAGAAAAATGTGAATGGTAATTAAAAACTCTTTACTTCAAACCCTAAACAGTGCAATCCCACAACTGGAAAGCTTGTTTACAGGAACCAAAAATGCTTACCGATGAAAGCAGCAGTAACAATACCTATATCTATAACAGGTGTAGCAAGAAAACAATTTATAATGTGGGTTTTGTTGTGTTTTTTATATTGGAAGCTGTGGAAAACTGACACTGTGAAGAGGAAATCTGGCTGTAAATGTTAAGGGCAATATGAAGAAAGGATTTTGGGGGGAAAGAAAGAAAATAAACAGAGTTATTGATCCATTTTTAGAACAGTAAATAGCAATCATTAAAAAGACATCTGTGTTTAATAAATATTTTTGTTCAGAATTAAAAGAAAAAGGTAGGTAATACATTTACATTATATAAAAACATTATCTAGTAATAATCAAAGTTCTTAAATAACGATCAGCATTAGATCCAGATTTTTTCCATTTGAGAGGTTTAAAATAGCTGCCCCAGGAAGATTTTAGAATCAATAATGTTCACTTTCAGTGAGTATTTCAAGACTTTGGAAATGCCAGACAGTTGGAAGAAAGATAGTGCCAAGCCTGTACATAAACAGAATAAATATGGTGATGCTGGTGATTACAGGATTGTTGGGAGAAAACTGGTTTCAGACAAAAGCATGGAATACATATTAGTCAACCTCATTCATAATAAATTTAAAGAATTTAATTAAAGTCAACCAGCATTTGCTTATGAAAATAGATGTTAAAATACTTCGATGTAGCAATAACATTACAGCAACATATTATACTGATGATAAGAGAAAAAGGTCAGTGTTATATATTTTAATTTTTGTTGATGTTTGTTCATTAAGAGATGGAAAGGGCATGGAATCAACATAACATAATAGATGTAATCTGCCTAAGGAATAGATCCCCTGCCTAAGGAATAGATCCCAATAAATAATTTTAAGCAGAGAATCATTATCAGGTGAAAAAAAAGGTCATAACTTTAAAAAGGATGAAAAATCATAGTGGATTATCAGCTGCAAACAGACTTCCCATGTGCATTAATGGATACAAAGGTGAAGGTGATATTTGAATATATAAAAAGGAAGCATTCAGTCATCAATAGCTCCTCAAATTTGGTACAAACCACCCTGGAGCCTTATTTTGATGTCCGAGTGCAAAGATCTATGAAGATCAATGAGATGGTGTCAAAGAAGAGCACCAAAGAGTAAATCAGGTACTGAAAAACTCACCCGAATGTAAGTCCTTTTTTCAGAAGATAGATAAAGAGTTGGGCTTTAACAATTTGTAAATACTCACATGCATAAATCAACGCTGCAGGCAAAGGATCCTAGATTTCTTCACATACTTCATACAGACATTAATTCCACTGCCTCTGGAATATCAAAAGATAAACTTGAAATACACTTACAGAATAATTCTGTCTAAAATGATTGCAGCATGATTTACTTGTATACTCAATGCTTCAATATTAACAATTACTTTATTCCATACATCGCAATGGCTAAAACCACCTGCTAGTCACAGAGCCTGAGCCCAGAGACCACTTAAGGCTGGAAGTAAAGAGCAGAAGGGGTGATAATCACTGAAGTTTGCATCTGAATATTATTTATGGATTTTCGTGGGTTGAAATATCTGTTAGGGATAAAACACCAGGGTCACTGTTTGGGTCGTAATGTTTTATCAATGAGTTCCTGAAAGAAAGAGGAAAGAATCCTTCCTCTTTGCAGAAGGAAATGGGAGATGATGTTGCATGTATCAGTAAAAACTGCTGTAAGGCTTTTATTAAGTGGTGTACACAGAAGTGAATCAGATGTGCATATTGGGCTGTTAGGTGTAAAAAAGCATGAAGTGAAATGGACTGTAACAATTCTTCTAGCCTAATGTTTAAGGAGAACCCCTCCCTCCCTGCTGAAACCGTGGTTAAGCTCTGGAAGCAACAGAGGTGTGTTGTGTTGTTACCCAAGGTCGCTCTTGTAGATCACTTCCTTGTGACAGAATCGTACACATTGCTTGGGGCTTGCAGAAGGCTCGTGGAGCATCCTGGTAGGATAAAAGCTTCTTACATTCCCAGTAATGTGCTTCTCTTTCAGTTGTGAGGACGCCTACAGACATGGTTGGGAAGGGCCTATTTTTTCATATAGTCACATATGCCTCAAACCACAGAGACATCCAAAAGTTTGAGATAAACTACTGCTGCTGCAATGGAGGAATCTGAGGCTGTGTAATTATTTTCAAGACACTTAAGAGTACTTGAAAATGTGATCAGTAAATAAGAAAAAAAGAAGAAAAAAATAAACGTTGACACTCTGTTGCTATTTGCAGCCTGTTGATTTTGTGAAACGCCAGCTTGTGTGTGTACAGCGCAAAATGCGAGAGCATTGTTTCTAGCAAGTTGCACTTTTTATAAATTGCACAATGCAACAAAATGCACTGTAGAAGAAACATCCTAGGCCTAAAATGAGAAACAATAAAATTATTTATTTTTTCTCATGTTCCAAAAGATTTTCAAAATTACTTAATTCAAGGAAATATTTTTTAAATTTAATTACATAGACATGCTTAAGTAGTATGTTCCATAATTTGACAATGCATAAACTGGTATATGTTTTGCAAAGGAAAAGCTCCTAAGCTGGTTTCAAGCTGTTTGAAATTACCTTTGTGTATTAATCTATTAGACTAGGAACACGTAAGTCAGAAAAGATGAACACGAAGGTGCTGGAGAGATACCTTTGATGACAAGAAACTGCTTGAATTTCTTTCAAAATGTATGACAAAACTTATCTTTAAAGCTTAGGAATTTAAGTAATCTGATCTTGTAATGTGTTAATATTTATAACAATGCTTAGAATGACATCTACATTGGAATAGAATTTTTTACAGGCTTTTCTGATTATAAGCGTAACTCAGCTAAGACGACATCACAGCAAAGCAGAAATAATGGAAAGAGATTTCATCCCGTATGTATGATCTACTGTCGGACTTCACAACTTGATTTCGCCAAACAGCAAGTTTGTTGCAATTCACCTAATTCCTTTGGGAAAAAAAATTATTACCTTTCAGGAAACCATAAGAATCCCAGAAGGACTGAAAAACTTGACAAAAGGCTCCATGCACACTGTTTGGATAAGAAATGCTGTACGCAGGCGTTCAGCAGAACACGCATCCAGCAAAACATGCATCCTTCAGAAATCGTTTGGTGTGAAGTGATCTAATGCTCTGTCTTCAAATCCTCATTTTCGGTTTTCTGAAACTCATATAATGCCAATTTCTAACTTAATTGTAGAAATGGGAATTTTCCTACATTAACTGAGTGGGACAGATTATAGAAACCTACTGCATATTATTGTTCCTAAACTGTGTTCCATGGTGGTTTTAGTTCTACATATAGAGTTTTGTGAGCTTAAAAGAAAAAAAAAAGTGCAGTTTTATTAAGTTGAATTTTTTAAAATTTAAGCTGTATATCTAAGAGCACTTAAGAGATAAATGCATGGTACACAAAGGAAAATGGGATTTCTCCTTTGTTTCCTGTAAAACAAAGTGTTGTTTCTTATTTACTCCAATCAGACAGACTTGTTGGGGGACAGAGTATGTGTGCATTGGTGACAAAATACCAATCAACTGGATGTGATAATTCTACCACCATCCAGAAAGCTGTTTCCCAGAAAACCTGGGACATTTCCTCAACTTGTATTCAGACAAAGTATTTCACCATTAAGTGAGAAACAATGTAAGCATCCAGCTCCCTCAGAAAACACTGAGCAAGCAACCAATGAACAAAAACATAATGCAAATCATTCCCACGAAGACCAGACCTGAACAAGCCTTGCTTTTGGGGGGAATCTTTCTTAATGGCTTCTCTGGTGTCTAGTAATGTCACCATGCAGACAGAGCAGCTTTTCTGACAGGAGGGATGCTAACCTGCCATCTTTTCTTAGTCCAGTAGTCTATTTCCCAGATCTTTTAGAATTTTAATCATAGAATCATAGAATGGTTTGGGTTGGAAGAGACCTTCAAGATCACCCAGTTCCAACCCCCTGCCATGGGCAGGGACGCCTCCCACTAGACCAGGCTGCTCAAAGCCCCATCCAGCCTGGCCTTGAACACTTCCAGGGATGGGGCATCCACAGCTTCTCTGGGCAACCTCTTCCAGTGCCTCACCACCCTCACAGTGAAGAATTTCTTCCTAATATCTAATCTAAATTTCCCTTCTTTCAGTTTAAAACTGTCACCCCTCATCATCTCGCTCCACTCCCTGATAAAGAGTCCCTCCCCATCTTTCCTGTAGGTCCCTTTCAGGTACTGGAAGGCCACTATAAGGTCTCCCTGGAGCCTTCTCTTCTCCAGGCTGAACAACCTCAAGTCTCTCAGCCTGTCCTCATAGCAGAGGTGACCCAGCCCTCTCATCACCTTCGTGGCCCTCCTCTGGAGTCATTCCAATGGGTCCATGTCCTTCTTATGTTGGGGACTCCAAAGCTGGACGCAGTACTCCAGGTGGGGTCTCACCAGAGTGGAGCCAAGGGGCAGAATCACCTCCCTTGACCTGCTGGCCATGCTGCTTTTGATGCAGCCCAGGATGCGGTTGGCTTTCTGGGCTGCGAGCGCACATTGCCGGCTCATGTTGAGCTTCTCGTCCACCAGATGAGAATAAATGAATATTTATGAACTGTCTGTTCTGCTGACAAATGTGGTTGAACTTGGTGAACAAGGTTAAATTTATTGGCAAGCTGGGATATATGACAAAATAACATGACTACAGGCCAAATAAAACCCTTCCCTGCACTCACATCCCCTATCTCAAGGATGATCTTCATCCCTTAAAGTGAGAAATGCCAGAAATACCTTGAAATTTATTATAATGCTGCTGTTTTCAGGTCCAGGGCAGATGCAACTGTGATAGTGATGGTGGCAATTCCACCAACAGACATCTTCTTGTCTTCTCACCCAAATTCCGGGCTGTTTCTGAGCTGCTGCTTGGAGGGATGGGGAGTGTGTGGAGCTTCAGCTTCTTCCCTTTACCTCCTGCCCCCACACCTTAAACCTACCAGGGTTGCCAGGCTGCAATCAGAATTTGCACAATTTCTTCAAGTTCTCTTGGGTACATTGATATGATACCGTGATCGTTTTTTGGCTGCAGCATGGAAGTAATCTGTGAGTAGCATCAGTGGTCTGGGAGGCTGCAGCTGACAACATTCTGCCTGCAGGTCTCTTTGCATTTGCAGAACTGGGGTCTCACCATCTCTTGACTCACTTGGTAATTAGTGAGGACCACTATGGACAGCCTGTCCTTCTAGCCTCTTCCCAGCCCCAGTTGGGTTCTGCAGCCCTTCACTGTCTCTCCTTCTCCAGGTACTAGCTGAAAGTCATCTTGCAGATGACAGCGC
This sequence comes from Larus michahellis, assembly GCF_964199755.1. Classification (NCBI taxonomy): domain Eukaryota; kingdom Metazoa; phylum Chordata; class Aves; order Charadriiformes; family Laridae; genus Larus; species Larus michahellis. Next base: position 121,616,426 of record NC_133898.1, read on the forward strand.
AGAGCCGGCCATCTGACATTTACAGATTTTCAAAGGAAAGATTAATTAGAACCTCATTTGGTGTAGATTTTTACCACTGAACAAAACTTTTTGTTGATTTTCAAATACATTTGTTATTTGTTAGACTCAATTTTTCCAACAGCATTGTGAAGATAAATAGATTGTAAGTACCTACCAGTAATTTGTGGATCCTGTATGTTCACTGTACTGATGAAGTTCAAAAGTGCAATAATTTCAGATCCCAGCTGAATCACAGCCATCAGTTACAGTAGTTCTCAAAATGCACATCTGCACTTACCAATAAGCAGGAAAAGACTTAGGAAGGATGACTTCTCAGGTCAGGAAGTGTCACGGAATCCTATATTTTTGTTGGCATTTTTTCCCAAGGTCAGTGTTATTTTTTCACTCATAAAATCAGTTCCATCTCTCAGGATAGGACTAATGCTGCCAGTATTGTGAATCAGCTCTGCTACTTGTGTCTCCGCAATGGATTTCTTCTACAGCGAAGACCAAAAAGTACAGGTGAACATGCATGAAGCGGGGCTTACTGTGCCATAAGCCTTGACCTTGAACCACATCTTGTTCCTCAATACCAGCAAATCAGTAGTTCATTCACAGCTTTCCTATAAAAAAGATAAATATGATTAAAGCAGGATCAATAAGTTGAGAGCAACCTGTATTCATGATTGCAAGTTGGTTTTTTTCTTATCTTCTGTTATCGCCTTTTATCCCCTCAGGATTTCTGGTGGATTATCGTGACTAAAGAAAACTTACAAATACTTTGCTTCAGGTTTCATTAATTCTTTTTTACTGTAACCTATATATTCCATCAAAATGGTCTCAATATGTTTTAATGTGGCAACTTTAAACAATTTTGGCTTTTTAAAAACAAGGTAAAAGCAGTCTATCGTAAAAAATTTAAAATGAAAACAACTGTGGAATTTTGATTCTTTGTGAAAAAAGTTTTCATTTTTATCATTGTCACTAATATGCATATCCTGGATAGATCTTTTAATAACTAGAACAGACTGAAACAGTCTAAAATTTTAAAAATGGAAAGAGATCATGATTATATTTATTGGTGTGCTGAGTTATAGATATTAATGGAAATTAGTTAGTCTGAACATTTTCCTCAAGAAATAGGAAAATAGAGTAAAAATAGACTCCTCCATTTGTTACAAAATATCTTACAAGGATTGATACTGTAATTACAAGTCTTGCATAACCTTGTGTGCCAGTAGTTATCTTACTGGGCTAAGCACATTTGACCGATGAAGTTGAAGAAGTCAAGCAAACGTTTTGCAAAACAAGTCAAAGATCTTCTCAGCTGAGCCATGGGGGTGGTTGAAGTCCTGTCCTTTGGGAGAGGGGGGGCTAGTTACAAGCCTTCAGTGTAGATGTTTTTGAGTAATTTCCTTTTTGACTTCCATAAATCATGCAGTACTTTAATTGCGAATGCATTATCAGCAGACCGTGGCCTAAGCAGGATTATGGATTTTCATTTGTCCGTAAGATTAGCCCATGCTTTTGTAGTTTACTTAAGATCCTTTCAAATGTTTTTCTCTTATCTGTAAACTGTAATAGTGATTGCATTTCAGGCTGCTTAATTATTAATCTTTATTTAACAAATGTAGTAATTAGATATTATTTGATATAGAACATACTTCTGTTAAACACTGAGTTCATTTTCTGGCTAAATGAAATGAGAAGTGGGAGAGGAAAAGACAAATATTGGACTTTTCTCATTTAAGCCTCTCTTTTTCCAGCTTCACAAAGTAGTTGTAAAAATTGATTCATTTTGCAAACTTATGGTATTTTACAATGACATTTCCATCCAAAATACAATTTGTCTGTAAGTTCTAGAACTGCTCTTTTCAGCCTAGTTTGAAATAGGATGATTGGTTCAGATTGATCAAGTAAGTCTCATAGTATTAATTCTGTTAATTAAGTTATTCCAGATATGCTGAATCCAGCCCATGCAGTCAGGGGGCTTCAAAAACAATTGTTTGTTTTTTAGGAGTCTTTCAGTCACAGGAAAGTGGAATAATCTGCTCTTCACAGCCATGATGTGTAGAAGAAGTACCCAGTGTAACTTGCAGTGAGGGACAATTTTGTTAAATATTGGGGAAAAAAAGCCACAGTGAAGGAGTGGATCAAATTTTCTGGAGATGCTGTAGAGTCCTGGTCAGTGGAGGATTTAAAACCAAACATGCATGTGTCTGTCATCGTGGATATATGGACCCTGCATGGGCACGTAGATATGTTAAATGTTCTGTTTATATCATTTGTGGCCATTTTTTATGTAATCCTCTGGTTTTATGTCCTCTTCCTGAGCCACTCTCAGATAAGCAGTAGGGTACTTAGTGGTGCGGTGTGGAAAGAAGTATGTGCAGAAGGAAGTATGTACTGCTTCTGAAGCAGTATCGGAAAGAAGAGTAATAAATGAGAATGAGCCGGAGCTCACAGTATATGTAACAGATATTGCTTGTAGCACTTAACATACCACTGGTAAATATTTAGAATTTAGTCACGTAAAGGGTATAAAAACTAGACCAGAAAAACTCACCAGATCAGCATAGTAGGGGAGACATGTTCCTTCAAAGACACTGGAAAAGAACAATTCAATCTGCAAAAGCTGGTCAGGGGAAAGGTAGGCAGCAGGCCCTTTTCCAGCATAAGACTCACCAAATGGTGATGGGGAAATTAAATTTTCTGTTTCAAGGCAGGATTTGTGATAACGCAGTTGGATGGAAGTGTCCTCAATAGGGGTGGTCTGCGTGGAACAGGGAATGGGATTTGGTATCGTCCTTCGCGGACTCCAGCAGCCATCCCTCATGAGATAATATTTAGAATTTAGAGATGATTAAGCTAGTTGAAAGCTTGCCTTTGCTCAGCTGGTTTTGCTGTTGTTTATATTTGCTGTGCTTGTATATTTTATGACTTGGATAAGTAAACAATAAAATCTGCCTTAACTCTATTTTATAATTTTAGTCATAAATAATATTTTGGACATATTTTGGGATCCTGCTGGGTTACAAATTAGCCTGCCTGCTGCTCTTCTGTATCAGCATTAATGCCATCTACTTTCCATCGAGCAGCGCCAGAGGTACTTGGAGGTCATCCACTCCAATGCTAACAAGTTTCGGTTCCTGTCTCATGTTGAAAACTGGTGAAGATGTTATATTTCAAGACAGGAGTATGCCTTGGAGAAGATATTGCTGGCAACATCATCTACGAGCTAATCAGCAAAGATCAAGTGTCTGCTGCGAAATTTGCAGGGTCTGCATGATTTTTTGCCTCTAAATATCCTGGCCCAAAGTTTTAATGTAACTGCTTATTAGTCAAAACAATGAGAGGAGCTTTCAGGGACTGGATGCAACGCACTCAGGGCCCTGTGAGAACACTGACACTTAAGTAAAGCCATGTGAAAGAGGAACAGTTAAAAGACTGTACACAGCCTCAGGACCCTCAAGACCAAAATAGAATTGTCATGGAGATGGGTGTCTACATACACAGATACATGTTTATCGAAGGACAATGTAGGGGCTGAACTTACTCTAAGATTTATGTTTGGGTGAGGAAAAGGTTGTCTTGCAGAGCTGTGAGGATGGAAGGAAAGGATCTCCCCTTCGGTGAGGGGATTTGCTGAAAAGAGTGGGCTAGAAAACAAATGCAAAACAATACAGTGATTGAGCGCAGATCATGCACAAGCAGGAGAGGGGAACACCATCAGCACAGAAACTGTACGTGTAAAATAAAGTACCCTGCCATGATAGAAGTAGCATGGAAACATAGAGAGAGGTTGGGATCATTGAAATCAGGGTTAAAAATCCTAATGGCTTCACTGGAGCTATACGTTTTATCCATTTTTTTTGTAAAGATATTTTTTCACCTGATTATGTATTCAGTCTGACCTTCTGAAAAGGCCAACTTTTCTGATAAATGCATGTGGCCAGAGAACATCTGTTACTGAAGCAAAGTTCCCTTGCCCTTCCCTTCCCTTCCCTTCCCTTCCCTTCCCTTCCCTTCCCTTCCCTTCCCTTCCCTTCCCTTCCCTTCCCTTCCCTTCCCTTCCCTTCCCTTCCCTTCCCTTCCCTTCCCTTCCCTTCCCTTCCCTTCCCTTCCCTTCCCTTCCCTTCCCTTCCCTTCCCTTCCCTTCCCTTCCCTTCCCTTCCCTTCCCTTCCCTTCCCTTCCCTTCCCTTCCCTTCCCTTTGTCCATGTGTGTTTATGTGAATGTTATGTGTATGTTATATAATAAATAAATGTAATGCACAATTTTTGATACACGATACATAGTTGTCATTGAAATAGATGGTTATAGAGCTGTGCATGTCTGCTGGTAGGATCACAGAGGAGCTGAGCAGGTCCTACAAGAGGCAGGCGCCAGTTCCCAGACGATGGTTTATTGCCCTGTAAACCAGCAGAAGGCGCATCTCCTTCCATAGGCCAGAGATTTTGGTGTTTCTTCACAGGAGGACTAAGAAGAGATGCCTGTATTCATGAGCAACATAGTTTTGAATAGAAATTTCAAACTATGAGAAGTGGTGTAAAGCTTCAAAGCAATCAGTCACCAATAAAAATTCAGGTGATAAGTGTGTTTGAAACATCCAGGACAGGAAGAGCTGTTACAGCATGGGTTATTTTAGAAGCCTCATGCTAATGTTTTGTGCTTTGCGGTCTCTGCTAAATGAAGTCACATAGCACCTACAGGCAGGATTTCAGAAGGACATGAAAATCCACTTCTTTGATCCATTTATCCATCCACTTCTCTTCTGTTGAAGTATTCATGCAAAACACTTTGTTTCCGTGTTTTTCCCTCTTCCACTAGACTCACCACAGTATCACACATCCTGAAATGAACAAAGAAGCACGATGCAGCTGATTCCTTACTGCATACTGAATGTTTTTTGCAGATATCGATCGACCCTGTGCAAAGTTGAGAAATGTGTTTAGTCCAGGTTCATCAATTTGGAGCAACTGTTTAGGAGGCCATCGCTCCTGGAGATACCTCCAGGGTCTGGGGACGTGACTCACCCAGGGGATCTCGGTGGACTCCAGCGGTCTCTCCTGTTTGACTTGCTGAGTGAAAATGAGCGAATGGAGGTAGTGGAATCCAGGTCAGTGCCTCGCATGTCATTTGGTGGTCTTTCAGTTGTTGATTGCTTTCTCCATCGTAAGGTCTTTGATTTTAATCGGATCATTGTGTGCACATATGGATATTCCTGGTGGCCTAACCAGTGAACATAATTAAAAGAAATGATTGCCTTTCACTTTAAGCAAACATCTGGTTTTACTTGAAACAAGATGACTTAGCTGTTTCAGAAACATTCTTGTAACCCTGGATTCACATTTTCATCTTAAAATATATATTTTCTCTGTTCAAGCAGCATGTTAATGTAAACACTATATATAACTGACAACCAAAATTTTCAGAAGTATTTGGTGCTCTGAGCATTAGTGAAACCACAAGAATTATTACATTTTTGATTTGATCTCTGTAAATCTGTTTCAACAGTCACTCTGATTTAAACAATTATTCTGATTTATACTCCAAGAACTATAATTTGCAGAAAATGTAACCATGTGAAAACATGTTTTTGTATAGTATATCTTGGCAACCTTGTTTTGTTGTGATGTCATTGCCTTAGGTTTCATGGAAATACTGAGGGAATAAAAGGAAAACAAGACCCTCTCTTTGAAGTATATTCGCATATCCCCTCTCTCCACCCCTAAAAAGGTTTTAATGTCTTTTTTCCATAATGACACTGAGTTTTCTGTTATTGCTTGACTGACATTATAGTCAGAAATGTACTGAAGACTCTCATGAAAGGAATTTAATTGAGAGGGAAGGATTTGTCACCTTTCACTTCTCCCTATCAGGTAGGAATCATCACTTGTATAAGCAGCTATTTTGAGATCCTGGGGTTCTTTGCTTTCATGTCATTATGGTAATGCCAGATTCTAAACAGTTAAACACAGGCACGTATGCAAGATACACAGAGCAGAGAAAATGAAATTTCAGACCATTTATCAACAGCAGAAGTAACATTGGAGCTTTCTCCATTAGAGCTCTATCTAATCTGGTTTATTGTAACATCTGAGGGAAGATGACTGGTGCTTTATTAAACCAATAGCTCTCATTCACTTCATCACATCTGCTCTTTCTAAAAAAAAATAAAATAAAATAAATACAAGGTTATTAAGAGTAGCCCTTCATTATAAAAAGCATACGTTACAGATACGTACAATAGAATGAAAAATGGCAAAAGAAAATGTCTTCATATGGAAACAATCCATCTGGATACACCTAGATATGGCATATGGGGATTTCCAGTACTATTAAAAAGGTTATCCCTAGTACAAGATATTAAAAATATGCCTTGTATGATTTAGGGATTTTAAACATCTCCAGTGTTTTTACTGAAAGAAAGGAAAAAGAAAGAAAGGGGGGAGAAAAGGAAAGCATCGCATTCGGAAACATGTCTAACGGGCTTCACATTTTTCTTCTTTCCAGCACCAACAAGAAAACACATCAGAGACAAGCTCATGCCTGTCAGATGCGATCATATGCTAAAACATATGACAACACTTGCTAATTTCATTTCCCCAGCACGTGCATTGGTGCGTGTGTCTGGCTGGTGTGTGTCTGGGATATTTGAAAACAGCAGCTTTTTCTTATCTGCTTAGTTGCACAATAAGAAATTTTCCTATGGGGGCTGATTCCGCACTCTTAAAGCTGAGCAATTTCATTGGTTTCGATGTATTCCTTACCTGATTAAGAGTGTAGCAGAGAACTGAGCTATCATAACCGACCCTGTAAATATCATCGGCTGCAGTGCTTGACTACTGTGAGTAGTCCCTTTCGGCACTCTCTACCAGGCATGGGACTAGTCAAGTAATGCCCTTTGACTAGTACTGAGTCTTCATAAGATCAGACCATTACTAGGTTTTATTTTTTTTCTTTTTCAAGGATAAAGTATCACAAGTAGTTTATGAGTTTATGTGTTTGCTATTAAGTAACAGATTTTATTTAGTCTGTCTTCACAAACCTACTTTTCAATATATTATTATCGAAAAAAAACCCTTCATTTTCTGAATTGGCAACTATTTCAACTCCACCTGCAAAAGTAAATGAGCAAAATGAACATTGGACATGACCTCAGCGCTAGTCATATATCATGTTCTAACTATTGAAGGCAATGTTTTATAAATCTCTACAGCTATATCCATAGATTTGAGTAATTTACCATATTTCCTTCAAAATGCCAATCACGGACTGTGTCTCTAGTAAATTTGGTTCTTGGTACAATAAATAAAATTAATGTTCATGTATTAAGAAGAGTTACTGTAAATTATTGCTCCCTCTTTCGGGACTATTGCTTTAGCAGTTGGTGTAGGAAATGAAGTCGTTTTGGGGAGTAGGAAACAGCAAGAGTTGTAGAGTACATTTGAAACTTAGGTTTAAGCTGATCTCAGCCTGCCTCCGCGTTAGTCATTTCAAGGTCTGCTGCAGGTGGTCTTCACACAGAAGCTCAAAAGAGTCCATTTGTGCCAAAACGCGGAGCTGGGAAGGGTAAGTGATGGAGCATTCACAGGGAACAATAAAGCTTTCATACTATGGAGAGAGTGAAGAACCAAGCTGAGCAACTTGGAAAAGTGTTGGTGAGTAGAAGGTAAAAATAGGTAAAAGCGTAAAAAAAACATGTAAGAAAAGGAAGAACAGGCTGTGTCTTTGGACAAACTTGGAGAGTTTTCAGAAAAGACCCTGTTAAACTGCTTTTGTTCTGCTAAAGTATTCTTCATAAAATAAGTATAATCAAATCCCAGCTGAAACAGCATTGTCAGTATTGACAGTTTTTCCCAGTTCTACCACAGTTGAAATTCCTCATTAATTTTAATTGTTATTGCACCCCCAACTTTCTAATTTCTCCTTTTTCCCAGTTCCATCACTTTCTCCAAAGCTGGCTTTCTACCTTGCTGGAGCTTAAAACTGAGGGTGAAATCTTGGCGCTGCTGAAGTTAATATAAGTTTGGCCTCCACAGTGAGGTCTGGATTTTACATAGATGTGTAAGAAGTTCTGTGGAAGAATTCATGCCTTCGCTCAGGCATTTGGCAGTTAGGTATTGAAGTGTCTTTCTTTCCACTGACCTACAAGGAGCCCCATTTGTTATTTGAGATGAGGCATTTACCTTGGATTGCAAAGTGTCATTGTTACTGTTTTATTCTGAATTTCAGTAGTTAATTGCCTAAGGAGGAGCTATGAAATTAATATGATTGTGTCCTCCAAGCTTTGTGTAAACCTGGGCTAGAGGAGGTAGCAATCCCACCAGACATGACAAACATGGGATGAAGGCAAAGTAGTAGTGCAGACAAAGTGTAAATGATGTTGTGGTGGCAAACATCAAACAATTTTCATGACTTGTGAGAGCTAAGGTCACAGAAAATTATGGTTATCTTTGACTATTGTCTTCACTATGATTCCCCAAAGAAGACCCGTCTAGTTGTCCTGGACCACAGGTTTGCATGAGAAAGGTGGAAGCAAATGGAGTCAGGAGATCCCATTTTGCATAGGAGAAAAGTGAACTCTGAAAATTGTCCACTTTCAAACAAACTGCATTTGAAGATAATGGTTGCCGCTTTGCCAGCATCTTCTGGCTGGGCAGTTTGCTGTTCCTCCACTTTGTGGTTAAGCTGGGAGTCATACTGTAGGGGTCAGGGAGTCAGGGCAGAATAAGGGATCAGATCTTATAACTCATCCTCAACCAGTAAAAACTACTTACTGCATCCCTTAGTGCAGCAGCCTAGATTTTGTTCCATAGATATGGCTTCATCAAAGCAAAGCAAATTCAGCAAACAATTCATCATGATTTTAGTTGTGTTACTCTTGCAGTGGAAGCTAACTACATGCTTAGATTTTTGCTGAATTAGGGTCTAATTCTGCTGTTGTCTTCTCAGCCTGTATTTAAAACAAATTTGTAATTAAACCATGGAAAAAGAGCCTGAACATTACATAACTGATATTCCATGTGACAAACGATGAATTTTCCTGTAGAACTTGCTTGGCGTAAGTAGCATGTGTAGTGTCATTTCCAGGTGACAGATTAACAGTGGTACAAGGAGTTTGCTGAGTAAGAGCATCAGAACAAGTACATGAATGAAAGACCAACAGTGTCATTCAGCTGTGGCTAATGGAGAATTATTGCTGCTTTAATAGCAGGACTCTCTTCACGAAACTTAAATTTCAATAATGGGAAAAAACCCACAATATTTGTAAGGCTCAGAAACACTAATTTTGGCATCTTCAAGTGCTATTATTGCTACGGTACAGTATAGTCAAGTGTAGAAAGTAACTGTATGTTGTCAACAGGCTATAGTGTACATAACCATGTTTTTCACTAAGCAAAAGGAATCTAGCTGAGATACTTGGAGTACCCCAACACAGGCTGAGCTGAAGATTTGTTGGTTTGCTGTTTCCACACAAGAAATCGGTGAGTGGAGTCACACAAGGGAGCTGACTGCACTACTTGGAGAAGAGGAGGCTGTGGGGAGATCTCATTGCCCTCTACAACTCCCTGAAAGGAGGTTGGAGAGAGGTGGGTGTTGGCCTCTTCTCCCAGGTGAAGAATGACAGGACCAGAGGAAATGGTCTGAAGTTGTGGCAGGGGAGGTTTAGATTAGATATTAGGAAGGATTACTTTACTGAAAGAGTGGTCAGGCACTGGAACAGCCTGCCCAGGGAGGTGGTTGAGTCACCATCCCTAGAGGTGTTTAAGAAACATCTAGATGTGGCACTTCAGGGCATGCTCTAGTGGCAGAGATTGTAGGTTGTTTGTTTGTAGGTTTCTTTGTTGTTTTAGTTTGTTTGTTTGTTTGTTTGTTTTTGGTGTGTGTATGGTTGGACTCGATGATCTCAAAGGTCCTTTCCAACCATGAAGATTCTGTGATTCAATGATTCTATACTGAGGTTGTGGGTCTGAAAATTTTTATAACCTACTCTCTATGCAAGATAAAATTCACTCTTTCACTGGGTTTTTAGGGCTTCTGAAGTTTAGCAGAGCTCATCATGGGTACGAACTCTGTGATTAACACTAGAACTAAACCAGCATGGGATTACAATGCACGAAAACTGTTGCTGTTGCAATGATATGTGTGGTTAAAATGGGTATGGAGTATGTGTAGGGCTGATGGAAGCATTTGTACCATTTGTTACATTGACGTAGAAGCAGAGGGCAAAAGCAGCATCATGCTCCGCAACATGACATAAGAGAGGCTGTGACATTCTGCTACTATGATGAACAAGTCTCAGTTATTGAATATGGCTAGAAAAATTGACATCCTCACCAGATACATCATAGAATCATAGAATCATAGGGCTGGAAGGGACCTCTGGAGATCATCTAGTCCAACCCCCCTGCCACAGCAGGGTGACCCAGAGCAGGTCGCACAGGAACGCGTCCAGGCGGGTTTGGAACATCTCCAGAGACAGAGACTCCACCACCTCTCTGGGCAGCCTGTGCCAGGGCTCTGCCACCCTCAGAGTAAAGAAGTTCCTCCTCATGTTTAGGTGGAACTTCCTATGCTCAAGTTTGTGCCCATTACCTCTTGTCTTGTCACTGGGCACCACTGAAAAGAGCCTGGCCCCATCCTCCTGACACCCACCCTTTCAGTATTGATAAGCGTTGATAAGATCCCCCCTCAGTTGTCTTTTTTCCAGACTGAATTCCAGACTGATTTCCAGATCATGGAATATCCTCTTCTCATTAAAGCCATGCATACAGTAGACCTGTGCTTATACTGGCTTATTGCCCTGTCATGTAGGAAGGGGAGTGTGGAAGAGTGGTTTGAGACACTCGTGCGCCTGTATGCACGCCAGGCTGTACGTGTAATATTCCTTGCAGTGTGAAAATTACACCCTGCATTCTTCACAAGGGAACCTATTAATGTGGTATGCTGATGAGCCATTTAACGCTACAAGGCAAGCAGAGGCTGAAAACATCGCAACCGTGAAGAAGTACCGGGGCATCGGTGGATGGGAAAGTGAGGAGAATAATTGGTTATGGCCTTTAGCAGGCAAGTCACAGTTCCCCCACTGTCCTTCTGTTTGCATTAACGGGCACCGATTGCGTTCACAGGTCTGCACACCAAATTCGCGTTCTGGGACGGGAACATTAATTTATTTGACAGCACCGTGTGGAAGCGGTGCGGCGGTTTCACTTTCCCCGTCCATAATCGGCCTTTTCCGTTTGTATGGGAAACAAACCACTTCTGTGAAAAATCCCCAAATCTCTCGGTGAGTCAGGTCCAAGCTGGAGTACATTAGCATACCTCCATTAGTGTTAATTGGAATTTAGACAAGCTGAAGGTCAAATGAAGCAAACTGTGATCTTAAGCCCCCAGAACAAAGAAAGAGAAACAAGAGGGCAGGTACGTTGTCTGAAATATGGCCAAGTTATTTAATAAACTAACTGAAATTTAAATTGGTATCCTTTTAAATTTGGCAGTTTTGTTCGATACTGTGCAAGCATGAGAATTTTGTAACACTGCATTGGGCGAATCAGTCCCGTTTTTTTCGGATAACGCCTTAAACTGTTTCACCTTGTGAGTGGGCAGGTCTGACGCAGAGGCCCCTGTATCCAAGTATCCTGAAAGATATTGCGTATGTCCTCCTGGTTGGCTCCTTCAAGACCTGAAGAGGCTTCTGTGGCCACATTGTGTGATATGCTACAAAGAGCACTATAAAAAATTACTCAAGTCAGGCCTGGACCACTTGTGTTACCCATGTGTGAGCTGAGGCATGCCGCCGAGAAGACCGTCAGGCTTGAATCAAAGGATGGAGGGTCTGTCCTACAAAAGCTGTTTCAAACATATGTTGTTCTGGTGGGGTAAATTGTTTGTCTCGCTTCTACTCTGAATATTGGCCGAGATTTTTCGAGTTGGGAGCGCATTTGCACTGCAAATATTTATTCCTCAGGTGAAATCGAGCATTTCTAAAATAGAGATATTGTGTCCCTTCCATCAGGCCTGAGATGTGCCGCTTGCACACAGTCCTTCGCACCTGTTTGCTAACGGGTAAGCTGACAGCATGCCCTGCAGAAACAATTGCAGCACTTAGCCTGCTTTATGTTATCTGTTTAAACTTATTGTAAATGACGAATCAGCCAGGATAACAATAAAAATAAAGCTGCTCCTGGCTCCCAGGACTATTCTATTCAGTCCTAATTCCTCTAACTATGCATTTGCATTACAGGTGCCTCATACACACATATCTATACAGTAGATATATATTTCCATATTTGTGAATTGTCTTATACATATAATTTCCTATATATAGTAAACTATATTTAACACAAAGAGGGCCTGACTGATTCCCATTCTTTCATTCTGGCAGAGGAGCATCATGTCTTGGGCTAAACGAGGAAACTTTTGACGTTGACCTACTTTTTTTGGCCTTTCTGCAGTTATTGTTATTACATGTGTGTTCAGAGGTGCAGGTTTCTCTTTGTGCTCAGGCTTTGGATTGGGTGACTATAGCAGACATGAAGTAAAAACACCTTGGCTTTTCTGAATTTTAATCTTTTTGCTTTAAGGGAATTCCTTTCCTTTCAGTGTGTCACAGCCTGCTCCGGTTTTACTGTCATCATTACCAGTCCGCTAGGCAAAAAGAACTAAATGACTCAGATATTTCACAAAACTCAACAAATATCTCCCAGCTTTCACCCTTTTGACCTCCTTTGGCCCCAACTAGTGTGACCCTAAACTTATGATTTATAAGAATCCAGTCTCAAGAATCTGTTCAACTCTTAATTAATGTACTGTACCTTTAATGTCACCTATCTGAATTGGATAATTACAAATTAACTTAGGTAATAAACCTGATCCAAGAAAGCGTTTTACAAGCACTGAAGCAAAGTGAAGCCTCTTTACAGAGAATTATTAGAGAGAAACTTATACTGATGAAAAATTAAAATACAATGCAAAACTGAACTTTTTGAGATATATTAAACGGCTGCATATTTTATATATTAAACCACAGAATATTCCATAAAACAATGGTGCCCTCTTTAATGAAATTCTATTAAAGAAACAGACCTGTCAAGGGAACACATTTTTATATCCAGTTAGGTTTTGTATTTAACAGATTCCCACTTTGTATATTTTTCTGTGGTAGCTGCTAAGTAAAGTATATATACTCTTGAATATTTGCTTACTTCTGGAATGGGAAATTTCCACACAGTTTAGTGATTTAAGAACTGATTCTAATCTAATAAAAGAAAACCCTTTGGGAATACTTAATGTCACTCAGTCTGTGGAACAACAGCCCTTGTTCATTTAGGGCATCATCCAGTTCCCAGAGCCTTTTCACAGATTTCAGGGGGGGCTGAACTGCACCCTGGAGCCACCAGTGTGCCAAATTGCTGACCTGACTGATGCTCGGGCTTTGTTAGACCTTCTGAAGAACCGCTCTGGGAATTTATCACCTTTCAGTGGTTACTCAGTCACTCTTTCTTGCTTTCTTAAGTAGATTAATAATAAAGGAGACTAATAATGAAGGTAGTCAAAGTTCAGAAAGAAGCACAGGAAGGTTCGGATAGATCATCATGTCCCTGTTCCTTGACAAGCTACAATACATCTGGGGTGCTCCCACTGGCTGTGAACATACTGTTCGCACGTGGAAAGGGCAAGGTAACGCAGCTTGGCTGCCAGGGACAGAGCATTTAAAGCTAAATTACATTATATTTGCAATAGGGAAGGCTGCGTGCTTGGAGAACTGCAGCAGCTCCACTGATACCTTTTAACTTGCTGAGTAGCTGTCGACACATGGGCTTTGGACACCCCTCAGGTTCATAATGCTCCACTGGCCATGCATACAGGTAGTTGCCCCTTAAAAGGTTTTAAAAAAGAACGTACCTGAAATAGCAAGTCACTCACACAAATCCTGTCCCTAATATCAACAATCACGAGAGAATGCAGCCTTTCTTATGAGGACAGGCTGAGAGAGTTGGGGTTGTTCAGCCCAGAGAAGACAAAGCTCTGGGGAGACCTTATAGCAGCCTCACAGGATCTGAAGGGGGCTACAGGAAAGCTGGGGAGGGGCTGTTTGTGAGGCCATGTGGTGATAGGATGAGGTGTAACAACTTCATACTGGAAGAGGGTAGATTTAGATAAGATATCAGGAGGAAATTTTTTACTATGAGAGTGGTGAGACACTGGCACAGGTTGCCAAGGGAAGCTGTGGATTCCCCATCCCTGGAAGTGTTCAAGGCCAGGCTGGATGGGGCTTTGAGCAGCCTGGTCTAGTGGGAGGTGTCTCTGCCCATGGCAGGGGGGGTGGAACTAGATGACCTTTAGAGGTCCCTTCCAACCTGAACCATTCTACGATTCTGTGATTCTGTGCAATACTTCTGGATAGCAAGACTGATTAGGAGTTTGAAAGCCAAAGGGCAGGCAAAGTTCATAAATTTCTTCCCAGTTACAATAAATAAATATCAGCAGATTAGAAAATATATTTTGCCACTCATAGAATCACAGAACAATTTACATGTGAAGGTCATCTGGTCCCATCCCCTGCCCAAAGCAGCGCTGAATCCAAAGCTGGACCATATTGCTCAGTGCCTTTTCCTAAGAAGGTTACGAATGTATCCACAGATGGAAATTTAACAACCTTTTCATGGTATTGGTTTCTAATCAACAATTATGATAAATTAGCAATGTTTTCTGAAACCCTAGCCTGGTAGATAAAATTTTTATTTTTAGCCTCTGGACTGAAACCCAGAGTTCAACCTCAAACCTGATACAGGGTTTCATTTAAAGATTTTTTTTTTTCTGAATGATTGAAATAATTCAAAATGTCTTTGCAACTTACATCCACAAACAGGGTTCCAATCTGAGTAATGTATTAGGCATAATTTTAATAGTGGAAAGTGCAGAAAACGTGTAAAATACATAGTCCAGATTGTTGTTCAGGTTAAGTCAGCATTTTTTCCTTTGATTTAGTAGCTCGGCAACTTTGCTACCCCTCTCCACCATTTTTCACTGAATTCTCTTCCTCTTCTGTACTATCCTGTTCAGCTATGAGAAACCAGTAGGAATACCTTCACTCCACATCTTTAAACCCATTTTTCATTTTTTGTTTTATCTGCCGTTGTTAACAAAATTTCTTGCCAATGAGTTGCAGAAAGCTAGTTTCTGACGCTTTCATTTACTATGATTCCAGCCATTTTATCACCACCTTAAATGATAATAGAAAGTCAATCAGAAGTTGTCTGCAAATACCTCCCGTAATGCCTGGTTCCGAGCAAGGTGGTTAGTGAGAGTGACGGCTACTTAATGAAAATCAGAGTGTCACTGATGCCACCCAGCTTCCTTTCCCAGGTTCTTGAGATACTTGCTCTGTAAGTAGCACTGTAGGTGTGTGCAAGTATAAGAACTAAATACAAGTACAGCTGCTGCATGTTCTCGGTACAAAAAATGCAGGATGCCACCAACTCTGTAGCTGGAAAATGTCATCTCCTCTGTTCTCCCTTGAGGCCAGACCAGCTTGAGCTGTGTAATCCCTGGTAGACGCTTGTTCTTAAAACTTAACAGCGATGAGGATTCGTAGCCTCTATCTTATAAAATCTATAAAATCTCTATGAAATGTTCTGGCAATATAAAGAGGCCATAAGACACCCATTATACGTATTTCAAGGTCTTCTTACATTGGCATAGTGGATATAAAATATCTATAATATAAATAAGAATTTATTCTAAAGCCTTTACTTATAGAGGATGGGAAACGTTTTTTCTTCGTCAGAGTGTATAAATCCTGAATCATTCAGTGCCTTTGCACAAAACTTACTGACTGGACCACTCCAATACACTGGTACAAGTTACGTTGTACCTCAAGCATTTCCTTCTGTTAAGGGACAGATGAATATTCATACTTGCAAAATTCCTTTGCCATAACAAAACAGCACTTTCCCCGAGGAATGCATACACAAGGGGGATAAGAAGAAAGGAAAAAAGGCATTTGTAGAACAATTTCCCTAACTCAACATTTTCTAGTTGTGCATACATTGGTTTCATTCATCTGTACCTCTGCTGGAGCTGCGCACTTCACTGAAACATCTCATTCTCTTCCCCGCTTTATTTACAGAGAAAGACGAGCCTTAAACCATTTGGTCCAGTTTGGCTGAAATTTTTTCTTAAGTGATTTTTCCTTAACTGTTTGTTTTCATTTCTTCACAGAAGACTTGCAGTATGTGAGATGTTTGGTTGCCAGCAGAGAACCTCAGTTATCAAAGACAATGCCGCTATAGAGTACAAATGTACATTTGTATGGCATTTGGCTCAGTTTCTTCCAGAAGGAGATAAGTGAGCAATTCTCCTTGGGCTAGCCGTTAAAATGGAATCCCCAAATAAACGCGGTAATGAACAAAGCCAGCACTTCTCACAGCAGTGAGGGCAGAACTGGCTGCAGCTTCTTTTATTAGCCCTGTTGGATGGACAAGAGCTTAGAATGAACAGAATAACAGGAAAGGAAACAGACACAGACAGGGCTGGATTCAGGCAATACATGAACAGAAGATCTGTAAGCCTCTATCCCGTCATATCCTTCACATCGAGGGTAACCATACAAAATGGACAATATTAGCTAAGTTTTTGTGGCTATGCTTCATTTCCATTTCTTCCTACTCTTTCAGGTTTTGTATACCTGTTACCCTGACACAAAACTTCCTCGAAGGGTCAACAGTAGGAGACTAAGTTGTATGCCTAAATATAGACATCTAGTGCTATCCTTAGGTGTCCAGGTGTGTGGGGTTGCTCCAGGCCAACAGCCAAACACCTGCCCGCCCACTCACTCATACTCCCCCAGAAGGATGGAGAGAAAGTAGAAGGCAAAAAGACTCACGGATCAAGATAATGATGGTTTAATAGGGAAAGCAAAAGCTGTGTGCATAAGCAAAGCAAAAAGAGGCATTTGTTCACTATTTCCCATTGTCAGGCAGATGTTCAGCCAATTTGAGGAAAGCGGGGCTCTGTCACACGTAACGGTTACTTGGGAAGATAAATCCATAACCATGAAAGTCTACCTCCCATTCCTGCTCCTTTCCCCCAGCTTTTACTGCTGAGCACAATGTCATATGGCATGGGATATCCCTTTGGTCGGCTGGGGTCAGCAGTCCCAGCTGTGCCCCCTCCCAGCTTCTCATGTACCCCCAGCCCACCCTCTGGGAGGCAGAGTGGGAAAGAGAGAAAGTCGATGCTCTGCAAGCTCTGTTCACGAGTAGCAAAACCACTGGTGTGTTAACCAGCACAGTTTCAGCCACCAATTCAAAGAACAGCACCATACAGGTGGCTGTGAAGAAGGTTATCTCCATCCCAATGAGTTGCAGTACACCAGGGTACTCACAGGAGGCTGGAATGTGAGACAGGACCTACTGAAGCCTGCCTGAGGCAACAGGTAAATAGATGACAGGTAGGATGCCCTGAAGCACCTAAGGACAAACAAAGATACCTATTTTAGGCATACCTATGTTATGTATCTACCACTTTAGGCCTTGCCTTTGTCTCATTCCCATGAGATTTTTGCCTTCCATGAAGCCATATTGCTGCATTGTGGTGATCCTTGAGTGATTCCACTGTTGAGCGAAAAAACAGATTCAGAACATAGCAAACACTTGCCAGGAAAATGTACGCGAAGGTATGTGTGTGTGGATATTTATCTATCTAGCCACTGATAGATAAATCATGTTTTAGCCCAGTTGAGCCCATTTCTAATCCTGCCAGAGATGTTGGTATCATATACTGTAGATCACTTATAGAGGCCATGTGTCTTCCACAGCAAACTCTACCTAGGTATGAGGAATATAGGCATAGAAGCATAAAATGGTAAGTAATTTCCAGTCCTGGGACAGGAGTTGGTGTATCTAGCGCAGAGGGGCAGTTTTGACATGATGTCTTTATGTCTACTCTGTTTGCACCTCCGAAACATGTGCTAGCAGCCAGATAGGAGTTTAGATGCTGAACCACTTTTGGGGCTCTTGATTTAAACTGTAAATCCACGTAAACATTATTTCAAGTGGAGAATTTATTTGCTATAAACTATGGAGGTGAATGTAACATACATAGCCCAGAAGAATTACAACTCTTGACATCCTTTTAGTGGCTGGCAGGCAGCATTTCTAGCTTAGTCCTGCTTCAGAAAAGATTTAAGTCAGTCATACTTAATAGCGAGAGAAGAGGAGAAGTGGAATTTACCTGTCTAGACGACTGTATCTGCACAGGGTAGCCCCGTCTGGCAGTATGAAACTCTGGACACACAAGAGAGGGATCTCAAGACTTAATCCCACAGATAAACTGAGCAACCTGATCTAGAGGGAGGTGTCCCTGCCCATGGCAGGGGGTTGGAACTAGATGGTCTTTAAGGTCCCTTCCAACCTAAATCATTCTACGATTTGATGATTCTAAGTTAGCTTTCCATTTCAAAAAGAGGCATTTGTAAGTGTGAGACAATTGCCCTTGACTTGTCCAGGGGTGCCTCTACTGTGTGGAAATACAGCAACCGCACCAGCAAGCCTGGGCCACCCTTCCCGAGATAAGATGGCTCCGGATGCTGCAGGTCAAGGAGATCACTGCCCATGGCCTCTCCCATCTAGGCAGGCCCTTGCTTTCAAACTGTGTGATAATTTACTAGCACCTAAATGCTGTTGAAAAACACATCACTCATAGCTTTAGCACCAGAGTAAGTGTTAAATGTCTGGTAGGAGGTCTATCTGCAGGAACAGGGCTGGTTTTTAACACCTAATTATCACTTTCAAGTGTCCTCTGGCTAGATAATTGAGAACTGCAATATGGAAAGGTTTCAGAAAGATTTTGGAAATGTAATTACCTAGCTAACAGAAAATTAGGCTGTAATAAAGCCTTTTTTCTGTCCTTTTGAAAGTGTTCTCTGTTTTTCCTATTTTCTGGAAACAGAAATTGGCAGAGGCAGGGTCAGTTGTTACACAAACCAGCGACAGTCATGTCTTAGCTCTGTGTAGAAGAGGTCTTGACGTATTTACTGCAAAGCAAGACCAAAAATGACATCAAATGAGACAAGGTACTCAGCAATGATGCATGAGAAGCGGGTGGCAAAACACCATGAAAAAAATGGGGTGGCTTCTTTCTTGCCATCAGGTCTGTCCTTTCTAGGCCGTGTGGGGGAGCTGGGTGATGGCTGTAGAATTCTGGGTGTAAAAGTGTGAAAAGGGCCTGAAAGAGCCACTACCCAGCCCACTGCACGACAGGCAATCCCATTAGAAACTCTTGAGTGGAGGTAGAAATTATTTCTATTCCACCCTCCCCATTTTAACAGTGCTCCACTCCAAAGATTAAAAAGTTGATTAATTTTAATTGTTTTAATTTAATTTGGTTTTAATTTTCTACATTAACTTATATTTATATGAGTTTATATCCATTTATTCTTCTGTCAACATTTTCTTCACTTTCAAGCAGATTTATTTTCCTGATGCCTGTGTTTCTCCCGTAGGTTTAAAGAATAATTACACCTTTGCTCCTTTTGTTTTACAGCTAGACCAACAAGTTCTAGACTGCACAGGTGCTGATTGCATCTTCCTATAAAAACAGACTTTGTTTCTGTCATGTCTTAAATTAATCTTTACTGAACATGGAGACTCAGAAAGGTTTATAAACAACCCCATCACACATCTCTTCCCAGCAACGTTATTGCTGTTCTCTATAGTCCTGCCGGAGCTATTCCTTGTTGTCTAGCATGCTGTGTCAGGAAAACGTTGCTCTGAGAAATTGCCAAGAGAAATCGGAGGAAGAAGCTCCTGGAAGGACTGGTGGTCCACTGGGATCCGGAGGAAATGAGTTGTGAGCTGGAAGGTTGGATGGCTCCTCTCTCACACTGAAGATTAATGGGATAACCCAGCTACTGATTAAAGGCAGCTGAGAAGGGGATTATCAACAGTAAGGGACCAGTTCGCGCACTTGCTGTTTTCAGCATGAGACTTTCTGAAGCTAAGGAGGAGTGAAAAATGTAATATGGAAAGTCAGCATGTTGGTAAAATAGGAGCTGTGACGTGGAGGAGACAGAGATACTTTTCCACCATGCTGTCTAGGTCACACATCTGTGCTCAGTAATTTCCATGATTATCACCACTGACAGACCTGTGCTAACCGGACAGCTAGGGCTCCACATCTTCCCAATCTTATGCTAAAGTCTCTAGAGATTGCTAAAGTGAGCAAGGGCCTCCCCATGTGTATCTGCGACGGCAAAGCCTTGGAATGTCAAAATCGATCCTAAACCGAGTGACAGGATTTATCACAGTCTGATTACAGAAACTTGTGTAACTATGTCAAGTGGCGAACTTCTTTAGATAGCACACAAAGTTCTGTTTCCACTTCAAAATGACCTGAGACCTGACTTTTCTGCAACCTGGATTTTTATGCATGTTATTGCAGAGGCCACAGTATACAAATAACTGTTATAGAATAACAGAATAACAGTTCAGAAAGAAAGATGGTGCTTTAACTAAATCGTAGGGTAATACTGACACTTCCGAGTCAGCAAGTCTGAGGCTATAATGCTGAATCCTAATATTTCCAGTTAGACAGCATTAGAAAAAATGGTGGTGTCAAAAGGACTACTGTTCCTGCGGCTGACAAGGAAACCATTTTGTATAATTGTTTCAGCCTACAGAAGAGGGTAATTCCTTTGGACATTGCTGGGTTTTATTTTCATAAAGAGTGAATAAATTATCTCAGTCCCCTGGATCAGAGGATGTTAAGTTCAAATCCTGTCGCTGGAATAATCGCTACAAAATAGTTCAGTGTTGATTCTGCAATTTGTGGGTAGTTTTGGTGGGAAAGGCATTTTTCCAACTTTGGTCTCTTGATGTGTTGAAATTACAGAAAAACTGAATTGTCAAAAGGGTGGCCAGGATAGTCAAAAAGGCAATTGGCTGAAATATATACAATAAAAAGTAGACGAAATTCAATAAAATACTACCCTGCTGTTTGATTTTCATCTCTACAAAAAGCTGATGACAACTTAACTAGATCTGGCTATTTTTATGACTCTTAAGGTGTCTCCCTTAGAAGTCCTCGGAAATCTCGCGTTGGGTTTCTGCAAAATTTAAAGGTGTTCTCTTTTGAGGTTCTGCTTCACTGAAGCTTAGGGAAAATAATGATCAGTCGTATCAAAACATCTGATGCCTATTACTTTATTCAATGTGGACTTATTTTACTTAATTCACATTTCTATAGGGTTTAAACTTCAGATTTATTAATTTTTTATTTTACTATTATTTTTGATCAATCAATTATTTGGAAAGTGAAGGGCAGGTGCTTATTAGCTTACAAACAACGTTATAAAGAAAATAATAAAACAGTGCAGAAGTGCAGAAATAAGAAAACCCTACCTTTCTAAGGATAAATTATTATTAATGTGTGAGGATATTATGAAAATATTTCTTTTCATGTTCTTCTAGCCTGTCCATCTTTGTCCTTGAAGAACCAAAAAGGTAGTTCTGGGTTTTATGAGGTTTTGTAAGTGTTTTCTTGGGTGCTTTATTGGAAATTACTGGTCGCAGCCAATGCGGGATCACCGCTGTAAACCAGCTATCGGCACGTTACCGCTCTGCCATCGCACACACAGCGGATGCCAAAAGCACGGCAAATGAAATGTCAGTTCATTGGATATGCAGACCGGACTTCTGTTGACTATTGCCTTTTTTTAGGGCAAAAGCAGGAATATCATAGCAAAAATTTTCCCAAGCAAGGTATAAAAAAAATTGATGAGAAAGTTCCTTTTACCCGGCTAATGAGAACGCAGAGAAAAGCCTTTGAGTTAATCCTTGATGATGAAATGGTAATTGCTGGGCCACACCTACCCCGGTGTTGTCTCCACCGGAATGAGTGGGGTTGTATTTACATTAATTTTGCCTTAAGTCTTTTAAAGGGTGGGAACAGGTAAAGCAGTGCTCACTAATGTTGAGAGTTTTTTGTATGTTATAACAAATGACCTTTTTGAATCTTATTGATTTGGCTGGTTTTATGCTAAGCATTTCTGTCGTGGACAGTCCGTTCTCAGCAACCTGCAAAACCGATGTCAGTTACAACAGAGAAGTCATAGAGATTTGAGTGGTGAGTAGCTCACTGTTTTGTTATGGTTGTGGCTAATTACTCTTCAAGCTCTGCTACTTCACAGGGATTTCACTCTTAGGGTCTCTAAACAGAAATCTGTTAGTCTTGGCAGCCTCTGGTCTGCTGTGTAACATTCATCAGTGTCTTTCTCTGGAGTTTCAAAGGCAACACTTACATGTAATGGTTTTGCTGTGAAACAAAACAGAGAAGGAGTATTGTGGTGTTGAAAACACATTTCACAGAGTTGTTACAGTTTTTTTGGAAGGATGCCCTTTATTTAATTAATCTTTCTGCATTTTGTTTTTGCATTTTCCCTCACTGTTTTATTATTCTCTGAAGGACCGGGTCCCCAGAGCTGGCTCCAGGGAAAGGTCTGCTGGATTAGATGGTGGTGCCTTTCACCTGGTGTATTTCCATGAGTCCTTCATGATTAGCAGCGTGGCGTGCAGGCCGACTGTGAACGATCAAATGATCTGTTTTCTTTTCCCTTGAGGTGAACCACATTCGCTTGTATAAGAAAGCAAAACCTCCTCAGTAGACCTGAAAAGCAGCCTACTGCTTTGGAGAGGGCTCTGATAGGCATTGATGTAAAACCCTGACCCCCATTAATGTGATTCTATTGCCATGAAGCCTCCTTTGGACATTTATTTATTAGACATGTATTTATTATATACAGAGGTGATGCCAGCATGCTCTGCTGGATTAAAGCTTGTTGAGCTAAATGATTATTCTAGAAAGATTTATTTTCCTCCGAAGGTAATTGCACACCAGTCCAGTGAAATCAGCACAGTGGAAAATCTCACTCCAGCGCTCTGATGGACTAAGCTGGTGCCATCCACACTCTGCAGACAAGGGCTAAAGAAACTGGGACGTTTTCATAACGTCACTGAATGACAGCTTAGGTGTTAAGTAATTTCTGTGGTAGACAAGCACCTGGAAGCAAAGAAGGAGTTTGTCTTTGGCAGATCTATGGCTGAACTCATTGTCCAGGCTGGGATCTATCCAGACACCTCATGGCTTTGGCTACATCTAAATAAACAGCTTTGAATGCTGACTTAGAGATATTAATGGGTTTCTTGCATCATTTATGACTATGTGTAGTGGCAATTGTGCTGCAACAAATCCCCCACATAAATCAGGTGTGTATTTTGGCATGGTCAATCCCGCATGGAAGACAGCTTTTAAGTAAGTAAAAGAAAAGTTGCCTCATAAAAGTCAATAAGGTACTCACTCCATCAGACTCCAGGAAAAAGAGAAAAACCCCTAGCAATACAGCAGGGTTACCATCCGTGAATGCTGATGAGTCACGAACTGAATGTACGTTCAAAATAATCTTTCATCGTCATTACTATGCAGTCTGAGAGATTAAAAATTAAGTTGGCGTTACTTTATTTTCTTATATATAGGGCTTATATTTATTATATATAGGGCTTATATACATCTATATGTGCATACTTGTCACCTGGCAACCTAGCTGCAGTTTATTTAAATTGTTTGATGGACGACACATATTTAATATTTGGTTTAAGCTCTATTTGCAAGCTAGCTACTGGCTGAACATAGCTGTAGTGTAAGATCGAAAGGAAGGTGAAAATGATGAGGAGGAGAAAGACTGACCTCATTTTCATGCCTGATGGATGTGTATCCTCATTACCATAAGTGCATTGGTGGAGAGGTGGAATGATATTAACTACATAGAACCAGTGACACAGTCAGGTATGATAACTTGTTAGGCTATTGATGGTAGGCTTGAGCTCTCCGTTGTTTTTCGCTGCTGGTAAAGTCTACATGAGCTCAAAGGCTAAGAGGTTTTTGAGAACTTATAAGAACAATTTATACTTATTTTGATTTAGAATATTGGCAATTTTGAAATGAGGTTGACGTTTCAAATGCTTCACTCTGTTCTGCAACCTAGATCCATCCTGCATACCCAGAGCTGTTTGACAACCAGGTGCCTCTTGAACCCAACAGTCAGTGAAAAAAGACTCTCCCAGGGGACAATTCAGAAGCTGCACCATATTCTGGAAACTTCTTTCCATCCACTGGCCACAGGAGGAACACAAAGATGTGTAGGCTCCTCTGTCTTGGTTGCTGGAGCTAAATGCCTGAAATGAGATCACTTGAATCTGAGTTTGGGTACTGGGAAACATGTAGGGAGGCATATTTTGTGAAAAAAACAGACTTTTTCCTGATTTCTTTTTGTTCCCCTCCTCTTCCACAAAAATTTCTAAGCTGCTTTATATGTTTGACCATTTTTTACTGCCTTATAAGAAATTATTTTTGAGATGTCTCATTTATAGGTTCTGTTCTTCCAAGATCGGTCTGTGAAATGGACATTCAGCATATTTGATGACAGAGTCTAGACCAGCTCTTTGACCAAGTTATACCAACTTAACAGAACTGGAGCTGTCTTCTTTGAGAACAAACACTACGAATCCTTGCTGTGGACAAAAATACATTTTTCTCTTTTTAAAACATGAGCAAACATTCTATCAAAATAAATATTTTACATAAATAAACCTGCCTTTTCCAAATATTTCATTTATCTACAGAACAGTGCTCTAGAGGCTCCCTGGTTCTAGCTTCTAACAGACCATCATCTGTGTTTAACAAAAAAACCCCCAAGACTCCAAAACGCAACATTGTAGAAAAATAACAACTTGCTACACATCTCAGAGCATCCTCTATAAGCAAGAAGATTTCTAAGATTTCTAAGATCTTAGCCATGGCAAGCAGAACTTTAAGTTACAGTTCACTATTTGCTGCCTATTAAACAACACCAGCATATGTAGCGCTAGCAGAAACGAAATATAACACTCAGAGCGTGCCTTTTGAAAAGCCCCCACCAAGAAATTAGTCCTTTGGGGAATCGCAACTGTCTGTGGAAGCGCATAAAACACAAGCTCTGTGGCTTGGTGGCTTCATTTGAAAATGACTGACTTGTGTTTCTTTCTCACTGAATGGCAACGTAAACTGCAGATGCAGAGCGTGTCCCCTTTGAAGGCCATCTAGCCCTCTAGTGTCTTGCCAGTTCTTGTGAAAGCTGGGCTTATGCTATGACTAGGGTCCCCCTCTGCAGATCCCGGGGCAGCAGAGGCAGGGTTCTCTGGGCGGCTTCAGTCGGCAGGGGGTCATTTCCCCCTGTGGGGAGAGTGAGGCAGGTCTTAAGATGGGCTCAACTTTTTGACCTCCCTTGTTATTTATGAAGTCTTCTGGGAATGCACTCTTCGTGTTTGAATTTCAAATGAGGAGTGGGATGAGCAAATAAGTTTGCTTAGCATATGGCTACAAGTAGTCATTAGGAAGTAAACCTGTGCGAGGATACAAGATGTGGTAAAGGCTGGAAAAAGTTTGGGTGCGTTATACCTTTATTTCTGGCTGTAGTCACTTCTGACCCAGACGATGATCTGAGTTTGGTGCCCAGCTGTGGCCAGGCACTTGAGTTCCAGTGTCCCATGAGTTCAGCGGGACGGTTCGGGTGCAGCGGTCCAAGCTGGAGCAGTATCTAGCCTGAAAGAAAAACACTCCTCATGGGGGAAACCATGCTTTATAATCTAGTGAAACACTGTAAAGAAGGGGTTGCTGCAACACAAGCTACAGTGCGAAAATAGTCCTGACTGCTCAGCAAACTGTGATTTCTATTTTATGCCTTTTGGCAGCCTCATGCTTTTTGCTTTCTCTTACGTTACCAACATACATAAAACTCCTGGACTTCTGGCATATGAGTTGTTTTTTAACTGAGGGTTAGCCTGAGTTGTTCAGGCTGAGTTTACCTTCAGTACGGCACCGCCTGTCCCCCGAGCAGACCCAAGGGGCTCAGCTGTGTTCACTGTCGGTGGGGGCTGCTCAGTGTCAAAACCCAACCCCGGGAGCCAGCCTTGAGCCACCCGGCGCCTTCAAACACCCGTGCCTCTCTACGCGCCTCCTCGCTTCTCAAGCCCTAGCGATGGCAGGATTTGGCCAGGCAGACAGTGCAGACTGGCTCACTCCAAGAGTAAACGTGATACTGTTTTCTCTCATGCAGGGATGTACTCCTTGTCACGGAGACTCCGTTACCTCTGAGTGGTTTCTTTCACAAAACAGGCTGTATGTGAAAGCCTTATTAAAGTTTATACACTTTGCGTGATATGAATGTTGTTTCAAAATCTATTTTAATGATGTTTTTGTCTTATTAATTTTCTAAGCACGAATGTTCTAAGTACTCAAGCACAGGGCGAAAGCCATTTTTAATCACATTCATAAATGTGCTAAAGCCTTTCTACTTCTGATCAACATTTGTGCTTTCTTTGTACCTGCTTTTCTTATTTTCACTCATCTTCCCCTTAGGTCATTTAAATTAACATTAACTGCATGATATATTTCCCCAAATTTCCATTTCTTTGCCTTCCTCCAAACCAGCATTTTGAAAGCTGAAAGAAGAGTTTGATGGTGAACAGAGCTGTACAGCTAAAAATCTCGCCTTGCAGAGGTACAGAGTAAATCTGGGGCCCCTTCTCTTCTGGACCATTTGTTCATTTGCACTTGAAATAAGGTGCCTTGAGAAAGCAGGGGAAGACAGGACGGAGGTGGCAGACACATTGACATTGTGGCAGCCCTTTTCCCAACCTCACCGTACGACCTGCTGCCGCTATTAGTGGGACGAGCAGTGCCAGGACACAGGGGTATTTGGAGTATACGTGGACCTATAGTCATTATGGCATTGGCTGGGTGAACGGACAAAGACAGAGGCAAAAACCTCTAGTTAAAATGTCACACAGTGCAAACAGCATTATATACACACCTCAAGAAATCTCCTTTTATGCTACGGGGCTGCACCAATTTTCTGTTGATTTAGTCACAGCGGTATAAAACTGTTTATAGACAAGCACTTCATATTGAAACCCCTCTTACGAGCACTATCACTGTTCTCATTCAGAGGAAAAATGCATATTTAATAACAATCCTTTCCCTTGTAATGACCAGATGCCTTTTCTGACTTACCATCAGTTTGGTGCTGAATGGAAAAAGAGAAGTAACCCATTGCAAACTGTTGTCCTAAACCCATTTCTTGTGTCTGTGTCCTTTTTTCCCATGCTAGCCCATATTTGCAGGACCATTACAATATTCTCCTTTTGTCCATAAATCTCATGAATCTGTGATCTATTTTTTGCCTTGATTTCTGTCATATTTAATTAATTAAGCAACCTTATGCCAAAACAGTGTTGGAAAAGGATTCTTCCAAATAACTAAGTGCTTCCCAAAATCACATGAGAAATCAGTAGGAAGCCCATTAATCCAGTGAGTTACTGAATGAGCTAGCATTCAGTTCTAAAAGGGATGTCTCAGATGTAAGACAAAAGCTTGAACTGAGCACAACATAGTTCTCTGGTAATCCTTAATATTTCATTTTTTCACCGTGCTGAAATACAACACGAAGTTAAAATCACACACATTTTTTGAAACGTAATTGAAAGCTTGCACCAAATTACAAAAGCCTAAATTTTGGTATAAAGCAATTAAAATTTTCTGATGAAAACAACATTTGCTGCAAAGCTTTGATCTTGGAGGATGTATTAACAAACTGTGGGAAACAACAAATTACTAAACTTCGCATCCTTGGCCAGTTTCTGGTTGCATAATCGCAGGCTGACTGCAGTTTGGAGTTCCAGAGGAGATGGCGTCTCTTCCCCCTGCTTCCTGTTTACTTGCACGCCGTTTCGCCATGAACTACATTTCATTGATACCTGGGTACAATCTCGTATCACAGCACCTGTTTAAGGGCGAAAGGCAGAAAGCGAACAGTATCCCCCTTTTTCTTGCTCAGAGAAGCCAGAGAAATGTTCTCAGCGTTCTCTGCTGTGCAAGGCGTAGAGTTGAGCCCTTATAATCTTCCTGAATGTGGCAGAAACTCTTTTGCTATAGGATTTCCTGCTATGTAATTGAAATGTTTGCCTCAGACAAGGAATTTACTTCCACCAGGCACCAATCTATCCTTACATGCCAGACTGGCAGCTTCCTTTGTTGTTTTGAAGAGGCTGGAAATTCTTTCAGGAATCCTTTCAGACCTGTGGGATTTAGCCTACTGTTTAGTTACTTTCAATTGTAACTTTGTGGGATACTGAAGGTTGAACAATGCCATTTCAAGAGCCCAATTCTCATTCGTCTTTTCTTCATTATTTCCTACATGCTGCCAAGTCATAATTGTGACCCTTTTGCAGTAGGTGTTCCTTAAACATTTGCACAGTCCCTCTCCCAAAGAGTTTGTAATTTAGCAGAAAGACTTAGTCAAGGCAAGATTAAAGGAAAAAAACTCAGTAGCAAGTCACTTGGATGGGGCTGGTATAAATTCTGTCAGGCAGCACCAACTATTACTGCAGTGTTTTCAGTTCCTCTTCCGAACTTCTTCCTACTCCATATTAACAGTTAAAATCACCATAGTCTCACGCATATTCAGTCTTTTTTATTTCGTTCTCCCACACAAAATCCATTGACAGATGTTTGTGCATGACACAGGCATCACACTGGGTTAAATAATATGGATAAAACAAGCAAAAATACAACATCTTGTGAAGAAGGCTCCATCTGATGTCCTGTCAGGAGATTCATTCCCTCCCTTCAGCACAAATTATCAGGGCAATCATGACTGACTTCACAGGGATCAAACCACTAAACAGTTCTTGATGGCTTATTACAAAAGGTCTATTCTGTCCAAGTCCTGTGTTCTTCTTTGGCATCTCCAGTGAAACGTGGCAGATTCCCAGCTGGCCGAGTTAGATACTTGCCATGATGCAGAAGTAAGCGACAGAAGTGATTTTTCAACCTTTCTCAAAAGAGGTGCTACAGGATGGGTGACGGAGAGCAAGCAGAGATTGGTGGGGCATGGAGAAAGCAAGCTTTTAATGTTTTGGAGAAGGCTTGGAGGAGACCTTTTTGTGGCCTTTCATTATGTGGCTTATAAGAAAAACAGAGAGAGACTTTTACTGAGGCCTGTAGTGGCAGGACAAGGAGCAACGGTTTTAAACTGGAAGACGGTAGAATTAGATTGGACATAAGGAAGAAATATTTTACAATGAGGGTGGTGGGACAACAGAACAGGTTGCTCAGAGAAGTTGTGGATGTCCCATCACTGGAAATGTTCAAGGTCAAGTTGGAAGGGGCTTTGACCAACCTGATCTAGTGAAAGATGCCCCTGCCCACAGCAGAGGTGTTGGGCTAGATGGTCTTTAAAGATCCCTTCCGACCAAGACCATTCTGCAATTCTGTAATTCTATGTTTAAATATCCATTCATAAACGTTCACCTTGAAGCTCACTGACCATCTATAGCATCAGCACGTGATGGACATCCAGCCTAAAATGGAAACCATGCCTAATTTTCATGTATGAGTTCATTTCATCACAGCTGTTCTCCCATGTTTGATCTTTCAGGCGGCTGCAGACCTCAAGCGCAGGAAACAGTCCCTTCTTGCTCCTGCTCCCTATCTCTCTGCTTCCTTCTTTTCTGGCCCATAGCTTGGAAGAAGCAGCAGATATGTTCCCCAGTGGATAAATAGGAAGAATACTAAGCTTTGTTGCTACACGCATGGTGGTTTCATATCAAAAGGGCAGGGCAGCTTTCACCTTGTTCTGACTTTGGGCTACTCAAGGTTGATCTCAAACACCTCTGTTGACATTCCCTGTAGTGCAGCCCACTGACAGGCACAGGGGCTTTGCAGTGTGTATTAGAAAATATGCTAGATGTAGGGCGGAGGCAATTTGACTTCTCACGTTTGAGAAATAAGATTTATATTGTTTCCTTTTCTTGTACTTTTAGAACAAAATGAGTGCTAACATTTTTTCTCTATCACCTTGTAAGCATGAAGCAATTCTCCAGAAATGTGCTAGAAAAAATTTCAAAATGAACCATAACTGGGGACAATAAATAATATAATAAGGTTTTTAATCAAGCCATAGTTATTCTGATCCGTAGAAGGCAGAGCAGATAAGCAGAGATGGACAAGTAATACCTTAACAGCGACACAATCACAAATATTCTTAGAAATATAGGAATGAAAAGCATGTTATAAGTGTGTTGTTAAAAATGCAGAAAGGTCTGCTCATTTCTTGACACCATATGTCTGCTTCTTGTATTAAAGGGTTTGGAAACATTGTTTATGGATATTGCATGACCATGAATGCCAAAAATAATAATCCTATTAAGTTTAGTCCAAATAGCATGTAATGAGATTCAAAATGATATGTTAAATACACATTCTAATAATGAAACTCAAATTGCTTTACAAATAGCATCAGGAGAACATTAGCCTATTTTGATTCTAATAATTACTTGCATCCTGTGTTCCAAATCTATTCAATATGCTTTTTGTAAGAACAAATATTTGTTCTACTAATTGTTCTGCAATTCTCCTGGTTATTTTTAAAAGGCTAAAGGGCTACACAAGACCAGCAGTTGTCTGGTAGAATAAGATCTGATTGTTTTTTTTACTTTAATCATCTTACAGTATTTGAAGAAATTAGGTTCTTTAATACCTCTGTCTTTTGTCCAGATTTCAGTTGTCTGTGTTTTGTATACTATCATTAAACCACTTTTCAAGTGAATCCTTGCCAGACTAAACATAATCTTTCCTCATAGAACATTCCATCCAAACCGCGTACAACCACCGTAGCCCTTTCTGGATTGTCCTAAGATGTGGATTCTTGATTTTTAGGCTAGGTACTATTCCTGGTTTATATATTAATTCTTATCCAACTATTAAGATATTATCATCATATCATATTATCAGTTAATAGGGAGCTATTGATTCATTTTTGACTGCAGAAAAATGTAAACTATCTATAAAAAGACCATATGGTTTAAATGTTTTAAAATATTGTTTTTAAATAGAGAAGAACAACTATGAATGGGAAAGGAGCTCAACTTTGGTTTACTTCTGGCTTCACACTGAAACAGCCAGGGATCTCAGTGGGCATAAGAAATGGACCAGAATTGTATAAATGCTACTTTATCCACCCCTTGAAATATTTATTCAGGTTTCTCTCCTTAAGTTTTCTACAGATGTGAAGTCGATTAGTCTTCAGTCTTACTGCCACAATCTCAAAGACCCAGTGTGTGGCCTCCAACACATGGAAAGATGACCAATGTGCAGGATGCACAGGGGACTTTTCAGATCTAAGCCAGCAGTCTGAAAAATAAAGTACCTGGGGAAAGTGTGTCTTCTTTCCACTGGCAGTGAGATCAGGTTCAAGGAGAAGCTAAGCATGCGAGTTAGATAACAAGACAAAGGTCAGGCAGACAGAACCTCATTATCTTCATTTTTCACCACATTGTATTTGTATTTTGTTCTTTTAGAAAGTACAATCATTTCATTTTGTACCAGCCAAAGTGAGCTTTTCTGAAGATTCCTGTAAACTTACGACTTTTTAATAACTTCAGCTCTTTCTGATTTCCCTGCATTCCACATAAAAGAAGGAGAGGAGAAACTGTTGGATAGCAAAAATGCCCATAGCAATATCCTGGCCTTAAAAATATCCTATATTTGAATGGCGATTCCTTTTTTCCGTAACTGAGTTGTGTGTAATTCTTTTCACATATATGGAATAGTCCTGGGTATCGAGTACAGCTGGGATTTCTGAATACAAATACAACCTGACTGCATACCATTGAAACAAAACTCAGTTGCTTGGAGAGTCTATTGGCGAATTCCTTAAGTCTCATTAATCACGTATGTGGTGACACTGGAGGGGGCTCTTTACTTTTTTATTTCTCATTTGTCTCTGATATTCCCTGTTTATTACAAAATCCCTTCCTTTCCTGGATTTATAAAGTGGCTATTTTCCAATACAGTTGTATCCTTTCACTCCCAAGTGGAGCCACCCATGTGCGAGAGCTGGGAACCTGTAGCTTTTTGATGAATATCCTTATTCGCTACAGAGCAAAGAGACCATGACAGACCTCGGAGATGCTTCACAGTGTGGCCCACCAGGGAGATGACAATTATAGATGGAGTTTGCTGATGCTGCTCGCACAATGTGATTCCAGTTCCCTTGCGGCAGAACGTGTTTGTCCCTCCACTCTTCTTCTCCAAGAAATTAGTGATTTGTCTTTAGAAATATGCACTTCTAATTCTCTTCATAAATATGCATGTCTAATTATGAAATTTATGAATTAATCATCTTTGGAGACCAGATTATCTCTTCTTATGTGGATGCTGAGATCAAAATTTACAAAAATATTTAGGCACCAAGATGTGTTTGAGGGTCAGGGCCATGATTGCCACATGAGGTCCAGCTACTGATCCCTTGACCTCATCTTCTTTACCATTTCCAACTTGCTGCCGCATAAACACACTGATAATTTAAGGCTGAAAGGCAATAGGATGAGGGGTAACGGTTTTAAACTGAAAGAGGGGAGATTTAGATTAGATATTAGGAGGAAACTCTTTACTGTGAGGGTGGTGAGACACTGGCACAGGTTGCCCGGAGAAGTTGTGGCTGCCCCATCCCTGGAAGTGTTCAAGGCCAGGCTGGATGGGGCTTTGAGCAGCCTGGTCTGGTGGGAGGTGTCCCTGCCCATGGCAGGGGGGTTGGGCTAGATGATCTTTAAGGTCCCTTCCAACCCAAACCATTCTATGGTTCTATGATTCCATGATCCTTAGAAGTCTCTCATCTGGATTCCTCTCTTGCCTCTATGCAGCAGTACATCCTGGCCACACACTTTGAAGTGCAGTCATTCCAGGCAGCTTTTTCCTCCAAGTGCTAGGTACATGGAATGGGTTTGCAGAGGGATTTCACCTTGTGTTCACAGTGCGGTAATTAACACTGCTCCGGAGATCTGCGGTATATGCTATCGGTATTGTGCACTGAAACTCCATTTGATTTGATGTGCAGGGGACACGTTTTGAAGTGCACATGAGAAATAACTTAATCACCATTTAGGTGTCTGATATCCATACTTCATTTGTCCAGAAAGGTGGGACCTGAACTTGAAAACATCATTATCTGTTAGGAAGTGCTTAAGGTCCTTTTGCTAAGCTCATAGCAAATATTCTTTAACTGGAAAAATGTGACCTTCCAGAATAAAAACTGGGTGAGGGTGTAGGTACCAATTCAAAGTTGTAGATATGCAAAAACTTACCCCATCTTGGAGAAAGGAAGGACTAAAGAGAATTTTTAGTTCTGTTTTAAAACATGCACTGACAGCATATGTAATGTCTAACCATTACTCACATAAAATCTACGGCACAAATAAGTTTATAATAGGATTCATGGAGTCTGGCGCTTTTTTTCTTATTCCAAACGATGCTTAGATGGTGTTTCTTCTCTTCATATGATGTAGCTAATTCCCTTTTCGGTGTCTTGGTAGGAATTTGGCATAAAAGAGAGCACCGCTGCTATGATTCCTACTAATTGTCATGTTAAGTAACTTGACGCTAAGAGTTACCATAGGTGTTAACAAAAAATTGCTTCCAGAACATAAATGTGTGTTGCCAGCAGAATTTAACCTCAAACTGTAATAGTAACTCTGAGACCCGAGGAGACTGAAGTGGAGTTCTGCCAGATTCCCCTGTGCAGATTGTGCAGGTGTTTCCCTAAAAAGGAAGAGTTTATAATAGATATAGTGGCAACTTCTTCCCCCTAAAAGATAGCATGGGCAAGTAGACTTTTGGCATGAATTTTGACCAGGAAATAATTTGTGATCTCCCCAATATTATTTAAATACTTTTTTATGGAAAGCATAAGGAAATTTATGTTAAAATATATCATGTGTCAAAACCCCTGTATTTGATAAATGAAAAATGTTGGTGGCTATTCCCATAATGCTTTTTGAATTAGAAACATGGGGAGGAATCAGGAAAATGGAAGAGAGAAATACTTCAAAATGAAAACATTTGAAATAGAGAAGGTTTCGGTTTTTTTTTCATCAGCTCTATTTGGCAATTTCAAGAAGACATTGCTAAATCTTAACCTGCTGCCTCAGCAGCCTCGGAGGGGAGATTACTTTCCTTTGCCTCAGGTGCCAGGATCAGTCCAAATACATAAAGACCAGTCCCACCATGTCCTTAGTTACAGCAGTTTCATCCTCAAGGACACCAGCTGAAGTCACACCTCGGTAGAGAGTGCAGAACTGCAACCTGTAGGGTGGCTCCTCCTCTCGTTTGTAATGGTATAAATCAGTTAAAGTCAGCGGAGGTCTGAATGTGAATTGGGAGTAAAAAACAAGGGCCTTTTGTCCATGAAAGCTGCCAAGTGTTACGTGGACTTCTTTCAGCCAGGGCTACTTCCACTGCCATTAATGGTTTTATACCACTGGAAGTACTAAGTGAGATCTCTGGATCAGAAAGCAGCCAGGCTCTGCTCATCCCTTGGTGTTTCATGTGCAGTGGCCACTAGAATGTGTTGGATGTGGACTGGATTGCGATGTTGTGTAGAGACACAGATTTACTCCTACAAGACCATGGCTGTCAAGTGCCTGGCCAATCTGTTTCGTGCTGGAATGACTCAGGCTTTGAGGGAATGGACAAATGTCTGCTGTGATAACCACAATCTTTTCCTCTCTGTGGCCAAAGAAGGTTTTGGATTGTCGTTAACATTTCAGATGTGTCCAGGAATACACAGGAAGAAGCATAGCTGGGTAAAGGACAGAAGATTTTAGGTAAAAAAATGGAACTAAATACTGGTAGGTGGGGACTGTGCTGTTTTCTGGCATAAAACCAAACAAGATGGGTATAGACACACGTGTATGTATCTTTATGCTACGTATTTCATCTTTTGGCGAGGATTTACCCACCAGCAACCAAGACATGGATTAACATCTGAGACTCCTCACTCCATCACACGCACAAACCCCAAGGAAGACTGAACCAAAACATCTGGCAATTTGGTCATGAAGTGGGATCAAACGAGTAGGAGTAATTTCTTTGGAGGGAGGGAGAAAAAGGCAAGAGAAGGGAAACAGAATAATATATAGGATGAGGAACCCACCGACCCTTCATCCAAAATACATAATCCCCTCTACCAGGTCAGGGCTTCCCAGAGCACCGATGGCACTGGGGGTGCAGGCGGCCACACCGAGCTGCCTGCCCTGTCCTGCCGGCCGGTCCCTGCTGTGCTTGGCTGTTTTTTCTCACCTCACAAGTATTGGCCCAAATGCACCTCAATTTAACCCCCATAAACCTGCCCAGTTCTGTCTCCGACCCTCGTCCTTTGCTCTCCCCTGCGTGCCTGCACAACCGCCTTTCTGTCTTCCAGCACAGCTGCAACCCAGCCCAGTCTCTCCTTGGGTCTCACTGAACGGGAGGTGAGTAAGTAGCAGTCTTGGAAAGGGAGGCAAATTTCGTCAATTTGCGTGATTTTTTTTAGTTCCTTCCTTTTTCTCCTTTCACAAAATGAAATCACTCAGTATCTCAACAAATAAGTGATGTGTTGAAATTAATTCAACACGTAACTCCTGTGAGCAAGTTCACAAGTCAAGTTGGACTCTTTTTTTTCCTTTTTCCTTTTCTTTCATTCTCTTTATTTTTCTCTTTTCTTTTTAATGGTGAGTCCAAGCAGGGAAGAATTGCCAATGTGCTTATGAAAAATTGACAAGCGATCCATCTGCAGGGAAAACAAACAAACCAATAACTAAGTCTGCAATCCAGGAGAAGTACATCAGCTTTCACCTGGCATCAAAATGGCTTAGTCTAATCAGAATGAAAAGCAGGAGAGTCTTGCTGGCTAGAAATGAACCCACAGAATTTCAGGTGGGGTCAATTATGAGAATTAAGATATATGTTGGGTTAGTCTTCCTCCCTTCCTGGCACCTGGGAAGCTGGGAATATATTCCTGGCCCTACCATTGACCTACTCTGTAGGTGAGGTTAGCACATCACTGTGGTTCTGTTTCTTCCGCTACAAAAATTTGTGATGCTCAGACTGCTCTGAAATTTGACCCCTGCAGCTGAAACATTCTGCAACAGGGTGATTGTGGCACGGTTTATAAAGAGAGAGAATAGTTTTTATTAATGCCAGAGATACAGTTGAAAAAACGTCAAGCTTCTGAGATCCCAAAACCTCCTGGGCTTCGTTATTGGTCTATGTTTAGAATACCATGCTTGAACTCATTAAGGTCACATACTGTTCATGTTAGTTTACATGATAAAAGTTTATCCACACACCCATGGAGGAGCACAGAGAGGCAGTGGTGAGGGAGAAACCCAAACGACACCCTGCTCTGGCTCGTTTCAGGTCCATCCCAGTAGCCCATCACAGGCCATCTCTACAAGATCAGAGGACCCCAGAGGCAAAAAGGCAGGTGGGAACCCAAATTAGGGACTCAGAGGAAGGGACACCCAGTCTGGACCCCTCCCTGGGCTGTCCCAGAAGATCCGCAGCCCCATGGCCAGATGTGACACCCGACGCCATGAGTCAATGCTGGAGTGCCTTTTGGATTGAGGGGGGGGTTACCCTAGGGGTGCAGGACACATTATGGGATGTGTTTCAGGATTGCATTGGACTTATGATGTGACGTTTAGGTAGGGAAATGGAGTTATTTAGGTGATCTGGGGAGGAACAAGCATGGGCACACAGAGGGTTAAAGTATTAAAAGGGTCTGGTTGCATGTAAATAGTTTGCCAGTCAGTATGCTCATCTGGCCATTCCTGGCAGCAGATCAATGTGTTCTGTCCTGTCTTCTTATTAAACTCCATTTCTAAATCTTTTCCTGGGTGAGGGACTCCCCATTTTGAGTGGATGTGTGTGTATGGGGGTCTGAGGGCCAGCACCTGGGGTCAGACTGTTGGTCAGATGGTCTCTGAGTCCATAGAGCCCCAACTTCCGTGACTGCGGGTGTGCGATCGATGGCGCAGATCAGGCTGGGCTAGCTGTTGAGTTGAGGAAATGTCCAGAGCGTGGGGGTGATGTGGGTCTCTGAGAGTGACACCATGGGTGGGTTGGCTACTGGAGGGGGCCAGGGGAGTCCTGGCCAGCTGCTGAAGAGCTGTGGAGGTATTTGTATGTGTATGGGTATGTGTGTTTGTGCTTACGTGTGTGGAATAGTCTGTACCAGCAGCTGGAGTGGGGCTGCTGCCTCGGGGGCTTGTATGTCCAGGCACCAGCAACTGGGGAGACTGGGATCACAGGCAGCTACTGGGCAGACTGGGTGGCTGAGCCCAGCTGATGGAGGGATATGCATTGCTAATTTGTATATACACACTGTATTTTTTCCACCAACAGACCTTCATCCTGATCAGCCAGAGGGGGAACTGTTTGCATTTGTCTATGTTTTGAGCGTGTCTGTGTGTGTTTGTGTAAGAGTGCCCACTGGGAATACTTGCTCAGCCCCACCGCTGGTTGGACCTGGGGCATGAAGCTGCTGCAATCTCGCCTCTCTTGGGCTTCCAGATTCGTCCCTCCCCAACAACCCGCAGAGATCATGACGACAGAGACAGACGACTCAAAGATGCCAAATTCAGCTGCTGAGGGGTTCAGTAAAACAAGTATTTAGCACTTTGCACTGACAACCACTCAAGCCTGGAGAGGCGAAGCCATAGGGTGACATTTGAGAGCAGGGTAAAACAGGCAAGGCGAGCAGCCGAGTGACCCAAGCCAACGTGGATGTTGCCCTGACCAAAGTCAAACTTCACTCCATGTTCACCCACCCACACGCTCAGCCATGGGCAGCCACAGCAGACACAACAGACACAAAGTCCACTCAAGTTGGGTTATTTTTATGGAAAAAAGCAGGCTGTGGTTCAAAACCCACTGTAGTCGCTCAGAAGGCTCCCATAGATTTGCGTGATATAAGATGATGACCACAGAAGTGGTCTGCTATGAGAAATGGCATTATTGCATGAATGTATCCTGGAGTGAACCAGCTTGGAAAAAACAGCCTCACAGCAGTGATGTTTGAGTGGGATCTTCCTCTGCACATCCCCAGCTACTCCCCCCCGCCCCCCCCATATGTACTGTAAAAGACAATTGGACTCAGTGTTGAAAGTTTAGAAATATTGTGAGAGACATTATTCTTGGAACAGCATATGTATGTGCTGAGGGATGAGAGGGAACGTGTGCCAGTGTGGGGTGGTTAAAGGGGGCTTCAACCACATTTAGATTAAGGCCAGATTTAGGCTCAGCCCAGGAACTTGGATGGGTATTTGTTTCCTGTTTTCCAAAGCTAAAAGCTGAAAAGGAGGACAACTGAATGAAAGGAGGGAAAGAAGCATGTTTACAATGTTAAGCTATGTGGGGTATGAACGAAGCAGGTTAAAAATGGTGAGGCTTTATTAGGAAAAAATATAGGTTGAATCATTTCCAATGTTTATTGTAAACACAATCACAGTTTAACATCATTTTCCAGGATTGCACTGCAGCGTCTGCGGAGCAAAGGCAGGCCTGGAGCTCTTCTCTACAATCAGGTTTCGTCCCATCTGCGACGGGAGAGTAACTATTCACCTGTGGCAACGTCAAGGCATAAACTCTGCTGATTCTTCAGTATAAGCTTTCGTATCACCTGGCATCCGCCGATTTCACTGAAAAACTGCTTTAGGAGTATGTTAACGAGGAGGTTTAAAGATCTTGCTTGTAAAACCAACATATGTCTCCTCTATATAAACTCTGAGGAAGGGAGTCACTAGTAAATAGAGCTGCAAATCCCTCTCACTGTTTTTGAATTAAAATTTTAGTTCTACTAATGTAGCAACTTCTCTAGCTTATCTCTTCAAAAAATATGGCAGTACTACAAAAAATAAGATGATTTTTCTTTATTAAAAAAAATCCATTGATTTTTTTCACATATTTGGTTTACCTTTTTTAAAAAAAAAGATTATGAATAATACTCTCAGAACTTTCTTGTTTTCAATTTTTCAATGGAAAATGTGTTTTCATGCAAAAATGTTGGCCAACTATAATAATGCAATTTTTGAAAAGTACCTTTTTTAAAAAGGCAATGCCAGCGGAGGTGATAAAACAGTCTCTGATATTCCAGGCTGCTCCTTGGTTTGCAGTGAGTGGCACAGGAAAGTGAACTATTAAAATTCAGCTGATATTCTAGAACAACTCCTGTGTCTAATCCCTAAGGGCTATAGAAAAGGAGAGCTTTGTTACTGCTAAGAGACATTTAGCTTGAATTGCATCAATCTAGGTAACTTCAGGAATTAAAAAATAAATCTCTTAGGCTCTGCTGAAATGTTTTTTTTCCCTCCAATTTCCTCCACAAAAGACAGGACAAAATAGAGTGGAGTGGGGAATTTTAGCCATGCACAAGTTCAGTGAAAAGATACTTTTTAGCTATAAGAACCAGCTTGTTGCCAATTTCCGTCAAAATAATTCCCCAGGTTAAATCCTGGTCCTATTGAAGTCATTGTCCAAATGCTCATTGGCTGCGAGGGGAGATGAGGATTTGTCCCGTTCAATTCATTAGCGATGGTATGAACCCCAAGTAGTATTACGCTTCCTTTAAAGAAAGAGAAGCTCCTACTTACTGTTTATATACTAACGTTATTTCTCACACGTTTATTGTGTTACTCTCCTTAATTTGGTGCCATGCTGGGTCCCTGTGGGATGCCACTCAAACATTATGTCAATGATCTCAAAATTGAACTCCAGTGCTTTATTTTACAAATGGCTTCTAGCAGATGTGTGGCACACTTTATTAACTTAAGTACCCATTAGTTGAAAATTTCATTAGTTTGGGGGAAAGGGATCAGTTTCGTCAATAGATCTGGTATGGGTGGACCCTTTGTGTCAACCTGACCCATATCAAAATGGATTATTGTTGTAAGTGAGACAAGTGACCTAATGTTCTGCCTATTATGCACACATGATCTATAACCTTTTAAAATACTAGTGTGGGAAAGGAGCACACTTCACTGCATCCCCAAACCACGGATTCTTAACAGGTGGCAGTCCCTCTCTTAGCAACGTTTGCCATGGGCTGTCTGTGCGAGCGTATGAATTATCAGGGGGTACAGTTTCCAACCAGGTAACCAGGGGAAAACCGGGATGGAGAATGAAACCAGAATAATGAACGGCCGAGCAGACGGTTTAATGAGCGCAGAAGGCAGCCGGTGGAGCCGGGTCTGTAGTGCCATCATCTGACTGACCAGCGCATTTCGGCCAAGGCGTTTCGCGTGCTGCCTGGATCTTCTGGGCTAATAAAGCCGCAGAGGTAAAGCTGGATGTGGTTACAGCAGTAACATATGGTACATTTTACTCCACAGTTTTAATGTTTTGATGCTGTTTGCTCCTTGAATGATGGCAGCAGTAGTTTCCAATGCATTCACTTGACCTTGTTTTGGAAACCATGTTAGGGCCAACTTGAAGGCCCCATGCAAAAGTATTTGGTGGGACCACCCACTAAAAGGTGCACTATGTAACCTTTTGGCTGTTTTGTGCAGCAGCTCTCACACCTGCCCTAAACTTCTTGACCTTCTGAAGAAGGAAAAGTAAATCCGTCTGGAAGTGATGAATCATTTTACACAGCAAAGGACAGTCCTTATTATTAAGTTATTACTTCACGTTTCTCCTCGCCTTGTATTCCACGCTGGAACACTGGGATATAAGCAATAATATTACAGTAGCATAGCAACTTGTTTCTGGAGAGCAACCACTAACCATGATGCATCCTGCAGCCTACTGAGGGCTCTGCCAATACACAGGCAGAAGTTCTCTGCTCACTGCCTGCTGCATAAACTGTGGCCAGCAGGTAGAGGGAGATGATTCTGCCCTTCTACTCTGCTCTCGTGAGACCCCACCTGGAGTACTGTGTCCAGCTCTGGAGTTCCCAACATAAGAAGGACATGGACCTGTTGGAGCAGGTTCAGGGGAGGGCCACAAAGATGATCCGAGGGCTGGAACACCACTGCTATGAGGACAGGCTGAGAGAGTTGGGGTTGTTCGGCCTGGAGAAGAGAAGGCTCCAGGGAGACCTTATAGCAGCCTGCCAGTACCTAAAGGGGGCCTACAGGGGAGATGGGGAGGGACTGTTTGCAAGGGCATGTAGTGATAGGACGACGGGCAATGGTTTTTAACTAGAGCAGGGCAGGTTTAGATTAGACATTAGGAAGAAGTTCTTTACAATGAGGGTGGTGAGACACTGGAACAGGTTGTCCAGAGAGGTGGTGGAGGCCCCATCCCTGGAGACATCCAAGGCCAGGCTTCACGAGGTTCTGAGAAATCTGATCTAGTTGAAGATGTCCCTGCTTACTGCAGGGGGGTTGGACTAGATGGCCTTTAGAGGTCCCTTTCAACCCAACACATTCTATGATTCTGTGAGGATGAGCACATGAAAGAAATCTCAGATAGTCCAATAAGCAGAATGGTAGCAAATGCTGTTGAAAGAACAAGAGGGAAAAGGACAACCCTCCAGACACTGCAGAAGAGCTTCAATGCTGCAGGGCACTGGTGCCCAAGCATCTGGTTCTGGTGGCTGAGTGACTTCTCTGGAGGTGCTTGGACACAATCTATTTCCA
The DNA here is from genome assembly GCF_964199755.1 of Larus michahellis. Lineage (NCBI taxonomy): Eukaryota > Metazoa > Chordata > Aves > Charadriiformes > Laridae > Larus > Larus michahellis. Next base: position 121,657,983 of record NC_133898.1, read on the forward strand.
TTCCTCCATCATCATGCAGTGGGCATGTCTGCGGTAACGCTGATCTGAGTTTGTGCCCTTAACCCAGCCTAAAGGGGACGTATCATTCTTCATGCATAGGAACTATAAAGCACATGCGCCTTCCTGCTGTAGAAACCTCTGGCAGTGCCTGGGAAATCCCTGAGAGCAGGATGCTGTTGCAGGGAAGATCGTACAGCTCACCTCTCCTGAGCTCTGCAGGCTGTGGGGTGGGAAGCGGGGTTAGGTTGGGTGAACTGCTCCGTCTGGGGCAGCCCACTTCAGCTGCCATCCTCGGGGGACTTCTCAGCCCTTTCCCTGCCATATATTGGACACCAGCACGTTGGTGATGTGATACGAGGTGTGAGATAGCCAGGAAGATACCAGCTGGGATGAACCGATCCTGCCAGACCTGATTGGCAGCCAATTCCGTGCAGCAGCGTCGGGGCAGCCCACAGACAGGACGGGCCAGATGGGACTGACAGAGAAAAAAGGCTAGTTTTCAATGCTGTGAGTTTGGGAGGCAAAGGGAGGGTGTGTTGTGTTTAGTGTTTGTGGAGAGAGAATCAGTTGTGGAGGAACCTGTTCCTCTTCAGTAAGAGAGAGATGTTTTCCTGGAACAAGACACTTCTCTATGCTGTTAAATTTAATAAAGTAAAAGCAAAGGCAAAACACAGAATCAGGAAACTCCAAAATCGACCAAATCAAGATGGGCAAACTAGATTTCCTAGTTTAGTGAAGGGTTTCCTTCCTCCTCCTGCCAGCTTTGACTGATTCACAGAGGTAAGTTTGTTTTTTCGGTAGAGTCAACTGAGCAGAGACAGGTTGTCTAGGTTCCTTCAGGACCACTGATTCCTCTAAGAGATACAGAAAAAAATGGCTCAGGAAATAAAAAGGATATAGTATGTGCCTTGGCCCACACAGTCCCAGTTGGATTTCTGGGCTTCTAAGTAGTTGTAGGACACTCAGTTCACTTTTAGTTTCTTGTGCCTGTTTCCTTTCTCTAAAATTAAAGTCTGTCTGACTCCTGCAGAAAGTGTTTTCAGGTAAACTGAAGAAAACTTTGTGAGATAATAAAGTATGTCAATTCTTGTTATACAGTGTCACATCGTCATAAATCGTCGTGTGAAGCAACACCACATTCATGTTATTACACTTAATCTTCTCTCTAGTGCTGAACAAAAAACTTAGGGAGATTTAATTCTAGTCATTGCTTCTGCCGACAAGCTGAGGACCTCCCTCTCTCAGGTCAGTAGGGAAACATGCACTCCAGTTTCTTCTTCAGCTCAGGTTCATTGCAGTAATTTCAGTATATTTTGCTGGAAACTGCTTTCTCACAGCCAGGTCTCCCATGATACCAATATGGAGTGTACACTATATTCTTTCCCTCTTTCCTCCAGAGCCAAATATATCCTTTGCAGCACCTTCAGCTTGAAATGAAGTGTATGACCTAAAGTCTATAGAATAACATGAATCACCAGACAATAATTTATAGGGGCACCTCATAATTACTATTGAGTATAACATGACCCTGTTTATTGGAACATATACAGGAGAAAGGATATTTTTGAATTTTTTCCTGTTTATTCAAGCCAACTTTGCTCCAAATCTGAATGGATTTATTGACACCACGTTAAAAATAATCATTGTCAAAACAACCGGGAAAAAACTTTTAAAAATGGTAGAATCTTCCTGCTCCTGAAACTTCCTTGCACGGAGGTGGGGAGTGATCTGCAGCTCATGGCTTTTCTGCAAAAGGTGATTTTTTTCGTGTATAAAGACTGAGACCTGCTTAGGGATCTGTAGTAAGAATGAACTAACTAAACAATAACAAAGCATCTTGCATGTTAATGTTCCAAAAACCATGTTGTATTTGGAAGGAAAGCAGGTTAAAGCAAAGAAGAAGCCAACAACTTAAAGGGGGAAAGTTATGTTTTGGGCTTGTTTTGCAGATTCTCAGGTTTCTGCACTTACTGCCCCTAAGTTTTAACCCCCCATGCTCTTCTCTATGGGAAAGGTAGAAGCAGTGAGGGGTAGAGCAGGCGGTGCTCAAACCAGTGGTGGTTTTGGTATGAAACACAAACATCTTTGGGCAAAACAATTCTGTGTTATTTTGATTATCTGGAAAACTTTGAGAGCCTGAGGATGAATTTTCTTTTTCCGTGATCTTTTATGATTTTCAGGGCCACAAAGAGCCCCCTTGAGTCCTGAAAAGGCTTAATCCTGATGGTATACCCTCCCTTGGTACTTCTGGTGTTGAGGTGAGGAAGGAAGAATTTTGATAATCACGACTTTATCTGTGTTCAGGACCCTCCCCACCCTACGAGCCAAACTCTCCCCGCTCTCCAGGCTGAGACAGGGAACATGAGAAACATTCTGGGGGTGGAGAGGATGTGGAAACCCGTTGCCTTTTTTTGCTTGGACAACAGCTGCAGTTACAGGAGGGACGGTGGTGTGCATATATATACATATATATATGACTTTGTGTGCTTCTAAAGAGCTGTGGTAGGAGGCTGAAATATCTGACTGGTGTCTGAGTAGGTCTGTGCATATGCAACCTGCTTGGCCGTACATTTTCAGAGATTTCTAAGAATGGTTTTACATTTTGGATGGTTGAAGGAAAGACCTTGCTTATCTAGGAGAGCTCTTGTACAAGAAATCTACCTTTGGCATATGCTTGTGGAACAAGAACCAGAGACCTTACTGAATTCTACCAAGATTTGATGGGTTAAAAGCACCAAGACACTTCACACCAGACCAGTGACCGTAGAGGCCTGACAACCAGAGAAAGTCAAAGCCTGTGCAAGAAATATAGTAAATGCAGTGCTCCAGAAGCCCAATATGTTGCTCTTCTGGCATTCAGGATCCCTTAACACCATTGCACATTCCAGATGTGCATTCCAGACTGCTCCAGTTCTGAAAGTATGCTTGGCTTGACCAAACACGGGGGGTTTTATTCCAAGTAGAGATGTATTCATTTGCAGTCATCAAAAAATGTATATTTATGGAGGAAAGCTTGGGTGCAGCACGCCAACACACCGATTATGAGTGTGTAGGGTAAAGAGGTACTGTCAGGCTGCATATGTGTTAAATATCTAAATTCAGAGACCAAAATACGTAGGGACAGCAGATGGATTAGTGACACATTTGGAAAACTATGGGTACACGTATTCTGGTAAACTAAACAGTGTCAAGGCATGGATACAGGCACTGGAACTTACTCATCCATGCTATTCAATTGTTAGAACAGTCCTTGGCGTGGTTTTGGCTCAGATCAACTAACAATTTCCCAAACAATTCCTAGGTATGGTTTGTGAGTTAGTACAGGCCAGGGACCATTGCCAGTAGGCAACACGCAGGCAGCTGTCCTGTTCTAGAAGTTAAGAGAGTTTAATATTATGGATGCGATCAGATTGTTCCAGATGGCTTGATGGTCCTGACACTGTTTAGTTTACTAATATAGATGTAACCTTTAGGTTTTTATACTCATCCACTTGGACCTGTGACTCACATATGCCAAACGTGCAGCTGTGGTGATTTAAGATGTTATTGCACCTGAGCACTTTGTTACTGGCTCTTGCAGGAGGTTGCTGACCCTGTTGTAGAGCTGCCAAAAGTAATGTACTTCAAGTGTTTTAGACCAGTGAAGGTCAAGCCACGATGTGAGGTCTGTGCATGTACTGAATACGGGGAAAAGTCCGGTCTAAGAAAATTCTTCCTCCTCCCATTACATCCATGTGTTTATAAGGTGTTAGCTAAGGCCAGAGCTCTCACTGGAGCTGTTGTTGTCTCATTCTTTAGCACAGGATGCCCTTAATCATGAGTGACCTTTCGGATAATACCCCTTTCTTGAAGCTACTATTTGGCTTCCATGGGCTGCATTGCTTTTCGTGATTCTGTGCTTTTCTGACTGGTATTGCACAAGAGATTTGCACCCTAAAATCTATATAGCAATGACATTTTCTGCAATTGGAATCACGCTTACTTTTAGAGAGAAATTAACCTTTAAGGTTAATTAACAGCTTAAAAACAGCTTAATGTCTGTTCAGTTGTGCCAGGCAGATTTATTGTGAATAGAGCTTCTAGCTGCTGGTTGGCCCATGGTGAGGTACAGAGGTGGTAGGTGGTGCGATGTTCCCTTTTTCCATGGCTGTGAGAAACCTCCAGCTGTTGGTAGGACTATGATGTGGTACTAACTGGGGCTCTCTCTGTTTCCTTATATCTTAGATCATTGCCCTTTTAGAAAGTTGCAACACTCTTCAGCTAAGTGGCAAAGGCTGTGGTCTGGTTCCTGTATCCAGAGCTGTGGCTGTGAAAGGACAGGAGAATCAGCAACCTGAGCAGCCACCCTGCATCTCTATGGAGAGCCCTTGCCTCTCTTCCTGGTGTTCTCCCAGCCTTATGCCAAGGCTGTCCATCCCACATTCCCCTGATGGCCAGGACATACCTGTCCCAGGCCACCCATGCCACTCACACCACTGTGACATGGGCCACCCTCAGTGTTGTGACAAGGCCATTTCATCACCAGGGATGGTGCCAGGAGATCATGTGGGGCCCAGCTGGCTTTTGGCTACCCAGGATAAAAGGGTGGCAAGCTCCCTCTGCCGATGGCTCTGGAGAGCTTCTAGCTCCCTGCAAGACTGTGATGGGGTACTTCTCTGTCCTTCAGTTGGACACTGGAACAAAATACGTAAGTTAGGTCTTATCTCCTTGGTCCACTGCAAAAGTGTTGCATCCTCTTTAACTGAAAGGACCAGAGGCAATGGGCACAACTGAAACACTCTCTGAACATCAGGAAACACTCTTTTATTGTGGGAGGTGACTGATCATTGGAACAGGTTGCCCAGGGAGGCTGTGGAAACTCTATCCTTGGAGATGTTCAAAAGCCATCTGGACAAGGTACTGGGCAACTGGCTCTCAGTGGCCCTGCTTGAGCAGGGCGGTTGGACAAGATGACCTCCACGGGTCCCTTTCAACTTCAACCGTTCTGTGATTCTGACTCTGTGAAAGTATTTAAGAACAGGGGCATGGTCTGACAATCGCTCACTGCGCCTTTTGCAACCAGAACAGTGGCTTAAACAGAGGGTAGAACATGGAGAAATCCCCCATGGCTTTCTAACAGACGCTTCTAGGGAAATACCTGAAGGGATATAAAAAAGACATAAACAACTTTTAATACAAGGGATTGGAGCAATTACAGCCCTCTGAAAAAGGTTCCCGAACTCTGGTGTGCAGATTGCAGTTGGTGTACATATTGCAATGCTACAGACACTCCTAGAAAGATGTGCGTGAATGGTCTTTTTTGTGTGATTTTTTTTTTTTTTTCCAGAGGACACTATCCCAAACAAACTATGCGTCACAACCTGGTCTTAGAAGACAACCTCAGAGATAAAATTAATTGGGCATAGGCTGCTTGTCTTGCTCAGGGTCTCCTTGTTTTCTCACAGTGCATCTTCGGTTGGAGAAACGCAGAGCAGTAAATGTAATTTAAAAGGCATCCTCAACATTTCTGACATCCTTAGCATCATAGCACATGCCATTCTTGTCCTCCAAAATATGTGGGGAAAGTGTGATCATCTCACACAGTGCAAAAGGACAGCTGCTGGTTAATGGTTCCTCTAATCACAACTGCATTCTAATAACAAACAAACTCTACTAATTCTTATTTTAAGCCAAGTTTATGTGCTTATTTTAAGAACAAAGGCCCAATTGCATAAAGTACCAGTGTTGCTCTAGCCAAAAAAATTGTAGACATCCCACCCTTCCCTTCCCCAAAAGAAAAAAAGAAGCCTTATCTGGTTGACTGCAAGAGCAACATTCTTAGGTTAATCTCAAAAAGGCATCTAATGAGCAAGAGGAATGTGTTACGTCAAAACAAAAGATCATATTTATTGGCCTATCTTTTCCCGAAAACAGTTTCTACATGTGTTGAAGATAAACAACAGCAGCACAGCAGGGAGTCTATGACCATAAAATGTCATCAAAAGCAATTTTCTGTGGCTTCCAATGTGAGTGGGAAATGTGAACTTCCTCCACTTACATTATACTAAATAGTTTTGGGAGCACCAGAAGAGCTGAAATCAGGTTTAATACATGCTTGTGTTGCATGGTTGATCATGAGTTTCACTGGAATATTTTCCCGTGGCCGGGACGTTCATAAATAAGCTTTGCTTTGAGGAATCTCTGCCATTAAATTGGTGTGAACTCACAGCCTTTCACTTTTTTTGGGGTGCTTACAGGTTTTAGGTCTTGCCATTAAATCAAATCATTCAGGGTAGAAGGTACCTCTGGAGATCTTCTGATCCAACACCCGACACAAATAGGGCTAACTTTGAAGTTATATTGAACTTTGAAGTCAGATGAAGTTTCTCAGGACTGTGCCCATCTGAGTTCTGCACAACTCCAGAGAAGAGATTCCACAACCTCTCTGGGACCCTGTGCTGGTGTTTGACCACTCACAGGGTGACTTTTTTTTTCTCTTCATATGACTTCTTTCTATTGTTTTTTCCCTTTCCACTCTGAGAAGAGCCTGACTCTGTGTTCTCTATAACCATGCAACAGGACACGGAGGACAGCAATAATTTCTTCCCTTAGTCTTTTCCTCTGAAGAGAAAACAAACCCATCTCCCTCTCGTTCACATGCTGTGTGCTCCATTCCCCTGACCAGGTTGCTGGCCACCGCTGGACTCTCTCTGGTATGTCCATGGCTCTCTTTCACTGGGGATCCCCAAACCAGACGCAGTAATCCAGATGTGGTCTCACAAATGCCAAATAAAGAAGGCTCTCTTCCCTGACCTGCTAGCTACAACTGTTCAGTGTGCCGTTGGCCTTCTCAGGCTAAAGACCATACTGCTGTCTCCCGTTCAACTTCTTGTTTGCAAGGAAAACACAGATGGGTAGATATAACATGTAAATATATGTATTATACATTGCATGTTACGTATTACATCTATATATATCCTAAACTTTATCCTCCCCAATGGAAACAAGTGTGCTTAAAAAAGTTCTGTTGCAACCTTATCCACAGCGGAACAAATGGGCTATCTGCTAACTGCATTACGGTGGATATCAGTAATCACTAAGGGAGTACTCGACTTCAGAAACAGAGACTGGCTGCACACCAGATACAGAGCAGGAGTGGAGACGGGGTGAAGAAGCAGCTGAGCTTAGCATCAGACTTTCCAGTATGTGCTGACTTTTCGGTATCAATCTTTGCAGGCTATGCTTTTCTACTTTAAACACTTTTTTTTTTTTTTTTTGGTTGCGATTATTTGGTTTTTTAATGGAAAAAAAAGTAATGTAATTTTATTAAATAAATCATCTTCTCCCTGTAATATCGACTAGTTTGCATGCCTTGCTAAACATTAAACCAGATGAAATGGGGCTTGGTTACATATGCTTAAGTGGCATGCTTTTTGTGAACGGTAAATGAGATAACTATTTGTTATTTTTAAACAAATGTTCACCCGTATAAAGAAACATCTCTATTAGACAGAAAAGTGACTTCACAAAGGTGCATTATGTGGCAGCCAAAAATTGAAACGGGTGGCAGATTATTTCCAAAGTTAAAAGTTTATGGTGAAACCACGATATAAATTAACTGCTAGCAGCCGTTGAGTCCATTCCTCGGATCATTTATCTGTATGAGAGTGTTATATGTTTGATGCCTGGTATGTGTGATGGTTTTGGGGTGGATTAGAGTGTTTCTGAGTGATTTAGCACATGAAATCAACTCCAAGTTTCTAAAACAATAAACATGGTGATGGGAGAGAAAAGTCAATGCATGTATCTTGATTTCTTGTTCCCATTACAGCGTGTCTATCTACATCATGGTCTTCTAACTAATAGAGTTATTAGACTATCTCCAAGTCATTAATTATTTTTATTCTGACAACTCCATTGAAAAGCAGAGAAGTATAATTCCCATTTTACTGCTGGGGAATGAATATATGAGAAAACAAGGTGACCGAATCATGCAGTGGATCCAAAACTGGCCCCCAGGAACTGAAGCCCAGTCCAGAACATGAGCAATTAAAACTAGATCCTGTCTCTGTAATGGGTAATAAGTTGTAAGTGTAATCAGACATGGGGTATATATTAAGAAGGTTTGTAAAGAACAGAAAGATAGTGACACTGAGTGGAAATCTTAAGAGGGAAGAAATGGCAGTCCAGATGACACACACATACACATGGCCACAAAGAAGTCACTGGCTTGTCACAGGGCTAGCAAAATATCAACAAACTTTTTTAAAACAAAAGTGTGTTTCTAAAAGGACTGGGAAATTTCAGTTCAAATCTTTTGAAGGAAGAACTGGCCAATGTTGAATAAGATCAACCGTATCACTTCACAAAATTGTACATAAAATTCATCAGTGTGTTTCAGCTAGAAGGAGAACAAAATGAAGCCAAAATGCCTGGCTGCAACATTTGAAAAATATGACTTTCTGATTTTGTGTTTAAACAAAAATTCAACCTTTAGATGATGAACTTGGTGGAACACCGTTGGTGAAGCTGCTGAATTAATGGGACTGGAGTGGGAAGAGTTACGTTAGCTCATTGCTGACAGGCATGTTGGGAGGACTTGGCTGGCTCAATGTGCTGAAATGAAGGGGATGACCTAAGGATTAAGGATTAGCTTTAGGCTTTTAACTCGACAGTAACATACATTGTATGTGTGGTGTGTGTGCATGGATGTGCGCACACATAGGCAGATGTGCCTGAGGGAGACGAGGTGGGGTTCGTCCTGCTGTAATGTGTTTGACTTCACAGCTTTGCGTATATGGACTATGTGTGAGGGATATGTGTTCCTTCAAATTTGGCTGCTTTTCTGTTCTGCAGCTTTAAAATGAAATGCTTTTGCATAACTTTCCGTATTGTTTGTAAGTAGATGTAAGCCAGTCATTACCATAGAGAAAAACAAAAGCTTATTAAAGAAACAAATATAATTACAACTGAGAAAGAATGTCAGGGAGAGACAAACAGCCTGCTAACAATGTGGAATATCTGTCTGAAGTGTCCCACAAGACAAAGGTAGTAGGTGTTTGTGAGACCTTTTTTTATTAATGTCAGTTTGACATTAATAAATTTATTAATGTTTCATTTAGATGACTAAGGGGAGATCTTATCAACACTAAAAGGGTGGGTGTCAGGAGGATGGGCCCAGGGTCTTTTCAGCGGTGCCCGCAACAGGACAAGGGGTAATGGGCACAAACTTGAGCATAGGAAGTTCCACCTAAACATGAGGAGGAACTTCTTTCCTTTGAGGGTGGCAGAGCCCTGGCACAGGCTGCCCAGAGAGGTGGTGGAGTCTCCATCTCTGGAGACATTCCAACCCCGCCTGGACGCGTTCCTGTGCCACCTGCTCTGGGTGACCCTGCTCTGGCAGGGGGGTTGGACTAGATGATCTCCAGAGGTCCCTTCCGACACTACCATTCTGTGATTCTGTGATTCTGTGATTCAAAGGTAGTAATCTTGAAATAAATTAACAGCTGTGATGAACTTCAGAGAGAGTGATACCACCTCTCCACTTTTCTTCCTTTTTTTGCAGCATAATGTGATGCAGACTCAGTGGGAGTGTGAAGTGTGAGGGAGTGAGAAATGGGAAATGGGGATTTTCTGGCTAAATGCAGAAGCTTGAAGGCAATAGAGCCTTAACATGGGGGTCTAACTGCGTCTTGTTACTGGCTTTGAATCTTAACTGCCTGTCAGGCTGGCCACTCATTAAAAACCAAGAATACTAAAGGCTTTAGAAGGAAAAGGAGAAATGACATTTCAGAGTCACTGGTAGGTGCCATGTGAGGATGTCTAATAGATTGGTGACAGAACAGTAAATGGAGTGATTTCTGGGGATTCTATCACAAAAACCTTCCATACATGGAACCTACCAATAGAGCTATAATTACCAGTGCTTTCAGAGCAGTGGTAGAGTTGAATACAAAGGCATCCATAAAACACTTTCTACAGAAAGCAGTTCTGAATAAAAACACTATCAAGTTTTTAGAAATAAAGTCCTGTAACCATAGTAAATATCAGAAAAGTTACTACTGCAAAATAATGAGTGGGTGTATGTTCACTTTTTTCCTCTACTTGGCAACGATATTGGAATACATCTCAACTGTGGCAGAGGTAGTGCTAGCAGGGGAAATGTGTGGGGAAGGAAAAGTGTGTTGTGGAGGCTAACTGTTTGCTTTCCATCCTTAGCCAAAGCTGTGCACAAACCAGAGCAGAATATTACCTCTGTAAGAACAACCAGGTTGCCCAGAAACCCAGGAGTCCCCAGCCTCTTTCAGTATAACTTCCGTAGAGTAATTCTAGAAGTGGCAGGCAGCACTCAAAGAGTTGCAGGTCTGTTACTTTTCCCCATGCATCTCCTTGATTAAGGCCATCTTTACTCACCCCGGTGGCTTCCTCTAAGTATCTAACCATGCCATTTGTAGGGTGGATGTAGTGAGCATTTTAGTTCTGTACATTCTCTCTGCTGTCCCTATGGCTCACTCCTTGCTTCAGACTAAGTCTCAGGTCCCCCAGACATCTATACTGCATATGGCTTTTGGCTCCAGTCAGAAACAGCCAAAATTTCCCTCTTTAAGGAAAATTGGACTCTGAATAGAGAGTTGTTCCAAGTCCCGTTTCCTACAGGCTATATAACTTTTGAGCTAGTTCATATCACTTGTTCAGAGAACAGAACTTGCTCCTTGAGTCCCAAAGGCAGTATAGATTTATCTATAAATCCAAGACTGTTTCTAGCGTGTCTTCTTGAAATAATTTGCTGGGAAATCAAAACATGGTTATAACTTGTGGTGGGTCTCTACTTACAGCAAACACCTGTCAAATTCTTCACAACAGAAGCGTGGTGTAAGCATCTTGCATGACTTAGTTCCGTAAGTGGGTGGTGGTACTGCTGCTCAGTGTGCTCCATCCTCTCACTCTGCCAATGCCCAGACTAGCAGATGACCCTTCTCCAGCCATTCTGAGAAGATCTAATGTTGCTGTTTATTCTCCTAAAAGCTACCAAAATTAATATAAATTATAAGAATCATAACATGCTTTTGTGGTCAGTTCCTGCATGCTGGGAAAGTGTTCATGGTTTGGTAAGGCAGAGGGGTATTTCTGTCTAAATTGACATGAATAACACAGAAGAGGAAAGACACAAAACTGGCTGAGAAGATTTCAATTGCTGGAATGCTTCAGGGGAATTTAGGATGCTTGCAAAGCAAGTATGGACCAGATAAAGAGTACAAGATATGGTTGTGGGCAACGACAGCATTAGCCATGAAGAATTTGTCCTACACTGTTAACTGTTATACCCACTTGATTTTGCAACCTTGTACTCATGGATGTACATACCCAGTACAATAGGACTGACTGGCTGGTTGTGAACACAATTACATATCCAAATGCACGGCATGATCACAGAGAAAAAGTGCTTTAAGGAAGGTAAGGGCAAGGGCAGGCCTTGACACATCCCAGCTGCAGGGACATACTCATCAGTAAGAAAAAGAGTGAGGTGTGTGCTTAGGGACATGGTTTGGTGGTGGTTTTGGCACTGTTGGGTTGCTGGTTGGACTTGATGATCTGAAAGGTCCCTTCCAACCTAGACGATTCTATGATTCTAAGAGTAGCTGAAAGGTTTCCAACACCATAGGTTAAAACAGGTTTGAAATCCCCTGGACTCACAAATTCTGGTGGGCCTGGAACCCTGAAATATTAAAGAGAAATTAAGGAAGATTTCTGCAGAAGATTGTCCAGGTTGATACAAGCGAATATCACAGGCATTGTGGGTCAAAGGAAATTATGTATTATACCAAAGAATAATATCAGACAGCTGGCAGGTAATACCCTGGGAACCGTGCATTTTGCTAGGGGGTTTTGCATGTTTTATGTATGATTCAGGATGAAGCTATTTCCTGGAGAGAAGACAGCTGGAATAGAAACATGGTGGAAGAGCTGTTGTAATATCTTACTGTCAATCTAAAGGCAGAAGTTCAAGCCTCCTAGCAAACTTGCTATGACACCTGCTTCCCCTTAGTTCATCCAAGACTGGTTATCAGGTTGCTTGAACGGGAGATAAAAGATGGATGGACGTGATCTAGTTTCCCTTGATCACAATAATTAAATTCCCTATTGAAACGTGCCTTCATCATGCCACTTCAATAGCAGTCAGACCTTCTGGCAGTCCTCTAACTGGACTGCTTAATGGTGGATATATAGGTTTTATCAGAAATATACTGGTATGTACCTGTGTGGTGTTTGATGCTGCCACAGCAGTGGTAGGCTAGTGACAGAAACTATTCAAATTGGTGGTTGCATCTGAGTTCGGTTTTGGGGCCTATGGCCCATGGTGGCAATCAGAACGCAGGCGTACCATAAAACTTCTCTGTCTTTGCATAATCGTAGAATGATAGAATGTTTAGAGTTGGAACAGACCTTGAAGATCATCTAGTTCCAACCCTCCTGCTCTTGGCAGGGACATCTTAACTAGACCAGGTTGCTCAAAGCCTCGTCCAACCTAGCACTGAACACTTCCAGGGATAGGAATGATATATTAGAATGATGATGAAGCCAATTGCTCATAAACCACTTACGAAAGGGTAAGTACGGTGTTAAGGATGGTAACCTAAAGCTATATCAGTTTAGTCACGGAGAATCAGAGCAACTCAGGCTGTAAGGGACCTTGGGAGGTCGGTGTCTAGTGCAACCTCCTGCTCAGAGCTGGGGCAACCTTCAACTCAGACTGGGTTGCTCAAGACTTTGCCCAGTCGGGTCTTGCAAACCTCCAACATACGTTTTTGTTCTGCGAGGTCCCAGTTTCCCTTAATGCCTTGAAATGAGGAAAAGGGTGATGAGAGGTATATGGATATTTCCATGTTTAAGGCACAGGACCAGAATCCAGGATTCTTGGCCCTGGCAGACTTTCTCTGTGATATTAGGTAAAACTGGGTAAAAATATAAAAAGAGGCTCTGGTTAGTGTTGCATAGGCAACCTTCATTCTGGCCTGTCTTGAATTTGTTAGTGATTAATTTTGCTGTCTGCATGGTTTTTTCAAAGATATTTTTGTGTAAATTTTTATAGATAATAATATAGCCTTTGTCCTACAGGATCCCGAAGTGCTTCTCAAGTTATACACCTAACTGGCCAAAGCCTACTCCTGCTGAGGCCAATAGACTTTTTGCCATCGATTTCATTTGGGCCAGGATTTGGCTGTGTAGAAATGGAATACAAGCAATTCCGTATGTCCGTATGGCCTTTAATAAATTCTGGTTTCCCACTTGAGCAATAAATCTGCCAGCAGAAGAGTAGTACAAAATTTGGTGTCACTTACTGAACAACTAAATGTTTCAATATAAGCTTTGTAAGGTATCAGTAGGCCATAATGACAGTTGTTCTAAAAGTATCAATAGCATAATTTCGAGACAGAGGGGGATGATGCATGGTATGGTGCGTGTAGATGTGGATGCGTGTGTAGAATCTCTGTATACGCAGCAAATGTATTTTCAAATCACTTAATAAAAGATCAGCTGTAGTTAGTTGCATAATCTAAAATTCTGGAACATTTTTGCTGTCCTACGTCTGCAAAAGTTTTCATTTAGGAACACACACGTTTCTTGTCAATGTTATTTCTACAATCACTTAGTTAGAGCAGGGCATATTGTTCTCTGAATTTCTTGTTAAAATGTTTCACTTAATTAAACTTTTACAACCAGTTCTGCTCTATGTCTGATACTTGCTGTAAATTATAAAGAAAAGCCCCTCTGGCATTTATGAGAATTCAGATGATGAAGACTACAGGAAAGAAAAAAAAAGAAACAGTGTCACTGAGCCCCAGATAGTTGCTGATTCCCAGTTATCTGCCACACAATTCAATTTAATGAAATATAGTATTTCTTATTGTATGAACTGGGCTGAAAAAGAAGCCAAAATAGAATTAATAATATTTCAAATGATTATATTGCAAACGTTTCATAAGTAGAGTGATTTGCAGCATTATTTGAAAAACTGTGGTTTTGTCTATATTTCCGTAACATATTACATGGAAAATAAGGCTAAAATTTGCTTGAACCCGAAAGAAAAAGAAACCAACAAACAAACAACAGGAAAAGACAGGGAAATTGAAGTTACAACTGGTTGTACGTGCTTGTGGGGCGTACCTATGCACAGTTGCAAACACACACATCCCTTCCTGTGTCAAAACATTGCCAGAGTTTCAAAGGGGTGCTTGAGATGACCTCTCCGGTGTGGGGATTTAACAACAGCTAAGTTCCAGCGAGATCTCGTTTTTGAGAGCAACGTTCTGCTTCCAGGCCCTCCCAAAACCAACTGTGGGATGACTGCAAGATGGCTGTCACATCGAATACAGTACTGAGAGCTTTAATCCAATTGGCGGCAACGCTGCTATGAGACTTGGAAATCTCCTCTAACCTCTAACCACAGTTTAGTGCGCAAACTATTGTGTTTGCTCTTGGGAAGCTTCGCTCTTGCCAAAGAGAGCCAGTATTTATGCTATTTGGCATATTTATTATTCAGTTAACCCATTCCTTATAAGTAAATGCTTTTTTAGAATTTATAACTGTCCCAAGAACTATGGGTGATGGATAGAAATAAATAGCCATGAGGGGGAAAACAAAAGAAAACAAAACTTTAAATCTCTCTTCTCCCATAACTTTTATAATTTCTTCTATTGTCCTTTGTTTCACAGGGCTATTTGTCATGATGAAGGGAAGCAAGAATCAGACAGTGTCTGAGAAATCTGGTTGTGCTTAAACATTTGTGAAATTCAGGGAAACGGGTTGTGCAATCTGACATCAAATAAAGATCAGATGACCCATAGGCTTCAGTTTCCTCGTGTATGAAGGTAAACGGGCTCTGCAGCCAACATCTTTATTTACTGGGTTACTCAGTAATACTGGGATATTATTGTAGGGCACATCAACAGGGATTTTTATACCTCTGGTTCCTCTGGGCAGGGTGACGTACGCAGATTAGTTCTATTCAGAATGAAAACTCCTTATTTTGCAGTTCACAGGGAACTACGCCATCTCTTTAGAGAATTATTGCTATATTTGTGATGGTTGAAAGCTCTAAAGGGAAAATGGATTTACCTTACTTTCTAAGAGATGCCCACTCTGTCGAAGCTAGATAGGGGCGTGTATACTACTGTGCTTGTCAGATTCTGATCTTAGGGTTAATGTAGCTCATCTGAGAAAAATCATTACTGGCAGACTTACTTGGGTAATAACATTATCTGGCAATAGGGATGTGAAAGTCATATAACCCGACTTGCTCTGAGACCTGGCTAGACTGGTGTGGACCAGCTGTGGAGGTGGGACCATTATTCCTGCATAAACCCAACACGGGCTCTCCCGTTTCCAGGATCTGACCTAACATCTTTGCCTGGTCCTGCTCTGTGCTGTAAAAACGTATCTGCTGCCACAAAACTGATCCGGGTATTTGTAAATCGGTGCTCCGTTGCTTCGTGTATGTAACCAACCATACCATGGGATGAAACCAGACCCTCTGTTTTCCCATTAATGAACAAGCAACAACCATATTACAGAGGGAACTGATTGTATCAAAAGAGACATGTACACAAAATTTCTAGTGTTGTTTGTCAAAGAGTTTATTCTCAAAGAGGCAATATTATTTCAGCCTGAGCATGCCTGTCTCAAGGACTATCTATATAGTATTGCAACAGCTGAAAACAAACCGTAACAGGTTCACGCATTTTCCACTCAAAAATAGCCCTATTTTGTGAGTGAATTCTTCAACATTATTTAAATTCATCTTTAAATTGCGAAGAATAGGTTTCAGGCTAGGGGACAAAGGGGAAAACTTTTTGACTCCCATCATATTCAGTGATGTCAGTGAAACTTTGACAGTTAACTAAACTCGCAACAAGTAAAAGTTAGACAATTTGATGTGAAAAACCAGAAATATCATGGGGAAACAGGTAAGAAAACCCTGTATTTCTGATTCATAAATTAGCCAGTAGAAAGAAAACTCATCTACAATTCTTGGCACAGTTTTCTGAAAACTGATACATGCATAAATTTATTTTTCTTAACAGAACATTGGTATTATTATCTGCAGTTTTCCAAGAGTCAGATTTCTATTCTGTTTATATTTCCATGTTCTTTTTCACTTTTTTTGATGTTATTTCCAGAATTCATTTACTTTTTTCTTCTTTTTTTTTTTTTTTGTACATGCTCTTTTCTACGCTGGGAAAGAGATGTGTTTCCAAGTCATTCTTCAACTGGCTTATGAATGTGACCTTTATCTTAAAACCTGTTTATTCTATGTATTCCATAGCTTTTGTGACTATTTACAATATGTATTGCACATTATTGGCTTGATCCAACATACAGTGAAATCAAAGCAAAGACTTCCCGTTGACCTTGACAATTGTTGGATTAAGCCCTATGGTCCAAGTAAAAGCAGCTGTAATGAATGACACAAAAATGTAATAAAGAACTCATTTATTGGCTTATTAAGCTTATTAAAATAACCTAGTGTAGATTATTCAGTTTTCATTTACAAATTCAAATTCAAACAGTATCTACCTGAAGCTCCAGTATGCTGATTGCTGTTATTTTTAAATACATTGTGGTACAAACTTTTTACTTCTCCTCTTCTGTGTGTCCACTCAGCTCTTCATGCGCTGCTGTATATTTTCCATTATCTGCTGAAGACTCAGTTGCTCGGTGGCAAGCTGTTCATCAATGAATCTTTGCATTTCTTCCCATTTCCTGGAGCCTTGCTCAATGCCTTGCTGAATCAGTGTGCGTGTTAGTTCCACTTTGTTTCTGAGTGCCTCTTTGCTTTTTTGGGGCATTTGGTAAATGGACTGCCAGTCAAATGGCTTGGGCACGTCTATTCTAAGCTCTCCTTGACGAACAGCGATATACGGCTTTATGCTCTCAGCTGCTATTTGCTCAAACCAACGAAGAAGCTCTGAGATATACTGCAGGAATGCAGAGTAATTTTCTATAGTTAGATCAATTAACCTTTTGGCCTCGCTGATTAGCTTTTCTTGGGAATGACTAAGCTGCCCATAGATCTCCTGGAGTTTTTCTTTGACTTGCTTGTTATGTTCATCGATTTTCCTCTTAGCAGCTGCAGACCAATATCGGATTTTTTCCTGAGCAGCAGATGAGAGCTCCATCACCTTCTGTTTTCCTTTTCCTTCAACATCAGTTATAAGGTCATAATATTCCTGGCTGTAGTTTTCCACCAATTCTCTTACTTGGTCCGTCAGGCGTGTAACTGATTCAGCAAGATTTCCAACATAATTCTTCTGCCAAACCACTAGTGTATCTATTAGATTCTTCAGCCATTGTAGTACCTTGTCTTCCACCTCATAGTATTTCACTGACCATCCAAGTGTAGTCGGATCAAAATACTCCTCCCGCAATGCCTTTACATAGAGGAGAAGCTGCTGCAGCTTTTCTGAAATGTCCTGGAACGTCTTCTGGCTAAGATTTTTAAAGTGAGAAACATATTTTTTAACATCTTCTGCCAAGGATCTCAGTTTCTGTGCATAGTCTGAAGCCATTGCATCTTTGTACAGCTGCTGCGCTTGGACTTTGATGTCCTCAAAATTTTTGGATTGCAAGCTTCTAACCATTTCTTCTACCTTCTGAAAAACTTGTTGCACTACTTGTTTCAGTTGCTTCAGCCTTCCTGTGAAGTCGGCTTCCTGGAGAGTAGCAAATGTCTGCCTGATTTTTTCCTGCAAATGTTTCAGCATTTCTCTAATTTGATCAAGTACATTACGACCTCTAAGAATTGTTTCAGAAGCCGGAACTCTGACTTCCAGCTCATTGATAGCTGCAATCAAGGCATCAAAGTACTCCTGAAGTTTTGAAAGGCATAAATCAGCATATTTTGCTACCTTCTCTGTAGTCTTAAGGTATATTTCTTCACCAGTGTACTTTTCGGACAGCCCAGGCACCTGGAATTTTGTGGTCTTCAGGAATTCAATGGCTGAGTCAATTAGGTGCTTTATTCTCTTGTGATACTCTTCTATTATGTCAATTGTAGCATCCAAAAGCTTTGCTTTTATTCTTTGATAGTCAAATTGTTCAGCTTGATCCGCTGCTTCTTGATATAGCTGTTTAGCTTTGACCTTCATCTCCTGATATTTGCCAGAGGCTTCATTGGCAGCTGTGCGAAGCTGAGCATCTATTTGATCTATTTGTTTTACAGCTAATGTGTATGCTTTGTCAGCATTATACTGCATGATATTCTTCATCTTTAAGGCAGCAGCACTAATTTCCAGTCCCATATGCTCCTTATGATACCGATTAACGTACCTATAGGCTGCATTTGTCATTTTAGGTACTTTTTCCTTTAGACCCAACAGCAAGTCTTTGGCAGCATCCTCTTTCCAGTTTAATTTCATTTGAATCAGGTCAGGTTTCTTGAGGGATATCTCACTTTTTAGTATTTCAATGTCCTTCTGAGGAGCAGACTGAAATATAGAACAGGATAAGAAAAAGGTAGCTTGTATATAAAACAAATCAGGTATTATTTATGAGTGTACTTCAACATTCTCATCTTTGCATCTTTAATTTTATTATACAGTAGGACAAATAAACTACATTTTTTTGTCTACTGTATGTTTGCTCTCATACTGAAAAGTTATTTTGGAAGAAATTATATTGTATCAAGCTACTTTGTGTCTCTTCAAACAGTAGGACCAGCACATAGCTTAGTCTGGTCTTTTTAAAAATTTGACTGCAAATAAGATTTTTCCTTCCTTTGTATCAAGTACCTATCATGTCTCATAAGGCACGCAAATTACTTGAGAAAACGGACCTTCTACTCATTCTTGAAATCATTTAAAGTGAATTCAAAAGGCATTTTCTTCATATGAAAATATTAGAGGATTTCATTTTGTAATCATTTAAATCAAAAAGACAATTTACAGAGTTACTCAGAGTAATTAAAAGCCCTTGAATGAGCATCTATTTACATAAACAAATTTTCTAGTTTTCAGTAGTAAATTATTGTCAAGTTAGTGAATTATGTGTTGCTTGTGATTCCTAAATTAGTATTTCATTCTGGAAGGTAAGATATTAAGTTTGAAATTGTTGTAGTATGCCAATAATAATACCATGTTTTGTTAGCAAATCTAGTAAGGTTTTTAATTCTCATAACATATTGTGACATATTAATGGATTAAAAAGATGGTCTGACCTCTTCCAGTGCCCTGGTTCCTATAATGGCCACTTTTGTAATAATTACAAGTAGCCTGATGGGTATATGTTAAACCTGATGGGTGGCTTATCTAAAACTGGATTTGTACTTTCTTCATTTTCAGGGTGTGTGTCTTCCTGACCATAGGAGAGGGCAAAATTAACTGCATGGAGGAGTTGAAACAGCCTCTTCACACAGATGCTACTTTTAGTATTGGAAAGGCCAGCGTAGGAAACAAAAACTTTAATTACTGATAATATACTTTTCTTAGGACAAAGAGTGGTTAATTTGTGTCTTTACATAAACATACACAAACTTTAAAAGGGAACTTCTCCTCTGATGGCCTAACATTTTTTGCTTTTTATTGTTCATATCAAACTTACCCGAGTTCGGTAGTAAACTTTCGCCGTGAGAACGTCAGTGTCCATTTCAATGACGTAGCCCAAGGTCCCAGCAGAGGGTGAAGATACTGAGCCGGACAAGCTCCTGTCAGTCTCTTGATAACGCATATGAACGTCTGTAAAAGTTGGGCTGATGATGTCTAGTGATGCAGTGTTGTCCATGACTCTACAACAGTGAATACACAGCTATGAAGGAATGCGCAAAGCACGAGACCAATGCTGTATGTCTAAATACAATACCACCTATTATTTTATACATATATATATATGTATGTAAACAATGCCTTTGTCATCAAAAAAAAATGTAGGGTTTTACTATCCACGTTTCTTAGGATTTAGCCTAACACATTCAAAACTTCACATCACTCCAATTTTCCTGTTTTAGATAAAACTATATTGAGTTCCGTTGAGAATGTTCATTAAATTAGGGCAGCAAAACAAAATCTGTAGCTGTACCACTGTCAGCTTTCTACAGACTTCTACAAGGTGACTGCAATTTCTTCCGCCAGCACAAGTATAGGCAGCATTGTTTATCTGCATTTGTACTTGCTTTCACAGGCTCTGTCCCTTGGATATATCAACACAACACTTGCAGATCATAACAGGCAGTTAGAAGGCCAGCTCTGTAATCCCTAGTACCGGTAGCTGTGAAGAAAAATTACTCTTTAATGGCTTGTGGTGACAGAGGGATCCAGTCAAAAAAACACAACCTATGCTGATGGTCAGACCTAGAATTGCTCTGATTATAAAATACTGTGTTTATATCTCAGCAGTTTTTTGAAATGGGGCTGCTGAGAAAGCTATTCTAGAAATGCTGAGAGGGAACAGCTTTCCTGCTACCTTGAGAGGGAAAAAGGCACAGCCGATAATGACGGGGTAGCTACATTGGTTCATATTAATTACAGCAAAGCACTCTGGGGCAATAGAGATCAAAGCAACAATACATCGTTGGCAATGTTGTCTATTATAAATTATATCATTAGAACAAGTCTTTACCTAATTCCTGAAACAGTAAGATCTTCCTTGTAGTTTGCGCTCATGTCACGATGTGAAAAGCTGCCAGTTGTCTTCATAACAAAGATGCCTTCTTCATATTTGTAGTTCGAAACCACTGTGAAAAAGATTTCAAATGTGTGTATTTCCAGAACTTACCAACAAACAACACAAAATACATGTCCATTTGTATGTTAGATGGCCAATTGTGGGGTGTTTCAGTAATATGTAAAATTATGTATCGAGAAACTGACTGCCCATAATTCCCCAAATAAAAAGATATGAAAATATTTGTTCAACTGGAGTATTTTAAAATTCAATGTTTCTCTATATTTAGAACAACATGGATATAACATTTTGTATTCATGCAGATCATAAATGGTGATTCTAATTTCTTGAGAGTTTAGAATTCTATTCTGGTGCATATTTTTAGTACTATTGTAAAGTATAGAATTCAGTGATATATGGGACTCCAGACTTTTCCGAGTTGAAATAATTTTTGAAATCAAATATGCTTAGTTCCTGAGGAAAAAGATAGGTATTCCTTCATCTGAACTGAATCAGATAAAAAAGTCACCTGCCTTCTCTCCTTTACATGTATTATCATAAATAATGGAGGAATGTTATGTTGTTCACAATGTAAAGTAAGAAACTGCTACACAGAAAAGAGATCTTTTCCATTTTTTTTCACGCTATGCCATTAGTTATCTTATATCTAGTCATTAGCCTTCAGGGTGACTGACAGAGACTCTGATACTAATTTATTAAAAAATGCTGCTGTTGATAAAAGAAGTATAATCTAATGTCAATGCTAACTAGACAGCAACACCTTCATATACAAAGTCCTGGAAAAAAAAAATCTGTAATAACCCAGTATACAGTATTTCCCCCCCACATTGTAGCGTATAGAATTTCAGTGTCTTACCATTCAAGTCATATTCCAGGAACTGCAATGTTGAGCTGCAGGTAGAGTCAATGGACTGTTCGAAAGAGTCCTTTTTGTTTGTTAAGTCTGTTCTCCAGGTGACATTGTACAAAGGGGAAGCAACTTTGAAAGATCCGGTCAAGGCACCAAATGATGGGATGTAAATTCCAGCAGGCAAGGATATTTTGAGAGGGGGGATCTCAATTTTCTGCTCAGGAATTGTAATTGTAGGCAGATCAAAATCTGCAATCTTATTGGCTACTTCATCTAGATCTACATGGTAACTGCCAAGAGAAATACTCTTTGGAAGAGTGAATTGAGACATGGTTATTTGGTATTCAGGTATTGTCACCTCAAAATACGGTATTTTATATTCTTCTAATGTAATATAGTTGGCTCCTACATCCACTTTGGGGAATCTTAGTTTTGGCAGTGTGGGTAAATTAACATCAAATGGCATTGTGTTTAGTGTCTGTGGAATTTTTATGTTGCGCAAGTCAATGGTGTATGCTGGGACCTGGAGAGTGGTGAAAGGAACTCTGAACTCTGGAGTGCTGAGAACAGGGCTTGGAATCTTCAGGTGTAACTCAGGAATACTGAAAGTAAAGCCATCAGTCAGCTTATTCACAGGTATGGGGAAAAAGTAGCCATCATCACTCTTTGTGTACACGAGGGATGCTGAACCATTTAAGTACTGTTTTCTGTCAGCACTGGTAGTGACGTCCAACTTCAAGATATCCCATAAGCTCTTCTCAGAAATAGGACACTTTATGTTTTGGAGGAAGTCCATGTGTCCTTCCAGAGACCCAGAAATATCAAACTTTGCCTTTGATTTTTCATTTGATAACTGCATATCATGACTGAGAGATATTGACTGAATTTGGCCTTCACCCTTCCAGCCAACTTTCTGGTTTGCAGTATTGATTTTCACTACAACAACTTGTTTAACTGAGGCTGTTTCCAGGAAGAAATTTGGCTGAGTGGCTTGAATCTGAAGATCTGCTGATATACCCCAAGGAGCAAGCTCTAAGGTTGCTTTGCATCTCTGAGCCCCTGTTGTTGTGAAAAGAGGTGTATACCGTGCATAGTTTTTCCCATTGTGCTCCCAGACTGCATAAACACGACGTGTAGATGCTTCAACTGCAAGTACTTCTTTCATTTCACCGTTCCAGAGTCCATCTGCTTTGGAGTGGGCCTCAAGCTTGAGAGATGACCGAGCTCCATTAGCATTCAGATAGGTGTGTGCCTCATGGTCTAGACTTCCAGAAAATGCATTTCCGGTGTAAAATACTCCATCAATGTCCCCATTTGTAGAAGTTTCTACTGATATGTAAGATGTAAGACTTTCTAAAGCAAGTTTGTGAGCAATTCCTCCCTTAGCACTGGTGCCATATTTAGGAGTATTAAAATCATACGTTAATTTTAGCATTGAGGAAATTGTGGGTTTAGACTTAGTATTTCCAGAAAGTTCTTGGCTGAAATTCATTTTTAAAACTGGTGTGTTGATTTCTGCATTTGTTGCCACTGAAGCTTCCAAGTTCCTTTTTGTGAGACTAATAGCGCTGTCATGATTTCCTCCTAGAAATTTGTTATTAGTAAGGGACAATGCTGTGGCCAGCTTCAGCCCCCTTTTTCTTGTCAAACTTGTTGAACCATCCAGCTTAAATTGCAGTGCATCAATGACAGAAGAGGATGAGACACTGAGCTGCCCAGCAATATCTGACTGATTGAACAGCCCAGCACTTGCAGCTAAAGTGATCACACTGGATTTAAATGAGAAGTCGTAAGTAATGTTACCCATGGCAGGAATTAAGATGTGGTTTGATGGGCTGTTGATTCTGAATCTAGGAAGCTTTAGAGTGCGTAGATCCTGTGGGACATGAAGGACTGGAAGCTCCAGAGAAGGTAAGACGAGTGTGTAAGACGGTACTGAAAAGCCAATAAATGGGATTGTGAATCCTGTTGTGCTTATTTCTTTTGGGAGCATGTAACCAAAGGCTGGCATCTCAGCAGTAAAAGGAGAAACCTCAATATTCACAAGTGGAATGGTGTATCCTGGAATCCTGAAGGTCCTTGGTAGTTTGTTCAGTGATGTCTGTATTTTGTATTTGTCAAATTTTGTTTTGGCTTCATTGTATGACTTTGTGAGAAAATCTAAAGCGGTGTTTCTTCCTCTCTCAAAATGCTTGTTGAAGGAAATGATGTATTTATTAAGTACTTCATGCACTGTTGCTAAAGGAAGTGGGATTACATGCATGTCTTTGTTTTTGTCATACTGAGCATTCAAATTTAAATTAAAGGCTTGTCTTGTGGTCTTCAATAAATCCTTCAGGCCTACCTGTTCCCACAGTGAATAATCTTTTAGCTGAGGAGTTTTGATTCCAGTGTAGGGAACCTGAAGCTGAGGAATGCTTAAAGGTATATTTAGGAAGTCCAGGTTGGCATCTCCATTCATTTCAACATGAGCTTCAATTCTGTCATCGTTGTTGCCAGCAGACATATTATGGGAATATCTGTACTGATTGAACCTGCCGGTAGCTTGCCAGCTGACCTGCTGAACAGAGGAACTGAGTGCAAAACCATAGTTATTCAGGAAGTCAATTTTGCCAGTCAGTTTCATGGGGAAGCTGATTTTCACATTTCCATCATTGTTTGTTAATAGACGAATTTCAAAAGGCTGTGCCAAGAAGGAAACCTCATTATTTACAGTTCCAGTAATCCTTCCATTAAGACGAGCATTGTGAGAGCCTGTTAATTCTACTTTCATTCCTCCGAGCTGTCCTGTGCCTTTTACATTCAGTACACTACGTCCCACGCGTTGCGACTCAATTTCAGACTGAATCTGAAGTGTTGCATAATTTAGGAAACCACATTCATATCTCATGGCTTGGTTGACTTTCAGGTACTTGTCGTTTATTCTGTTGTTGGCAGAGAACGTAATAATTGGGCCCTCAACCCTGAAAGTGGCATGTGAATCATGAGTGCCTTCATCGGAGAAATTAGGAGAAGCCCATTTCCAGTTTCCTTTACCAGTGGAGGTAAATGATATGTGTCCTGCTTCTACCTCTGTTGTCATATTATTGATTAGATCAGCTTGGCTGGAGAAATCAGCTTGTGGAATATTCAGTCTGTGGGAATATGCCGTTCCACTCTGCATCCAAATTTTTCTTTGCAGCTTGACCATTAAATTGTTCTGTAGTTCTATTGAATTTTTCATTGTATATAAGTTTGCTCTAGTTTCAGCTTCACCTTCTACTGAAGTCCCTAAAAATACCACTTCATTGGTGTGATCAACTTTGAGGAACCTGTGGTTGACCTTCATGGAATTTTTAAGATTCAGCTGCTTCATCTCAGGGGCCAAGAGACGAGAATCTGCAACAACACTAAAAACCAGGAAATCTAACGCAGAGGTTGTTTGAGCTGAAAGGGAGGTCACAAATTCTGGACTGTTTGCAGATGATGTAGTATTATGAACCTCAGCTTGTGTAGACAGTGTAAAGAATGGAGAAGTGACTCTGAAAGCACCAGACAATTTGCCAAATGTAGGGACAGTCACAGTATGTGGGATATGTGGAAGCTGAAACTCTGGTATCTTCATGTTAGGAATCTGGAGCTCATTTAGATTTAGCTTTGGAAGCAATAATTCTGGTATTTGAAACTGAGGCATTTGTATCTCTGGGAAAGAAATGTCAGAAAAAGGCATATCTCTCATCTTCAGATCATTAAAATACAAATCAATTGCTGGCAACTGAAATTCACCAGACATGAGTTTGTCGATTGTTTTCACAATCTGAAGTTTAATCTCATTCAAGTCAATTGTATAGGAAGGAACTTCAAAGGTATTTAGAACTCTAAACCCTGGGGTAGTAAATTTCATTGGGATTTTCATGTCCTTTAGTCTCCTAATATTTATCTCATAGGAGGGGATATGCAGATCAGTCAGTGGAACAATGAAGTCCGGTGTTCGAAATGTCGCTTCCCGAAGACTTCGGAGACTAACCTCAAAGGCAGGTATAGTGACTATAACAGTTCTGATTTCAGGGACTTTAAATCCTGTTTCAACAAACTGGTTTAAATTTTCAGCCCAGTTTTTTAGATCGTACTTTTCAGCCAAAGCAACAATTTTCTTAAAAGCTATGTTCCACTGGTCAGAAATGTACATGACAACAGAATTATAGAGTTGGCTTATCTTCTGAAGAAACCACTGGAATTCCTGGGAAATATCCATTTCAGAAATCCTCTCTCGCAGGTCTTCCAGATGTTCATTTACCTTGGCTTTCAGATTAGCAAATGTTGTTGAGTTTATGAGCTCCTTGAACCAGTTAATTATTGCAGCGAGCTTCGTGTCCCTTAGTTGTTCCATGTATTTTGAAATCACAGCTCTAAAATCTCTCATATACTGTTTCAGTGCTTCTGCTTTCTGTGGAAGTTCTAGATTTCTGAGTTCCTCATTTATTTTCTGTGTCACTTCTCGGATTTTGTTGTTTGTGTCATCAACAAACTGGTTATAGTCAAAAGACTTGAGCTTTTTAATAAGCATGTCAAGGAATTTGTTGACTTCCTTTATCATCATTTCATAATCAAAGGTTTGCACTTTCTTGACAGCATCATCAATAAAAGCAACAACTTTATCAAAGCATGACTTCACATCGATATTTTTCAGGTAAATGGTCAGTTTCTGGACAGTTTCTTTTATTCTGTACTGGTTAAGCAGTTCTATCATTCTGTCCATTAAAAAATACACCTGCTTATCAATTTCATATTTTACAATCAGTTTGTGCACATGACCTCTGAAAGCGCTGATCTTCTCAGATACTTCGTATTCCTCCATCCAATTTAGAATAAAGTCTTTGATTTGTTCAAGAACTTCATTAATTTTTTCAATTGGTAATGAAAGCTTTAATTTTTCCAAAACTTCTTTAGCATCAAACATTTTAATCTGTTGTTTCAAATTTTCTGCAATGCGTCTGACATCAATATTCTGAATCTGAATCTTGAGTTGTTCTAGTTTTTCCTGTATTTTAGTGGTAATTTTGTACTCATCATCTACATTTTTCATCCAAGCCAAAGTACTACTTCCAATTTTGCTAGGATAATACTGGCGAAAAAAAAATTGCAATTTTTGAATAGTGTCAACTACAGTCATTCTTATATTATATTTGTTA
The DNA here is from genome assembly GCF_964199755.1 of Larus michahellis. NCBI lineage: Eukaryota > Metazoa > Chordata > Aves > Charadriiformes > Laridae > Larus > Larus michahellis. The sequence goes on from NC_133898.1 coordinate 121,684,659, forward strand.
TCTAGAGCTGTCATTGTTTCAACTATTTGGTCAAGAATCTGTGCAATAAGCGCTTTAATGTCATACTGCTCATAATGATCTTTGATATATTGCTCTATTTGTATCAGATAGACCTGCAGCTGAGACAGTATTTCTTGAAGATTGTCCATGGCTTTTTCCAGCATTATCTGCAGATCATCAGATGTTATTCTGTAGTCCTTTGTGAAAGCAACTAAATTATTTTTCATGCTGCTTACTCTGCCTTTCATATCTAATTTGTCCATGTAATCATTAATGTGCTGTGGGAGTTTATCCAAAGTTGCCTTGTATTTCCTCATATGCTGCTCTATGTTAATGTTCTTCAGGTAACTTTGTATGGCCTGCAGTGTGGATAGAATGGTGCCTCTGATTCGTTCAAAGTAAACTGGCAGATGTTCCAAGAATGGCAGGTTAATAACATGCATATCTTTATTTTTATCATACTTCACAAAGCCAGAGATGCTGAATTCTTGAAGCTCTGACACACTACCCCTGAGGCCCAATACATCAATTAAATTAACTTCTTGAGATGTGAATGGTAGTATGACTGATGTATCCATCACAGAGAGATCTGCTAAAGCTCTCCCACTAAGTTCCACGCCGGTCTTTTCTGCATCATTGGAAGCACTGAGATCTTGTGAATACACATTATTGTTTAGCTGACTTTTCAATTTCCAAGCACTTGACTGCTCTGATGGAGTAAAAAGCACATGAACTTTGTTATCAAGCAGGGTAGTGTATCTTCCTCTAGACTTCAAGCTATGGCTGGTAGATCCTCTGTAATCATGGGAGAAAGTGAAAGCAAGAGGCTCTGCTTTAAACAGGAATTTGCTGTAAAGGTCCCCTGTGTGTTCACCCATGGCAATCAGCTTTCCGTTACCGTTGGTATGTATGTCAGCAGTGATAGAAAATGGGGCCATAGTGGAACGCACGGCATTGCTGAAACGGAGAGATTTGGAGTCACAGTTTGTGTTCATTGTAACTGAGGAAGCAAGTCCCGCCACATTCAGATTAACTCTGTGACTCACTGCTGCGCCTTGAACATTTGCGACTGTATCTGTTTTGAAGTTTGCAGCTAGCTCAGCGTACGCAATGGTGTAGGTATGCCTTATTTCATCTGCTCCATAGGCTCCCCTGACATTGCCACCCAAGTTCAGCTTCAGAGGCTCGAGAAGGAGTTCTGCTTTGTTGGAAACTTCTACTTTAGTGTATTTAATATTATTGCTCAGTTTAGCTGTAAGTGAGGTAGGCTGCAGTTGTAGGTCAAAAACATGCTTGTGGAATTTGTCAAAGCTGAAGCTGTTGTCTAACTTCGAAGCAAATGTTAAGGATAAGCCAGGAATATTCAAGTCATTTGTGTACTCCAGCTTAATCTCTTTGAATGATCCTTGCAAATTATTTGAAAACTTGAGTCCTTCTCTGTTAACTCTGAAGTTTAAAATGTGTTTGTTGTCCATACCCAGAATGGTACTCTGATATTCACTTCCCAGCGTTATTTCCGCTAGGCTCACTCTTCCACCGAGGTTGAATTTTGCATTGTTTTTACCATAGCGCCCAGAAGAGGAGAGTGACATGGACCCTCCAGCAGTATCAAGTTTGGCATTCATTTCACTCTGCATTGTCAACGGACTAAACTGCACATTTGTGGTTGCGCTGCTGGCTAGACCGTACTGATTTACATTGAGGGATGACTTATGTGCAGCTCGATTCTTTTGATCGGTCATAGAGATATCAGTGTTGAAAACAAGATCCTGGGAATTGAGAGAACCTGCAAACAAGGCATAGTACTGGGTTTGCCTGTAAGTGGCTTGGTACTCAGATCGAAGTGCTGCCATCTTCTTTGACAAAATTAATTCAAGTTTATTGACACCTGCAACATGTCGATACCTCCCATTTGTTTCAGATGTCATTTTCAGCTGGCTGTTTTCATACTTCAGTGAGGCTGTGTTCTTTAACAGTCCACTTTGTACATCAGAAACTGAAGTAATGGAAAATAAATCATCATTGTATCTGCCGGATATCTGATTGGTAGCCTGAAGGTAAGAAGAATCCAACTTCAGATTTGATTTGCCTTCTAAAACCCGTCTCTTTTCATTGTATGAGCTTGACAGAGTGTAAATGCTTCTTGCAAAGACAGAACCCACTTCCAGCTGCCCTTCCATCTTGACGTTATTGATATTCACGTTATTTGTCTTTTCAGAAACAATATCACCAGAGAATGAAAGCTGAGGACCCAGAGTACTGGATGCCATAAGTGACATGGTGTAGTTTGCAACTGGACTAGGTTCATAACTCTTTGTTCTGGCCACCTTAAAAGCTGATGTTAACAGTCTGTGCTTCAGGTGATTTTCATATGCACAGGTAAATCCATTTCTGTTATATGAGGCTTCTCCAGAACCTGAAATAGGAAAAAGACAAAAGGTAACAGTGTAATTTATACCTTTTTGACTTTAAGATTTTGTCTGATGCCACTAAGCTTTTATGTTACGCTTGAATTGCAATTACTGTTATATCATTTTGCTTAAAAGGCCAAAATGTTTTGGTGAATCGTGAATATTCCTGTAAAAATTATTATTTTGATACTTGGGGCTAAAGTTTTGAACTATGAATAAATTAAATCTCTACACTACTCTACTAAATACAATTATATGAAACAACATGAAGTTATGTCATTATTTCAACTTAAATTAAGAAGATGGACTCTCAAGAATAACCCAGATGCAACATCCCTGTTTTTAATGTTTTCTTTATCATGCTTCATTATGGTGGGGAGTTTAGAAAAGACTGAAGCTAGCGTGTCTTTTTGCAATTTGAGAACACAAACTGCAATTTTAGATGAATTAACTTAAAAATACCAGTCTTAAGACCTATCCAGTCTGAGTCCGGGATAACTGCTATGTAGTTATGGCAGTATAGGGATATATAAAAATGATAAAAAAAATACATCTATATAATATATAAAAACAGAGCGATAAATAAACTGTGGGCATACGTACACATACACCTGCACACCTGATTTTGAAAACACTTGACATGTCAGATACACAAGTGTTTGTAGAATCACGCCTTCAGTCTTGAAGGGCTTTTTCTTCAGTAGGAAATATCTAGGAAAATTTGAACCTCAAAAGTCTTTATTGAATTAAACTGACTTCACCTTTAGTGCCTGAATAAAGAGACTCACATAATAACTTTAAAAACAAAGAGTAAATGATCTGAGATTATACAACACCGTTCTTTAAATAAGCGACAGGAAAATGAATGTACTGTACCTGATACATGGAAAATAAAATCATTGAAATAGTTTTTCCAGCATTGCAGTACTAGCACACATTCTTACCTTTCACACTGTAGGAAAGTAGCTCAAAAACTGAATCAGCGTTCGTGGTGTAAGTAGTCCTTATGCCAGATGCTTTCTCTGTGGTGCTATTAGCCAAAGTGTATGCTGCTGACCAGTTGTAATAGTTGCTGTACACATTAGCGGAGACCTCTAAAGTGCCAAGTAAAGGCACGCGAAGAGGATAGGATTCTGGAATAGTAAATGTCGGGATTCTGTATTCCTGAGACGGCACACTTATTCCCATTGACTCCATTACCAGAGGAGGTGTTTTAACAGTCTGTGGCACCCTTATGTCATGGGATGATCTTCCACCAAATGGCAATGGGATATTAATTAGAAAACTGTTTTTATTTAAGTTGTATCTGATCCGGCCTTCACTAGAAAATAAAAGTGACTCTATTAGAAATTGTAAGTCCATGAAGCATATACAGAAATTTCCATGATTCCTACTATTCCCATAATACTGAGCTTATTCACATGCTTATATCAATGTCCCGACTTTAGGTTTAGACAGGATGTAATGATCATCTGTTATTATCAGCATTTTTTAAGCACTCATCTATCAGAATTTACCGACAGCACTTTCGATATCAGTGAATTCTGACAATTTTTTTTTCCCCCTTATTTCATAGTCAAGGAGACTCATAGGTCAAGTAGTCCAGAAACACATTCTTTCCGTAAGACCTTGCATAGAATTCAAAGGTTCCTGATTCTTTGTTCAGAGCTTAACTAACTAACTAACTTTAGCTCCCAGGTGGAGAGTGTCATTCAAGGGGCTAAGTACTCTACTTTTATAAATCTTGCATTTGATTTTCTACTCTGAGAATTCAAATCTGCTTTATGAGCACTAATGAAAACATGTACTGGCATGAAAATGATTCTCAAAATGAAGGAATTTGAATGAAAACAGCTGACATAAAGAAAAAAAAAATCCTCCAAAAAAATCTGCCCCATTTGTGCAATATGGCATGCTGAGGACCAGAAAAAGGTGATTATATTCTTCTTTAAAAAAGCGATGTATTCTTATAGAAATACGTGAAAAGTCTTGTTAGCATTAGAAGTTCTAAGAACCTAAATTCTAAAGAATTTCTCTTCCTGATGATAAGCATTTCTAAAGTTTCATCCAAATATTCGGCATTTATTTTATTCTGAATAAAGATAAATAAAAATCCAACCATCTGACCAGGAGCTAGGAGTGGAAAAAATGGATCGTCAGCTGAAAAGCTTGTGGGCAAGAAGTGTAATTATGAAAAGGCAAAACAGGAGGAAATTTGGCCTTAATTTGTGCATGAACAATAAGCTGGCAGAGATGTTTTTATTGTTTGCCTAAATGGTCTTTTGTATTACAAAATCTTCTTTTTTACACTTAAAGCTACATCCTAAGATGAAAATTAAGGAAACACTTTTGAAATTTGTTCCTTTATATCAAATGGTTAAAAAAGCAATATCACAGGGCATCAGAAATCCTATTATTACTATTATATTGTGCACTGCTGATAAGAATATAGGAGAAAAAACAGTTTTTTCCTTGCTTATGCTTAGCTTAGGAACACAATGGAAGCAATAGAGATGTGTGTCATTAACATACAGTTTCCTATTACCACAGTGAAAGATAATATGTGGAAAAACAGCGCTGAGAGAGATAAAATGCAGGACTCTTCTCCATCTGCTTTTGTAACCCAATCTTATACTAGCTTCTGTTACCCTTTACATTCATTTCAGCCATCAATATTTCCCTAGTTCATGGGAAAATTATACAGCTATGTTTCTATTCCTTACAGTGGCAGCTGTGGGTGTATTCTGAAGATACTACCAAGCAACGCTGTTCCTTGAATCCTTATGCACAGGCAGAGCAGCAATGTGATAGAACACTAACTGGTAAGAGCAATATGTGCTAGGAACTGTAATGAGAGCAAATCCTGGCAGGTGCATGAGCATTTTAAAAATCTATATCCACTTTGGCTGACTTATAGTCTAATTTCCTAGAAACAGAAGAAATACACTATTTATCTGCCTTCCAGTCTCTCTTTTTGTTTGTCAAACCCTGTGTTCTGGAAATTTTTAACTTATTGGATGACTTCTATCATATTTGACAGAAGGGTAAAAGCCTGAAGGGTAATTACATTCATACAAGTTCTGTGAAACTCTCTATTAGGTGGAGGAGATGGGCCCAAACTAGTGCAAGCCTCCAGTCCATACGTGTACAACCATGGCATGTGTTGCCTCTGAGGAACTGACAGATGGAGTCAGACATGGGAAGAGTTCAGGGTACTATATTGGTAGAGGTCAACCAGTATGTCTAGGGGAATGGGAAGAACCGTCCAGTAGGACTGCACAGGTAAAAGGAGAGATATTAAGGTTACGGTCAAAGACAGAAAGGTCTGTAGGGATGCAGGACACAAACCTATGGGAAACCTGGCTTCATCAGTTCTGTGGCTTAGAGTAAAGATTGTTCAACACTGTATTTTTCTTCAGTTCTCACTACTAGATAACACAATACTTCAGGATATATCCATATGTTTCAGGAGTGACTGCTGAGTCAAATCTGTATTAAACACATGCATAATTTCCTCCATGTAACTTCATCTCTCTGATCTTAAAATTCTTTGATATGATTCCAATTTTATGCTAATGTTTACAGCAATTCCACGCTGTTTTATAAAACAAAGTAAACCAAAATGACAAAAAATATATGAACAAATATCTATTTTCAGTTTCCTGCGTGACTGTCCTAGTTTCTCTCCCTACCTTTTCAGGAAAAGTTCTTCAGGAATGGTGATAACAGGCAGGCTAATTTTCTGAATGCTCAGTTCCTGCAGTCCACTTAGTTTGTCTTGCAGAGTTTGGGCATAGGGGACATCTTTTGATGCCTTTTGCAGCCAGGTGTTGGTTGCCTACAAAGAAGAGACAAGTTTTTCAAAGTAAATAACAAGTTTTAGAACTTCCCAGTAAGTTATCTGAAAGCCATTGTAACTATCCGTATACTGAGCCCTAGGCATCTGATAAAGTGACTGGCTCGATCAAAGTTGGAAATATACATCTTATTCAATACGATGAGTGCTTTTACAAGAAGTTCCCATTTTGGCTTCCACAGGGGAGGCAAGAATTCACCAAGGCTATGTGGTCAAGCTGTAATATCTACTGTAACTTGAAACATACCACGATAAATTGTGACACAATATGTCGCAGTGTCATATCTGTATGAGCCACTTTCCGATCCAGCAGTTCATTGGCATGCTTCTCGAAAGTTTTTGGGTAGTCTGAAAAGTCAACTGGGAAGCCAGAAGACATTTTCTTCACAGCAGCACTGGCGCCTGAATTCCACTCTAGCTCAACTTTCTCAGAATCTGAAAATCATGAATTTAAAAGAAAAAGGTTAAATGAGTAATATTCTTATTCTATGTAGGGATATACTATAAACTAATGTAACAAGATGCTTAAATTTATAGGTTGTTGTCGTGGTTTAGCCTTTAGCGTTGTACACATGGATCATGTTTTTGCCCCTACCATATCTGAGAAGTACTCTTTCTGAAACTGAGTTTCCATGAGTTGTTGCAGCTGCGTTCATCTGAAGATATCCTTTGGTTGGTGAATAATTAACCAGTGCTTCAGTTCTAAATTCAGTTTGCAGGCGAGGAATAGAAACGGTGCCTCCTAACATTGCCTCTTCCAATCCAGCATACCTGTGAAAGCAAAAAATAAATGTGAATATAAAAAATTTCACTCTAATTGTTCACTTATGTTTCAGGAGCAATTTCAGCATCTAAATCTATAGTAAAGGTATAGTAGGTGTTAAAAAAAATAGATTGAATCAAACTTGTAAACTCTGTTCCAATTCAATGAATGTTTTCAGCTTCTGCTAGTTACTTTGGGAAATCTACAGTAAATTATTATATTGCTACTGTGCAGATACACACAATAATAATTCTGTATTAATTCCGTAATACTGAAATGGATGGAAATATGTACCTGTCTTGGTAAAGTTGTACCTGAACCAAATTCTGAACTCCTTACTCAAGCTGAATTTACTACTAAAGGATACAGACTGTGGCCATGAATCACATAGGAACAAAACACTTGACAAAATATATTATGCCACGGGGCTTCATTTTCCTTTATTCACATTTATTTTATATCTCTGTAACTTTGTTGACTTGAGCAAACTTCTAATATTATGTTAGTGCAAATGAAAGGGAATTGAGGTCCCTGACATCTGTCCAAAGCTCCCACTGATATCAGAGGCAATTCTGCATGAACAGCAAAGACAAAGACTCCCTGGGGCACCATCAAGATCACAGAATTCCATGGAAGATTGAGGTTTATTAAAGAATGTGATCAGCTCATTGCACTATGGGCTTGTGAGGCAGACAGTTTTAGAAACCCTGGCAGGCTGAACATTTTTGTTAGCTCCCCTGTAGGTGTTCCCGGAAATATTCTCATCATGAAGCGTGGGAATTTTTACAGGAAGCTCTCAGTTATTTTTGGTTTTGTTGCTTATTGAGTGCCATTAGATTTCTTCATGGGGAGATGTAATAACTTTTTTTTAGAGCTGAACATAACCAGTAAATGATAATACCTCTCTGAACAAATCTTGCCTTGTTTATATCCTTGGATTATCACACCTGCAATAACACTAGTACAATGTCATTCTTGTAGTCATGTGTGTGCAAAACATGGAAGAATTAGCCCAAGGAAGTTGTAATACAAATTATATATATATACATATAATAGGAAAGATCAGTTGGTGGACTAGATGTATTTATTTGATGTATACGTGATGGATCACAACTAAAATACTTCAAGGGCTTTTAAAGAGGGTTTGAATGACAAGTTTATATGTCTCTCTATATAAGGAATTTCTCCAAAATGGGATAAAATTTCCCAAAATTTTCTACCTTCAATAAAACCTTTGCTATCTTATGCAAAGGTATCTGTAAAAGCCTAAGTGGTTTTCTGAGTTACCTTATCTGGCCAGTAAGAGTAACTTCAGAAATCTTCTTGTTGTTGAAGTCTAAGACAAAAGTATATGCTTTCTTCCCAGAAATGGATTCATCAGTAATTCTGAAGTTTGTACCAAAGTCAACATCAATATCTGGAATGTGGACGTCACTGGTCAAAATCTTTCTGTCTCTGTTGTACCTGAAGGTCAATGTGGCCTCATGCTGCTCTACACCTGGAAAACATAATGTATTTTGGTTATTCGCAACTATGGAATCTTTTTGGACTTTTCTTAAAAGGAGAATAAAAAAGTATCGACTGGAAATTATATCACCCTGAAGATCTAACACAACCTTTGATGGGTCTGAATTAGAAAGTGGATCATCTTTTTTTCTCCTCATCTTCTAAAGCCACCATGGGCTGATCCACTAATCCTGTCACTACTTTTGTTAGGTAAACTTGCTATCCCACAGATTCTGCCTTTGAAAAATTTTCTGTTTATGTAGTTCTTCTCAATTTCTATGCTTTACTTCCATATTTCATCAGAAATGGTATTTTTCTCTTGCTTACATAGAACTCATTAACAACTTCTCTTCCTTGCTTCAATTCTCCAACATCACACTTTTATTTAAATCATGGGGAAATTTTTTGGGGATAAAATAATCAGGCTCTGATCATGAAAATTTTGCACTGGGATTGCATATATGAAATGAAATGAGAATTAAAGGGTGAAAATAGTATTCCATTTTATACTGTAAAGATTTTTTTAATGATTTATTCCTACAAATATTTTTCACATTAAATGACAGTCAACTGAGCTAAACCAAATTTCTTTTTCAGACTCTTACCTTCTGCCTGGACAGCAAACTTTAAGGTGTCTATCAGGTCATTGTCCTCTCTCTGCAGGCCATAATTTGCACTTGCAGAGTATTCCTTCACTTCACCTGTGGACACTATTTCAACTTCAAATCTAAAGAAAGAATAAACATATGTCTTGTAAATAACTATTTTGTTCATGACCACAAATAGAAGAAATCATACAGTTCCTGCTAGTTTGTTTTTAAACCTCCTGCTTGTTTGTTTTTAAAGATTTTTAAAGGTAACTTTATGTGAGAGGGCAGTGTAGATACTAAGCCCTAAGAGGAAAGGTTAGTTAACCCAAAATAAACACAGTTAAAGCTGATATGACTTACCTGGATTCTCCAGTCAAGGGATAATATGGAGCTGCCTCTGTGGCACTGGCATTAGAGTACAATAATTTGCTGCAGAGATTTAGACCAGTAATGAAAGGCTTGCAAGAAGTCCAGGTTTCTCGGTTTTCAATCAGAGGTGGAATCTCTTCAGTTTTGGCTGGAGACACCAAATGTAGCGTGTTGCTGGAATGGAAAAGTGAGCCGTTCACTCCCAGGACAGGTGTTCAGATATTGTTCTATTAAGAAGCTTACTTTCTGACTAAAAATCACCTATTAAGGTAGGGGTTAATGAAATAACATATGGTGGTTAAATGATCAAGTGGTTTATTATTGTAAGTAATATTATTGATAATTATAATTCTGTGTATTGAGCCATTTACCCTCTCTAAAATTAATATAAGTAGTTCATTTAAATTCAACCTAAAAATAGGCATTGCTATTATAATAAATTTTTTATGAAAGAAAACAAAATAATAGAAATGTTCAGTGTCTTGTTGAAAATTTCAGAAAATAGTGACAAATTAAATAATCTGTAAGCCTTGACTCCCAGTCGCCACTTATCTGGGCTATTTGCTTATCTTACAAAAGAAGTTATCACACTTTCACAATGTCTGGGATTTTTCTGAACTGAAAATTTCTCCATGTGTGCCCCAGCCTCTCAGTTCCATCACAATAAAAGAGAAGGGAAGAACATAGCCTCAAAAGTTCTCATTCAGTTCTCATTACCTGATACTGAGGAGCTTTGTTGGAGTCTTCGGAGCAGGAATGCTGAATTTCAGTTGCCCAGCTTTCATACTAACATGTGCTTCAATTCCAGACTCATGGAATATATTAGAATTCACCTCCACGCCACTTCTAGCAAATTCAGGCATGTTTATTCCCAGGTGTGTTACAAACTCAATTGCTACTGAAGGTTTCGCAATAAGTTCTGCTTGCATCTATTTAATAAAAACAAAATGGTGTATTTATTTGCCCAATTCGCTTCTTCCTGGATCTATAAAACAAATGTAATATGCTTGATAATCTAGAGGTAGGGTTTATAGAATTGATTTTGCTATTCAAAGAATTGTATTCCCAAGTCACATAAGCAGAGGGACCACATAAGTGGTAACTGTGATGTAACAAATACAGCAGGATGATAACACCAAGGAGCCTTACCTACTTCAATGCAAAAATACCAATGCTCCAGAAAGGTTTTGTACATGCAGTTACTTGAATGTATTTTTAAATCTGAAGACAAGAGCCAGTTTTCCATTGTAAAAACAAAATAGCAATTTTCAGAAACAATGAGTAAACTATTCGACAAAAGAGAAATTAATCCAAGATTTGAATTTCTCTAAACAGAAAACAGCTTATTTTCAAGCTTTTGGTTTTGCCATTACAAAAAGGGACAGAATGCAAAATTCTGGAAAAGATTCCAAAGGTAACTAAAAGGCAACCAGTACTAAATTTGAGGACATATTTTTTTATTTTTACTTAAATAGTGTATATGGTGGAAAATTAAAAGTTTAAGTGAACTGAAACTATTGAGAAACTTATATATAATATTGACTGAATTGGAGAAAAATAGCTATTAAAACTGGCAAAAAGAATGGAAATATTTAATTTATTATTTTTTTTAATTTTAACCGGATAATTAATTTCATGTAATATGCTCTTTAATTGTTATAATTTTAAAATGTTTCCTTTCAGATCATTTAACTCAGTTTTCAATATTTCTTCTAATTGAAAATCAAAATTTTCACTTTGAATGGGCTACATCAAAATTTTTTATTAACTGTTTGGTTTGAACACCAAATTCACATGCTGTAGCTTTTGTACTAGTCTCATTTGAGAGCCCGAAGAGAGAAATAAACAGAGATTAAAAAGATTATTTTTGAAAGGGTGATTAAAATACTTTAAATTCATAAATTTTATTATGTCTCATGCTTAATGTATTATATGTATTGCTTCTTACTTCAATGTAAATGTCATTCACAAATTAACTGGAGACCTCTAATAAGTAAGTTGTTTTTTTCATTTAAAGAGTATTCTGTAGTCTTTAAAATTCTTCTGGTGTTACAGTTTTATCCCTAAATGAGACTGTAGATTATCAGGAGGAGACAAAATAAAGCAAAGTGTTTTGATGCTTACACTTTTTTGATGAAGCTTCACAGCTACTTTGGCCCCAGGTGTCGCTATTCCAGACAAGGCAAACTTCAGTTGCAAACCTGCTCCAGTTGGAAGCTCAAACTCATTGTCCATGAACATGTAGTGGACAAATAAATCCCTGTCCACACCTTTTGAGATGGCTTGTGCAATCTGTGAATCAAACAAGGAAATGAACACTAAGAAATCTACACTTTGGAATACGTCCATTTCGTACTTTAAAAATTGATCATTGAATGATTGCAACCGTACAATCCAGAAATTAATTTAATATACAGTACAGAAACTAATTTCTACAGATTCCATGCTTCAAAAAATATACTAAAGACTGTTTATCAAAATCTTAGCTTTAAATGAATACTAGATTTTATCACCTCCCTTGATACACACGGATCACCTACCTTGACATACACATACAAAGGTAAATTCATTTAGATAACACGTAACATTCTGGCTTTCCCCAAGTCAATGGCAAAGCTTTTTTTTACTTCAATGAAAGAAGGGTTTTACCAAATATTCCTAAACTGTACTACATCTTGCTTTCTTTTAAACATGGCGAATTATTGCTTAATATGAATATACATTTTAGCAGTCAGAAATTTAGTAGTATAACAAAATGGCCAGCACTAAGATTTTGGGGATTGTTCCAATAGGTATCTCAATCATACAATAAGATCTGAACCTTCCTTCTTTCCTTCCCCTCACCCATCTTCCAGGAGGACTCCAGTCGGTTATTCAGGAGTCTTCATGGGTTTCTCATTGTGCTTCAGACTAATCTGCATATTTTATTTTACATAATTTTATTTTCATGCTAGTATCAAGTATCCATTTTTTACATCATAGATAAACACAATCAAAATCTTAAAAAAATCTTGTACAAACCCCCCAAATTAGTAATACACATTGGTGCATCAGAAACATACCATTTCTGGAACAGTCTGAAGAATTTTAACGCTCTTTAAAATCATGCTTCCCAGCAATTTGAAATCATTGAGTTTCATGTACCCAAGTTCTTCTCCCAGGATTCTCAGATATGCTTTTCCTTCGGGAGCCTCCTTGTTGCCCAATTCTTTTATCAATTTTTCAAGGTTAAGCATTATTCCTTTCATGAGATCCTGAAAATTTGGTCAGAAAGTAGTAAAACAGATTTATGAGAAATCTGTAAGATCATATATCTAAACCAGTTACTTACTGAACGCCAGCTAATCTGCACATGCATTTCTTACAGATTTGCCTCCAGAAAAAGGCCCCTCCCACATACAATTAAGAAAAAAAACATTGCTAAATAGTATTAAGCATTTCTATTTTAGCTTACCAGAAGAGGAGAAGGCTTGTATACAATAGAGAGGGAAGTGCTGTAATTATTGTGTAAAGATAGGAATGCCGTGCTGCACAGAGAATGTTTTCAAGCTGTACCTGATCCTGCTTGTCATCCTGGGAGTAACCAAAGTAGTCAAAAAGTGCCTTGGAAACCTGCTCTGGCACTCTGCCGTCAACCCAGTACAAGGCCTTGCTTGCAGTGTCTGGGAAAAACCCCTTCTCTCCAAACAAAGCTTCCAGTGTTGGTTCAAACCCCTTTCCATCCAAGCCAAGCTGGAATGAACAGGACAATGCAATAACTGAGACAATTTCCCCACATCTTTGGAGCTTTGCAACAAATAGACTTCTTGGGGAACAAACAATACATTTAAACTTTATCCTACAAGTCTATGATTCTTAAGGGAAGAGACAGAATACTAGGTCTTACAATGAGTTTTATCTCTGTGGTGAGGTCCAACAAAAAACCTACACACAGGCTGTATCTCCCTTAAAATCTACTATGACTACTTCAGTGTGCCAGTAATAATTCATTAGCTTGAAGTCAATTTGTTACAGATGGGTTCATTTTACCCTAGCTGAGGCCTTTAATAACTCCAACAGGGTTGTCCATCCAGTCAGTGGCAAGTGACATCACATAACGGTTGGCTTGCTCTAACGCCCATTGAGATCAAATGAAAGTCCCCTTGTAAGCATAGTGATCTTTAGATTTCTCCCAAAGCTTGTAAAAACAATACGTTATTCAGAGGAAGTTGTTATAAGCAAACAGAAATGAGAAAGAAAACAGCTGAATACTAGCAAAAGTTTTTGATAATTGTTGTACCTCAAAGATATCGCTTGGGGCAAATCCATACACATTCAGGGTGGTTTTCAGCATAGTCTCTTTAGGAATGTAGCTGTTTGGATCAAACACCACATTTCCCTCTAGTTTGGCAGAGATGGGATCAACTCCAGGTACAGAAACTCTTTTGGAAATCTGATAATTTTGTGAGAATTTTCTGAAATCTTTGGCTGTTGGAACCTGGTTTCCTTTCAAAGCTTCTTCAACTCGGCTTTTTAGACTAGGAAAGAGGACAGCAATACAAATACGATTAGTATAAATTCCAGAAACACATTTAATCTTAGTTGAGGTATTGTTTGTGTTACTTGCAGACATTCTTACAGCTGAGGTGAATATAAATTGCTAGCTCTCTGCACATATTAACAGTAAAAATAAGACTTAAGGGGAAGATCGTAAGCTGGCTCTGCTCTGTCAAAGCCATAGATTTACTCAGCTGATGTGCCTGCTCAAAGAAAACAAACAAGCAAACAAAAAAACAAGCAGAAAATGCATTGCTAAATAACTACCACTGCAATTATGGTCAGAACTTTGTTCTTCCTAGGAGACCAGTATATAACTAAATTTTACTTACTCTTCAATGCCTACTTCTTCGGAGTCTAGGATGTTGGCAATGTGTGAGGCAATAAAGCTTTTCACTTGCTCGTTCTTCTCCTTTGTGAGGACTCTCAAAATCTTTGCAAGATCAGTTGGGGAAGGATCTTTCATCAGAATGAGATACGCCGCTAGACGTTTGTCTGTAGGTGCTTCTCCTTCTTGGAAAGCTTTCAGAAGTGCTGAACGATCCTATATAAATAGAGAAAGGTTTGCACTGATGAGCTGGCAGTAGATGATACTGTTAAACTCTTTTGGGAATATATAGGGTGAAATAATTTCCAGGATGTAATTTTTTCAGGATTGAGTAACTATATCTATACCTTATTTCTATAACTGACGAAAAATTTTTAATTGAAGCTATTCTGATAAAGTTTCTTTTGATAGAAAATGCCATAGAAATTATGATTTTATTAAAAATGATTTTCTTATCCTGTATCTGACAGGTTACTTTTTTGTTTAGAATACTGAGGTTTGATTGTTGGGAATCATAAATGTTCTGGTTTGCAGAAAAAATCTCAAATTTTGGCTGAAAGACCATTCAGTTTAGGAAAGGGTGGTGATAAGACTCTTCTGCTGCAGGAAAATAAACATAGTTTGAAAATAAATAATAATAAAAAAAATTAAATGCTTTAAATTAAATCACATCTAAGGACATGAGCACCAGCTGTTTCCAGGCTCCCAGAGTCATTAAGTCTTGTCTGGAAACAAGAGCATGTCTCTTAGATTAGAAACTTATAGATATTGAAACTTTCACTACACTAAGATGAAGATGCTGTGTATAATGACACCCATTCTGTAGGAGGTGCTTTAATGTCTCTGGATGTAAACGTAAATCTAACCAGTACTATTAATAACAACAACGACAAAATGCCTGTATAAAATAGGGACCTGGCTTTTTCTTAGTTAAATCCATTTAAATCTGCAGTAATTCATCAGTTAAAGCGACGTTTAAATAAGTAGAACTCCATTTAAGACACTCTAACAGGAACAGATCCAAACTTCCCATTTAAGCAGAGGCCATCTATACAGAGCAACTGCATCTCAAAGGAGCAACTCGCATTATGTCAGAAACCTGGAGAACTTCTCAGGTACGTGGGTGGAAACTAAACTAACTAAAGGAATTCTAAAAAAGCTGGAGACGGCTAAAAGGGAGATGGCAAAACTATGAAATAATGGGAATGCTTTTGCATATTCAATAACTTCTGTGAACAGTCAAGGTGAGCCGAAGACAGTTTATGCTAGTTCTTGTGACCCAGTTTACCTCCTCAGTAATGGTCATTTTCCTGAATGCCTGGATGGCTGCTTTCTGAACTGAAAGCGATGCAGCTTCACTTCTGATACATGTCTTAAGAAAAGATTTCAGGTTGGGTTTAGCTTTCTCCATTACTGCACCCATGTTTCCAATAGCCTGTCAGCGATGAAAACACAGAAAGATAACAAACATTTATTCTCCACCAAGAGCAGTAGAGTAATATATGTGCTACAATTTAAAATAATAGCCTGCATAAGGAAAGAAGAAAATAAAAATACCCGAAGTGTGAGGTATGTGAGTTCATCTTCCCCAGAGCAATCAGTGCCCAGCAGTGACACCATGAAGTCTGCAACATCTGTTACTTCCTCTGTCACAACCATCTTCTCGTTGTAGAACCTAAAGAGAGAAACACACCAGAAAAAAAAGTAAAAAATAGGAAATGTCTATTTTCTTTATTCTCAAAGAGCAAATTCATGAGATTAACAAAAAAAAATCCTCAAAAAGTGACTACTCTTAGGTTTTACTCTAAGCATTGTAACGTTTTCTTGAGGTTATTTTGTACAATTACATGCTATCATTACTTACTTAGTAACAGCGTGGCTCAAGCCGTAAAAAGAAGCTCTACTTGGCTGATACTGGGCCATGTTAAGAATTTCCCGTATTCTTTTTGGTGTTGGAGAAGGCAATAGTCCCAGGGTGTATGTGATCAGGTCTACCACGAGTGGATTCGCGTTTCCAGTTCTCAGTATTTGAAGGACTGCACCATAGCACTCTGGAGTCCCGCACTGGGTCAGGGCCTGAACTGTGATGGAACTGAAAAGAAAAGAGATAACTTTGATTGATTAATTCCCTGTTTGCAGTTATCGCTGCACGTTGCATGTTTGAAATAAACATTTGACAGGTTTATTAAGTTGTTTTAATGTAAATTATGTATGCTTATGTGTAACTGGAAGCAAATCACACAATCGCTTATCAAAAAGAAGCTTCTTAGTTTTACAAGTTATGCTAATAACATGATTAGCTCTGAAAAACAAGAAAGTATTAACAACACTATAATTACACAGACATATCTTTTTTTCTCCACAACAGACTTTCCCACAACTTTAAGTATTATAATATAATATATTGAACCACTCTGAGGCACTAGCCCCTCTACAGACTGAGGACATAAACTATGTGTAAATTGACTCAAGTCCAGCTAGGACAGAAGAGTAGGGGTGGGGAGTGGAGAGCAGGGTCAGACCAAAGAATCGTGCCCTTCCATGTCTCTCAATATCTCACTTTCAGAACTGTGTTCTTTGCAATAAGTCAGACTTGGGAGTTTGCAATTAGGTCGTTGTCCTTGAGCAAAACGGCACGAAAGATATTTGGCTATAACAACAGATCCACAGGATTGTGCCTGGCATACACACTTGTGACGGTGTCGGGGAGAAAAACCCTGTGAGGGGTTGTTATACTCTAATTCATAGTTCAGCTTCTCCAATAAATTTGGAAGCTTTGATGGAGGAATGATCAAAATGACATTAGTTCTTCATAGAAGCCTAGGAGTTTCAGATCTATTTGAATTCTTATACTGTTGTCATATATTTAATGTACAAGTTCCAATTAATTACCAACACAGCATTTCTGATGGAAAAACGTGAAATCCACAGGTTTTACTCTCTCTTCCTTCTTTCTCTCTCTAGATAATACTGATGATACTTATTTTTCCGAAAGACACTCTTTACATCTAATTAACCTCTAATTTAACACTGTTTGCAGCAAATCATCAACTTTAGAATGGATTTGCTCTGGCATTGACACGTGGTGTACTTACACAACGAACTGTGTAACGTACCTTGAAGTTTCCATCATCTTTGGTACAAGAGAGCCAAGAGTGGTGTTATGTAAACTTCTAAGTCCGGTAACAAATTTGTAAAAGAGTCTTGCTCTCTGCTGGTTCTGCTGGGAGGCTGTAAGTTTCTGCAGTTCCTGAAGGATTTTCAGAACAGCATCCCCCTGCCTAGGAAATTTGGCATCTGTACTTTCCAATGCAAGTCCTTTCTCTTCCAGTTCATCTAGCAATTAAAAAAAAATTATTGCATTCTTTATGTCATCATCAAGGAGCTATGTTAATTTTTAACTTCTGTATAAATATAAAACCTGTAGGTTGTTTTATATGAAAATTGTTGAAGTTTAGCAGCTGAACAGTTTCTAAAAAATAATGGAATGGAATGGAATTTAAATGTAATTCTCTCCAAAATTAATAATAATAATACTTATTCATATAAATTCTTTTAAATTTTTATGAAGATGATTCCTTACCACCTTTTATATTAGCACAGTTTGCTTTTTCAACTTTTAATGAATATATCTTGGGAGAAATACGTTATGACTAGGAATAACAAATTGCAAGGCATCTCAAAGTAGTGTGTTTTAGAACCAAATGTATAGTAATCATGGACTGTTTACATTTGGTAGCTGAAGCTAAAAGTTGCATAAGAAATTATGGTTAGCTAAAAAGGGATCATTAAACTCATTTACAATAAGATTAAAATTACTTTCCAAGTAAATTATAACTTTTTAATAATAAATAATAATAATTTCTAAATTAAAATGAAAAGAGAAAGATTATTTAAAATTATAGAGTGATTTTCAACTTTTCAGGCTTTTCCATTTTATACGCCAAACTTTTTACTGACTAAATTGATCAAATTTCATAAAAAATTAGGAATTGTTTTGGTCATTAACTGCATAGTTAATGAATTCTGGGTTTAAAAAAAGTTGTTGTCCCTGTATTTGACATGTATTTATATTTTCTCCCTGTATGTGTATTATTGAGAATTTCAGCTATACCTCCATCGAAATTTCTGTTATTGATCTTTGGGGTGTCTTCAAGCTTCAGTGTCTGGTTGACCTCTGTCATCACACCATAGCGATTTCTGGCAAACAAAGAAAAATCGAGCACTTTAGTTGAGTTTAAGTGCCTTTGAGGCATCTTTCCATGCTTTGTCCCTCCTTGAGAACAAAATGCATATTTAGGGATGAAGTCAGGGCAGAATGTGATACATCATCATTCAAAATGAATATTTATAAAGAAAGGGTATTGAGAAACAGCGAGCAACCTACTTGTATGAGGAAGGCAGAAACAGGTGTTTTTCACTGCAGACAGCATCTCTTATATGCCTTTTCTTTGCATCAATATTGTAATGACAGAATTGAGTGCTTCTTAGAAGGGTAGATAACGGGATATTCTGTAAAATGAATAGTTTGGCAGTCATTTTACTGAATAGTATAGGAAACAAACATAGTTTTAAAGGCTGCCACAGTTTTCCTGTAATATTAACAGTTACAGCATATTGGAAACAAAGGTGCGTAACTGGAATCATTCTCACACAAAGACAAAATTGTGCCAGCATCAATCTTTGGTCTTAAGTCTCTTCTCAGGCGAAAAATCCAACTGAAATTTTCCCTCAGGCCTTACTAACGTGTTTGGCTTAGCAGTTACTTCATGATGGATCCCCTGCTGCCTACCACAAAGGACTCCTTCATAGAAACCAGTTTGTAATTTTTAGAGTAGTTCAGGCTCCTCATAATAGCTGATGCTCTTTTTAATTTCACTCTTATTATGCACATTTTTAAGATTTATACAGTAAGCTGTAAAAGTGGAAGAAATTGTAAAATGTGCTTTTTTTAGCATGGTATGAAATCTTGATTTATTTAATTTTATTTGAGGGAAAACACTCAAAAGTACAGATGCCATGACACCAGGAAGAAATCTGCCAATATTCACGCAAGCAACTGCACTTGATCGTTGTGGATTCACAACTAGCCTCAACAGCATGTCAAACCATTTACTTTGGGGCATTTAAAACCCTCTTCTCCTGCACATTGCATACACATCAGCAGGGGTTTGGTGGCGTTTTTTACATGAAATGGGAATGTTGAAAGTTTTGACCCACAAAATTAAAAATTTGGATGTGATCTGATAGGTTAACGTGCAATCAATAACGCTAACTCCATCTATGAAAAGGTCTCCTTTAAAAATTCTTGAGAAGAATATGAAAGAAAGTAATTACCCTCTTTCCCTGAATCTGTTTTTTCTCTATTGACTGCCAACAAAACCACAGTCTGATATAATGCAAGGGGGCAGAAAACCCATTTAAGTTTTAGAAGATAATTACAAAATTTACTTATTGTAGTAGTTGTTTAAATGATTTAGTGAAGAATGTTATATCATAGAATTTTTGATAGTATACTTACTAGTCCCTTCACAATGGCAAGAGGGCTGACATAATCTCTGATAGGACTGAAGTTGTCACAGGCTTTCAGGTCTCTGTTAATTGAAATATCTTCTGCTACATTTCCTTTTCTAGATTTGAATTCAACTTCACTGTCACACTTTCCATATACAGTATCCTGGAAAGAAGAAATAAGTCAGTGTCTTTGTTTATGCTGTCACACATTTTCTGATCTAGGTGAAAGGCACCCTTTCTCATCTGAATTTCCAGGTCTTTTGAAAATGGTGTTCAGGAGTAACTCCACTAGGTGAGATTTCTTCCATTTGTTAAGGAAATAAGGTGAATGCTTTTCAAAATACCTACCATGGGAATTGTTTTTACATTTTCTACTGTTTCTGTTGGCACAAGTAGAGCTGAGATGATCCCTCTCTTGAGATTCAGTACATTCAGAGGTTCGTCCTTCTCTGGATACAGCTTGACTTTTGTTCCATCCTGAATGCTGAATTTTAGTTCATGTCTGTCCAAAAAAACCCCCAACGTTAGTATGAAATCATGTTAAACCCGCCCACATGTTATCAATAAACTTCTGGGCTATAGCTAAAGCATTGTGTTTATCTTGGTCTACCATTATTTACTATTCACGGTTGTTCCTATTACAGAGTACTACTATTAAAGCAGAAAAATTTTAGCCAAGGACATTCTGATATCACCAGACTACGTCATCTAAGGACAAGCAAATATCAGGAGCAATGGCTGGAAGTTGGAATTGCACAAATTCAGAGAGGAGATAAGTAAATTTTTAAAATGAGGTAATTATTAACCACTGCAATAGGCTACAAAATGATGGGAAGGATTCTCTACTAGTTGCAGTCTTTAAATAAAACCTTGATTGTTTTCCAAAAAACGTATTTTAACACTGTCTGAAGCCGTTTGGAGATCTATGGCTTGTCAAACAAGATGGACTGGATACTGAGGCATTGAAATAAGCATGAAGGTGCACAAGTAAAACACGCACTGACTGGCACTGGGTGAAGTGAGTAGCAATAAGTTACGAAAGCAGATAAGTAAGGAAAAGATAAGTGCATAGGTCATTAAAGACCATGATAGGAAACCTGGACTTCAGTCTCAAATGCCCTTCTATTGCACAGTCTTAGTACCATGTCAGCAAAGGAAAATTATCTTAAAATGGCTGCAGATAGCCATTTGAGAATTTGCTTACAAGAAGGAACATTCCACTTGCAATAACCTTTTCAGGGACTACCCAACATTTTCCTGATGTAGATGATATAAATGACAAACACAGGCCAGGTGAAAATTCCGGATGGAAAAAACCCTACCCCACTAGCAATTGAGAACTGTGCCAAGATAGCCCTAAATTATATCAGGGAGAGTTTTGCTGTGGAACCAGCTTATAAGTCTACCATGTTATCATGAAACGTGTTCCATGCCTGGAAAAAACATAGTCAGGGTGGACTGTAACACTGAAGCCTGTTCCATGTCAAGGCTACAGGTACTGATGATAATTGATATTTCTTACTTGGACATGGCATTTGCAAAGTCCTCAGAGTTCTTCGACTTTTTCAGCATGGCCCTTCCCTCAGTGTCAACACCAAAAGTCTCCCTCAGGGAGCAATGCATTGTCCTCAGGATGAAGTGGCACAGCTGTGGTACCTCCAGTTCAACCTGAAAGCACAAATATGATGTGTTTATCCTTTTTTCATTATCACGTTTCCAGGTTCATCCAGTTGCAGTTTTGAAAATAAGGTATTCCTTGGGTTTTGTAAGGTGGCAGAATCACCCTGCTAGCAGCTGTTTGGAAAGATTCCAAAGTACTTTAAATAGCTTAAGGGAACATGGGAGAAGATATGAAAGCAGGTATTTGCTTGGCTAATGGCATGGAGTATGCTGCATACACAGTAAACAAGTAACTTAGGTTCTGAAAATTTATAGTACTAGAAGGACTGTATGAAAACTTCAGTCATTACACTGATCAATGTTTAGATTCGGTCAGAACAGTGTGCGCTACATAAAAAAATATTTTCCCTAGTTACTCCATTTCAGAAAAAAAAAAAAAAAAGATGGGAAAGTTTTGGGCAAGGTGGAGGGACATTGGGTAGTTTAATGGTCTACAGGACCTTTTACTCCTACAGCCCTGATCCTGGCTTGAGCATTACCATCAACAGGCTATCAAGTAGTCATGGCATCAATGAGCTGTTTTGGTTCAACTTCTAGAATTGTATGGTGGACATTGATAGACTCAGCCTGGTAGCAAAGGAAAACTGAACTACCAGGTCCTCCCCCTCTCTCGTGTAAAAGTACAGCCCAATCAGGATGGAAATGCACGGGCACAGCAGTATGAACCACCTCTGCCTCTGAGGAGGTCTGCCATCCTCAGCACCTGTCTAGGACAGGGAGGGCTTAGTCCTTAGGACTCTCAACATGTGCCTTTAAAAGAATGATCTTTTTTGGCAAAACACTGAAGGATGCTCCCCGGCTGCCAGCTCCCATGTTATTCAGTATACAGTCCCAATCGATTGTACTTACTCCTCTTTCCCTACCTTGCAAGTGATCTTTGAACCGCTTCGAGAATCTGCTGTTCCCGTGATCCCATTTGATGTTTCTGCTTCATATGAGTAAACATATTTTCTGAGGTGTTTAAATCTGGTTGCATCTTCTGCAATTGGGAAAAAAAGGGTGCTTTTATGACTTGGGTAGGATATGCGTATGACCATACTTAAAATACACGCCTAGTGTTGTGTAACTAAAATGAATGCCACATATAAAGGAAACATGAGGACCCTCCCACTATTTCCTTTTACAGAATAGCTTTCAGACAAAGAAGCAATGCCTTCATGTCAGCTGGATACTTTCTGAAGCATAAGACGAAACTTGTGGGAAAGCATACGTTTTGGGGCCCACCGCTCTGTTTGATGAGATCCGAAAATATGACCCCATCTGGCCTTCAAATCATGCCCCATTAACATTAATGACAAAAACAGGAGAAAACCTAAGATATGGAACTGTTTTTAAAATGACGCTATTCCTTCTAAATTAAACCAATCAAATGGTAGTTTTCAAATTGGTCATAAAATGATTCCCTTCAGCTCAGATTTTTCCATAATAATTCAAATGCCAGGAGCTGCTTTATCTAAGTCACATGACTGAGACTGAAAGCAAATAAACACAGAAACAGATATAACACCAAAATTAGCATTCATCAATACCATTTCACCTGAATCTACAGAGTATCTTTTGGCCCCAGACCCTCCTGAAACATGATCTGCTCTAAGTCACATATTAGATCAGCAAATTTTACTAGAGTAGACTCTTTAATGGAGATAAACCTAAGTTATACGAAGAGCATCCAGAGCAAGACAAATGCACTAAGTTATGTGAAAGAATAAGGCAGGAGTAAGTGTTTCCAGAGCTGTTTCTCTTTTTATCAAAGGAACCCCCAAAACCTAATGGGCTTCCTCAAAGGGATGAATATCACCTGTGTTTAATCTGCTCCTGTTGCTTGCAGAGGCAATTTATCTGTAATTTTAAACTCTACAAGCAGGAACAAATGTGGTAATAGAGACATAAAGGAAAATTATATTTTGTCTCACTGTCATATACAGGGATATGAGATGATCTTTTGGTGTCTGGAATGTGTAATGTAGGCCAAACAATGCCCTCGATTACAATTCCCTCCCGTTATAACTGCAAACATCATTTTAAACTCAACATATGATGATCGGGCATTTTAAGTGACTGTGTTAGAGCAGTTACTGTCAGTGACTGCGTTAGAGAAGTTACTGTTCCCTCTCTTTAGACTGAGCAGCTCACTGGGACTGTGAGGTTGTTGTGATGCTGAGTGAAAAGCAATTCTCTAAATTGCTCCCCTCTGGTTATTTGCGACTGTCTGAACATATTAGAACCCTGATCTACTTTTACAGAAAAAAAAAAGGTAAAGTAATCTAAGTGTAAACCCACATGTCTGCCATCAAATCTGCTTGACTTTGCCTGACTATATCTGCCATGACTGTAGCTTACTCTTCCTCTTTTATAAAATACTTATCATGTCAGAGGCCAGTGGCAATGTCATCTTGCCCTTTATGTCAGAGAATTGCATACTTAGAGAGGAGAACAGAATAGTACTATGAATCTCGTATTTACTCTTTGGACTATCGCTTTTTTTAGCTTTACATAGTTCAGCAGTGTTTTAATTGAGATTACTTTCATATAATTGCTAAACAGAATTAATATCATCAATACTAGCTCTCACACAGCAATCAGCATCTTACAAACATTTCAAAACCGACTTAAATGACCCAATTAACCTTAAAATTAACTGCTTTAAAAAAATTCAACACTATCCCTGTCACTTTTGGCTATCCTGGACTATAACATTGCTTAACTGTACATTC
Source organism: Larus michahellis (assembly GCF_964199755.1). Lineage (NCBI taxonomy): Eukaryota > Metazoa > Chordata > Aves > Charadriiformes > Laridae > Larus > Larus michahellis. The sequence continues at coordinate 121,708,926 of NC_133898.1, forward strand.
TCAGAAATTTTCGCAACACCAGTATCCACTATGTTAAAGCCAAAAGGCTAATTATTGCTTCATTTCCCACTTTCAAACAAAAATAAATGGAAAAGGCATAAGGAAACGATCAGATTAGAAATGCAAATACCAAATAATTTATTGTATCAAAAATATTCAAGAAAGCGGCAATGAAGCCCAGACCTTTGAATTGGTTCAGGCAGCTGAAATAAACCCAATTGCCTGGAGATGGTGCTAAAGCATCCAACAAGGGGGAAAAAACAACCCTGAAGATCCAAAGGGACAAAGAACAAAACAACTCATTTGGTACTTTGACCCTGTGGTGGAACATTATGTATTTAACCAAGCAGTCAGGGCCAGGCCGAGTTCATTATAAAGATAGGGCATAAAATCAGCGTTTCCTGAGTCTTGACTTGTTTAAAGAAATTGCTGTCCTTGCTGAGAGAGTTGATGATTTATTCTACAGGTATTTAGTTAGATATGCAAGTGCAATTCTGTGGGTTTAGCAGTCACTGTGAAGGGTAAATGAGAACTGAGATTCAGCCTACGGTGAGGTGTACTGTACATAACCTCGCCGCTAAAGCTTCACACCTGATAAACAGGGATTTCTAGATTAAGGAATTTGCACCTGACAATTAAGAAATCAACAAAACAATGGGAAGTATTTTCCTAATGGGAGCTTTTTAAAAGTTTAGAAACTCAACCTCAGCTTTTCCGATCTTAGGAAATTTTTGAAATTCTTGGAGCCAAGCCTTATGGATAATTAAATACCTAAAATAAATGGCAATAAAGACTTCAGAATATTGCCATCACTTTTGTTTCAGTTATTTCAGAGGAAGAGACTTATGGGATAGGAAAATTCAGGCTTTGAAAGATATATTCAGTTAATACTGTAACATAAAATAACAAAAGCAGATGCAGAAAATCAGTTACTTGAACATCCTGGATTTCCACTTTCAGGTGTTTCTTCTTCTGTAAAGAACAAAACCAAGAATTAAAAGCTGGGAAAGCAATTTATAGCTATAAAACAAGGACTATGGAAATAAACATACTACATTTTCATTGCAAGACATTTATAATTTATACCAACTTTTGATGAAGTTTGGCACACCGATGTAAATACCAAAGCGCCTACTAAAATGGACAGTACAGAGACAAATCTAGAGTTGCCTTGATATTGTGAACTAAGACCTCAGAATTGGATCTTTAGGTCACTGAGTTAAATTACTTTGCTTTAAACTGAGAAGGATCAGCTTCTAGGCTAACAAGTATTTTCAAAGGCCCTATGTTATGCGAAATAGAAAGTTTATAAACAATGGGCACAAAATGTAGAGGTAGGCAGATGAAATGTACCATATAACACTGTTTATTTCAAAAATTTAGTCTGTTTGAGCACACAAAAATACTGCATAATGGATGAATGGCTATATTCTTCTTTTTGTACGTTTAAAAAAGGACGACTGACAATTAATACTACAATTCTCTGCTGTTAAATCTTTTCTGAATATTGAGAATTCATTCTTTGGAGGAAAAGAATATTGATTGGAAGCCTATTCAAGTTCAGTAGAATCATTTGCTCCAATCTGTCTTAGGTATGTCCCACATGACTCTATTTAAAATAAAATATAATCTAGTAAATTTGCTAAATTTGCTGCATTCATTTGACGCTATGTCAGTCTTTGGGATATCACACATAAATGCCAGCACTTTTCACAATATTATCTGCAGACTTTCTAAATTTTCATTCTGGGAATTATAAGGTCGACCACTCTACAGAAATAGATTTTAATGCTAGTTACACTAATAGCAGTAGCAACAGTAATACTACTATTACTATTACAATAGTATTAACATTAATAATAACCATTAGAAACAAGGGCATCCTTTAAAGTTGTATAACATCAGTCAACAACAGAATGTTAGCTCAGCAAAGGTGTATTTATGATGAATTTGATCTGCATATAAAACCAGACCTGCGTAATTGGCCCCAGACTCACTTTCTTCCTTAAGGCTCCCGAAGTCTTAACACTACTATGTCGTATTCTACAAAGCCACTTCTTGGGAAGCAAGGATAGCTCACAATACACAGCACCATATTGATCTAAGCTGTCATTTCTGATCTTAGGAAAAAAATCTCTATTGGCTTACTTCTTTTACTACTACTGATGATGACTATGTCTCTTTAACACAAAATTGTATTTCAAATGTCAGTGTTGCTTGCCAAGCACATTTTGCTTTATTGCTCTCCGTCTTCATATTGTGTGCAAAATAGGTTAGCAACAGCTGGGATAAGTCTGTATGGTATCTCCAAGCTACAGTATCTCCATGGGGGTTTAAAAGGACAGAACAACAATTAGGCCAAAAAAAATTATGGGAATTCCTTACAAGTTGCAAATTACATTAAATCTGATCAAAAGACACCAGATGACATTTGTGAATTTTTCTAGGTTGGGATGCTCCTATGATTACACAGTTCTACAGAGGGAAGAGATGACATCTTTGCTTACGCTCTCTAATTTTATAAGCCATTGTCCTGTTGATTTTTGCATTATTGTTTTTTTCACCAGTTCATAAATAAAGCGGCAAAAAGCACTAATATAAAAGGCAGTACTTACGTGTGAGAACACCACTGCTCAGCAGCAGCAAGAGCAGCAAGAGCTGCGCAGGGCCCATGGTGAGCCCTGAACCCTCTTGCTGCTTTCTTTTCCTGTTTTTCCTTCCCTTCCCTCTTCACCTCTTCCCTACCGCCTCAGAGGGAGAATGAGCCTTCTGACTTGGACCTCCATTTATATAGTCCGTAGCAAGCAGCTGAGGCAAACGGTTTAGAAAGCTCAGAGCAAATTGCCAAAGGTCCAAAGGTGAGAGTCCCAGATCCCTACTGCACTCCAGGCAATGCTCTGCTTTGGTTGCTGGGAGTCCCTGAAGGCAGAAGACTGAGCATATACTGGAGATAAGTTACTCTTCCAGTTCATTGGGTTTTTTCTTTAACAGAGTTTTAAAAGCAAAACCCCTCAGCTACAGACTCAAACAATGTATTCAACTAAATTTCCCACGTCTACATAGGAACGATCACAATGCATAAATTATAGCTGGAAGAAATGATCACTGCAGCATGCTTTCAGTATAGACGCTGAGAGGCTTAAGGGTATGAGTTCTTGAGAAAATGAGAGTATTGTGCAATTTAGTCATCTTCCCTATACAGGCAGGAGAACAGAAGCTGAAGATTTTTTCCTTTGTTGTGCCAAAAATTTGTTATATACCTTTCTAAAAATAGTTTTACATTTACTTGCAATATTCTGGTAAATCAGGTCGTGTTCTTGTTGAAAGTAAGGTCTTTTGTTTCCTTAGATTCAATTTCTTTTTTTTTTTCCTAATAATAGCAAAAGTATGAAAATAAGATGACAAAATTTATCTGAATGAAGAAGATAAACTTATGAAGAAGATAAACCTAATTCAAATATAAACAAATGAAAAACCTTTTAATGAATATGCATATTGGTAAAAAAGACTGATTTTATGTCATAAGAAATTCTAGTAGTTTGAATTCTCTCTCATATCTATCAAAGCTAATTGCAATAAAAAAATTGACTATGGAAATAGTTAAGAAAATTTTGTTCAGTAAATTTAATTTTTGTATATCTGATCAAATTGAAATGTTTTGACATTCCCAAATCAAAATATTTCCTCTTAGTTTGTTGAATCAAAAAAATAAAATTTTGGCTTAGCTAAGCAGTAATTTCTTTTCCCTTGAAATGTTACCATGTTACCATGCATCACAGCAGCTATCCCTAAAGTCTCTTATTTCTTCATACCCTTTCTCTCTTGGACTTCATAGTTAGGTTACATTTCCCAGGATGCACTAGGATCATGTAACTCCCAACATAAGTTCAACCGAACGTTAAGCGCTGATGTACGACAGGACATTCTTTCCAGTAAGGGAGGCATCTTCCTTGTAATTAGGACTTTAATGACATTAACAAGATCGTGTTGTTTCAGTGAGATTTCCTGCAGAAATTTATTTCCTGGATTCATCAGTATCGGAGGCATCAGAAAGAAAGCATTTCTTAGATTTTTCCATTTCGGTTTCCGTCCTTCACTTATACCGATCATAGACACAATGAAGATTATTATTTTTTACTTCCAAAAAGCAACATAAGTTTTAGGGTTTTGTTTACTTTTGTGTCCACAGCTGCCTCAATATGTGTTGTGATACGTAACAATGATTTTACTTTGCAGTGTAATTCTACCAGAGAGACTGCACAAAAATATCGTATTTTTGCCCCTAGCATTTGATCCCTTTCTGCATTGAAACATCAACAGGTTTTGGCTATTACTTAAAATCTATTTATTTGTTCACTTTGCCACTGCAGATAAATAGAGCTCTGGAGCGCCAGCATTCAGAGATCTGTTAGCTATTTCCCTATTTTGCCTAGTGTCTTCTCACTGCCTTTAGGTGGTTCTTCGGGCTCAAGCTGAAGTTGACTGATTGCATTAATATGACATCACATGGACATAAGCAGAAGTTATGACTCAGCCCATAAGCATGCAGGTAACATGGATGCACCACTCTACTGTGACAGGTTTATATTGCTGTATTACCTCGTCAAGGGACAGCACTTTTTTTTTTCACAACAGGTGCCACAAAATGCCACACACTTTTATCTATTCAGTCATCAAGGAATCCCCCTGTTTTCAGCTCATTGGAAAAAGTCATTACTCCCATGGAGTTAGACAACATAAAGTTCTTATTTCAGCTATTTCTGTGAAATTGTGGGCTTTGACCTCAGAAAACAGTTTGTCTTCCAGACCAATCTGTTTTAACCCGTATTATCTCATTTCATTCTTTGTTTCTCAGTTCCGTTTGGCTAAGTCCCACTCTCCTCTGCGTGCATCTCTTGGAAGTGAAATGAAGATTTTAAAGATGGAACCCTTCTGAAGCCCGGTGACTGTATCACAGGTCGTACATCTTTGCATCTTTTGTACTCTGTATGACAAAGACAGGCAGAGGGTATTGGTGCAGACTTGAAAAAACAAAGGATGACAGAAACATCAATATTTACTCCCTGATGTTCTACACTGGAAGTAGCTCCAGTCTTTGGTATATGCTGTATATCTCTAATCTGCATAGATTTAGTCCTGATCTAAAAATGAAACACCTAAATGGAAGTTCTTCAACTGTCTTTGGACCGAGCCATCTCAGGTGAGTGCTGTGTTCCACATTTCTTTTCCCTTAAGATTTTTTTTTCCTTTAGTGCATTACTTGGAAACAGAGACAGTTTGGGCCCTGGTGCTCACCACTGTAAGGTAGCATTGTTGAAGCAGTAGGTACTGCCAGAGACCATGACGTTTGTTCACCATTTCCTTCAAAAAACTTAAATATAAATATTAAATTATTAATATTAATATAATATTAAGTATCAATATTAAATTATATTTAGAAAGGAACTATTTGTGGACATTGCGCACCTTTTTTCTTAGGAAAACCTAATAAGGGGAAAAATCCCTAAAGGAGACAAAAATGTCATCAGCATCTGGTAATTAACCATTACTGAAATGAAGTTTCATGGCTTATTGCAGAAAATGCAGCTCATTTATTAATGCTGATGAAATAAGACAGCTGGAGCTGTCATACATTTCCTGAATTTTGCCAATTATGTCTTCTTTCTTTCCTAAAAATCTTGCCATTGGTTTAGGAGGTTCTGCATGTCCACACATTGGTACTACCTGAAAATGAAAAACATAGAACATGCACAGATCCAGAGTAAGTGCAGTTCATATATGTAAAGAAGGTTTGATAAACTGAAGGTGTCACATGTACATGGAAGGACTGAGTATTCACAAAGTCCACCATCTCATGTATTCAGCAGACCTGCTGTGTACGGACTGAATCAATGGTCTTATGAAATGTAGCAAGTATGACAATACTACCAATACGCTGAAATAATGTTGGACAGAGAGATAATTTGTGCATGGGTATTATGGATATGGGAAATCTCTTAGCAATTGTAGAATCGGAGAATAAACTTGGTTTGGAAGTGACCTCTAAAAGTCATCTGGTCCAACCCCGCACTCAGGTCTAACTAGATCAGGATGCTATGAGCCTTGGTCAGTGGAGTCCAATCAAATGATGAAGGTGCGATTATTTGACATTCCGTCCTTGAGGGACTTTAGTCTAGCTGCACGCTACTGCTTCCTCACACGTACATGAAGAAGCTGTGTATTTGGGTGCATTAAAGGTACTTTAAATGAGTGAAACATCTCCATTTCCATTGGAACTACAGCAATTGCTCGAGAAGTAGATGATCAAGTTTCCTGCTTTGTCATGAGAAAGGGTTTGACCCTATGTCTAAGTGTCCTATGTATGGCTACATGTAATTCTGGTTAGGAGCAGCCTTCCTGATTAAATGGGGCTACTATGTAGCCACGATTTGAAGTTTGTAGAGCCAGAAAATTGAACAAGTAAATAATGAAACGACTCCTGTGCATGTGGAGACATGTATCTGGGAGTACGAAGTCCTAGCTTCCGCTATGTGTGGATTGCACATGTGGATTAAATGCAAACATAATACATGTAGCAGGGACCAGGGCTCAGGACTGAGTACATGTATGTACTAAGCTGCTTAGATTCCAAAGAATCCTCCTTCCATCCCTTTCTCCCTTCACTTTTTCTTCTTTCTGCCTTCCTTTCTCTCCTTTTTCTTCCTCCTTTCTTCTTTTCTTTTCTAAGAAATATACCCACTACACAGTGCTCACATTTTTTTTTGTTATTACTCATTTAGGTCAAGGCTCAGCACTTCAGGTTCTTTGGGAGCTCCTTGGAAACATTGGTCTTAGTCTTCTACTGTGTTTCCCAGATCACAGTGTCATCTGTTTAGGTCTTAGCATGTCCCTCACCAGAGAAAAAAGGTTGTATTTTCTGGCGAAACACCTATGGTGCTAACTGTAACCCAATGGCAATTGGAGGAAACCTTGTCTCCCAAAGGAGGTGCTGGAGGCGCATAAACACACACTTTGTTTGTCTAAGAACCGCTGCCAGAAGCCTGCTGAGGCATCAAGAGTAGAAAAATATTTGGCATAAGCCATCTCCTCCAGAATTTCTCTCCTTGTAGGTAGTGGAAAATGTTTCCTTTTTACATATTTATTTAGTTCTTTTGAGTATATTCCTGGGCAAAAAGTCTGTCTTCTTTTTGCACTAACAAGAAAAAGTACCGATTCTGTTGAACCTCTTATTCACATTCTCCTTTCAAAGTATTAAACCTCCCCAATTCCTTCATTTCGTTTTGTCCGTAGGCAAGAAATGTACTTTTGAACTGTGGTAGGTTGGGATCTCTAAATTCAGTTTTGAATTCTGCCAAGGGATTCCTGCAAAGATGTCACAAACCTCTACTTTATTCTCTCTCACCAACAAGATGACATGGTGAAATGCTCCATGTATTTCTAAAAAAGCATTTTTTCCTTTTTTTTTTATATTCTCTTCTAATTTCTTATTTATCTACACCTTCCATTCAAATGCTCCCTTCTAAGCTCACCACTGGAAAATTTATCTTTTACTGTCTCTTTTAGTACTAATAACTGTTTCTGGTACAGATGTGCAGTGCATCTGCGAAAAAGTCAAGACTGAGAAATAACCCACTAACTTTCACAATGACAATCCAGGGATTTCCTGTAGAAAAGTTACATGCTGCTGTTCCAGTAACGTCCATTGGAACAGTGGCATTTTCTTCACCCTTTTTGTCCAGGTTGTAATGTTCCAGTATTGCCAGCCCTTCCAAAATACCGTATTCCAGTGGAGTGTCATAACATCAGTGGTTCAGTGAACCATGTTTTTTGAGAACTCCAACTTGAAAATCTGCGCACCTTTTTGCTTCATCTCTCCCTTGGTTTCAACCCTCCATCATCTTCATACTGCTAGAGCTCATGCTGTCTCCACAGGCTTTCATGTACACAGGATGCCATCTGTGCCTGCAAAATTCCAACTGCTTTCCCAAAATTAATTCACATCACCACTGTGCTTTCTATGATGCTTTTCCTCATCTCATCTGGCCACTTCTGAGAGACTCAATTTGTTTTCCAGACTTACAAGTTGAGTTCATCAACATAGAAACAGTTTCTTTCCTTTATTTACTCTTTCTTTTCGAATATTTATCTGTCACATGTTAATTTTCTACGGAATACCATGTTCCTCAAATAGGCACACTGCAGTTAAATACTTAACCTTCAATTAAATGGAAGCTTTGAATGTAAGAATTGTCATTTATAGAACTACTGCCTTGCTGTTTTTCTTTTTGCTGGCTTCTGCTGCTCACAAATACACTGAGGAGTAATGCTTAAATCTTTTCTAGTTGTTTTGGGAGTTCATTTTTCCACCACTCTGAGCAGTTCATTTTTCTTTCTGCTTTTGAGAGCTGTTCAATAATCACTCAAAGTCAAAGAGTCTGACAGGTCGCCTTCACTCACGATCTGAGCTGATCCATCAATTTGATAGTTTTAACTGATTGGTATGCTGCAACACAAATTTCTACGCAATTTTACATGGAATTTTACTAGATCATTCCTGAACCTTTTCAAGGCACTGTTCTCCTTAGGGAAAAAATTTCTGTCTTCACGTTAGCAACAGGGAACAGTCCGCAAACAGACTAGCTTGCCTTACACAGCATAGGAAACCCTCGCCACTAGCTTTCTCCTAATGTTAGATAATCAATACTGCAGAATATGCCCCCTGTGACATACCAGCTGCTTGAAGGCCACAGGAAAGGCTCTGTGGACTAAGCTCAGACATGATCGTTAAGGAAATAATTAGGTTTACCCAATGGCTCATCTGAGGAGGAGAAAGAGATTATTTTTTTTCTTTCATTTTACTAAGGCGCTGATGCTATACGAGGAAGAAAAAAAAAATGAGTCAGTACTTTTTGCATGACATTACCAGAAACGATAACGAAACATATGAAGCCACGAGAGTGATAGTAGATATGTCTGGCAGGTGGGGACTGAACTTTAATCTATATATGAACTAGGTTATAAATTTCCTTACTGGATGATGAACTGCACCTGTTAGGCCTGAGGCTCTGAAAAGTTAGAAAGGAAGGGGACATGTCATTCAGCTTATTGGTACTGACATCAAAGGCTTTGCACTTTCTGGTCACCTTCGTAAATATAGCCTTAACGAGCAGTGGGTTCAGTTTCCTTCCCAGGGTAAAAATGTTTTCAAAATTAGAAACACTATTGTAGTGGTTGTAATTTTAAATTCTAGCACAGGCCAAGAGTCACAGAGACTTGAGAAAAAACCTTGCCTTTTATCCCTAAAGAGGCTTTGCATTGTGTCACTGAAATATCTTCAGCTCACCCATACACCTGAGTATTTTGCTGATTAAACAGCACAATACTACTGATGATAACCAAAATTCTTGATTTTTAGAAAACTCCTTCGAGAAGAAAGGTCTTTTTAGCCTCTGTCTGGGTTCCTTTCTAAACTCAATACAGCAGCTTTGATTAACATACAACTGACAGGAATCAAATTCATATTTTAAAGACAGATATTTGGGATATTTTAACATTAAACATTTATATCTTTACTCACCCAGGGCAACATTGTGGTGCTGCAAAATACTACCTACTTCCTCTTTGCAGGTACAACTCATGTAAAATGTGCTGTCAAATCTTAATCATTTTAATGTACTTTTTTAAGTAAAGCATTTGTCTGTACTTCACCAATTTTTTCATTTTACAGGCAAGTATCCTCTTTCCTGTTCTTCATTAATTTCTTATTACTCCTTTTCTGTCCAGCAAAATCTCGGTGACAAATATTATCTTCTTCATATATTGCATTTATTCCAGAAAGCCCTGTTTGAAATCACCTTATTGTCAGTTCTACTGTATTATCTTTTTAAGGACTTTATATTCCTATAGCATAATTCAAGCTTATATATGAGCTCTTACTTCTTTCTGAGTGCTCTTTCACTCCTTTCATTCAGCTAAGAATGCAACTTTTCAATACTAGATACCTCTGTACTTGATAAGCCACTAATAGATAATGGTAAAAATTTAGTATTAATAAGCAAAAGGGAGGAAAGGAGTGAAAAAAGGAAGAAGGGAGAGAGGAAGGGAAGAAGAAAGGAAGGGAGGAGGAGAAGGAGGGGAGGATGGAGGAAGGAAGGGAGGAAAGGGGGAAGGCTATTTTTGTCATCTGTACTTTCTGTTGTGGGTCTGTGGTGGGTCAGTGAAGTACATATACCTAAATGCACCCCTGCATGTGGCCGTAATCAAAAATGAATTCATTGTTCTCAGCAGAATGAGTTCAACAGCTTGCACTGGGTATATGGAATTTATCAATTTGGATTAAAAAAGAAAAACCTAGCTGTATTCTAACTAGGATGAGACTTTGTTGTCGTTGTTTTTATTGTATTGCTGAAGAAGGAAATGTATCTCCTAAAACCCACATTAATAAGAGTTACATGTTTGCAACTGAAATTCAGTTTTGGTGGAATATGACCTCAATGGAATATAAATCAGCATGAGAGAAGTGTATTTATCCAGAATACTAACTTGTCTCTATTATTTTACATGGTAAATGGGAGTTCTACTGTGAACATCTTGCCCATGGAATGGTTATTTCCTTGCTTGTCTATAAATACACACTTCCACGCACTGATTAATATGGACTTCTGCCAAAATCAAGGTGTTTCCAAATCTGGAGTTTAGGTTAAAACTTATTTTCAATATTAGTACATTTTTATTAGTAAAATTATGTTATTTTTGTTAACTCCACCATAGGCAGAAAGAATGGCGTTGGAAACTAGCATGCTACCCCTGATTGGTACTGCCTACATATTTGATGATGTCCCAGGGGCTAGAGTGACATTTTATCTTGATTCTATATGATGATTCCAATTTTAAGTACCAAATTATGTGGTCAGATTATCACTGAATTATTGGGCACTGAATTCCTTCTGTATACAGCTTCTGTTTTGGGGTCTGAGGGATAATCAGTCCATGACATCCTTGAAAAATGCGTCTCTCTGGATAATAATGGGTTGCAAACACTTGCCACTTAGGCTAAAACTCCTTTACGTAAAGGGTTCAGTGAAGATGGAGCACTTTGTTTTATGTTTGTGTATGACTGTCCAATTGTCTCTGCTACCGACAATGCAGTGATTCATTATGCTGATCACTCAAATGAAACCAAACCCCATTTAACACTAAGATAAAGCATAAACTGCAAAAACAGGTTAAAGTTCATCTTTCAATAGCAGCTGGGGCTCAGAAAAAAGGGAACATCCTGTTGTTAGATGTTATTTAGTTCAGATGTTATTTAGTAACAGAAGGAAAACTTCCAGCAGTTAATTTTTTTTTAAGTTATTTGAAAACATGCTTAATCAAGTTAAATAAAACATCTAAATATTTATTTAGTTGGCAAGAATGAAGATTTCTGAATTATACTTTTTGGCATAAAACCCCAACATATCAACACACCAGTTATGAGACAGTTTAATGAAAAAGGACAGGTTTCTAAGAGAAATGTAATGCTAAGAGTCACTTTATGTGCAGGAATGAACTGGTTGACAATGATGGAGTTATGTTACTCTACCTGATATGAGGATTTGGCTTAATTCTGAAGCTGCCTCTTTGTTCTTATTCGACGCTCTCAGCAGCAACTTCTCTGCTGACTGCTCCACCATTTGCCTTTCTATTCCTTGACCTTTCACCATCTTTCCCCTTGTATCCAGTATCTGTTCTATTTTTCATTGCCACAATTGCACTTTAAGATATTTATTTTCTAGTGTTATTCTTTTTTCTTCCTATTTCCTCTGTTTCAGCACGTCATCTATACCCCACACTACCCCAGTGCTACCTTTACTTCTTCTTCCTCATAGTTAGCATCTTGCTAAGTCTTGCTTTGCGTTAGACTGCTGAAATCTTCTCTTTATCTTCCTGTTCACTAAGCCCTTGTAATCTGCTATCCTATCCAGAATTCCTCTGCGAGAACAACCTAGCAGATTCTCATCACACAGCACTTCAGCTTCTTAAAATGGCCACTTTTGTTGCATCAAACCACACATAACCTCAGAGTGCTCTACTGTGTGCCTTCCTGAAATAACCCTTTGCCCATTTCCTAAGCTCATGAGGCAACGCTTGTGCACTGTTTCCTAGTCTAGTGTAGACTTCAGGCCTACAATGTTCAGAGGGTAAGTTTAGATAAGATGTATTCCACTGTAATGGTAAGGATTTGGTGGGCAGAGAATGTGCACATAGTTGTGAGCAATTCAGAACTGTGGTCAATGTGTAGAGGTGGGCAAAAAAGCAAAGCACTAACATAGTGAAGGAAGAGAATGGAGAACAGCGTCAAAATTATAACAGTATTACAGTAATGCAAACAATGGTACATTCTGAACAGGAACAATAACAATAACAGAAGCAATAGGGCTATTATTCAGTTCCTGTGGTTCCAGTGGTTCCAGTACAAAGAACATATGGTGAAAACTGAGAAGGATCAGAGATAGGCAGGTCAGAGCCACAGAAAATATTCCAATCTGAGAGAGACTGAAGAGACTGTAACTGTTTGCTTTGAAGAGGAGATAAGAAGAGATAAGATAAAGGCACTGCAACCAATTACAAATATAGAGAAAGATGAAAAGCACTGAGAGTCTCCTTTTCTTCCAGTACTAGAAGACACTTGGGGAATGCTTGTGTGTGGAATCAGTTCCTGAAATACAACCATCCAATTTTATTTTCAACTCTTTGGGTATCAAGGACATCTGTACTGTGTTTGGAGATAAGACATGGATCTTACATGAGATTTGCACCCTTCTCAGAGGGCAACTGAAGGTCAGAGAAGGTAATCCACTGAGTAAAAAATGATACTAGATGCCCAAGTCTATTTAATCTTGCTTTAGGTGAATTTCACAGTTGGCAATAAATCTGAATGTAAAAACTAAACACAGTAAATAAAAATAAGTATCCAACAGGTAGCTTTGGAGACCTCCGCTTTAAGTCTATTCATTTATGTACCTCTCAGTTTAGCTTATCTGCTGGACGTCCTATTATAGAATCATAGAATCGTTAGGATTGGACGGGACCTTAAAGATCATCTAGTTCAACCCCCCTGCCATGGGCAGGGACGTCTCCCACTAGATCAGGTTGCTCAGAGCCCCATCCAGCCTGGCCTTAAAAACTTCCAGGGATGGGGCTTCCACCACCTCTCTGGGAAACCTGTTCCAGTGTCTCACCACCCTCATGGTGAAGAACTTCTTCCTAACGTCCAGTCTGAGTTGACCCATCTCTAGTTTTAATCCATTCCCTCTAGTCCTACCATTACCCGACATCCCAAAAAGTCCCTCACCAGCTTTCTTGTAGGCCCCCTTAAGATACTGGTAGGCCACTCTAAGGTCTCCTTGGTGCCTTCTTTTCTCCAGACTGAACAACCCCAACTCTCTCAGTCTGTCCTCACAGGAGAGGTGCTCCAGCCCTCTGATCATCCTCGTGGCCCTTCTCTGGACATGTTCCAGCACGTCCATATCTCTCTTGTAGTAGGGGCTCCAGAATTGGACGCAGTACTCCAGGTGGGGTCTCACGAGAGTGGAGTAGAGGGGGAGAATCACTTACCTTAACCTGCTGGCCACGTTTCTCCTGACGCAGCCTAGGATACGATTGGCTTTCTGGGCTGCTAGTGCACACTGACGGCTCATGTTGAGCCTCTTGTCCACCAGCACCCCTAAGTTCTTTTCTTCAGGGCTGCTCTCAAGCCAGTCACTGACCAGCCTATATCGGTGCTTAGGTAGCTAGACTGGGACCTTATCACAGTAGTGGTTTACAAAGACAAAAAAGAATATTTCTTTCCTTGACTGAGCTGATACAAACAAAAGAGACTGAAACAGACAGATACAATAATACAAGGATACAGTAAGAATATAAATTACATATTTGCCAAAACTTGGACATCTTAAGTCATCTCATATACTAGAGTACCTTGCCTGTTTTCTGCTGCCACTTCAAAAGAGTAAGAAGCTCCTGTAGATACTGTATCATAACTGTCATTACTTCAGTAACATAAGGAAACTCAAATAGCAGCAGACACTCATGATTAGTCATCTGATTAAACACGTAGATCTTCACTGATTGTAATGGAAACTTAGACATTTAGATTACCTGCAGACACCTACATCACAGACAACTTACTTAGTTTTGAAATGATCCAGATTTTCATGCTTAAGTATGTGAGCTAAGAATTTTCCTTCAGAGGAACGTAATTCTATAACTCATCCTGAGAGCTTCCAGCATCTCTCTGTGAACCACCTGACATTGCTGGGAAAAGAGTGTAGCTGTTTCTGTATGTCTACTTTATATTCTATAAAAATCCATCTTTTAGTCTTAATACTAATTCATGAGGCGTGATTACAGTGGGGCTAGAAATAAATTTCAGAGATTCAATTATGTTCTCAGATAAAATTTGCTCTCAACAGACTTACATCGATAGACATGTGTTTTCTTATATCTTAAGTGAAATAATTCCTGAAGCACCCAAGTAAGAGTGTAGAATGTAGATTAAGGAAGAATGTAGAATGTAGAATCAGGTTCCTTGGTGATGGATGGTAGGGTTTGAAATGATTAAAGCAGAGAATGTACAACTCCAATTCTTTGAAATAGCAGTTGTGCTTGGAAATTCAGATGTTAGCATTTTGATTTTTGAATTTCAGTTATCCGAGATTTATGTTGGGAAAGTGTTTGAAATTTTCCCATGACTTTACACTTTGGTAAAAAATTATTCTGAAATGAAATTACACATGGACTTAATATTTCCATGTCAGATCTTAGCTGTCTGTGCTGGAAGCTTTCTGCCTTTAATCACTGCTGATGGACACCCGACTCAGCCACAGCACAGAAGCAGGATTAGACTGAAAGACCAAATGGTGAGCAGTTAAATAGACCACAAACAGGCTACTTTGCTTGGGAATTTTTCCCTATTTCTTTAAAGTTAGGGTCCAGAGAGAGAAGATGATGATAGGAGAGAGTAGGTCAGAAAGCTAGAATATATATTATCTTTGGATGGGGGCCTGAATGAAGCTATGTATTTTAAGAAATAGAATACAAGGGAAAAGATGTCTGAGGGGGTGGAAAGGTGGTGTTCAAATAAGGATGCAACAGAGAAGTTCCAAAGTGAATGGGCTGCTCAAATATTTACACACCTAAAGATGTCCAGAACTATAGTGATTTCATGAAGAGAAATTAAGACACCCCTTACTACAAAAAGACTGATCTGAAAAACAGATTTGCTGTAGTGGACAATAAGAAAGAGATACAAACAGAAAATATCTGGCAAAGAAGAACAGAAACGAAACTAGTTCCAGGGGAAAAGGGTGATGAGGACAATCGGGTTTGTTTGTACTAAAAAATTAAATGGGCCAAAGATCACTTTCTGGCTCCGAGGCTAAGGGTCGTGGTACAGTCCATGTCCACCAAGTTAAATTCTCTCATGTCACCAAACAAGGTGCTTACATGCAATATGTGTATTGGGAATGGTTCCTGACTTGAGATAAGTTTGAAGTGGTGCCTGGGCATTATTTGGGAAAGTGCTTGTTGGGATGGGCTAAAAACATGCTGTTGACTGTGCTATTTAGCTGTGAGAAAAAGTAAGGCCCAATTGCCATAGTTCTGTTTTGTTTACTAGTGTAGGTGTAGCCTGGGAGAGTAGAGTCCAAGGAGACATGAGGATAATATACAAAGAACTGCGAGATTAAATAGAATGCCATGACCTGAGGACCGAAGAAAAGCAGGGAAGAAAAATGCTGGGATTCCTCTCAACTCCAGGAGGTGTCAGGTCTAAAAACCTGGGAAGCATCTTACCAAGAAATATTTAATAAGCCATCAAAGCCATTATATTTTGTCATCAAAGTGTATCCAGCGAACAAAGGTATACAATGTTTGCCAAAAGTAAGGATATGAAATATGAATCTGAGGAAGTCTGAAAAACACTATTCATTTTTACGTATGCTGGAAAGCATTGATTCTACTGGTTTCATACTGGAACAGGTCTAGATTATGTCAGTTTAGGGAAAACATTCAAGAAAGTGGTGTTATTTCCAGTGATTCTTCTAGTGGAATTTCAGAGATTTTTTTCTTACAAAGGAGGAGGATAAAGATTTGATAAGGGAAGGAAAATAGAAGATTATACTATTAGTATTCCTACAAAACTGAGAAATGTTCATCCACTGACAAGAATTTATGAAAAGAGAACTACTCTCAGAGAAAAAATTCAAACCAAAAGCATGATCTTAAGTATGTGGAAGAAGAATGTAACTTCTTTACTGCAATACCACTTTGGAATTTCCATATTAAACAAGGGAAAGAAACTTAAAAGGAAGAACTCCAAGCTTAACTGAATAAATAACCTTGTCAGAAAATACTATTAAAATAAGCAGAACATTAACAATGAATAAGAAAAAGGAGCAGATCAGCAAAAAAGTTAGATCTTGGAAGGGTTAAGGGAGAACTGCCAAAACTCCAGAGGGAAAGTATGAGTTGAGTACTGTAATAAAAAGAAAACCAAGGAAGGACAGGAGGAAAGGAGCTGATAGAAAGATACTGTTAAGCTTGGTCTGAAAATTAAATTGACATCAACCTCAATTCTCACTATCAAAGCTTGGGGCACATGTAGGAACAGAACTGCTTTGGAACTTTCTGGTGATACAGAGAGGTACTCGGCAATGACAGTGCCCTTAGAGATAGTGAGCTACTCAGCAAAAGCAGCAAACCTAAAAATTTGACTGAATCCTATGACATCTTTCCATGGATCTAGCCTATAGTCAACACAGAAGAGACTAGAAGGTTACCCAGGAAGGAACTAAATGATCTTAAGAACTAGAACATTAGGAATATCATGGATTCCAGTAGTACAAAGAGAAAGGTCATTCATTTAAGAACAGATAGAAGGAACTTCTGCTTTAAGCTAGAAACCTGTATATTGGGAAAAAAAAGAGAGGAAGGGAATTATTTATATATATCATTTGTGGGCAGGATAACTGTGAATTATAACTGAGCTGTGGTGTAAGTGGAGAGCAGCTGCCATCTTAGGCTCTACTGGTGAAAATATTTGTACCAATGATAGGGATGTATTACCTATTACTCATTAGAATACGACAGTAATTATTGATTATTTTCCCTGGTACTTTGGAAACCTCATGTAGAACATTCTAAGCACTTCTTGTTACCCATATTCAGCAAATGTGAATTCAACCTAGATGGAATGGAAAGACTATTATGATCAATATGGAAAAAAGAAGTGTGTTTTCAAGAGAGGACAAAGCAGCCTGACGCGTCTGTCCTAGAAAGGTCTGAGAGGGCTATGACTGATCCCTGTAAATCCACAGGAAGAGAGAAGAGCCATACAGGCTTAAGGATGAAGTTGTTACAGGCCCAGAGTAAAGCAGTCAAAGGTACATCAAGGCTAAAGACTGGAAATTATGCATCAGCCTTTGTAGAGGAATGGTGGTATCTAAAGAGACAAAACCACACATCTTAGAGCCCAGTTTAATACATTTATGACTAGCATAAGAAAACACAGTTTCTTGTGATGGCACGTAGGACTCTGATCCTAAGGATTTCAATTGCCCTTTCCAGTTTTATGCTTTAGAAATGCTGCAGAACTTTGCTAAGCAGAAATTGAGAGAACGATGAAAATGCACAGTGGTTACTTCCTTGACAAGATCAGTAGACTAAATTCACAGAGTTCTTGCAGAAAAACTTTTCTGTTTGCTTACATTTATACCGAAGGTTAAACATTACCCTGAAAGGTGAAGCTCCTCATTGCAACATCGGATGGTATTTTTCCTCAAACACTAATGGATTTTTAAAAAACAAAATGGCAAAAAATCCCGCTAAAAACCTACACCAAAGATTTCAGGAATGTTGTTTCTAAAATAAGAACTGTGTTTAGTGTCAACAGCTGACAAGTATGCAGAAAAACACAGATTGTTAAACTGTTATGACATTGAAATACTCAGGCCCAGTATTGCACTTTTTATGTTTTCTTATTAGATGCATGATTATGTCAGGGAATACATAAACAGAGAGGAAGACAAAAAGCAAGATTTTTAAAGGCACCAAGAACAGTTTGTCAATGGGAATTAGGTGCCTAAGGGGTATTACCGCTTTGCATATAGATTCCATAATCTTTGCAATTAACGATGTACATTGGGCTATCAGTATAGGCAGAAATGCATGCAATCATAGTAATAAATCCTGGAGTTCTGTCAGTGCAACTGCTTTACAATTGGATACATTCTTTCTCTGAGAGATTCTTTCCCTTAAAATCTTTAGTCAAATTTTGCCTTGACTAAAGAAATTGGCCATCATTGCACCGCAGATAAAAATCCGTGCTTTTATAATGCAAAAGAATATTGAAACAGACTTGTTTTTCCACAATGACTGGAACTAGTAGAAAACATCAGTTTTCAAGAAGGTATCTAGTTTAGTGTGACAACGTTATTCTTCTAAACTACCTGATAAACCCAAGTTAGGCAGTCTGCTCCCAAGAACTCTGCCTATATAAAACACTGTTTTTATTAAACATTCCATAGTATTAATTAATGTAGAGGAATGGTGTTTAAAATAATTTCCTCTAAGCTATGTAATAAGGTCTGGAGTAAGTGGTGGACAAGATTTAAGGAGAATCATTCCCACAGATGTAGATTTCAACACTGTAAGAGCCACCCACGGATCATCCAAACTTTCTTTAGCAGGAGGGTTAGCCACTTCCGAGAGTCACACCTTGCCAGGTCCCATTTTGCCCTTCACTGGCTTTTCTCCCAAAACACTTGTAAAAAATTTTTCTTACAGTGGGGCTTTTTATTAAGAAAACCAACCTCCTTGATTGCTGTTTATTAGAATATGCTTGATAGTTTGTACCATTCTGTGGCAAGAAAAGAATTATGAGGAATAGAAAGCATTTCAATGAACTGCTGAATGACAGCAGAACTCATCAAACTCTCTTTGAACTTTAATTTATCTTTCTATTGTAATTCCGGCAATGTGATGGCCATGCAAAGAGCTTCATAGAGCACTTAATATTGTAAACAAATGTTTACACTTTACTGGTAGAAAGTAGCAACTGTTCTCATATTTGCAGGGGAGTCTATTAATCTATTATGATGTCATTAGCTCTGATAATTCCTATTAATATTTTAATTTTTTTTTTTCCATCGGCTTACAGTTAGCTACTTATGTCAGCCTAGGAATGATTTCCAAGTGATGTGGAAGGACAACATGTACATTTTATTTCTTTAGCACAGGCATAAATTCAACAGTGAAAAACTCATGATGTCATAAACATAGTTAAAAGAGAGACGTATTTAAGTTACATATTTATTGGTGTTTGATATAGAGTCATAAAAGTTAATTATGGAAAAGATCTGAGCCAAGATTTTGAAAAATGGTGATTATTAAAATGAGGCTGCCTAACTGTGCTAAATATGAGTGCATATTTAACCAATTAAAGTAAACACAACAGAATTTTTTTCAGAAACTAGTAGCCTCCATTAAATTTTAAAAAGCTGATTAAAAAGTTAGCTGCGATGAAAATCAGGCTACTAGTTTCTAATACTAAACACTGACTTGGGAACCTAACTTTTTTTAAAAAATTGGCCTTGTTAGACTAATAACTTATTGCCACTCAGTGGTACCTTTCATTCTTTTTTCGTGTTGTATTTTTAAAGGCACTAGTGAGATGCTTTGTGTTCATTAATATATTTCGAAAACTGTGGCGTAAATTAGTTCTTGGCCACAACAGTGAAATTTCTTCAAGTATCCGAAATGGCTTAACGGCAATAATTCTTGACATGCCATTTCACTGCATGTGAAATGGGTGCCCTGTGTTGACTGGGAATTCATGTGAAACTCTGGAGAGGCGCACAGGCTAAGAACAATTACTTCTGGGGCAGAGCAGTAGCTGCTTCCATGGAACATCTCCAAGAAAGGTCATGAAGTTCAACAAGGCCAAGTGCAAAGTCCTGTGCCTGTGTCGGGACAATCCTCGTTATCAATACAGGCTGGGGGATGACATGATAGAGAGCAGCCCTGCAGAAAAGGACTTGGGGTGGATGAAAAGCTGGACATGAGCCAACAATGTGCGCAAAGCCCAGAAGGCCAACTGCATCCTGGGGTGCATCAGAAGAACTGTGGCCAGCAGATCCAGAGAGGTGATTCTCCCTCTCTACTCTGCTCTCATGAGACCCCACCTGGAGTATTGCATCCAGCTCTGGAGTCCCCAACATAAGAAGGACATGGACCTGTTGGCGCGGCTTCAGAGGAGGGCCACAAAGATGATCCGAGGGCTGGAGCACCTCTGCTATGAGGACAGGCTGAGAGAGTCGGGGTTGTTCAGCCTGGAGAAGGGAAGGCTCCGGGAAGACCTTATAGTGGCCTTCCAGTACCTGAAGGGGGCCTACAGGAAAGATGGGGAGGGGCTGTTTGCAAGGGCATGTAGCGATAGGGCGAGGGCAATGGTTTTAAACTGGAGCAGGGTAGGGTTAGATTAGACATTAGGAAGAAGGTCTTCAAAATGAGGGTGGTGAGACACTGGCCCATGTTGCCCACAGAGGTGGTGGAGGCCCCATCCCTGGAGACATTCAAGGCCAGGCTGGATGAGGCTCTGAGAAACCTGATCTAGTTGAAGATGTCCCTGCTTACTGCAGGGGGGTTGGACTAGATGACCTTTAAAGGTCCCTTCCAACCCAATACATTCTATGATTCTAAAGTAAGCAGTGCCACCAAAAATTCTTTGTCTTTGAATTTGCATTCATTTTAGTACAATGTATTTCTGCAATTATAGACATTAAAAACAATGCATGGCATCAATTATTTCTGCATCAGTAAAGCTGCTGAGATAACAATTTTGTAGTGTCTTGCTACAATCCAAGTATCAATACTGGTTTTTAACCAAAATAGAGGGAAGGGCAATTTTAGATTGTTATCAGTCATGATAACAAAGCTGAGAGAAAGCAGCAAAACCCACCTTTGAAGCTGGGTGAACGATTAGGCAGCAAAGTTGCACTGAGCTCTGCCCTGCTCTGGCTCTGCTTGGGAGCAGAATCCTATTACCAAGTTCAAGATTATCTCCATGCACTGCAGTCCTCACTACACAGATATATTCCAGGCTGAACTCAGTCTAACTGAGGAAGCGGTCAAGGAGCAAAGTGCATTGGATAAAAAGAAGAAAGATCAAAGTAAAGAAACTCAGCATAAACTTCTTAATGTAACAGATAATGAAGGCATTAAAAAAGAAGAAACTAAATAAATAATATTTTGA
Source organism: Larus michahellis (assembly GCF_964199755.1). Lineage (NCBI taxonomy): Eukaryota > Metazoa > Chordata > Aves > Charadriiformes > Laridae > Larus > Larus michahellis. The sequence goes on from NC_133898.1 coordinate 121,730,221, forward strand.
TATGAGGGCATTTGCCACAATACAGTTGATTAACAGAATCTATTTTACTAGATAAAAAAGAGCCAGACCTGATGGAAAGAACTTCAAGGGCTATCAGGGCAGGCTCTATTACAACTGACATGGTCTCATGGAATCATAGAATGGTTTGGGCTGGAAGGGATCTTAAAGATCATCTAGTTCCAATGCCCCTGCCATGGGCAGGGACACCTTCCACTCTCTTATCACTCTTATATGCCACCACCAGTATGTTCCATGGAATTAGACAAGGATGTTTCATGTTCTAAAAAACCTGCATAACTAAATGCTTTATTATGGTTCTTCTTATACTAATTTTTGTCAAATGCACTGCCAGCATTACTGGAGCCTCTGGACATTGTTGGCTTTCTGAACTACAGGGCTGTCATTTGACAAAAGCATAACCTGGGGACATAAACAAATGAAAGCCAACAAATGTGACCACTGCTTCCATGCTGATTCTTTGTTTGGTAGCCCAGCTGAAGACAGCAGATGATGTTTTCAGAGTTGAGGAGTAAGCACATACTCTTCACTGGCTAAAAAACTGGCTGGGTGGCCATGCCCAGAGAGTAGTGATTAATGGGGTGAAATCCTCTTGGCGGCCGGTCACCACTGGTGTCCCTCAGGGCTCAGTGTTGGGGCCGGTTTTGTTTAATATCTTTATCAATGATCTGAACGAGGGGATTGAGCGCACCCTCAGTGAGTTTGCAGATGACACCAAACTAGGTGGGAGCGTTGATCTGCTTAAGGGTAGGAAGGCTCTACAGAGGGACCTGGACAGGCTGGATCAATGGGCCAAGGCCAACTGTATGAGGTTTAATAAGACCAAGTGCCGGGTCCTTCATCTTGGTCACAACAACCCCAAGCAACGCTACAGGCTTGGGGCTGAGTGGCTGGAAAGCTGCCCAGCAGAAAAGGACCTGGGGGTGGTGGTGGACAGCCAGCTTAACATGAGCCAGCAGTGTGCCCAGGTGGCCAAGAAGGCCAACAGCATTCTGGCTTGTCTCAGGAATAGTGTGGCCAGCAGGAGCAGGGAAGTGATGGTGCGTCTGTACTCGGCACTGGTGAGGCCTCACCTCGAGTGCTGTGTTCAGTTCTGGGCCCCTCTGTACAAGAGGGACATTGAAGTGCTGGAGCGTGTCCAGAGGAGAGCTACCAGGCTGGTGAGGGGTCCGGAGACCAGGGCATATGAGGAGAGGCTGAGGGAGCTGGGCATGTTTAGCTTGGAGAAGAGGAGGCTGAGGGGAGACCTCATCGCCCTCTACAACTCCCTGAAAGGAGGTTGGAGAGAGGTGGGTGTTGGCCTCTTCTCCCAAGTAAATAATGACAGGACCAGAGGAAATGGTCTGAAATTATGTCAGGGGAGGTTTGGATTAGATATTAGGAGGAATTCCTTTACTGAAAGAGTGGTCAGGCACTGGAACAGCCTGCCCAGGGAGGTGGTTGAGTCACCATCCCTAGAGGTGTTTAAGAAACGTCTAGATGTGACACTTCAGGGCATGCCCTAGTGGCAGAGATTGTAGGTTGTTTGGTTGGACTTGATGATCTTAAGGGTCCTTTCCAACCATGAAGATTCTGTGATTCTGTGATCACAGTGTTACAAGTAGAAAAATGATTAAAGTAAAGCATAGAAAAAATGATGTGGGAAATTACTGATTTACCTACCCCATTCAAAAAAAAAAATTTAGGTGTACACTAGATACTAAATTTTGTCCTTGTCTATGAGACTATTTTCCTACTGAAGCGCAAGTATTTTACTTTCAACTACCTGAAACTTCCTAGGCTTGTAAAGAGACACCCTACACCAGAAGACTCCATATCATAGCAATATGCTGAATGCTAAACCACCTCCAGTTTGCTGTTGACTTTTCTTCCTCTTGATTTACATCCTATGTAACATTTAACATTTTAATGGCATTTAGTTACCTACAGCTATGCAATTAAAGTGGGATTATTTTCACCAAACTTCAGGTATCTATAATCTTAAATTGGCCATCTAGATTAATCTCACCAAACCTTTCTAATACAAATACATGTATTTCATCTAGAACCCAGGTTCCTCCCATAACTAATGGGAGAAAAAGAGACCTCATGAGTAGAACTCATCTCCTAGTTAAAAATAGAGCAGGTGACTTGTGCTAAACATGCCTACTTCTTTCCACTGAATATTAAACTATCTTGGACAGCTGGTTCAGATTTTAATGCTACACACTAAATATTTATAAGATGCAGTCTCCTAAATTCCAAAGTATAAAGAGATTTTATAAAATCTCAGAAAGTGTTTATTTTCTCATTTTGGTGTCTAAGAATTTTTACAACACACCCCGCGGGAGTCTTGCATCTTGCTGAAATTAAATGAGATTATAAATTCCTTAATCACCTAGGAATTATTTCATCTAACTTTGGGCATCTAACCTAGTCTAACTTTGATGACTCACTTAAAATAGACACTTAATGATTGTGTGTTTACAGTAACATAAACTGAGCTGAATTTTATCCTCTGGGTGTTCTTAAATAGTCTAAACTTTTATTACTCCTCCTCATAAGAAAAGCTATAGAACATGAGATTAAGTTACTGCTCCACAGATATCTAAGTTGTTTTCTTATATGCTTTCTATGTTTATGTCACCATTCCCAGTTCTTTCTAAATGAATAATAAAACATTTACTACTTGGGAGACTGAATAAAATACAAATTGCCTTCTATAATCTGAAATAGGATCCTTTACTCGTTCCTTCAGGAAAGCAGCATAAGAGAAATTGCACTGCTTGTATCAAGGACAATGAATTCACTGTAAACAACTATCCGCTTCATGTGTAAAGTTCCCACCTAACATAAATTATAAAAGAGAGGATGTCAGCATTTGTTCATGTTTGATACCTACGGTATAAAAATGAGCACTGCTCCAAGTTCAGTGTCACAAGCAGACGTGTGAATTTCAAGTGGCAGTCATATTTGTATGATAGATCTTCTTATGATTGCACAAACTGGGGAAGAAAAGTTTTCTTAAACTAAAATCATGTGGTAATGAGTGCAAAGAAGAATTTTTTTACTGAGTACCTCCCTCCCTGACTTGCAAATGCTTTCAGTATAAGAGATGGCAGTGGAAATGATTAAACAAAAGGTGATTATTTCACAGGCTTATCAGACCTCTGTTAAAAGGTTGTTGCTGCAACCCCTGGTTAGGGTCACCAGTCCTCCAAAGATAGGATTAAAAACCCCAGAAAAAGCAACGTACATAAAATACCTCTCTCCTCTCCTCTCCCTCTCTCTCTCTTTTAAGGCACGAAGCATCTTTTCTGTGGCCTTTACAGGCAGAAAGAATGATTTCAAGACTCCTCTTTGATGACACTGAAAAGTAACATCCAAATTCAACTACTACATACGACAATTTTCTCATTTGCATCAAATTAATTAGCAGAGGTGTTCCTTTGCAGCACAGAGAAAATGAACAGACCACTGCACTCAGCCACAGTTACACCGCATACAGGAATGTTGTCCCTATACTAAAACAAATCTACAAAACATATATTAACTTGGTTTGTTTTTTCGTAGAAATCAATCGATAGCAGGATACTCATCTCTAACTCAAACATATACACAAATGCCAAATAATTTCTAGAGATAGCTATAAAATGGAAAGCAAATTAATTAAAATCTTCATCTCCTCTCATGTTTTTAAATCACAATTTCAAAATTTCATGACGCTTTCATATACACTCTGTTAACTCCAGTTGTTATTTTTCACTGTCTCTTGGAAAAAGGTGGAATAAGGACCGTACAAAAATAATCCAGCTCTCACTTACTTAAACATTAAAAAATAGCTCATAATCACTATAAAGTCCTGTGCCATTAGATATATAGCACCACTCTGCCACTTTTTCTTTATTAATTATTTCCTTTGTATAGCAATCAGTGAATCCAGATGTCTGAATGTGAGAGATCTTAGCTGTGGCATCTGGATCCTTCACAGATTCCAAAAGTAAGTCCGCTATTGGCATTTAAACTGAATCACACTCCGTCTAAGTATTTATACTGCCTTTGGCTTGCTGTGTTATTGTGCACTTATTAATAAGCTGGTGTGCTTACATTTTGACTGGGGAATACTCTGTGCACTTTGGAAGAAATCCTATCCCCATTGAAGTCTATGGGAGTTTTGCCATCAACTACAAGAGAGCCAGGATTTCATCCTTTGAGTTTTTGCTCACAGAGAGGAATAGAGCTCACCTGAGGCAGGCTCTTCAAAAATCTTTCAGTCCTGTAAGTCTTCATTACTTATCCATTAAAAAAATCTGCTAAAGAAAGAAGTTAAGCTAAAAAATCCCAGTTGCTCTTTCTTTGTATTATCAGCATACTCATAGATCTCCCATTTAGACAAGGGTTGGCACAGAATGTGCTCAGATTGAGACTCTCAAGCCGCTCACAGAATGGGTGACAGCAGGTAAAGGCAACTGAAATATAAAGGTTTTGGCCCAAAGTTACAGTAAGGGTCTATTGGGTTCACAGCTCTACTGGATCCCTCTTGCTAAAAGCAGTCATGTGCCACGTTACCGTGGACCCTCCCAGTGGTGGGTTTGCATTTCTGCTCCCTTCCAACACTATGTGGAAGTCACAAATATTTATAGTTAAAGATATATCATAAAAGAAAAAAAAGAAAGGAAAATCACTGAACTCAGATCTTTTAAACTGAGATTTATCACATATTTTGTGATCTTTTAAAAACCTTTTAGACAGAAAACTTTTCCTAGAAAACCCTCCACAGATTTAAGAATTTCTCATGAACAAATTCTAATAGAACGTAAAGTATTTTGAGAATGGAGCTCTATTTCTTGAATTTTAAACCATTGTTTTCCATGAAAAGGGAATGAAAAGGGCTAGGAAAACTGCTGTGTACTTTTCAATGCCCTGGTTATTTTGCCAAAGAAATCTAGGGCAAATTTATTTTAGTTAAACATTTATTGGTGGCCACTGTTTCTACAAAGGTTATTTTGCTATCCTCACCATTAACCATTTGTTTCTCTGAATGCCAGTAAGTGCCACATTATTCATCTGCAAAGAGGTTTTAGGAAGTACTATTTGTTAAAGATAAATTGCAGGACTAGTTTTCACAGTTCAAAACCTTGGGTTTTGCAGCTCAGTATAATTTAGGTCATGAACCATTCCCACTGCTCTATAGTGAATTATAAAACATATCAATCCCATTACCCCAAAGAAAAGACATCATAATATGCAAGGCACATGACTGTATTTTTTTTTTTTCATATGGTTGAATGCTTATCCACTACGAATAGAATGAAGGTTTAGTTGAACAGCCAAGTTACCAGAGTAATTCTCCATGTGCTCACTCCCAGCTTGCAGCAAACGAAACTCAACGTGAGGTTAAGTTCACGTCTCCTTAGGGTTAAACGTATGTATGTCAACAGCTAGCTCAGCTTAGCTGACATGAAAGAACTTCTGAAGCCAGAATGAACTGAGCTTATATTTGAGTTGAAAGTTAAATGCTAATATTTAGTTTTTATTTATTTTTATTTTAATAAATGTTGTTATTTTGGTCATGGATTTCTGAAATGGACCAGCATTCAGTTACAATCCTATGAGTTGCCTGGACTTGACATCTACTGCTCCTCAAAGCTGCATAAGTTCTAACCTTTTTGGACTACTGGTCCAGTCCAAAGCTCTGTCTGCCTGATATATTTTAGCTGCCTTTTTCTATGTTACAGAGTATTCTGATTACAGAAACACATCTGGCTCATATATGTTAACTTTCTGTTAAAAATTGCCTTTCTTGTCAGTTCTCTCCGACATTGCTTCAAGCATCTCTTACAGACCTTGCTTTTCTCTACTTTACCTACTGTCAGCAGTTACCTAACACTAGTCTCCTGTCTTGTCATATGAGGGTATTACTTTGAGCTGGCACATTTTATCCACTTCTGCATTCCCTTCTGCATATCTTGTCTTCTGATCAGTCTTTCTCTGGGCATTCACACGAAAACTGTGGGAGAGCTCAATACTGCTTATTGCTCTCCCCACTGACCCAGGCAGAATGGATTCTGAGGAAGCCATGGAAGTGGCAACAAACGGTCAACACATTCCTAGCAGGGAAAAAAAAAATATATAAGTGCTCAACCAAAGCTAAGGAAGGAAAGAACTTGATATTAATTTTCAAGTAATCCCTAGCTACAGTACTCTCTTGGAACTGAACTTTGGCTTTGCCACACATTGACAATAAGGAGCTGGAGGCTTACATGGTGGATAATGGCCAAACTAGAAAAAAATGAGATTCACTGACTTATGCAGCCACCTTTTCTTAGGCCCTGACCTGGCAAATCTTTCCAGATTCAGACGTAGTTAGCAGAAAGACATACTTTCTTCCTGGGCATTAATCATGTTACACCTTCACCAGCAAGTACTGCAGTTCAAAAGGAGTGAACATGAAGAGCAAAACTGTTCTTGCTGAGGACCTACTAGCCATAGTATAAACTTTTTGTGGACTTCAGACTAGTTTTGATCGGGTCCCACAGACGATGCAAGTTAGGACTGGAGAGTTTAAGGCGCGCACCTGGTTTAATCTCATTTGAAAGGAATCCAGTTTGTGCACTCCAAGACAGCTCAGTAATGTGAATCAAAGCAGAGTTAGCAGGAGGTTTGCTTCAGGAACACATGCTGGATCCAGATTAAGAAGTGAATGTAGTTGCATCTTCAGATCATCTGAAGTGATTCACTCCTTTTTTTGAGTATATGCCTCCATCACAACCTACATCTCATTCCCCTGTCTCTCCCTCATAATACAGATAGCTAGAATAATAACTTAAAGGAGTGTCTTGTATCTCCTCTTACCCCAGCAACACTGTCAGCTGTCACTGGAAAAGTTTAGCTGTTTCTCTACTTCCTTGACAGTTCAATGATTTGATTGCTTCTTTTTTCATTTCTTTTGGTTGCTTGTTTTTCATTTCTTTGTTTTTATTTTGTGTACTTTGGAAAGCAAAAGGGTTACAGTGTCTCTTCCACTAAAGAACATGTAAGATTAAGCATCACTTCTCAGAAAGTGGTATTGTAAGTGGAGGTTAATTCAAGGAATCAGTATGTTATCACTAGTATTATCATTTCCCTAGAAATTAAAAAGATGGTGTTCGCTTGTCAATGTTACCTTTGTAAGAAACAGGGCTTAGCCTTGTACTCTTTGCTTGCTCAGGACTTCTTATCTAGGTAGAAATTTTAACTGATCGAGAAACGCTGGGCTACACTACAAAGATGAAATATCTGAGTAAAAGTAAAAATAAAATTTTCTTCGAAATTACTTACTAAATTATCTAGTAAGAAGAGTGGTGACTGGTTCACATTGCATTTTTGTCTATCAGCTAAGGAATAGTGCTGTCACTTTAAAGCTGAGCAAAGTCAGATAGAACGTGCATGGACTGAGGAGAGTCTGGAAACCCTGACTTGCATTTCCTGGACAATTGGTTTAACTCTCTAGACTGTTACACAAGTCTGATGCTTCCTCCAGCTGTACTTTTGGATGAAACTGTCTGTGACTGCTGTACTTTGTGTTGAAATAAATGCTGTCCATGTGTGTTAGACTTGCTGAGAGACCACCGATTGAACTGACCTCCTAAAGGAGCTGACGTTGAAATGCCTTGTTTGTAAATCATAAACAGTCTCAGGGGAGAGAGCAGCACTGAGAAGCCAAGACAGTAAAGCTTCAGGGAACACAGAAGACTTTTGGCACCAAATTAAGTTTTCACTAAAATAATAAGTGCCCACAAAACCTTAGGTGCCCAAACAAGATTTATATAAACAACTCTAATGAACTTATTTGCCTAAAATCCTAACTGCATTGAATTTAATGTGACCAAAGGCCTTTTTTTCACTTTGCCCCTTGAAAGCCAACATGTTAAAAATAACATGCTTGAACACTAGGAATTAACAAAATATGAGTATTTCTGAAATTTACACCCAGATTGCTTTTTTAAAGAAAAAAGAATATTGATTTGCTAATAGCTTGCATTTCTTTTTCTAATATAAAACCATTAAAACCAGTGAAAACAGAATGGGTAGAGCCAGCTTTCCAAAGGCATTTAAAAATCTTGTGATACAGAAAGGCACTTAAAAATCTTGGGACCTAATGGGAACACCAGTTTATGTTTTCCATTTATGCCACCACTTCAAGCAATCCCATTTATGTCACTTGTACTTTGCTACCTGGATGCTGTAAGAAATTCTCTTCCAGGCCTAGTTCCCTTAAAAATTCCAACTCTTAACATTATAACTATAGGTCTGTTTACTTGACAGAAAAATGCAAAGGGGAAATTTATGAAAATATCATGTGTATTTTCTCTTCTTTTCCCAGGGGGGAAAAAAAAAGTTTAGGTGAAAACAAATACAATAAAATTTGAATTATTGTATCTGGTTTTAGTTATTCAAAAGGTGTATCAGACTACACCTGGCATTACAGTTGGCATATATTAAATTGTTTTTCTAGCCAAAAGGTACTTTTCTTGTTTGTTTATATCTGACTTCCATGTCTGAGCAAAATTCAAATATTGCTATAAAACTATGATTAATTAACAGTATGGAAAGACAAATACTTTTTTCCTCTATTAAGGTAAATTCTTTATTCAAATAAATTAGAGCACACATTTGCTGTAAAGCAGTGGTTCCTTCTGCATTTAAGAGTATTTTTACATGACTAAATTCAAGTCATTTCTTTGTTTTTCTGTTACTAACTCAATGAGCTCACTGCCACGCAGCAGACGTATTTATTGTGCTGTGCAAAGGTTGCAGCCAACAGAGATTTGTTACGTGCAAAGTTCAGGTATCTGGGATCTTAGTAATTAAAGCATGGTATTTCTTGTTGCTTCTTTATAATCCAAATGGGTCCAGGTAGAACAGCTTCTTTATAACTTCTCTGATAAGGACTGGGGTAAACAGGAGGTAAAGGCAGACACTGGTTTCAGTCTTGAGTTCATTCACTCACTGACACCAGTTTTAACCTACATGCACAATACTGATAAACACTGGCAGAGTCAGCACTATCGATAAGGCTCCTGCTCCCTGTACAAATACCGCATGGGTCTTGCGGTTGAAAAAATTCACAAGGATGCTTGTCAAAGTTGTTTTTGGCTAAGAACCTACTATACTGTACTTGCACCTACAGAGTCTAACCTATCTGAGCTCCTCCAAATCCATACAGTAGACAGGAAATACCAGGAGACAGTGTTGTAGCCTCTTCAATAAAACTGAATCTGAACCATTATATCTAGGGCAGTTTCATTGTTCTACCATTAACTAGAGACCGTAAGTACTCCTCTCATCTCATTGTCCACTGGCTATGAGAAGGAAAAAAATTCACAGAAGGAATTATAAAATCTAGCCAGGAAAGTGAGATAACCGAGTGAGCAAGTATACACTCATTAACTGCTGCTTTAATACACACACTCCTGACTGAGACAGTCCAGAAAACAAATGACTTAAGTTCCACTCCCAGATAATGGTCTCAGTGTTACCAGGAAACAGTACAAATTTATTAAAATATCATTATTATTGTGTCCATCTTTTAGAGCTGTCACTGTGATACCTGCAAATTACCCCCAAGGCCACCATACGCTACAGGTAACTTATACTGAAGCCTTTCTACTTCCGAAGAATAGGTTCTCTTTAGTTTCTTACAAGAGCTGGTGATACAGTGGTGATACAGTGGTGGTTCTGCCCAGTACTGTTTCACGGCTCAAATATGTGTTGATGTAGAAGACTGTGATAGGGCCTAACTGGATCTCAGTTTTGTTTCTGCCCCACTATCAGGTTTCTTGCATTACACACCGACAGGCTCAGCGCATATGCATTTCTTTCATCCCCAGGTGGGAAGGAAAAAAACAAAAAAGAAAGTAAGAAAACCTTGGCTCCACCCTACCAAAGGATCAGGCAACAGACTGCTATTGGAAAGGGCCAAATGCAAAGTACCTCCTCTCAAGAACCCATTCCTATGACAGGCAGTTATTTATCATTTCTAGATGGAACTGGCAGTTAAGAACAATCGATGCCTGAATCACTTAAGAGTTTTAGTCAAAATACACTGTAAATATGTTACATTGGATATTTTAGTTAAAAAGCACCAACATGAATGACAATGTTGTTAGCAATACGGGAGTTACTGCTACTTAAGGAGAGAAGGTATTTTCAAGACTGAACTATATGCTTCCATTCTGAAAGGAAACATTTAAAAAAATGTTTAAGAATACAGAGGCATACGGTGACATTACAGGAATTTAAAAGCATCCAATTGAGATAGCTGAAGAATGTTTTCAAAAGCTGCATCTTTCAAATTGGACTTCCCAAATACAAGACATTTCTTTCTGATTTGATAAAATGTTATTTAAAACTTAGATAAAACATTATGTGAATTTGTGCCATTAATGTTACATTTCCTTCATATTTTAGAGGGATTTTGTGGTATTTGTGTAGTTGAATTTGTAGTTTTCCTTTTTTTCTCACAGAGAAGTTAAATTATTTTAACAACTATAAATGGGTATCTTACATACCTTCCATCTTGATTTGTGGCAGTAACAGAACCCTAGCATCCAAACAGTGTACAAGAAAGTCCATAAATTATGGACTTGAATGGTTGATCCCTTTTACTGTTTAGATCATAGAATCATAGAGGAAATTAGGTTGGCAGGGATCTCAGGAGGCCATCTGGTCCAACCACTTCTCAAAACAGAGCTGATTACAAAGCTAGATCAGGTTGCTTATGGCCATGTCCAACTAACTTCTAAATAATCTCCAAGGATGGAGATTACACACCCTTTCTGTGAAACCTGTGCTATCATTTGATCACCCCCTCCTATGAAGTACTTTCTTTTTTGTATCTAACTGGAATTTCCCTTGTTGCACTTTATTCCCCTCAGCCCTCCACTGTTCATCCCTGAGAAGTGTGTGGCTCCATTTTCTCACCTATAAGGTAGTTGGAGACAGCAACAAGATCACCCTATAGCTCTCTTTTCCTAAGGCTGAACAAACCCAGCTCTCTCACCTCATATATCATGTGCTCCAGAGTCCTAACCACCTTGCCAGCTTTCCTCCAGACTCTCTCCAGTTTGACAGTGTTTCTCTTCTATGTCAGAGCCCCATGATGAGACACAGTATCCCAAATGCATTTTAAGGGCTCGATATAGAGCAATAACCACTCCCCTAGACCTTCTAGCTACTCTCTTGCTAATACAGCTTCTTAGAAGGTAGGACTTGATAGCTGGAGGGGCATGCTGCTGACACATGTTCAACTTGTCTACTAGTTCCTGTTCTGCAAGGTTCTGCTTTTTTTTTTATCAAGTCAGTCCCCAGCCTGTTCTGTTACATGGTCTTACTCTAAACCAGATACAAGACCCTGTACTTAGTTTTATAGAATCATAGAATTGTTAGGGTTGGAAGGGACCTTAAAGATCATGTAGTTCCAATCCCCCTGCCATGGGCAGGGACACCTCCCACTAGACCAGGTTGCTCAAAGCCCCATCCAGCCTGGCCTTAAAAACTTCCAGGGACTTCCAGTTTTGCAGAACTTCAAAAGGTTCCTGTCAGTGTACTTCTCTAGCTTGTCAAAGTCCTTCTCGGGAGCAGCCCTGCCCTCCAGCATATCTATCACTCCCCCCTATTTGTTGTCACCCATGTATTTGCTAAGAGTGCCTTCTGTTCCGTCATCCAGGTTAATAAAGACGCTGAACAGTTTCCACCCAGGTATTAAATCCTAAGGAAAGTCGCTAGTAAACAACTATCAGTTAGACTTTTAACCACTGACTGTTCTTCACTGAAGCACCGCAGTCTAGCCAAGTCTTGTAGGCTAGTCTAGTCCCTACCTTACCCAGTACACACCTCCTCAGTTTGGTTTCAAGATGCTATGAAACGCTATTTTGAAACCCTCATACAGTCTACATCAAAAACTGGCACTTGTTGACACAATGCTACCTTTTTTCCAGTCCTTAAGAAGTATCTGAAGACTTATTAAAATCAGTATTACACGCACAGAGGCCTCTTCTGGCAGGAGGGTTTTTTTAAAAAAAAACATAACTGAAACATGTTTGGATGAAAGTTATCCCTATATACTTATTTTAAAGTATGCACCATAATGGCTGACATCTAATATCTTCATTAGTTTCTGCTGGAATATAAATATTTGGGCATGACCTTACTGGTCACCTAATATGCTTTCCCAAAATGAAAATAACAATATTTCTAGAAGACTTCTGCTTATCCTCGAACAATTCTGCCTGTTCTGCATGATTATTGGCAGCATATCTTTGCATTCCTAGAAACAGACAAAAGCCGTTAACAGAAATCCTTTTATTCCTGATATAGTTAAAACTTCTAAAATTGTCTTTAAGACTTCCAAACATGGTTTTCTCCTTATGTCTTTTTACTTTCCTTATAACCTCTCTTCACTGTCTTACCTCTCAGTTCAATCTATTCCTGTCAGTTTCCTCTTTCTGCATATTTGAACCTATTGGGCAATGAATTACGGGCAATGAATATGTGCCCATGCTATGCAGTCGCAGTGTACTGCCATTCATCACAAAAATTTGCTGTTTCAGAGAAGCACTCAGAAATAACACTGAACATGCATCAGTCTTCTGTGTTAGCAGTACCTCTGATCATGTGAAAGAAAAGAAATAACACCATATAGCTCGGACACTGGGGGAAGAAGTACCTAATCATGACATTTAGACACAACGCAATCAGAACAGCCATCCACAAGCATTCATTGTCACTTGCTATAGAGCTGTTGGCAGCACAGAGATATTTATTATCACTTTACATACAAAATGCTGCTCCCTCTTCTTTTGCTTAACGTTCTCCACTGCCAAAAAACAACCAGCCACTAACTCTAACCTTCCCAGGTTTCAGTAACATCAACTGACTAAATTCCGTTCCTTTAATTATTCTGACTCCTGGAATTATCACTGGCAATTAAATATATAGGCCAAGAAATCTGGCATTAGCAGGATAAACTGCACAAATAATGAGTACTCACATGAATAAGGAGTATTGACAGTAAGGACAAGGTCATGCTATCAATATGTAAATTTTTTAGGGCAACGCCTATGTTCTTTAGCTCCATTATACTCAATTGTGAAAAAGCAGAAACATTGTATTGTAATTAATAGGAATTATTTAGCAGTCTGAGACTTGGACCAGCGCTCTTGGTAAATCGAGAGCAAAGAAATCAAATTAAATGAATGATAAAAGACAGTATCTATGTCCCTGACACAGAAAAACAAAAATGCAAACTAGGGGTTATGAAGGCCAAGGAAAGTAATGAATATAATTAATGGCATCATTAACTGCATGGTAATAATCTACAAGCAATAGCAACATAGCAATCTCAAAGATAAATTCAGGATTTGCAACTACTAGATACGCACCATTTCTAGTGTCAGTTAGTACAAATAGTTACAGTGCACTTGTTCACCAAATTCAAGGGACAGCCTCCCAAGTTTCAAGGTGCTGTTTTGGAGATCGAATAATCCTCACTTATTCAGCTTTATCATTAGATCAGGGGTACTGTTTACCTTCAGTGATTCACTGCCTGAAATTACCATGACTCTGACTTAATTTATTGATTCCAAGGAAAGGTTCATGTGAGAAGTCACATAGACTAGCATCATTACCCTTTAGCCTATTTTCTGTAGACCTGTTTGTGAAGCTTGTCTGCAAAATTATTTTTTTCTTGAAAATTGTCAATAAATCCTTACCTTTCAGGGTTGTTTGCAGGGACCCTTTTCTCAAGTCACTCTTTTACCACATGTTACATCACTCTTTAAATGTGGCCTCAGTCCATCTGATTAATTAGCACACATATAATAAATAAAACAATCAGATAAATACATACTTCAGAAGCAGTTATGAATTTCTTGTACACTAGAGAGTCAGATTTCTGATTCAACTCCAAGTATAATTAGAGGTTTTTGCTAGATATTAAAACTCTAAATGAAAAGAAATTTATCAGGACTGGTCTGTCTCCACACCGGCGATTTCAAAGGCATCTAGGTGAATGCTCTTATTCTAAGGCAAATAATGTGGTAAGTAAATGTTACGTTTGATGTGGCACTGTAAAGAGACAAAACATTAGTCTGCTTAAAAAGAACTGAGAAAAGATACCATGAAGACAGTTTGGTATTTAAAACGCAAAATAAGCAAGATTTATTTGCTTAAGAGAGAAATCTAGAAAGTACACAACCTCAAAACCCATTAAGTTGTGACATTTTATGCAACTTCAAAATCTGTATCAGTGCATTACGTACATTTTGGTCCTGAAATTTCCTGGTCTGACTGTAAGCATCAAAGTGAAGGACAAAGACAGATCAGGACAGAGTTCTGAATGAGTCTCAGAAGTTCATAGCTGATGTGATACAAACATATTAACTGGTATTCAGGGAAAACTTAAAACTGGAACAAAAATCCTACTAAGGCTATTTTTCTTTTACTTAGCAGAAAATTTCCCCAATCTGTTAAAGCTCTTAGCAAGTTTCTGGACTGTAAAGAAGAGTTATCTTTCATACTTGCGTTTGATTTTCAGTTTTTAGTAAATTGAGTGTTTTAATTGCTCCCGAACATGTATTTGTGTTTTTTTTTCTTTTTTTTTTTCCTGGCGGTGGGGAGGAAGTCCCAAAAATGACAAAAGTGTTAAGAAAAACATCAGTCTTCAAAACAATATTTTTCACTGAAACAATCTTCGGATCCAACTATTTTATGATTTTTAGGGGTTTATTTTTACACATTTGTGAATACTGAAACTCAAAGAACTTAGTATATAGTTTGACTTTCAGTCTAGCTATTTTGTGAGAATTCACAGCAGCTTTTTGCTGATGCATGTTGACGCTGCAACTGAAGGCGTGACTGCAGTGCAGAATGGTTTAAGCAAGCACCAGATACATTATTTGAGGACTGCAGATGTCAGAGCAGGGTAGCAACTAAAGTATATGCCTAAAGTCCCCAGTGGGATTGCACAATCCATGGTGAAGTCTGTGCAATCGCCTCTTTCCTGCTGTTTACCCATTGTAGCCAGTTCAAAGCGACTATGTTTATAGACTTGCTTATATTCAATACATATTTAAATTATGATGTTTATTTTGATGGATATGTACTCCCAGTGGTATATAGTTCTTGAATAATTTTATGTTTTGTCAATTACTTATATTTTTGCCTTTTAAGGCTTGACTATTCTTGCTACAAAAGATTCCTGATAAGACCTTTTAGAGGTATTGCACATTGTGTAATTCTTTGGGGAAGGGGGGAAACGATAAGAATTATTCAAAGCAAACATTTTAGGGCTCAGATCAACAGATAATGCTCAATTTCAGACCACAGTGACCTGTTCGGCTGAAAGATCGCCCTGACACTGAACGCAGGAAAACGAATCACTTCCATGAACCACTTTGACCATTTGAATGAATGTGACCCTCAAGCTCCTCCTAACTTTTCCAGTTCCCTGCATTATCCCATTTATCAAAGAAAATTGCAGTAACAACCTGTCAGCTAAGCATCAAATAAATTTTGTTTGGACAAAATGGAAATTGTTTGCTTTCTTCTAATAGGGATGTGCTCTCTGCACAACCAGAGTAGCCTGAATATTTTCTACTTTTAATAAGCCTTCTTTTACATTAGGGAAGTGACAATGTAGTTTTTCCAACTAAATATCTAGAAAAGTCACTGTGTACCCTCTTCAGTGGGAATGAAGTCAGGTTCTTAGAAATACACAAATAAAGGCTACATCTGTGCCCCAGGTGTGCCACACAGGACCTGGGATCATTCTCTGCCCCTTCACTAAACTGGTATAATCCAGTTGCACCCTCACCATTAAACTTCCTTACTCTCCAAAACAAGGTGGCTGCATCCAAACTTTCTACTGTAAAATAGTCCCAGACCCGAGTCTATAATCATGCCTAGAAAGTTTTTGAAAGAGTTCTTGTTCACTTATGACAAAACCATACCAAGCAGTACTCTATACGAAAGAATCCTCTCCCTTTTGTTCAAATCTTACATAAAATAGGCAGACCTGCCACTAAAAAATTCTAGACTTTTCCAAATTCAATGGTAAATCTGCCACTGACTTCCATAAAGGTAAATTTTCCTCTTTATTTTGAAAATTACATATGTGCAGATTTCATAAAATATTATCCAAAAATTTATCCTTGAGATAACTTCATGATATTAAAACATGGTAGAAGTAATGAAGTATTCCTTCTGTTTCTGTCTTGGTTTTAATTGACAAAGTTCTATCGTAGATTATGGACCTTGGTGCATGAATTAACAGGCTACGTTTTATGAAGATTGTCAAGGGTCAATTGTGATTTACATACTGCAAATCTACTCAGAATTTAGCAATTTGCTTCGCAAATACTAACATTTGATTAAACTCAAACTAGAAAAAGAGCATTAGAGCTTAACTTATTTTTTATTTTAACTTAGTTAAATCATTTACTGCAGGGGGGTTGGACTAGATGACCTTTAAGGTCCCTTCCAAACCAACACCTTCTATGATTTATTCACTTCTTAACCTACAAGAATTGCTGGAAGAATAAACTTCAGTTTCACAGTGGCACTCTTTGGGAACTAAGATATTCAGGAAAGATTCAGGTTATGATACACAGAATCATAGAATCGTTTTGGTTGGAAGAGACCTTTAAGATTACTAAGTCCTATTGTTAACCTAACACTGCCAAGTTACTACTAAGCCGTGTTCCTAAGCACTACATCTACGTGCCTTTTAAATTCCCACAGGGATTGTAATTCTACCACTTCCCTGGGCAGCATGTTCCAATGCTTGACAACTCTTTTGGTGAAGAAATTTTTCCTAACATCCAATCTAAACCTTCCCTGGTGCAACTTGAGGCCTATGAATATGTTTCTCATTAAATAGAAAATATTTTTAATTTGTGGTCTTAAATAAAGTTTCTGTATGAACATTGTAATGTTACATTCATCCTCAAAAATGGAAAATGTCACAGCATTTATCAACGATAATTTGAAGGAGTTAGATCTGAAAATCTCCACTTGCAATAAACACAGTCCTGCTTTTCCTACACAAATTAAGTATCATTAAGTTGGGTGCTAATTTACAAATGCCTTGAC
Source organism: Larus michahellis (assembly GCF_964199755.1). Lineage (NCBI taxonomy): Eukaryota > Metazoa > Chordata > Aves > Charadriiformes > Laridae > Larus > Larus michahellis. The sequence continues at coordinate 121,747,351 of NC_133898.1, forward strand.
CAAAGGAACAATATAATGTATCTTCTATTAACTGGGAGATTTTAATAAAGTTGATAATATATTGCAATCAAACACAGGAAAGGACAATTTCCTTCTCACAAACCTCACCTAAAATCCAGTCAAAAAAAGGTATACTAAAATTATAAATACTACTATGTTGTCGCTCTGATGGAGGTGTGTTTTGTAATAGTGTTATAAAAGTGTGAGATTCCTTTAATTGATAAGTAATTGCAACTATACATTTAACTTGATATTCTTTATTTGCTGTGTTTTAAACAAAAAAAGAATTTCGTTGTTCCATACATGCAAATATCAAGTAGGGTAAAGATATTTTATTTCTCACCAAAATCTTTGTATCTGAACATTTCAACAAGGACAGCAGAAAGAAAAAAAAACAACCCCTAAACGAAGTAAATTTAACATGAAGCCTGTAAACTAAGAACGGTGTCATGTGTAAGACAGCTGGTGAAAGCAACAGACTAGATTTGATGGATCAGGAGATCCCTTTCTATGACATGCCCCTATTTTCAAAAGCATTCAGGTTTTACGCTAATGATCACTACTGTATTTTCTCCATACAAGAAGAAAGAAAAAAAATCTCTACAGAGTAGGAATATAATTTGTATGTGAGGTTTCTTTTATTGACCTCATATTTACCTCTATATGTTGTAGATACAGCAGTAGCAATCATAGAATCATAGAATCATTTAGGTTGGAAAAGACCCTTGGGATCATTGAGTCCAACCATCAACCCCACTCTACAAAGTTCTCCCTTACACCATATCCCTTAACACCACATCTAAACGAGTCTTAAACACATCCAGGGATGGTGACTCCACCACCTCCCTGGGCAGCCTATTCCAGCGTCTAACCACTCCTTCTGTGAAGAACTTTTTCCTAATGCCCAGCCTAAACCTACCCTGCTGCAGCTTGAACCCATTCCCTCTTGTTCTATCGCTAATGACCTGTGAGAAGAGACCAGCACCAACCTCTCTACAATGGCCTTTCAAGTAGTTGTAGAGAGCGATGAGGTCTCCCCTCAGCCTCCTCTTCCTCAAACTAAACAGTCCCAGCTCCTTCAATCGCTCCTCATAAGATTTATTCTCCAGGCCCTTCACCAGCTTCGTTGCCCTCTGCACTCGCTCCAGCACCTCGATATCTCTCTCGTATTGAGGTGCCCAGAACTGGACACAGTACTCAAGGTGTGGCCTCACCAGCGCTGAGTACAGGGGGACAATTACCTCCCTCCTTCTGCTGGTCACACTATTTCTAATACAAGCCAGGATGCCATTGGCCCTCTTGGCCACCTGGGCACACTGCTGGCTCATGTTCAGCAGCCTGTCAATTAGAACCCCCAGGTCCTTTTCTGCCAGGAAGCTCTCCAGCCACACTTCCCCAAGCCTGTAGCAATGCATGGGGTTGTTGTGGCCCAAGTGCAGGACCCGGCACTTGGCCTTGTTGAAGCTCATACTGTTAGCATTGGCCCATCGGTCCAATCTATCCAAGTCTCTCTGTAGAGCCTCCCTATCCTCATGTAGATCAACACTCCCGCTGAGCTTCGTGTCATCTGCAAACTTGCTGATGATATACTCTATGTCCTTATCAAGGTCATCAATAAAGATGTTAAACAGAAATGGTCCCAACACTGAGCCCTGAGGGACACCACTTGTGACCAGCCGCCGGCTGGATTTAACTCGATTGACCACCACTCTTTGGGACCGCCCATCCAGCCAGTGCTTGATCCAGCAGATTGTATGCTCATCCAGGCCATGAGCCGCCAGTTTTCCCATGAGAATTCTATGGGGGACAGTGTCAAATGCTTTTTGAAAGTCTAGGTAGACAATGTCCACAGCCTTTCCCTCATCCAATAATTGGGTCACCTTGTCATAGAAGGAGATCAGGTTCATCAGGCAGGACCTGCCTTTCCTAAACCCATGCTGACTAGGCCTGATCCCCTGCTTGTCCATTATATGACTTGTAATGGCACTCGAGATGATCTGCTCCATGACCTTCCCTGCTACCGAGGTCAGACTGACAGGCCTATAGTTTCCCGGATCCTCCTTTCTGCCTTTTTTGTAGATGGGTGCTACCTTTGCTACCCTCCAGTCCATTGGGACCTCCCCAGTTTGCCATGACTTCAGGTAGATCATGGAAAGTGGCTTGGTGAGCACATCTGCCAACTCTTTCAGCACTCTTGGATGTAACCCATCCGGTCCCATAGACTTATGCGCATCCAAGCTGTGTAGCAGGTCACTGATCACTTCCTCTTTCATTGTGATGACCTCATTCAGCTTCCCCTCCCTGTCTCCTAGCTCAAGAGGCTGGATGCCCAGGGAACAGTTAGTTCCACTGCTAAAGACTGAGGCAAAGTAGGCATTGAGCACCTCAGCCTTTTCCTCATCCTTTGTGACTATGTTTCCCTCTGCATCCAGTAAGGGAGGGAGATTTTCCCTAATCCTCCTTCTGTTGTTAATGAATTTATAGAAACCTTTTTTGTTATCCTTAACCGCTGTAGATAGGTTGAGCTCTAGCTGCGCTTTGGCTCTCCTAATTTTCTCCCTGCATAGCTTTGCTATATCCTTATAGTCTTCATGAGAGACCTGCCCCCTCTTCCAGAGGTCATAGACTCTCCTTTTGTTCTTGAGGTCCAGCCAAAGGTCCCTATTTAGCCAGGCCGGTCTCCTTCCCTGCCTACTTGTTTTTTGGCACACAGGGACAGCCTCCTCCTGTGCTTTTAAGACCTCTCTCGAAGTATGTCCAGCCTTCCTGGGCTCCTATATCCTTCAGGGCAGCCTCCCAAGGGACTTTGTCCAGCAGTCTTCTGAACAGGTCAAAGTTTGCCCTCTGGAAGTCTAAGGTGGCAGTTTTACTAACCCCTCTCCTTGTTTCCCCAAGAATCAGAAATTCGATCATCTCATGATCACTGTGCCCTAGATGGCCACCAACCCTTACTTCCCCTACAATTCTTCCCTGTTCACAAGAAGCAGGTCCAGCAGGGCACCCTCCCTGGTCGGCTCACTTACCAGCTGTGTGAGGAAGTTATCTTCCACACATTCCAGGAACCTCCTGGATTGTTCCCTCTCAGCTGTGTTGTATTCCCAGCAGATATCCGGTAGGTTAAAGTCCCCCACAAGAACAACGGCAAGTGACTGTGAGATTTCCCCCAGCTGCTTATAGGAAGCTTCGTCTGCCTCACTGCTTTGGTTGGGGCAGATCTTAGCAGGTCATCATCATTTATTACTCAAGAGCATACTGGTTATCTTAAATCCTGGTCTCGTCACATTAAGTATTTGAAGGTAAGATCGTGTATTACATAAAACATGAGTACAAGCACTTTGGTGATATATATGTTCAGTAGTATTTGGGAACTAGAGAGTTAATTTCATTTTGTGCACATATGGGTTGTACATGACCAGTGCATAACTGCCCCTTAGAAATGCGCTCATTTTGAAGATGACTGGCAGTCTCAGTATTTGGAATCTATACCTAACATAGAAGTGAAACACTTTGTTAACAACATCGAGTAATGCCCTATGACTTCTTAGTTTAGAACATTCCCTGTTACCGTATAAAGAATCTATATAGAAAAAAAAGTATTGTTATAAGAATTTATATGGAAATCCATAGGGTAATATTTAGAACCATGTTTATTCAGCCTTTTTAGCCACTGGTTTAGATGTTGCTGTTTTGAAATCAAGGTACGATGCACTGGTAAACCTCACAGCACATCTGTGTAGAGCGTAAGGGGACTACGTTTTGCACTAAGGCAGTTAAGCTGGTACCAAAAACCTACAATGTACAAGGCCTGAATGTGTTTTACATGGCTTAGACTGCAAGTAAAAGTAAAGTATATGAAGCAGAAATCTCCACCTGCCCAGAAATACCACTTTACATGACAGAGAAGGGAAAACTTAAGAGTAGACTGAATGCTGGGAAAAGAGCTTAGCACAAAGTTTGGATCGGGAGGTGCAACTTACATAATTTCCTGAATGTGGCCAAGCTCTGGGTCAAGCGGGAGGGAATTTCATATGAAAAATCATGCTACTGAGCACGTTCTGTCTTTCAGTTGTGGTACCTTCATCTTTGGAGTCTTGATCTTACAATCAAATTCACAAATGAAAATTCAATGAATTCAATGAAAAGCTGACATATCCTTTTACAGATCCTTTTGTAAAAAAAAAAAAAAAAAAAAAAAAAAAAAAGATCCTTTAAGACATGAGTACAAAAAGATCCTTAAAGTGAAAACTACCTAGGTACCATTTTTGCTTTTTTTGCTTTAGCAGACTTGAAAATCAAAACCAATATGCAGCACAAACAATGAAAAGTCAAATAGATACTGAAAATCTTTCTGTTTTTTACTTTCCACAATGTAATACTTTTCTTGTTGCTTAAATATATGGAGTGAAATCCTTGCCCCAGTGAATTCAATGGGAGTTTTGCCACCGACTTCAATAAGGACAAAATTTTGTCCCAGTACTGGTGTGATCTTCAACCTGCCCTTGCCGCTTTAATACGTGTGATGACAAAATCCTGTATTTCAATTCCAAGGACAGATCAGCACCCTGCAGCAATTAAAATTGCTGTAGTATATCATACTTTTCCAGTATATTGTCTGAAAGACCATAACACAGAAATATTTTTGCTTTATTCTGTATAGATAGCTAAAATTTACCCTAAAAAGTTATTTTAAGATATTTTAACTTAAAATCTATTTCTAAACTCAACTCTCAATGGATGAAGTTATGTATGCAGGTATCTCAGTACACAGCAAACTTCCTCTATCTATCTTCAGGTGGGATTTAGTCATTCATTAAAAACAGAATGAGTGTTAGAGGCCACACACATACATATGAACATCTGAGAGTGCTAGTATGAAAGGACAGGTTATGCTGAAATATGAAAAGCAAGCATATCTTGTAATGAACATTGCTATTGTTTGCACTGTGATTTCAGATTTCATACAAACGGCCAGAAAAGTTTTAAAGAACTCCTTCTGTTTGTAAACAGAGACAAGATGTAAAATATTTAACAAGATGGATATAATGATTAACACTGAAGTCTAACATTGTAAGGCTTTTAAGAAAAAACAAACAAACATGGGACTAGCTTAAACCATGGGTGTCAGCTTCAGAAAGATGCTGAGCACTGCTACAGCGGGAAATAAAGATGTTCAACTTCCTAAATAAAAAGGCCTTTTACAGATTATAAATCTGAACCATGAAATGGAGAAACTAAGCAACCACAGTCTTTTTCTTTTCTGACATATGATTTTATGTTTAAATGAAAATTGTGAATAGAGATTCCAGGTAAGACTATGTTCTTTAAACACTGTGCGTCCAGCAGACACATGCATAAACAGCGTATGAGAAAAAAAAAAATCTTCTGTGAAGAGTGTGGGAAGTTTGTTTTTTACTTGAATGTTTAAAATTCACAAACAGGTATGCCAAGATTTTAATTGAGTACGAATTAAGACCACACAAGTGCCATCAGATCTGCATAATCCAAAATGTCTACCTCTACAGACACCCATGGTGTTCACTAAACTCTGCAAGAGGCTGTCACTCCTTCTACACATACAGCTTGTAGGGTTGGAGCCAGAACTTAATTAATCAATATGGACCATAGAAATGAATACTGTTACAAACCTATTGGAACATTCAGCTTATCTCTTCAGAGACAACTAGATGATTTAACAGGTCTTTTTCCACCTCTTAGTTCCTGTGATTTCATGACTCCCAATTCAATTAGCTCACTCACCACCGTTAAATACAATAGTTTGTTCTACCACTCATCAGAAATATTATTCAATATTTTAACAACAGAATTGCCATTGAATATACAACTTCCTTTTGCCCTCAGAATAAACTAATCTCAGAATTAAAAAAAAAACAAAACAACAAACTTTTTGATCTATAGATCTTTAGAAATATAGAATTTGCTACGCAAAATGGAAATATTTGAATCTAAAGAATTGAAATTATTAAAGTTCTATTCTGAAGATGGTTACTCCTTTTCCTATATAGTCATCTAACCTCTCCACTAACCCTACTTTTCCACTGCCATGATGAAGAATTTGGAATTTACCCATGGAGTGCCTAAGTCTAGCTTCCATCTGGGTGCTTTTACATTAGTTTTAGTTTAGAACAGGAGGTGAATCTCCCTATCATTCCCACTTACCCTCCTTTATTCAGCACGGCAGACATATTCCACAAGGCACAAATGAATTCTTTGAAAGAACTCAAAAAATGCTTTTTACATGCTAGCGAACATCCAGTCCATGTGACTACACTAGAGCTAGTCTTAAATAATCCTCCCTCCCTTAAAACCTGTTGACTTGGGTATTGGGTCACCATCACCAACCATTTAACTTTACAGGTATACTCCAATTGTGCCACAGGAATTGCTAATATAGATGGCACCTGACACTCCCTCATCCCGCACAGCAGATACAAGTAGCCAGGGTAAAAGCGCAGGGCAGCATCTTCTCATGCACAACTCTGCATTATGGGCCTAAATGACATGTGAGATGACATACTGGCATGACCTTATCACACAGAACCATACAAATTGCACAGCAGAGAAACTCTACTTCACCACTAATACTGGGTCTGTATCTGCACAGCTGTACTGGTATGGTGTAGCCTGTATGGCAAAACTCATCTATTTTTGGTAGGCTCCTATTAACAGAAATTCTACTTTCTGTTTTGTCCCACTTTTTTCACAAGTCTCAATTCGTTCTTTCACCTGTAAAGTGGGCATATTTTCTGATGTGATAGGCATATCTTCTCTCTGCTCTGACACTTAGTGGCACTGAAATGTGCAATGTGTATTTGAGGAAGCAACAATAACTATTGTCTACCACTGAAAGCATTTCATAAATGCTGTTTCTACCCTCTGCTTTTTTATATGTAAGCTGCCGAGTTAATGACTAATTTCATATAAGTGATGATATCAACATAATTTAAAAAAATATAGTGGTGTGAAGATTGACATGTGATAGAGTAAAATATTTGAAATTAAATTTTGACTGCATATTGAGTAAATATGTACTGTAAATAGATTGAAAATATTTCAAGAGTTAGTTCAAGTTGCCTGAAAACAAAGTGGTTTCAGATGGTGCAATTAATGCGATGACCCTTGTAGGGAAACTCTACAGCACTTGCACCCTCATATTTCATTACAGGTCAGACTGCATTAATCGCTCCTGTACTCTTTCCTTCTACTTCCAGACACAAGCGCATTGCCAAATATCCAGATAAACTTGTGGTTGTTCCTGCCACCTAGTGGCTATCGCTCAAATTAACAGAAACACAAACTAAGAACACATTGAGGATCAACTTTGAAAGACAAAAATATGAAAAGGCACACAAGGTTTTTTGTCTTTTTTTTGAGATGACTATTTTGAGTCCCGTTGATTTTCATGTTTTTTGAATATTACAAAAGCCAGCAAACCTTTGGGACTGACTTCAGAGGGGGAAAATAAAAAAAAAAAGTGTTATACGGATCTCGTAGTGTGAAAGGTTCTAAAGAGACATTAGCTTTCAGGAAAACCTAATAGAATGATGTGATTATTTTTACACCCCCTACTTCTAATGTAAACATTATAATTTAAACAATAAATCTGGGCTTACCTATGCTTGAAAAAAAAATAATCCATTTATTGTGAGATTTATCTTAGGTAGAGATGCTTTTGCTCTTCATTTTTAGAACTTTGAAATGTCCTATATTTCTGCTGTTGCCACTCACTCGTACTTCTGTGTTACATACATCTTCCCTTTCAAAGCTATTTGTTTAAAAGACAAGCACAAATGTTATTACAAGGAATGCTGCAGTGCCTTTTAGAAAAGCAATTTGATTATGTGCAATAAAAAAAAAAATGTTTCTGGCAATCAAAGACCACTGATGTATTTTCAGGTTTGCACAAGACACAAGCTGGAGAGGGGTGGAACTAAGCCACAGAGTGTAAGTTCCTCTGCCTGTACCCTTTAGCATGTCATGACCTAATCAAATTCCATAGGAGACAATTTCAAAGTACTTTTTTATGACAGACACTATGAAAAAGTGTAACAGTTATCTATTTTAGTAGCAGTTTATGATATTAATATTCAGAAACATTCTTAGCAATACTAAGGACAGATCCCAGAACAGTGGGAATTAAAAGCAAGATATACATTGTTTAATTCTCCTCACCCCATGTGGAATCAAAGCAGTTAAGATCTCTATGCAATTCTTCAAGAAAGTCAGGTGCTTCAGAATGGGATTCATTCCGGTCAGCATATAGTGCATAGAACCAGCATCATAAGCATTCAGCTATTTAGTTACCCAGGAAGGAAACACTAAGGAGAAGATTAAGTCTGAAACCATTCTCTGTTCCTCCACTGGGGAGTTACTCCCATCCTCTTGTAATCTGTACCTCTTGCCTTCCTTGGAGGTAGGCGATTACCCAATATTTTTCCCCCAAGGAATTCAGTAAGGCTTACTTGTTTTAAATCTCAGAAAAGAAGATGCTGATAATTCCTCTCCTCATTTTATACAGTATCCCACTGATTACAATGTTTCTCTTTTTTTATTTTTTTTTCCTCACTGCTCAAATCAAAGCAAATACATATTTACTACCTGCCAAGAATATTTTAAGAAGGCTGCAGTGTACTGTTGGTGTTTAGACTGGGAGACCTATGTCCACATTACCCAAAAGTCATCCTTTGGGTAATATGTTTCAGTATCCCTGTTAATTTTTACAACACAGGATAGCTTTATCTTATGTTTCTTCCCCTCAAAATCAATTTTTCTAAGTGTTGGAAGTTAGCTATAACTGTGATTAGTTATTCATTATCTGATTTCAACACAAGTGCTCACTCACACAGTGCTATGTTCTACTTCCTGGCAAACAGCTGGCAGTAGAGCTTCATTTATGATAGTCTGTTAAACTGTAATAGAAGAATACTTTTCCTTTCTTTATACTACACATGAATCTATAAGGAAAACTAGCATCCATTCCTTCACCTGAAGTCTCACATGGAAGTGCACTGGAAGTAGTCAAAACTCAGAAACAGCTCACCATCCCTTATAGAATAAAATCAGGTATAAACAGCTACTTCATTCCATGAGCACAGAAGGCTTTCTTAGTGAAAAGTTTTAAGTCTTCATTAGTGATTTTTAAGGCGTATAATAGAGTAATAGCAAAATTTTCCTGATGAGAAAACATTCCTGAGTGGACACAGAGAGACATATTTCAGAACACATAAAGTATCACCTTGTTCAGTAGTTGAATGTAGACAAAAAACAACTTGAGGCTCACTTTAGGAGTTTTGTCTTAGTCAAGTTTTTTAAGAGAGTAAAGCCTCACACATCAAAATTATTTTTTAATTGTATTTTATTTCTGTCAATGGAATATAAGTAAACTTAACTATAGTTTGTTAACCTTCCATACTGGAAAAAGCAGCAAAAATGTTTAATGGCTTCCTCACAGTAACAAGAAGGAAGGAAAACATAGCTTTTTGTGGGAATAACAGCAACACAAAATTTGTAAAGATCAATAAAGTGGAAAAGATGAAAACTCAAAGTTGGTTGTACTACTTGTACAGTAAACAAAGCTGGGAAAACCCCTTGAGATTTAGTACTAATCAGTGTGGAATGTGCAGTTTCACCAATATTTTAAAACATTTGCAATTCAAATGTAAACACTGAATAGGTTTTGCAAGTTTGCTAAAGTACACTACAGGGATGTTCTGGGACACCGCAACACTGCTATTTCTGCTTTTGGCTGTTAACGTGCTTCCTGAACACTTACAATGGCCTGTAGTAACTCTTCGTGTCTCAAATATTATTGGAGGAGATCACTTCTGAGATTTACCAGTGCTTTAAGCATACCTGACACTTTCCAATGCAGATATCACGCCTGGGGAAAAAAAAAAAAAAAAAACCAAAACCCAACAAAACCAATATACAACTCTCGAGCAAACCAAAGACCTACCAAAACCCCCACACCATGCCAGAAGAGACATAATTCCTTCCCTGTCTGAAACGATACAAATTGCAAAGAAATTTTGTAACAAAGTCACAAACAGAAAAAAAATCTCTTCTTTCCTGACAGAAAAAGGTAAGAAAGCTTCAGCATCCAGTCGGCCCTGACAGATTATCTGGTCATGCCTTTTGTTCCCCCGCCCCCACCCCACAGTAGCACAACTTCAAACAAGAGGGACACGCTGTATTCCACCATGCGTAACCGCCCGTGGTTAAGGCACACTGCAGGGAAGTGGTACACATTTTCTAAACTCACTCATACTGCAAGAATCTAACTGCTCTAACCATAAGATTATTATATTACGGCTGCTATCACCGCTGTAATTTCAGTAGGAAAAAATGTAGATCTTGCTGCCTTTAAAAAAGCAGTGGTAGCACCCTGCCTTCAGAAGTGAGTTTTGTATTGTAGTCAGAACAACAACAAAAAAAAGTGTGGCATATACTAAGCTGCTAAACTACTTACCATCCCAGACTTGTTATCTTACAGAGTCATTTACTTTTAAGGCTTGAGAAGCTTCCTGAAGTCTGTACCTTCCGTAAGAGGTACTCGGTGAGGGCGAGATGCTTTCTGTGGGAAGGCCTTATGCAGGAGCTGTCTGAAGAGAAGTATGTATGCCTAAGCCCTGAAGCATACTGCTGTTACCTGGGGGGTTGGGGGGGAAAAGCCAAAAAGCTGAGATGGGCATGTTGGCTGGGGGGCAGAAGTCCCAAATGGGAAGACTGGGACACAGAGGGAGTGCACAGGACATTACTGCATTACATTCTGGAAGAAAATAAACAATTTTTCAGTTCATAATGCATACATATTCTTATTTTCTGTTAAAGAAGCAAACAGACCAGGAAAAACCCTGTCTTCCTAAGTAACTGCCAGCAGTGGAATTAATGTTGGCCAACACAAGAATGCAAGAATAAAATAGACATTTTGCCCAGAAATCCAAAGCTAAAGATGTATCAGTGACAGAACTGTACCTTTGATCTGCGTAGCACTTACAAAAAAGCTTAAATGTGACAAACATGACTGATTGCCTACAAAATCAAATTAAGAATTCCTGTAAATTTTAGGGTTAATTCAAATAGCTATGATACCACTTTAAACATGTATTATTCAGACTTCAATCCAATAGCTGTATTTAGAGATCACTATCATGTCCAAGAATTGCAGCTTTTCTCTCTCCCAATTTTGCAAAGGGTAACTACAACACTGCAACCCTGCCCACTGGATAAAAAAGGTAAAAATTGAAGGCAAACTCTTAGAAATTATTATATGCGTATGAACTCATTCCAAACAACAAAATCACTTCAGATATTCCAGCATCTGTTGATATTTGTAGGACTATAACTCATACCAGGTTTCCTTATTGTGACCACCTCATTAAGCTTATGCTCTTGGTAAAAAGAACTCCAACGAAACCAAAACCCACACATCCCCTTCCCCCCCCCCCCAAAAAAAAAACAAACCAAAAACAAAACAATAAAAAAACCGAGACTTGTATGCAAAAGATAAGCAGGGCAGCACACTGCACCCCGTTAAGATGTACTCCTCCTAGCCTAGAAAATTTCTTCCTGATGATGAGAGAGAATAAGAGCTCTCAAATCCTCTTTAGATAGCTCCACAAGATTCAGTGACCCAGAGGCACCTTTTATAAAGCTCAGAGACCACCTCATAAATAACAGACAGCTGCAAAATGCAAACACGAAGGAAAAGAAAAAAAAAAAACCAACAACCAACCAAACAAAAATAAACGCAACTCCAAAAGAAAAACGAATTAGACGAGGCCACCCACACAACACCAGCGCCAATACTTCCCCCTCAGCGCCGGGCGGAGGCGGGACCTCTGCCATTTGGCCGTGCTGATTGGCTGGGCCCTGCCGCCGCGCTCCTGCCAATCAACTCGAAGCCCCTTCCTCCGCCCAAGAAGCGTCTCAGGCCGCGCTGGTGCTGCCGCGTGCGCTCCTTGTCCGGCAGCGTGTGGCAGGCGGGCTGTGCGGCGCCATTTTGTCAGCGTGGGTCGTTGAAATCGGTGTCGGGTAAAGTCATCGCCCTCTGGCGGTTATGGCTCTCACATGTCCCTTTCGCTCTTGTAAGTGGTAAGGAAACTGTTGCTGCTGTAGGGTGGTGGTCTTCGCTTTCGGGTCTCACCTGGCGGTGACAGCGTCTGGCTAGTGGTCTGCACGTTGTGGAGTCGGGCCTGTCTCTGTTCCTCCCAGGCCAGCGCTGCCTGGGGTATCAGACAGTCCCGGTCTGAGGGGCTGCTTTGGAGAGCAGCACAGATACCTTAAGCTGTCACTCGTGTCCTGCATTTGGTTGCATTTAAGAGGCCATTGATTATGCTGTAAACTTGTTTGTGTGGTAGTAGTGCATGATAGAGTATTGATAGTGATGGCTAAACATTGCAAACAAATGTGTGACCACTGTTGCTTAGAAAGTGGGTGGAAGATTATTTGTGTTGTTCTGAGGTATGTTCTTTGAGCTGCAGTGAAGAAAAAATGGTCTTACCATGGTTTTAGGAAGGTGGATTCAGTTTTGTAATTTTGTCTTGTGAAATCTTAACGTTGTAATGAAACTGGGTATGAGGAATTTTTCCAGGGTGTGTTTGTTGGGCAGGAGGAGGATTTAGAGTAGTACAAGAATTTATGTATATTGTTGTAATGATTTTTCTATCATCTTTCCTTGTGGAGAGATGCAGAGTGGTTAATAAGAGGGCTGAGGTTTCTAAAGATGTGTTCTGAGTGAATAAGTCCTAACTGGTGTATAGGTGAGTAAAAAGCAAAAGGTCATTTTGTAAACTGTAGAAATGTGACTGTATTGGTATAATGCTACTATTTGGGCTGTGACAATGGGCAAGCCAGTGTTGATGCAAAAAATGTTTTCATTTGCTACGTGTTTCTGCAACCAGAGGTTTGTTTCAATGGAGAGAAAAAAAAAACAACAAAACACAACCAAGAGGTGCCCAAAGCATCAGTGGTGCACTTTCAAAAGTTTGATTCTCTCGAATATTCAGGTGTTTCTTCCAGGCAGACGCAATCTTTTCCTGAAGGCTGATTTCTTTTATTGAAAACCCCCTGAATTTAGTTTTCTGTCTTATTACAGGGAAAAGTGGAGAACAGGGGGCTTGTTTAAGAAGGTATTTGTCAGATCTGCATTTGGTACTGCTTTTATGGGAGGCTTTCTTGGGTGGCTAGTGGTTTTTGTGTTTGGTTTTTTTTTGAGAAGTCACGTATTGCTCTTCCTCCTGCCCGAGATGTTCTAGTAAGCTTTAAAGTAGGAGTGCTCATTTACTTATTAATTTATTTTTTTTTCCTGGAACTACAATGATAGGGATCAGTATTTACTCTTAAGACAGGTTGTATGATCACTAGCTACTTCACGTATGCTTGTGGTAAATACTACCATGGCAATTCTGTTGCAACTTTTTTGTAGGCTGAGGAAGATCTTGTTCTAATAACATTCACTTTCAGCTTCTCATAAAAATTCATAAATTGAGTATGTGCTTTGTCCAGTCTATCCTTGTGTGTTTATCCATTGTCTTTGACAGATGTTGTCTACCCTTAATTACTTTGTTAGAACAGCAGTTTATTCCACAAAATTGCTTGGTCAAATTATGGACGTGCACAGCCTTTTTAAACAATGTGAAATCACAGATCTGTTCACAAAGTTGAATGGAATCAGAAGCGGATTTTGGGGACGAAATTATAGGTGAAGGTCAGAGAAGTATATGAAAGGTTTGAGGATACTTAAACTGCCAGAAGAGGAGTGTTGAGACAGTACAAAACACACCTGGCACAGTCATTAGTTGATGGGCAGTTCAAAAATGCTGGACATAGATGAGGTATTCTATATGTCCTTTCAATTATGAAAACTTAAAATAAGCTACAGTTACACCTGATAGTGTATAGACAGCTAGATTAAGTAAATGGTAAAGCACAGAGCTGTAAGATGTCATTGGTTTGAAGGAGTGATTTACACAGAAAAAGCAGGGTGAGTAGGGGAAGCATCCTTTGTTATTCACATATTAAAAAGAAAGAGAGAAACAGACTGGAAATACTTCTGCAGGTGAACTCGTTTTGTAACTGCAGGTCCAGTGCAATGAAACACTTTCCTGGATCTCCTTTGGAGAGATTGACTGGATTTACTAATTAAATTTACTAGATGTAAGTAACATTTGTGAGATGAGCAGAGATTGTCTAAATGACATGAATTGCTTTCCACTCTTGTTTTCTTTGAGAAGAAATAGAGTTATCTTTGTGTTGTCTGTCCTGTTTCGCATTCCTGCATGTCCATGTAAGTGTCATGTCCCCCCTCCCCCCCAGTTTTCTGATATAGTCTTTAATTCTCTGTGTTATTTTGGGAACAGCTTTCTGATTTCGAATTATTCTCAAGTGATAAAATTAGTTTAGCCACAAGAGCAAGTCCAGAGGTACTTTTTTTCCCCAGATGTTACCTGAAAATGTCTTTACAAAGTGAGTTGTGTCAAGCGTATCCTAATTGCACAAAACATGACACTGTTAAATGTTTAGTATACATTTTAACTAGAAGTGTGATAATATGCTACTAAAGTGTTTTGAAAACAAATTTCATGAAAGGAATTAGTTGACAAAGAAAAAATATGTGAAATTATGAGGCTGATTTACTCCTTTTCTTTGCAGACAGAATGGAATCTTTGACTCCCTCACCAAACATAGTGGATATGAATCTGAAGATAACTAGTATAGAATGCCATCCAGAATGTTTGGTTATAGTGTTCCAGGGTCAATACAAGGCAGGATGTGAGCTTGACTATTACATACTACAAAATGAAATACAGCGTGTATTCAAAGTAAAAGGTAATGCTGACGTTGGTGGATCTTGTTTGGTGGAAGATACAGAAGGAAAATGGCATAGAGGAAGAGTTCTGGAAAAGAGGGAGAATATCTGTGAGGCTTTTCTTATAGACACTGGGCAAGTGCTGGTGGTTGAGGAAACGCATCTTGCTTCTGCTTGTGATGAACTGTTTCACCTGCCCCCAAAGGTGGTTTTGGGCGTTTTTGCAAGCATACTTCCTCTGGGAGAAAAATGGGGTCCAAAAGCCATTAACTATTTTTCATCTCTGGTAGGATTACAAGTTACAGGTCATGTGAAAGCTGTTACACCATACCAGCTGTTCATTGTAGAAGTACCAAAGATCATTAATGATGTCCTTGAACTGAAGTTAGGAAAATTTATTGATGGAGATTCATTTTGTCTTATTGTTGAAACATTAAGAGCGTTTCCCCAAGAAATGCTTTGTAAAAGAGTGCCGCAATTGTTGCAACAGAAGTATCCAGTCAAGGAGTTCCTTACTTTCCTTAATTCTGAGAAACCAACAGATTTTTGGCCAGTTCCAGATGATCTCTTTCCCCGTCTACCTGTTGGCAGTAAAGAAAATGTAAAAATAACTGTTGCAGTAAGCCCAAATAAATTTTACTGCCAGATACAGAAATGGCAGAAAGAGCTGGAAGATTTGACAGAAGCTATGCATTTGTACTATGAAGCTGTCACTACAGAAAATAATAAATCTTCTGATAATTTAGGGCTACTCTGTGCTGCCAAAAGGCAAAATGGACAGTGGCATAGAGGAGTGATAAAACAGCTTCTCTCTGACCGTGTGGAAGTCTGGTTTATGGATTTTGGCAATATTGAAGCTGTGCCATCTAGTTGCGTTCAGAAACTTAGAGTTGAGTTCATGGCATTACCGATGATATCGTTTCCATGTGTGCTCTCTTGTTTTGGTAGTCAGGATGATGCAGTAATAAAAATTCAGCTGAAAGAACTTATATGGGCCTTGATAGGACAAACTTCTGTGTGTGTCCATGTTGATTTATTCAATGACATTAAACACTTATATTACGTTACGCTGCAAAATCAAAATCTTGGAATGAATGCTAAGCATCCAGAAAACCTGAATGAGGCAGATGCATCTTGTGTCTCTCTTTTGCAAAGAAAAGTCACAAGTATTTCTGTAAACTACAAACCATTTGATGAGAAATACAGTTCATTTAAGAATTGTACAGGAAATAAACACACAAAAACCTGCTTACCTGAATGGGATATTTCTTTGTCAAGCCACTACAAAAGAGTAGAAATGCAAATGAATTCTTTCCATACTGGTTTTGTGGTATATGTCATAAATCCATCTAACTTTTGGATTCAAACATGTGAGTACCAGAATGAATTTCAAGTCTTGATGAAAAATATTGCATATGCGTATAACCAATGTGGAGCTGATGAAATGGTCCTTAAAAACCCAGAACCTGGATTGCTCTGCTGTGCCCGGTATAGCGAAGACATGTGTTATTATCGGGGTATTGTCACTGAAGTGCTTCATGAAAATATTAATGTTTATTTTTTGGACTTTGGAAATACAGATACAGTACCCTGTTGCCATGTCAAAACATTGCTTCCTGAGTTTTCTGATTTACCAGCTTTAGCTATGTGTTGTGCACTTGCTTGTACATTTCCTGTTGATGATGTGTGGGTTAAAAAGGAAATTGATTTCTTCAAACACGTTGTGTTTAACAAACTACTCCTGCTTCAAGTCATTGGAAAGCAAAACAACAAGTATATTGTTAATGTGCAGTATAGGAATGGTTTGCAGCAAGGAAATGTTGCCACGTGTATGGTTCAAGCTGGATATGCTGAATACTGGGAAAAGACACTAGATTCTGTTCTAAATTTAGCAGAAAAAAATCAAGCCCCAAGTCGCCACAAATCTAAAAGAAAAAAAGTAAATGCACAGAGTATCTGCAATATTCATAAAAATAAGGTATCTGGAAATGGAGAGGTATTTCAGAAGGAAAAATCGTTAAGTGTGCCCTCAGTGCTGAGAGAATCTGTTATGCTGTCCTGTTTTGGAAAAGGTGCTATCTCTAAAAGGTGTAAATCGGTGCATGAGAAAAAATTATTTTATAAAGAGTTTGTGTTTAAACCCGGAGCTGTTTTTGAAGTGGTGTGTTCTTACATTGTTTCCCCAGCAGATTTTTCATGTCAATTGCAAAGTAAACTCCCAGAGCTGAATAACTTAATGGAACAAATTCAGACTTACTATAAAGAGCATACCAGTCCTTACAAACCTGGACAGGTTGCCTGTGTTGTTAAACGTCCCAAAGATGGGAAGTGGTACAGAGCAACTGTTTTGGAGCAAGTATCCGCAAATGAAGTTGATGTGGTTTTTGTAGACTATGGTTATCGGGAAAGAGTTTTACTTAAAGATCTTCAAGCTGTTCTTCCAGACTTCCTAGCTCTGGAAAGTCAAGCATTTCGATGTGGACTTAAAAACGTACCCTTACAGGTTGCCTCACTTAATTGGTCTGAAGAAGTGCGTAGACACTTTGAAGACTTCATTTCTGCTTCTAGAGGACCACTGACTTGCATGATTTGTGCTCTTATTCTTGTAAGCCCCAACCGTTTATGCAATGTAGTTGACTTACAGACTCCATTTATTAGTGCAGAGGAATTCCTCAGAGAACGTGGTCTCACCCAGTCTGAAGATATGGGTCTGAGAAACCTTGCATCTTTGGGTTCTCTGTACAGTTTTTGCTACTCATCTTTTAATATAAAAATTGGAAGTGAGGAGGAGGTTTATATAACTCACATACATAGTCCTTCAAAATTCTATTGCCAGCTTAATCGAAACACTGGAACTATAGAGGCATTGATGAAGAAAGTTAGTGTCATAAGTAAAATGTCAAATAATGCAAAATATGATACCAGCAATACACGATTATGTATAGCCAGATATTTTGAAGATGGTCTCTTTTATAGAGCTTTGGCTTTTCCTGTGGAATCGACATCCTATCTATGTGCTGACTTTGTGGATTTTGGAAATAAGAATATAGTAGAAAGAGACCAGTTGATACCTATTCCAGACTCTGCCACTGACCTAATATTCACACCCATGCAAGCTGTTAAATGCTGTTTGTCAGATCTTAGGGAGTCAAAAATTCCAGCAAGAGTTACTAGATGGTTTGAGGAGACGTTCCTTGGTAAACTGCTAAAGGCTGTAATTGTATCCAGAGAAACAGAAGGACAGATTGTTGTGGAGTTATATGATGGACAACTCAAAGTCAGTCAGAAAATTAAAGAAAAAATATTGGAAGAATTGGCACCAAAAAATTATACAGAACAATTTGTTGGAAGTAATAGACAAGTGATATGTCACATGGAAGATGACAAAGAAATTAATAAAGTAACTGTTAAAAGTCCTGAAAATGTTAAGTCGAAAATGAAAGTGAAATGCCAAGTATATGATAAGTATTATCAAGGAGATATTGGACAGAATTTTGAAGATGGAGAGCAAACTGCATGTAGCACACAAAAGTTGTGTAGTGTGTCCTTAAAACCGCTAACTTTACAGGACAGTCAAGAACCAGGTTTTAGAAATACTGTCAGTGCTGTTCTGGAGCACAGAAAGGAACCTCTGGCTGGAGACCCTGCTTCTGACTCGCTCTCTCATCCTGCTTTAAATTCAAAGGAAATAACTGTAAATGCTCTCTCTGAATCGCATAATGAAAGACTAAATTATACAGGTCAGCAGGAAAGCAGTAACGAAAATATTCCTGAATTAATCAGTCTTCCTAAACGTGATATTCAGGTGAATTCTGAAGTAGCAGGGTATATTTCTCATACAAATAGTACATCAAGTTTCTATTTTCAGCTCGCAGAGGATGTAAACTTAGTAATGCAACTAGCAGAAGAATTAAACGAAAGCATGATGAATACAGGTCATGAAAATTGCATAGATGAGCTCACGGTAGGGGCACTCATTGTAGCAGAGCATGTCACAGATTGTTTTTACTATAGAGCAGTTATTAAAACTCTGAAATTGGGAAACTCGTTTGAGGTAGAGTTCATTGACTATGGTAATGCAGCAGTTGTAAGTCCTTCAAAAATCCGCAGGATTCAGAAAAAGTTCTTAACTTTGCCAAGGCTCAGTGTTCATTGTTTCCTTAGCAGAATAAACAGTGTTCCTGATAAAAGCTGGACTAATAAAAGTACTTCCTATTTTGTAAGCAAAATAAGTAACAAGCAAGTCATTTGCAAGTTCTTAAAGCAACATGGAGAGCAGTGGGAAGTAGATGTAATTTGTGATGGAAAGTCTATGTCTAAAGACCTTCTGCAGAAAAAAGACAGGACAACATCGCAAAACACACCAATGCGTAATTGGGAAAATAGGCTGAAACAAATTCTTGTTACAAATGGTAATCCTCAAGATAGAAAGTCTAGAAATGGTTTAGGTGGTCAAAGCAAAGCTAAGATGGTTAGGATGCAAAATACTTCCAAAACAGCCATAAATGTCCTTCCTCTAGATCTAAATTCTGGACAGGTAGAAGGAGCAAAAGTAAGCCATGTTTCAGAGAGTGGAGAATTTCATGTACAGTTACTTAGAAATTTGCGAATATTAAATGAATTAAATGTAATGCTTCTCAAAGAAGCACAAAGAAGTGATTTGCTTAGAGTGGATGACATTGAAGAAGGATTGGAATGCATGACAAAATCTGAAAGGACCTTGAAGTGGTATCGATCAAAAGTCATCAAGAAATTTGTCAGGGAGAAGTTAATGCTAGTTTTTTTCATGGATTATGGTGAGTATGAGATGGTGTCCTTAAATAACGCAAAGATGCTCAGTGACGAGATCAAAAGTATCCCTAAACAAGCTGTGTTTTGTAAATGTGTTTGGTTTAAAAAAATGAATACAATTCAGCTTGTCCATGTAATAAATGCAGTCCTGGATCGTGAAATAAGGATCATGTTTTTGAGATATTTGGAATCCTCTCATATCTGGGAAGTAGATGTTTCAATAGGGGAAATTCTGCTTCAGGAGTATTTGAATGAGCTCTTAAGTCATTGTCGGACTGTTGTTGGACCAGAAAGATCCATTAATACAGACTGTAAGGAGTTTGATAAATCACTCAAGATAAATTCAATCACATGGACGTTGCTGCAAAGTGGCAGAAGGTATCCTGGCTTTGCAACTGCAGTTACTGATCCTTCAAACTTCTGCATCCAGTTTGAAATCTCATTTGATTGCATGAAAAACTTGTCTTTGCTGCTCTCTGACCTTCCTGACAACTTGCCAGCTTTGCCAAAAGAACTTGTGGCTCCTGGTGTTGGCTGCTTGATCAAGTTTGGACTGGAAGCACAGTGGAACAGGGCAGAAGTTAGTGAAGTAACAGCTCAGTCTGTTGTTCTTACATTTATTGATTATGGCTTTCTGAAGATCATCCCTTACTCTGATATCCATAAACTTAAAGTTATTCCAGAAAGTCTGTCTTATTTACCACGTTTGGCACGCTCTTGCTCTTTGCATGATATAGTCCCTGCCAGGGGGGAATACTGGAGTGATGAAGCTAAACTTCTGTTTCAGAAGCTTCTAAGTAAACCAGGGCTGATATTTCATTTTAAACACTATGGCTCTGAAATGAAATTAGAGGTGGATGTTCTGTATGAGGAGAACAATCTAGCTCAGGCCTTAATTGCTGCTGGCCATGCAGTCTACTCTAGAAGTAGATGCTGCCTCATTCCAGTTGGCAGAATTAAATCAGAAAAAACAGATTTGCAGCCTGTGTGTCCAGCTTCTAGCTACTGTGCTTCTCTTTGTGAACTGTATTATAATTACAATGAAGACTCTTATTTTGCTGACAGAAGTAAAGCAAAAAAGTGAAACAAAAAATATCCGAAGCATAGGACTATGTGTCATAAAGTTTCAAATAAGGAAGTCTGTTAAAGTGGGTGCTGGAATACCATTGACAGGATCTGAGTTCATATAACACTAAAGGAAAAGAAAAACTGTAAAAGATGGACAATGCTGTGAAGAATTTGGGTTTCTTTGGTGTTGTGATAAGAAAAGTAAAATTGACTTAATACACTGTAAGTCTGCTACTAGAAGCACTGATTGAGATTTGTGATTCTGATGTTCCACAATCCAGAAAGATGGTGTGAAGATACTATCAAAATAATTATTTGAATGATAAGTAGAATGAAGTTAGGAGAGTACTTCTTCAATGCATTACAAAAAAATACAGATACCAGTCTTGGTATATTTTTTTCCTTCAAGATCTACTGTTATATTTATTTAGACAATCATGGTTTTGGCAAACTTTTCTGTCAGAATGCTTTTACAATTTATATGTATGTATATATATAAAACTTTATTTGCAGTAACATCTGGTTTACAGTGGAGTTGTCTCCTTCTTGTTTTGGATGCTCAGAAAACAGATGCCAAGCATCTTTTCTTTGTTTCTAATTCCAAATTTCCCCTGTGAGTGTCTTTTCTCTTGTTAGGAGAAAGTTTACTAACAATAAACCAAAAGCTTTGATCCCCATTTATGAGAGTTGTTTTCAGTAAGCTCTTAGTGTAAAGATGCCGTTGACCTGTCTCAAGGTTCTCTTGGTATTTTGAGTTGCATCACGATTGGGATTGTTGTCTCTGCTGAGTGCTTGTTCCCCTGATCTCTCCTCCATCCTCCCAAAGAAGTTTTCTCCATATGCTTAGTCTGTTTATATCTTGAAGGGAAACAGTCAGAGCCTTTTCCTTTTTTCTTCGTTGTAGGAGAAGGAAGAAATTTCAGAACTGAAAAGTGATGATATGCTCTGTACGTCTTAGAACTTTATTTTTCAGTAACTATTCTGAAATTATAAGAAATTGTAACATGTTTCTCTGATTTTTTTTTTAATATATTTTTATTTTTTTTTAAAAACTTTTTCTTCCACCTACTTCCTCAGTTGTTTGGACAAAGATAAAGTATGATGAGGCTTGAAATGCGAGCGGTTTTCTTTGTATGCCCTGTGACTGTTTGAATTTAAATGAAAAAAGGAATACATCCCCAATGATAGGCGATATATCTAGTGCATCTCTATGTGCAAATAAGATCTAAGAACCTTCCAACCTACATGCCCCCCCCGCCCCCCCTCCTCAGTGCCCTGGATATCATGACGTATTTAATTCCTGTGAAAACTTGAAAGCTTTATCTGGAAAAGGGAATTTAACTTTTTTTTTAAAGGATAGAGATGTGTCCAGGAAATTCAAACAAATAAGAGATAAGACAATGCTAGCTGATCTTTACAAAGTTAACTCTGCTGGTGAATTATTCAAAAAGCATGCAAATATTTTTCAGCATACAAGCGAAGGATGCCCATTAGTAACAAACCAGAAAGCTTGTACAATAAAATTTCTTAAGTAAATGTTAGCTAAAGTATCAGAAGTGTTACATTAATGTAGTGATTAAATAAAGGGGTTTTCTTGTAACCATTTGTGATTGTTAACTGTTTTTATTTTGCACCATTTTATTATATTATTGCAGAATTTGACGTTTTTCCTAGTTAAAAATTATAAGCTTACCTGCCATGTTTTTTGTCGATAGTTTGACATACTGCTTGCTCTTATGATAAAATGCAAAGGTTGTATTGTGCAACATTACTCACGTTGAGTGATAACTGTACATTTACTTCACTGCACTACGTTCATTGTAGTGCCAAGTAATACTTTATTTGCATGTAGAAGCACTGATGCTTAAGGGTTAATTAACTCTGATTCTGACTTCTGGTTATCATTCAGTTGGAACAGCAGGTGTTTGGATGTCTTCTCTTTAAAAAGATCATCTGGATACCCTAAATGCCAGTCCTGTTGGTGTAGTATTAATACACAACTTGCATATTTTAATTTAGACTTTTTTTTTTTATATTGTAAAGTAATGTAATGGAAAGTATATTGTGCTTTAACTTGTGTGTACTTGCAGAACACTGCTTACCTGATGTTGCAAAATGGAGCATAGAAATGATGGATGATTAAGAAAAAATAACCTCTGTGTGTACTGGTTTTTGTTCTGCAAATTGCAAATGTTAGATTTATTTGCAAGAATGTGTAATTTATTTTGAACTCATAATGAATCTAGGTTGTGGTAGTAATTCCTTTTTTAAAGGTCTGATACCCAAAGTGCTTAACGTTAAAACTAGATACTTAAAACTATTTTCAGGATTATGCTGCACCTCTTAATATAGAGAATGTCTTTTGTTGCCATTATTGATACGGATTTTCAGAAGTCCATTATAAGGTTATGTTATGATTTTTAGATGAAATTGCTGGGATGACTGGATATGGATTTTATTCCCAGTCTTCTTTCTTTGGTGCGTACTTCCCCGGTCCCCAAGCTCAGCTGTAACAGCATTCTTCTTGTAATTTGGAGAGGCTGTATTTGTAATCTAGTTGATAGAAAGTGTTGTTTATTTAGGATCTGGAATTTTAGGTGTGTGTTCCTTCTTGTTTAGGGGCAAGCATAATTCTGAGCAAAACCACTACTTTGATTTGGTGAAATTTAATTGGAAACCAGTGTTCATAGTTCAGCTGTATTTCATAAATGTACTTCTATTTTTGTTTGTACTATGTCATTGATTACGTTGATTAATTTTTTTTTTTTTTTAATTCATGATGGTGATAGACAACCAGTTGCATTTGTTTGGAATGAAAAATGTTCCCATGTATACTGACTGATGTATTCAGTATTCCGCCTTTTTGTCATGAATAATAAAAAGCTTATCTTCTGCGTGTAACTTGCCTAAGTCATTCTTACAGATGTTGGATGTTGTCTGTCTCAATGTGGATGTTGTCTGTCTGGACTTCTGCAAGGCCTTTAACACAGTCCTCCGTAACATCCTCTCTTAACTGGAGAGAGATGGATTTGATGGGTGGACTATTTGGTGGCTGAGAAATTGGTTGGATGGTCGCATCCAGAGGGTGGCGGTCAACAGCTCAAAGCCCAGATGGAGATCGGTGAAAAGTAGTGTCCCGCAGGTGTCTGTACTGGGACCAGTACTATTTAATATCTTCATCAATGACATAGTGAGATCGAGTGCACCCTCAGCAAGTTAGATGCCACCAGCCTTGTACCCCAAGACCGTCTGATTATTTAGTTCATGCTGCTTACGTTTCATTTACTTTATATGCGTCTTAGAGAAAATTATCTGACTTGGTCTTTAGTCTTCTACCTAAGTCTAAGCACAAGCCGTTTCTTTTGTGCAGTTTCCAATACCTGCAACAGAATAATCTGGTTTGTGCTTACATGGTATCTTCACCCCTGAATAGTTTTCACCACTCTCCTAGTTCCCATCAAAGGCCTTAACTAATTAAGAGGTTTAGTGCTCTGGCAGGACCTTTTGCTTATACATAGTGATCCAGGTGACATTACTAGCCCTGATGGTGAAGAGAAGAGGCTGGGGGAGGAGCAAATTGGTCCTGTGGGTTAATACCTGGTTATGCAGCTAATGTTATTGACAGAAATTTTGGTTTTATGATAGCAGGACACTTTTTGAGAATTGAGGACTGTTGGGTGGAGACAGGTTCCACTTGACAAAGTGAGGAAAGAGCATCTATGCCAACAAGCTAGCTGATGTCTTGAGGAAAGGTTTAAACCAGGAACAATGAGGATAGGGAGTGTGACTCACAGTTAAGTGAAGAAATGGTGGATGAGGTAGAAAGAAAAGGGTGCGGTGTGATGGGAACAAGAGAGACCTCAGGAATAGTGAAATAGAAAGGAGGCTATGTCAAATATAGGTATACAAATACATGCAGCCTAGGATATAAGCAGGAGGAATTAGAGCTGGAGTTCAGATTTGTGAGGGAGAGGCTGAAGGAATGAGTCAGCAGAAACATGACGAAATGTAACAGGGACAAATGGTCATAAATTGAAATGAGAGGTTTAGACTGGAAAGAAAAACCTTTTCAGAGTGGGGACAGTCAAGCATTGCAGAAGGTTGCCGAGAGAGGCTGTGCAGTCTCCATCGTTGGTAGTTTTCAACACCCAACTGGATAAAGTTCTGACTAACCTGGTCTGACTGGATAGCTGACCCTGCTCTGAGCAGGACGTTGACTAAGTGAACTCTAGAGGTTCCTTTTCACTTGAATTATCCTGTTACTGCTGCAGCTACTTTTCATACCTTACTAGCTTCCAAAGCCTGCCTTCTGGAATGAAGCACATGGAAGTCCCTAAACCTTATTTTAACACATGGGTAGCCAGTTTCATTCAAGCCATCTCCACTATCAGTTTAAGTGTAAAAGGCAGATGAGTGAGAACTACATAGGTATTCTGTCTAGCTTTCTCCAGCTGTGATTGTAAAATTCCACTAAGGAAAAACCTGTTTGCAAAACAGCTTGTATATATAGAAAAAGAATATTAGGACAGAAATGCCCCAATAGGGTGAGGTACACAGAAAACCTGTCAGGTGGTTTATGCGCCTTTAGATATATGAGAGGTAGGTTTGGGAGCAGAAGCCTTAACTATCTCCTTTTGTCTCATCTCTTCCATCCCCTCCCCCTCCCTCCTCTCCAAGGTGTTTAAAAGCATCTCCATACATTCCTTTGCTGTAGACTCATCTGTAACAGCCTAAATCTGATGGGATAATTATTCTTGAGAATATGTATGCTCATCTACTTATTGTCTCAGACTTGCAGTTGTTCTGTAAGAAATATTTTGAATAGAGGAGTGCAAATATCCCAGTGCAAATAAGCTAATTAGTGAATTTTTAAGACACCTGCTTATATGGCTTTTACAGAAAAGCATACAAATAAGTACGGTGTGGGTCAGTGGTCTTCAATGTTTTGCCACCTAGTGTGATCCATCACCATTTTATCTGATCTCACACTCCACGCCATAGGTATTAAGGGCCTGTGTCAGCTATGTTTTATAATTTGTACATTGATATAAGATATGAGGTTCAGTGGAGACATTGCAGAGCTTATATGCTTCAGCAATACGTGGAGGTACGAGGAGAGGGGAGGAAAGACTTCTTCCTCAGAAGTCGAGTTGTTTGTAAGTGGGTGGCAATGCAATCTACCAGGGGTAAAGTATCATGATACCCTTTGAGTACTCCTTGGGGATCAGGAATTCCACAAAAATAACAACTCTGCTATTGTAAAGAGCTTTACTGGCTGATTTAAGAGTGGGAATAGCAGAGACTGGGAAAGCTGCTCCAGTTGCAACTGGGAATGCTTTTTGTCATTCAGCATGTGTGAGACGGGAGGAAACACTTGATGTGGAAGGAGTTTGTGATACTAGTTTAATATCTTAAGCCTTTTAAAAGTGTTTTGGGATGAACTCTGCTCCGTTTGCAGGAGGATGCTGCTTTCCGATGAGTCCTGTGAGCTGCACTGACACCTGGTGGCTCTGCGCACCCAGGCACGGCTCCTGGCAGGATACCTCCCCCTTCCTTAAATCTCCTTTAAGTGATGATCTCTCTGCTTTTGTTCTGAGAAAAGGTGAAACATTAGAATAAGCAGAGTCGGGGGGGCCGGGGGGGAAGGCTGGAGATGCTTTGTTTAAGGGAGGCCTGATAAAGTGTTTGATGGCAAATTCATGATTTCTGTAGCTACAAAGATGCTATATTTACAGACTGGGTATTCAAAAGCACTTAAAAATGCACATTCACATTAATGCCCAGTAAATTTCGATTTCTTAATTATTTAGACACATTTGAAAAATACCATTTTTTATTTCTTTCTCTCCAAGAATCAGTTCTTTCCATAATAATAAACATTGTGAAAACAAAATAATGAAAGTATTTGTTCCTCTCTGAAGTGACTTTAGGGACAGCTATCTTCATTCCTGGAGATTTATTGAGAAAGTTTCTAGGACTACTATGTCTAGATTGCATAATGAAGGAATTAGAATTGTGATTGCAGCATAGCTTTTAGTGAGCAGTAAACACTAGGAATCCAACTGGGTGACGCTGAAATATAACTAGATGTAGTTCTGTGAAATTATTTTGCTGCAAATAAAAAGAAATGGAGTGAAAGTGGTGTTTAATATTCTTTTTTTTTTTTCTACTTTAAAGGAATAGCAAGGTGTTAAGAGAGAAAACACTGTTTGACAGACTTTGATTCTGATTAATTCTTTAGTGTTTAATCACCCCAATTTCATAGGAGTTTGAACTTAACACATAATATATGATCAAGCTCTTTAATTATGTTCGTTTTCTTTTAAGCCATGGAGCCATTGATCTCCTCTAATCTGACATTCCATATAATGTGGAATTTCACTTACTTTTGCATTAAGCCAGTATTCCCCCTTCTGCCTCCAAGGGTTCAAACCTTCATCTCTCATTTCCCACCTTCAAGCTATAAGCTTGCTGTTCACCCCCTTGAAGCCATTTTACTGTACAAAAAGTATTAAAGAGCTGTGATATGTCTCTCTCTCTCTCTTTAGCCACAGGAGTCACGTCTAGGAGCTAGACAATTTCTTGGGCAGGGGGAAGACTATGCTCCAATTTCTCCTCAAAGGAGTTCTCATGCATTTTTATATGAAACACTCATTGATGAAACTACTCTGGGAGCAGACACTAGGACTTGCATAATCCAGTTACGTTCCCTGTGTTTTGCACCCTTTATTTTCCCTAATTAATCTTGGATCCTTTTCTGCAAAGCAGGACACCTTCCTCAAGAGAGATCAAATGATTTATAGCTCTGGGATTAAAGCACGCACCTGAAAGAAATGAAAAGCAAAAATAAGAAAAAAAACAACTTCTTTGGTCTGAAATAGAGAATTAGCTTTGCATTTTCTTCTCTTGGACTGAATGGACCAGCCTGTTTCATGATAGAGTGTACTTTTGTGTTTTAAAGGATAAAGAACATTAGAGAATGAGACAAATTAGATTTCTAATTTTATGAAGAGCTAGAGGGCTGTGAATGAGTGGATGGAAGAACCTACGAGCGGCATAAATTGGCTAAAGATGGGTGGCATCTTGGGTGCCTGTACTCAGTGTTTCTGCTTGGCTGCTTAGGCATTGCTCCCTTTGGAGTCATGAGTCGCTTAGAGCATATCCTGAAACATCTGCCTCTTGCCGTGGTGTGGGCTGTGGAGTCTGCTCTGATAGCCAGCTGAGACTCAGCGTACCTTATTTTGTCCTTATTGAGAAGTAACACCTTACCAAAAAGTTGATGGCACTATATCCAGCAAAGCACTTGGGCAACGTATAATCTTTGGGTTTCCTGTCCAATCACAGAAACCTTTGGGGAATTCCAAGGCTTCCTATAGATTGTATGGGGAAAAGTCTGGCCTCTACTGTACATGGAAAACCGTGAGGATGAGCATGTATTCTAAATTTTACACCTTTCTAGTGTAAGTAGGCACTTCTGTCCATGCAGTGTCTTTCCCTGAGCTACACGTCTACAAATAGCTCATTCAACACACTGAGCAGTCATTCATAAAACACATCCATCATTTAAGAAATAATGCTAGTTTTTCATATGATACGCACTGTTTACATCACTTGTGCAGCTGTTAGGAGTTCCAAGAACAAGTTCCTACTACACGCATAGCCACAACCCAGGGAAAGCATCTACAAACTGTATGGCATTTTGCAAAAAAACAGTTTCCCTTATTTCCGAAGCAGTACAGCAAGGCACTTGGGATTCCTTGTGCAAAAGAAAAAAGGATATGATTTTGTAGCCTAGCTGCTAGAGCATACAGAGGTAGAGGGATTGAGACAGGCACTCTAAAGCCTTGCTTCTGCGACCAGTTCACTGTTTTGGCCATAGTAGAATAGTTTCAAGGGGAGGGAATGAAGAGGTTCCCTATGCCATTATAGCTTGGTGATGGAATGTTTTTGGATACTGTCAAGCTGAAAACATCTCTCATTTTCTAGGTGAATGATTTAACTATTAAGCTGTTCATTAGTAACTGTTTGCTACTGTTGTCTCTGGCAATTCTCTCTCCCAAAAAAAAAAAAGGCTAAGGACGCTGCCCCGTGATTTATATGAAGTGGTCTCTCTGAGTAGCCTTTTCATAATCAGGGGCCCCTAAGGGCTCAAAAGTAAGAACACCTGCTTTTTCGATGCTTGGTCCCTAAAGGACGTAGGTTGAAAAAGGTCCATGCTCAGATTCCAGCTGGACGTATGTGGGAGATGAGCACTGAGGTGCTGAGACTGGAATGCTGGGCGTGCTGGGGAGCATGGGTCCCAGTGCCTGGGGAATCAGGAAATCAGGCAGGGGGCAGCTAGTTATTGCAGGTGCCTGCAGATACAGCATCTACTGAACAAGGTGTTTTAAATAGCAAGTTTGAACCTGGACAGTTAATGCTCCCTGTAAAATTTCATTAAATTTAGTCCATGCACCCTAATTCTTGCTGTTAGTTTTCTTCAGAAATATTTTAATGTATTTTTCAAATTCAGCTTACTGCTGATGATTTGTTTTGTTTCCAACAAAAATTGACACTTTCTCATCCTCAAATAGGATGGATTAGGAAGATTAATCTAGGGACCACTTTTGAGCAAACTGGACACACACAAGTCCAAGGGGGGGACACCTGGAGCGGAACAACACCATACAACAGTACAAGCTAGGAACTGACTGGTTAGAAGACAGCTCTGCAGAAAAAAAGGGGGTGCATCCAATATCAGATGTTTGTTCTTCTGGTGGACAGCAGGTTGAATCAGAGCGAGCAGTGCGGTGGGAAGTCTGCCCACATACTAAGTTGGATTTAATCACCATCTTCAACTACCTAAACTGAAGGTACAGAGAAGACATAGCCAGACTCTTCTCAGGGGTGCGCAATAGAAGGTTGAAGAGCAATGGACACAAGTTGCAGCAAGGGAAATTCCAGTCAGATACAAGAGAAAAAACAAATATTATTCTTAGTAAGACTAGCTAAGCACTGGCACAGTTTGCCTGCAGAGGCTGGGGATTTTCCATTCCTTGGAGATATCAAGCCTTGGCCGAACAGCGCCCTGGACAAGCTGCCCTGGCTTTGAAGTTACCCCTACTTTGAGCACAGGTTGCCCCCACAGGTTACCCCTGCACTTTGAGCAGCGGTCAGACCACATGGCACTGAGAGGTCCATTCCGACCTTAGTTACTCTTTGATAACTATTATTGTCTTGGATTATGCACAGTGTATTGTAGACATACCTGAACTAGTTTTAGATGGTTCAGTTTGGGAATGGATTGCTTCTCTGTGGTTTCATCTGGGCAACTGGATTAGTGCTCAGTGCTAGGCTCTGTATCATATTCAGGCTAGCTAGGTTATAGCAACACACATACATGCATGGTAGTGTAGTGTAGGTGTAATATCATAGAATCTTCATGGTTGGAAAGGACCTTTGAGATCATCGAGTCCAACCATACACACACCAAAAAAAACCCAAAAAACAACCAAAAAACCCCCAAACACAAACAAACAACCTACAATCTCTGCCACTAGAGCATGCCCTGAAGTGCCCAATCTAGATGGTTTTTAAATATCTCTAGGGATGGTGACTTAACTACCTCCCTGGGCAGGGACACCCTAGACACACCTAATTACCTTTATACCACTCTCCAGGTACAAATACCCTTTACTGGAACTATCAATAATAGGGCACCGTCATTATGTGATTTAACGATGACAGGTAATATACCACAGTACCAAAAAGCTCTTTTTGTAGTTTATTTCCTTCAAACTTATGCATTTTCTGGTGTAATGGCTTTTTCACATTAAGTGCCTTATATGCATATATGTCTTAAGAGTATAAAGCAGTATAAAGCTGGCTGAGCTACACAGGGCTTATTAACAAACAGGGATTTTATTTTGTCAACAACTGTTTTTTCCATCCAGGCAATAAGAATTTACGCAGAGTTTTTCCCCCTTCCCTCTTACTTTCAGGACATTCTTACACTCCAAATCTTTTTCAATAAGGAGGTTTTCAATTTAAGGGAATAGATGCTCACCTGACGTATTTCCTCGGTACTAATAACCTTAATTTTTGAGTGGGTCACATTTTTAGGATACCTTACAACATTATCATACCTAAAATATATACATATAAAACCAGAGAAATTTTTACTCAGTTTTTACTTCGTAACCTTTCAACAGAATTAAATTCATTTGAAAAAGAAAACGTTGAAATTAGTAAGCTTATTAATGATGCTAAGGGTTACTTTTTTATAAAGAAAAATTACTGTTTACTGTATTTCAAAAAGTTTTACTGTATGTAGTATAATATGATATATATAACTAGAAGTAATGGGAGGAAATTAAAAATAATTTAAACTTCCCGAAAATGAGTTCTATTAGACTGTAGAATAAGTTCCCAGGGGAAGCTGTAGAAGCCTCATTATGTGGCTTATTTAAAACTAGATTAGATGAAGTGCCTGAAGGGAGCAAGCTTGGGCTGTTTCCTGTAAGGCTGAGGAGATGACCTCAGAGGTATTTTTTGCTTCTGAATTATTTTATTCTGTGATGTGGTGCATCTAGGAAAAATCTTGTTCATTCTTATATGAGAGTGTTTTGTAGGTGTTCCTCTTTCTACAATACTTCCGTGTGATTTTTAGAATGAAGTTTGGTTTTTTTCTCATAATAGGAGTTTGTAGGTCTTTGTATTGTTGCATATCACACTAAATGTGAGTGAAAATAATAGCTTTTTTTATACATCATCAGAAGTAAATTGATAAAGTTAGAAGTATCCCCACAAATGCCTTAATTTTTCTTTTTGTTTCAGAATTAAAAATTTACAGTTAAGGTGATTGTCTTTACACCCTTGACTCTGCGTATCCATGGGTGGCCTGAAGGTTGCTGTGGTCGTGATGCTGTCTTCTGTCCACAGGAATGCCTCTGGAGGGGAGCCCAGCCTACCTATGGAGTGCAGACTTGTGTGTGCTGGAGAGTGACTCCGCTAATAACTGGGGCTGAGCAACAGTTAGGATGGGTACAGGAGGGAGCCTGGAGGTTAATCTTGAAGCTACTCTGTAAAAGTCCAGATATATTTGTTGAGACTTCATTATTCTTTGCCTCAGTGGCTGTATGGGTGTTTAATACAAAGTGGAACAACCTCAAAAGAAAAGGATGTAGGAGAATGGTTACATTGGCATTAGTGACTGCATATCCGAGATGGATGTTCTGTTTTCTCACCTGCTATTCTAGAAAGAGCAGCATTGTACAATTTCACAGACGTTCTCTGTCCCATTCACATAGAAACTCTTCGGCACATTTTTTTTGATCCCTGATTTAAAGTCCATTATAAACTCATAACGCATGTATGATCTGAGCTTTCTTGATTTGTAATGTTTAATTCCATGAGAGGAGACAGTTTCTCTTCTACAGTGGCTTTAGAAAAGATTTTATATTAAACAAAAAACTTCTGCTAGTCTTTATAGCATTCTATTTGACCTTTTTTTGCAAGTATTCAATCAGGGTGCAAATGACTAAAGGACCAATGGCCTATAAATTTACAATTCTGCAATATGAATCCACGGTACCGGCTCCAATAAGTTATGATTTGATAGCTGATGCCAAAGGGAGTGTAGACATTCATTTAATTTTGGATCATTAGATCCAAAGCTGTCCTAGTGATTATGGCATGCTATTATTTTTGTCCCTGTCAAAACCAATGAGCAGTTGTACTAGTGATGGGCTTAGCTGACCAGAGATGCTCAAACCAGAAGATTAATGATGAAGAGCTGGAACATGCACAAGAATGTTTCAAGGAAGATTTAGAGAGGAGAAATTAAGTTATTTGAAATATATTTATCTAGTGTTTGCACTAACCTTACAATATAGTTGCAATGCCTTCATCAAGAATAAGACTGTAGTTTATAGTGCATTTAAACAATGACTATAATTTTTAAAATTTTTACTTGGAACAGAATTTTTTTTGGCCAATTATTATGCAACTTCGGTCCTGTAATGCAAAAATATCTTCATCGCCAGATGGTATATGGTCATCCACTGCAACACTGCTAAATGACCATTCAACCATCATGCAAATGGGAGTGCACAAACAGATTTCTTTAAAATTGTGATTAAATTTTGCCACTTCCAATGATACCGCTAGATGAATTTTCTGAGCTTTGTTCTTTGACCAGCTGCTTTCTTCCTCTAATTATATTTTTTGTTTGTTTTTTCCTTTAGCTCAGGGTGTCCCGTTCCTTATCTATAAATGTGCTATGAAATTTTCAATTTCTGACAGGAGATACGGGTAGAGTTTTTCAGTTTGTATTATGTACTACCCTGTCAAACCCTTCCCCACATTTTTCTCCATCTGCTTGGGTTCCCTGGGGATTGTGTGTATCAAGAATGAATAACAAGACATTGACAAAAATAGTGTGCTAATCTGTGCAAAATTACAAACGTGAGTTACCTATGAATAGCATTGTATACTTAGTAGATCAGGGATACTTTTTCTGCAACCCATTTTTTCCCCCTCTTTAGCGATAACAACCGATTTGAAGCAATGGCTTGACTAAGTAGAAGAGAGATTAAAATATTATGTTGACCAGATACCAAAATGTTTCGCTTTCACCAAAATATGACTGGCCACCAGGTGGAGACTTTGCATTAATTTTTCCTAAACTGAAGCTACAAAAGACAAAAGAAGATATCAGCACAAGGAGCCATTTGCACAAAAAATAAAATAATCCCATTTATTTTTCAGTTCTTCTTGTAGATAACTCTTGCAACGAAAAGTTTCCCGAGCTGATCTGAGGAGACTAAGTCTTAATTCTTTGAAAAAAAAGAAGCGTATAGTATAAGATTTAGCAACATAATGCTGAATTGTGTAATGAAATGATGAAATTTGCTGAAGTTAAATACGTTCTATCTGCCTGATTCTTCTTTTCAAGTGGCAGGGAATTGCCCAATCTCAAATTGTTTTCATTAAAAATGACCTACTTATAAAAACTCTTTGGCCTTTAGAATTTGCAGCAGGTTTAAAAAACATTTATCTTTGTGTAGCATAGTTCATAGCAAAGACATAATTGCACGCTTTTCTGTAAGTGGAAGTCCCTAAATGCAAATACTAATAGGCAGTGTCATCTATAGCAGTCTGCAAATTTATGGAGGAAATCGGTTTTTCAGGCTAGTTACTTATTAATATGGAGGAGAATAATATTAATTTGGAGCTCCACCATCTTTCTTTCCACTTTTATGCAATGAAGAAGATGCAGAAAGAGGTGAGGACCCATTGCCCTGTAACTAATCTGTCTGCAGAATTTCAGTAATGGGGCAGGAACATAAAGCCGTTCTGTTCCTCTCTGATCAGCAATAATACTGTTTTTCAGCTATGGACTAGTTAGTTGGAAAGGGATGATCATTGAGTAAAGTCAGTAAACATGGGTCCTGAGTTGCAAGGGAATAAAGGGAATGAAAGCCTGAAACTGTGAATCAGATGATTTAGTTTGTGCAGAAGCTTAGCTGAAAGAATGAGGAGGAGGTGATTTTGGATATGTAAAAAATCCATATAGACATGGTTTAAAAGGGTGCATATTGGGTGACAGGGCAATGAAAGCTGCAGGCAGGTGAGGAATGAGGCTGCAGTGGGAGTGGGGAGCAGAGGGGTCTCATAGGGGTTACAGCAGTAGCCTGTTATTCTGCACTTTAGTGTGCTTAGTTTATTCCCTGATTTTCATCCTGGAAAGGTTTGGGCAAAAGAAGGAATGCTAACCCTATTGCTTCTTCTGGAATATCCCATCAGCAGATACTTTTAAAAGCTGTTGATGAAAGAAAGAATAAGTGGAGTTCAGGCTCATGCCAGGGTCAGTGATATCTACTTTGGGCCTGGGGACAAACGTACTATTTGTCTGCAGCAGGAAGAGGGAGCTGTGGAATGGAAGGAGATTCTCTGGTAGAAAAATGGTACTGGCAGTGTTTTGACAGAAGGAATATGAAAGTTAAATAAATAAATACTGGAAAATCAGTTTTAAAGATCCCAAAGGACTTTTATGATCAAATAGTTAGATTTCCAGTGCATGGTAGCCAGCCAGTTAAGGAATTTACTACACATTTTGGTTTGCTCTAGATTTGGTATGAAACCTGCAGTTACTTATAAAGCTGTGAATAGGTACCCCGTGAGTTCTGCCGGGGTTACTGCTGCATCTAAATACGATACTGGGTCACATTCATCCCTTGTGCGCCGTTGAAAAGAGCTGGAGTGGCTTAGGCCAGCTAGGTCTCCATGGGCTTTCAGTTTTTAGTACAGGACTAAGGACTTCTTTCTCTATTATCCACATCAATCTTCTGATTTTTGCTTGAGATACAGAGCAAATTTTGGAAAGGTTTTCCATCTTAATTTGAAGTTATCACATGACATCATTCAGTACGGCTAATTGACCGTTTGTCATTAGAAATGCGTGTCTTTAGTCATATTATGAATTTGCCTTTTTTAATTTCCAGCCATTGGTGGTCCTTGGTGCTTAGACAGTTTGGCTCAGGAATTAGTTATGAATCATTAGAAAAATAACCAAAGACTTCTGAAATAAAAACAGAGCTACGTAGTTAATGATAAAACCGTGTGTATTAGTTCTGTTTGTACGTGAGTGACATGTAACACTCTAAGGTCAGGTTCTCCGTCTTTATCAATATCTTAGAGTGGACCACTTGTGCAGTAAAACATAGTTCAACATGGTTAGAAGGAGGAGAATCTGGGCCTTGGAATAACATCTGAAAATTGCCTGATTTTCACATTTCATTTGGTGCCCGCGTTAGTGTGAAATACTAAGGGGGGAAAAGCTTGTGCTCACATCTGTAGGGTTCGTCTTCCTATCTACGTTAGCTGTAAGAGACCTTCTATGATGATGCAATCCACAGTTCTGAAAGGTGGTGTTACAGAGATTCGACTCTATAATAAAAGGGGACGGTTACATAATCTGCAGGTTTAAATGGGTAACTTACTCTTTCCTTTTTAAATTTACACTGTTTTATTCTGTGTATTTCAGAGGAAAAGACTTTCAACAGATTCTTTAAAGGGCAGTGAGGTTGGTAGTGCTTATTTAATGATTGGACAGTATGCTTAAGCCAAAGAAGAGCATTAATTGCAGCAAAATATTAAACCCCTTTTGAGATTATTTTTTTTAAAATACAGCTTTTGAGATTTGTTGAAATAAATCAGAATAACATAGACTGTCATGGACATTATTTGCATTTGATGAATGCATGTGCTGGCCTAAGCTTCTGAACTATTCAGGCTGAAGGTTTCCACCATTGTCCTTGTTCTGTAGATATCACAGAGGAGAAGATTAAGAGCATTATAACTTTAACATAAAACTCAGAAATAATATAATAGGAAAAGATAGTCTACATACAACAAAAGGCAAATTTGCATAGACTTACTTTTATCCAAACATTTGACCTCCAGCTTAGATGGCTTAAAAAGGAGGAAGAAAAACCTGTACCCATTTGTCTTCGTGCAGTAATCTGAAAGTTAACACATTGGGAAACATTTCTCACCAACTCTGAACCGGATATGCCAATTATTTTTTCTTTTAAATAAAAATATGCATTTCTCATACCACTCCTGTGATGGCCAACTGTTCGTCCTGTTAGCAAGTAATAATGTTTTGCATTTATTCAGCACTCTTAATCCGAAGATCTAGAAATTGCTTTTCTGATGTATCGGTTGTTTCATCATTCAGATCTTCCACTGGCTCTTTCTTTAAGCAACGCTGAGTTTGAACTGTCTTCAGAGCTCTTGACAGCTCTGTCTCTGGTTGTATCTCAGATTCTGTGTTCTGTCAAGTCCCCTTGACCTGGCTCTTTAAAACTTCCAGAGGTTCAAACACTAGTTTTTCTGGTAGCATCCTCACAGTAGTTCATGATTTTATCACACCGTCCTTCAGGAGAAGAACACTTTTATTTATTCACTAGACCACTTGTCTCTCTTTACTCAAAGACCTAGAATTTCAATTTTTGACAATTTTTGACTTATATACTAGAACTGAGTCTATAGCAATAGAAAGTAAACTAAAGAAAAAGGAATTCTTAAATCTGAATCCCCCCTGAAGTCTCAAAGTATAGATGTCTGCCATTTCATGTTGATAGAATTTACCTTTCTCTTGTTGTGATGGATTGCCCAGCACCGCATACAGAATTGGTGGCTGTGGAAATCACTTTCAGCTGTGCAGATCTTGCCACTGGCAGGTTAGAGGCACCTAAGGAGAAAGGAAGGTTGAAGGCATCACTTTTTTCTACATTTATTGTCTTCAGTATTATAAATTTAAAGAAAAGTTTCAGTTGCAAAATGATGGCTCGCGTTTTTATTTAAATTTTTATATTCCAATAATGGTACTTTTTGATTCAAGAAGAATTGCGTTAAGTAAGGGATGTTCTGCAGGAGCCTAGCTAAAAGTACTCAGGCAACATCATCCCAGTCATCTTCCCTACCCACAAAATTGGATCTGCAGGGATTTGAATGTGCTCACTGCATTTCAGTCCCTCTTTATTTGAATCCATTATGTATTTTATTTTTCTTATTCTGACAAAACAATCAAACAGAATAGGAATGACATATTTAAGGCTGGTTATAGTGGCATTTAAGGCAGTATAAAAAAGTGAGATGGTCTGGTTACTAAATCATTCTAATAAAGGACAGCATTGCTTAGTTTTATTTTACAGTCTCCTGAACAATAATAACAGCAGCTTCTCCACTTTTTTTCATTTTTAGTGAAAGCAAGTGTTCTGGAGAATAAGATGGGGAAAACATCAGAAGTATTGAAATAATTATGCTAATATTTGAAACAATTATTTTGCAAGTCACTGTTATATAAGAAATGCTTCCTTCTGTTTCCGATTTTTTTTTTTTAATATGAAACATCTATCAAGTAAACAGGAAAGGAAAACTGTCTTTTTCTGAGTGGTTTCATTTCCAGTGTTTCTTCAGCATCGCCTCAAGGGTCAGACTCAATAAACAGCTGTGCACTATGTGTGAATAAAATCAATGTTGCAGAACCGCATAGCACACCAACAAAAAAGGGTTTTAATTCTTTTCTCTTTGAGTGTAACTGGGACACTTATGAGTTTAACTTTTCCCATTCCAGTATTTACTCTTGGTGCTTGCACCAAGGAAGAATTCAAAATAAGAAACAGCTGGAGCCTTTTCTTTACACTTCACCTGCTATTCACATCAATAACCCTTCAAAACACAAATGTGCTGGCAACTCACACACAATTTTCACTGCACCCACTTTTGTGTAGAGAACAAAAGTAACTTCATCATCTCACTTGGGATAACAAATATTAGAAACCTGCATGACATGATTTTCTGGGAAGGCTCTGACTTCTTACGTTAAAGAACAAAACTTGACTCACACATAAAGGATATTCTGATCTTTATTGACAAAGATACACATATATGCTTCATTTGTGTGCATATATTTTTTCTTCTTGGGTTGTAAAGAACAAGATACACCTTTATTAGGCATGAGATGTGAACAACAGCATCTATGCATGGAGAGGGTGTTTTGTATGAGAGTTCGTTCTTCTTTAATTGTTGCAAGACACTTCTTGACCACCCCAAAGAGCTTGGCTGGAGAGAGGTGCTCGACTGCATCGTACTTGACCGAGCAGACAGCTTCTGGGTGGTGAGAATTGCCCATTTACAATAGTTTTTGATAGAAATGCCTTTGGGTAATGGAGTTGCAGAGAGGGGGATAGTGGTAGATGCTTACATTGTGCATATGTCTGTGTCAGGGGTAGTTACAGCATGTTAAAAAGCTTTCGGTGGTTCCATCTTGTAGCCTCAGAGTTGGCTAGGGGTCTTGCAAGCACCCAGGAGATCTTCATCTGCCTGTTTGGACTTCCTGAATGACCATGAATATATACGTTTATAAGGAGCTGTGGATGTTTTGGGATAGATCTTGGGAGCCTCCAGATTTTGTACAGCTTGTGATAGGATTCAGTGTAAGCGCATCCCACGTGGTCTGCAGTGAGCAGTCATGGAAAAATGTGAGGATAGGAGGAGGGCTTGGGTCTGTGTAAATTTTTCTTAGCAGAGGTAATAAAAAATACTGTCTATATACACAGTTTATATAGGTCTCTACATGCCTTCTCAAGTAGTTGCCTGAGGAGGCCTTACCGATGGGGGCAAGGACAGAGAGACGGATGGGCAATGGAGGGTTGCAAATCCTCCCAGATTTACTCTGGGAGATTTCAGAGTTTCAGAGCAGATCTCATATTTCATTCTGTGCCAGGCTAGCCTGCAAACATGGTCTGAATGAGTCTTCCTTCATCATCAAATTCATCTTACAGCTGTTTTAAGTCATCCAAAGAAATGGGAACATTTTTACACTGATCTTGCTGATGTACTCGTAATGGCACAAGCAAAGTCTTCTCTTCTTCCTGTTCCCATAAGGTCTAATGTAACTAGAAGCAAGACTTTTTTTTTAAGTTCCTTGGAAGCCTTTCAGGGGTTTTCTGCAAATCTAACAATATTATTTTCTTTACATGCCTGTCTAAGCAGTCCACATCAAATAAGGCTTTCTCTATTATCTGTCTCAGAAATTAAAACGAGGTAATGGTGGTTTCACGTTTCATGGTTAAGATTTGTAAGTAGAACATTTTCATGTTTTCATATGTGTAATAAGGTATGATATAATATCACTTGTCGTACACATAAATTGTAAAATAGGAAAGGTGAGTAATTCTGTGACATAAGATAGTTTTGAAAACTAAGCTGCAAGACAATGTTCTGACTTCTAGCAGAGATCTTAGTTTGGGTGGGATGGAGGGGAAGAAGGGAAAAGAGCCACAGCATAGCCATTCAAGTGTTGATTTAAACTTGCCTCTGGGATAAAGTCATGTGCTTCACATAAGTAAATACTTACTTTTTGCCTGCTTAAGTTATAAATCTCTTGTGAGTTGTGATCTCAGGAATGTGTGACATACTTTGAGAAATGAAGAACTTCATTGACAACTGAGCAAATCACAGGTTGTTTCTTTTGGTTAATGTTAAAAAAATAGAATAATCAGACACAGATAAATAAATAGACAAATATGGAATGCCAGTAATTCCCATAATGGTCCATTCAGTGCAAATAAGTGACATCTTTTTCATAGTACTATAAGTGTATACGCGCTCATATAACTTGACAGGAAATGATTTAAGCAATCTGGTCTAGTGGGAGGTGTACCTGCCCTTGGCAGGGGGTTGGAACTAGATGATGTTTAAGGTCCCTTCCAACCCAAACCATTCTATGACTCTGTGATTCTATAAGCCAGCTACAATGACTTTCATCTCTCTGAAATGCGCACATTCAAAAGTTATCTGTGTAAGCCTAAGTCAGTGGAGACAAACAGGCACATCTAGGGGAACACTTAATCTCCTGGAACTGGTCTGCTGGAAGGTGATTTAACCATTCTGCTTCTCTGTGTGGACTACAGAGGTGGCCTAGAGACAGAAAACTGACTTTTAGATGCCAAAAGTTATGGTTGCTGTATCCTGTCTCTACCATATAGCCCTACGTTAGACAGGACAATTAATTAGTCACTGTTCGGCTCTAGAAGGCTCCACAGTCAGTGTGCAGGCTATGAGGGCTGCTCTTCAGAACTAGCTCTACATTAACAGCCTAAGACGACTAACTCAGATTTTCCAAATCATCACGCTAAATCTAAGCATCTAATTTTTAGATGTTAGTATGCCTTAGGTTGTTCGAGTCTGACCTTCAGTCGCTATCAGTGAAAAAATGATGTCCAATTTTATTCATTTATCTATTTAATCCAAACTGGTAATTAGTTTCCGTGTAGCTAGAGCCTTGGAGGAGGCTCAGTTCACCTTTGTGTGAATTATCAGTGGGTCACGGTAAAGTAGCAGGACTCTCACCGCTAGATCTGTCTGCTCACTAACAGCGTATGCTCAGGGACATTTTCTTCTGCACATTGACGGTTTGACAGGCATGATTTTTTTTTTTTTTTCTGATCCTTAGAAGAAATGAAAAGGTTTCTCAAACTTGCTAAAGATGCTGATTCCCGAAGCTCTGTATTGCGAGTTTTTTATTAAAGCATTCCAGCGTCACAGCATCCAGACTTGTGCCCTCTCAGTTGATAGTCAAGGGGGATATTTGCAGGACTGACTGCACAGTGACCTCAGGCTTCCAGCAGCAGCAAAAATGCCTCAGGGAGACTCAAGAGATTTATCATAATGCTGTTTGTTTACAGGAACTTTCAGGTACAACAGAGACTGACAGGTACTGTACCACACAGGTTAAACAGTAAAGAGCTTAGCAATAACAATCTAGAAAGACAGACAGTCCAATATTTACATTGTATACAAAATTTCACTCTGCCGGATGATGGTTAGAGTTCCCTAGAGCTGTTTTCCTTGATATGCTGACGTTGCTGGGCCTATAGTTCAACATGCTGTACTGGGTAGCAATTCACGGGGCTTTTTTTACTCCCTCTGTTATTCCTTAAGGCTGGTGAAACTTTGCAGAAAGTTAAATGTTTTAAGAAGGTTTTGGCTTAGCAGATCCATGCTGTTGTTCAAAGGCATTGCCATGATTGTGTGATACAGAGGTAGAATAAGGTCATGAAAATTTGCTAGCCGCAGTTTGGCTTTTCTGTTTAGCTTGTGTAAAGGAAGGGTAAAGTCCTCACTGGTGAACTGAAGAGCTGGTAGCTGAAAGGCATGTTCCAAGTAAGAATCTCAGTTTTCCTTTGATGTAAAGTATCTCTCTTAGATACCTACATGGCCCATTGCTGCAAAATCTGAATAACTCAGAGAAATATATTTCTCCTCCCAAACTTGCTGTGTGCAAGAAAGGGACATATCGATATCCTTGCTGGACAGATGGGGCTCTGAGAGTAACGTCCCAAGTCCACAGTTGTTTGTGCAAAAGTTGAATTTTAGGAGATTGAAATTAAACACGGAATTCTAAGTGCACAGTCATCAAAATCACTATATAATACCGCAGATATACAGATTTTGCCAGTGAAGTTTCCTTAAATGCCTGTTCAGGTCTTAGGGTGGGATGAATCACTCTTGGCATATTCTCTACTGACTTCCAGATTAAACTAGGCACCTGCCTTGCATGCCTCTAAAGATGCATGAGATAAATTTAGGTATAAACACTTAAGCCCCTAGGAGACATGTTTTCAGGCACAAATTCCACCTTGGTGTTTGCTGTTGGTTATGCAGGTAGCTCTCTGCTCAGCTTGCTGGCTGCTGTGAGTACTCCGACACCCTTCTCCGGGCTACTGATGCTCTCTGGGATGTAGGCCCCTAAAGGCTAGACAAGTAAGTTCATCTGTGAATATAGATCACATACCATAAGACTCCTGAACTCAGGATAGAAAATTACTGGAATATTTTGCCTTCTAGTAATTACCCTAAATGTTTATGGAGCTTGATTCCAAATATTTTGCAATCATTATATAATTTTTGGCACTTTTTACTTTTAACAGTCAAGGCATCTCAAATTTCAACTCAGATTAAGTAAATTCACTTTCACAAATGTCTCCTTCAGGTTCAGTTACTTTTTTAAAATTTTGCTTTATTAACTGCTTTTACCTGTTGAAGCAGTTATCATGTCTGTACCTGGAGGTGATACCACTTTTTCTTTTCTTAACTCTGTGGGTTGAATAATGTTATGCCTATGCGAGTTATTACTGTTCATGAGGAATAAAATACAGTCATACATGAACTGCAGTGCTTCAGAGCTTCTGCTCTCCTAAATAAGGAATGCAAAAGTAAAAATTTTCAGGAATTCTAATTTTTTTATGTATATATAAAAGCATATATGTGTATGAAAAAACAACGTATAGTCTTCAGATCAACCACCCTTGAAATAAACCACGAGCAAAAAGGACACAGAAATGACACCTATAACACCTATGTAATAGTCAAAAAAACCCCCAACTATTGGTCTTACAAATTGGTGGTTGCTTGAAGTCTAGACTGCAAACTACATTGGATTGTGCAGCTCTCAAACTACACAAGAATGGAGAGTATTATAGCAGCTGTTACCATGGACGTTGACAGAAATCTGAAAAGTGTAAAGGATAAACAGAACAAAAAAATAAAACCTTTCCAGATGGCTGTACAGCTTCCTAAAAATATATACTGCCACTGAAGCCTGGCTGGATTGAAAAGAAAAGACATGTTGTCTAAAATAAAAAAGCTGTAGAAGCTGCTCTATGTTTTAAAAAAAGTAAATTAGAAGATGTTGGTAAGTGAAATTTTTCTCCTGTCTCTGTAGAACTTAACTGTACAATATAAAGTTGCATATGGGAGGTGTAACTTCGATTGGTGCATAGATAATAATGTAAGCACCATTCTGAAAAGCATGGATGGATGGTTAAATGATAAATGCTATTTGGCTGCATTTTGATAAAACAAACATAGTGTTGCTAGAGCAAGACAAGCAACTAAACCCAAAGTTGACTAGCAAGTGTGCCTGCTTCTTTTCTATACAAGTCTCACCACGCATGCCCATGCCCATGTCACCTCAAGATTAGACTAATGTAACTGATTTATAGGGGTCTGGTTTTGCTATGTGGTCCCCAGCAAGCAAAAGAAATGAAGCTGGAACTCATGCATGAGAGCTTGTCAGTGTCTGCAAATTGTAGTTTCCTTGAATAACTGCCTGCTGTTTAAGATGAATGGCAATTCCATATATCATGACACATAGTGAACACCATTAGCAGATATATTTCTGGATGTCAAAGTGCTCCTGATATTACCTTCTACTTTCAGAAACTTTCACCAGTTTGGCTGAAAGTTTCCTGACCCATTTGTCTGCAGGTAAAAAGTAGAAAGGAGATAATCATCACAGCTCTTCCCGTATCAAGATTTGGAGGACACAGGGCTGCATTTCACATGATCTAAAATGAGAAGTTGGTCAGTGTTTTACAGTGTTAGAATTAAGACTACTGCAATTAGAAAGTTAAAATTTAGCAAGGTTTTTGCTGTGACATCTGTCATCAAGAGGCTGTTCTAAAAGGACATGTCTTCCAGCCTCCAGTTTCAAATTATTTGTGGCAGATTTATACTATTTTGTTTTCGTACCAACATTATTCGTTAGATTTAAGTAGTTCTTCCTTTCTTCTTGTTGTTATCATCTCTGATATATTTCTAATCAGCTTCCTCTTCCCAATCAAGTTTCATTTGGCTAGACCAAACGAGCCAACCAGCCTTCCTTTGCTCATCTCTCAGAAAGTACGTTCCGTTATGATCCTTTTGATCAGCCGTACAGACCTTCCTTGCATTTCTCCCAGTTTGATCATGGGCAGCCACCAGAGGTGTGTATGATATGCCAGTGCTGGTAATGCACTGGGAAACAAAGAAGGGACCAAACCAGAGCCTGACAACTTAAGAATTGTTATTTCTGAGCATTTAACTGTGATGTCTTAACGTTCTCTAAACATTTTTTAGTGCCATAGAGGTACATGGAGAACAGAGAGTGATATTTTTGAAATAACTATCTAAACTTCCACTGCCTGTCAGTATAATTCCACACTCTACTGCTAATTTCAATCTAAATTGCTTCCTTTCAGGCCTAAAACCATGCAATCTAAATAATATATTAAACATGAAGGATCCAAATGAAGCCTGGCAGTCACTCAAGGTGAGATTACAGGCTGTTTAAAATGAGCATGTGCCATTTTAGAGGCAGGTGTCTCAAAGGTAATTGTCATCATCTTCTCCTTTGGATTATTCCAGAAATCATCAGGAAGATTGTGTACT
The DNA here is from genome assembly GCF_964199755.1 of Larus michahellis. NCBI lineage: Eukaryota > Metazoa > Chordata > Aves > Charadriiformes > Laridae > Larus > Larus michahellis. The sequence goes on from NC_133898.1 coordinate 121,791,800, forward strand.
TCCATTAGCCTCGACAGCTGGTTCCGCTGACGCAGGGATGTCATAAAAAGTGTTGTTAGAGTGATGTATTTCTCATGGAGAGTGCATGGGTACATGGAAGAAATGCTGCTCTGAACCAGGTATTCACCTGAATGACTCCTTCCTCCTTTAGGATATAACAATCACATATTATTAAACTTGAAAGAAAAGACACCATCCAAGACACCGTCCAAGCTATTACAAAGTGCCTTGAATGCAACTTCCAGATATGGTTTTTTGCTGTAAAATCCCTTACAGGAAAATGATAGAATGGACATCTCGTTTTAGATGATAGACTCTGCTTTCCTAACCACATTTCCTAGCCAATCAAGAGAGTAATAATTTTGTTAAATGATTTAAAACATATCTATGACTTCATGAACATATGGACGTTGTATACAGTCTGCACTCTATATCATTCCACAGATAAACTAGGAAGTTACATTCTGGCTCGGTAAAGTATTCGCATAAAGAACAATTATTTGCACTATTTATAGTGGTTGCTTAGGTGTTCCCTAGCTGTTTTGATTAATTAAGCCTCTAGAAAGCCTCCCTCCCCAACACAAGTAGTCCTTGTTTATTAAAACCATTACACTATTTTCTCAGGATCTTCCTCTTGAGCTATAGTTTCATTATCTCAGTGACTGGCTCCACTGGGTTCTTTCTGTTTGAATGCAGGACGATTAACGTGTTAACCCTTTGTTTTGTATATTGTACGCTCTCTCCGACACAATTATAAATCAGCCATTGTAACTGCACTACATGCAGTAGGTCTAAGCAAAGCAGAAGCAGCAAAACATTCCTCTAAGAAGCAAAGCTTAGATTGCTCAGCATGACAAAATCCAGATAATCTCCATTCTAGATTACTGAAGGAACTAGTGCAGGAAATAGCAAGTCCAGCAGCAAGGATTTTTAACAAAATTTTTTTATATAGTAGGATTATATGATTAGAGAATACCAAAAACCAGTGACAATCTTTTAAAAATAACTTCCTCTCCTCCCCCACAATCTTCTCCTCCCCTACAATCTTCTGCTCTCCAACTTCTCACCAGACCCAACTCAGGGCTTCTTAACTTTGTGAGCAAAACTGAATTTTGCCACTGCATGAGTGAGCATCAGGGATATTTATTTTGTCCTCACATTTCAGTTTTGTGATGGAGCAAAGAAGGATTTTGGGAGGACAGAGTAGGCAATAAGCAGCTTGAAGAAATTTTTGAAGTTCTGCTGAAATAGGGACAACTGGAAGAGACTGATCTGAGGTGCTTTCCCCTCTGTCCGTACCCTTACAGTCAAATCTCTGGTCTCTCCCAGAGAGGGCCTTCTGAAAGGGCACTGGCCCAGGCTCGGCATGGACCGTGTGTTCAGGACAGAGAGAGCCCTCCTTGCTGGGTGTGTGAGAAGTAAGGGACTATAGCTCCCAGGCTTCTCAGCTCCCCAAAGTCTCTTTTTTCCACAGAGACCATTCATAAAAAATTTATTCCAGTGTCTCTACCCTTTCATGTAACTCTTCCTCTCCCTTTAGCCTGCTACAGGATAAGATTTATTTCCGTAGGGTGCCCTTCTTCTGGCTCAACTCCTCATTCTCCAGTCCATAACAGCACAGGACACAATCTACTCTTCCCCTGAGACGACCTTCATGTTCTTTCCCTCATGGCAGGAGGAGAATCTGCTCCAGCCTCCACACCAGGCACCCAGCAACCCTCACAGCTTTCACCCTGTTCCCAGTCTTCCCATTCTCCTGTCTTCTTTCCTCTACCTCCACCCCTCAACTGGCAGTGAGAGTAGGAGCCGGTCAGGCAGTGAAGGAAAGGGATGGAGGTGATGCGTATTTCTTGCTCTGGAGCCCTCAGCACAAGAAGGTCATGGACCTGTTGGAGTGGGTCCAGGGGAGGGCCACGAAGATGATCAAAGTGCTGGAGCACCTCTTCTATGAAGACAGGGTGAGAGAGTTGGGGTTGTTCAGCCTGGAGAAGAAAAGGCTCCTGGGAGACCTTATAGCGGCCTTCCAGTACTTGAAGGGGGTCGACAAGAAAGCTGGGGAGGGACCGTTTGCAAGGGCATGTAGCGATAGGATGAGGGGCAATGGTTATCAACTAGAGCAGGGCAGGGTTAGATTAGACATTAGGAAGAAGGTCTTCAAAATGAGGGTGGTGAGACACTGGCCCATGTTGCCCAGAGAGGTGGTGGAGGCCCCATCCCTGGAGACATTCAAGAACAGGCTTGATGAGGCTCTGAGCAACCTCATCTAGTTAAAGATGTCTAACCCAACCCATTCTATGATTCTATGATTCCTCTCTGTTCTCCTGGCTCCTGCTCCTGGTGTTGTCAGGGAAGCAGAGACAAGACACAGAGAAAGTGGGGGCAAGGTAAGCAGGCAGTAAACCAATGGTTACTCTTGTCACCTGCCTCCCAAATCTACACCTAAAACCAGCCCTGTTAGTAGGCAAAGTATTAGAAGAGATTTTGAAAGAAAATATAAATAAGGAATGAAGGCAAATGGAAAATGGGATAAATTCCTGGAGAGTTTTATTAAAGGTATTTTTTTTTGGCCAGATTAGCCTATTATTTTTATTTTATTTTGTTCTGTTTGATTTTTTTCTTCTGTAAGGTCATGCAGTGGCTTTACCTCTTTAGATTTCAGAAAAGCACTTTCTACAACACTGCATTGGAAATTGGTACTGTAAGTGGAGATGATGGCAATTAATAGAGAATGTGGGGTGGATTAAAGAGCTGTTAAAAGGGAAGGATATGCAGAAGGGGACAGTGGGATGGAGAAAGGCTACTACTAGTATCCTCAAGGGATCAATCTGTGACAGAGCCTGTTTAATGTATTCATTAATGACGCAAATGTAGAGAACTAAATATGTGGTTCTGAAATTCATAACTGGGCATAAAGCTGGACGGTAAGGCTGAAACAGGAGGGAATTGTCCATTAATGTCAGGGAAGATCAGATGACTTGGGCAACTGAAATGAAAAGTATGAGATGAAACTTGAGAGTTTCAAAAACAATACTGGGCACTCAAAAATCAGCAATAAAATTTTTTGCTATAAATAGAGGATTTCTAAATCAGAAGACAAAAAAAGATCATTCCTTAGCTGGAATATGGGTATGAACTGCCAAGGACTTTTCTTGGCTTCAGGTGTTTTCCATTGTAAAAGGCATTGATTAAACCATATTTGACAGATTAAAAGATTTTGCCTTTTTAACCTACACCAACTGCGTGTCAAAGGGGATAATTTTCTGCAAATATTTTTTGAGAACAAATGTCAAAGAGGAAAAAAGTTCTGAAGTTAAAAGATCAAAAATTGTCTTCATCAAGTTTAGAAAAAAAAAAAAGAATGAGTGAATTACTGGAATGGTCTTCCTAATAGCCAACTGGAGACGGAATCAAAATTGGTTTGAGATGATGCTTGGTAAGCTACTGAAAGGGATTGCATATCAAAATAGGGGAATTTAAGGAGACTGGAAATTAAGGTTGTGATACAAGTCCTTGGATGTTTGATGTCTTTGAAACAAGAGTAAGTCACTTGATCACACTGTATATTAGTGACATCTTTCTGGGCTTGTGTTTGTCTGGGGGAGGGTGAGTGGATTTTTCCCTGCTGATCCATAGATGTCTACTGGAGGTTGTGTAAGGTGAGTTGCCTTCCCCTGAACTTTGTGCAAAAGAAGAAATATTCTCTCCTGGTTTTCCTGGAGCCATTACATGTTCAAGAGACTACAACACAAATCTACAGCTCAGACTGTCAGGTTCTAGTTTTGACCCACTCTTCCACGTTGTAGCATGTGAGCTGCTTTCTCAATTCATATGGTTCATCTGTTCTTACGCAAGATGAGTTAATACGAAAGTGGATAGACAACAGAGATTGAGCTTGAGTCACAGTAAGTCTTTATTTAATAAATGCTAAATAACAATAGTGCTGTAGGACATTGGTAACACCCCCAGTCTCTTCAGGTTCCCTTCAGAGGAATTCCCTGCACTGTAGTTGTAGCTTTCAGTTTGCCACTGCAGGACATGAGCTTTTAGGCTGTAGGAAAGGAATTGGTGACCCTTTGTGTGGTGACAACTGCAGTGAATGTGCAATGGACCTTTCATCTAGGGCCCCATTGCAGAAGCTACATTCAGTAGCACAGGTGATCCCTTCCACCTGTGTGGAAATTCCTGTTAAAAATTGGTTGAAACATGAAGTCTTTCATCAGGCAAACTTTACTTAGAACTGTACTGACATTTTAGTTCCCTTTAATATTTCCTCTTCCGTGAGGGCTCCCTGCTCTCTCAAACATTTCTTTTCCCTAAATAGCAATCCATTCCCATGAAAAATATCACAGTGTGCCAATACTCTACACAGTTGCTAAAAGCAAGACACATCTCAAATAATGGTAAAGAAACCTAATGATAAAGGACGGCATTAAGAGATAAGACTTAAAAATTTTCCATTCCTTTTAATAAATAGTAATAAACAACTTCTTTCAAAATCTCCCCCAAAATTTATTTTGTTAATATATGTGTTTTACTTCATTTCTCACTTGAATGAGAAATGGAAAAGCAGAAATGATAAAAAGGACAGAATGAAATACAACTGTTCAAAATAAAAGAAAACATTTTAGTTCTGTTTAAAAAGCAATATTTTGTAAGAACTGAATATTTACTATTGAAAAATGTTTGTAAAGGAACGTATTTTTTGCTGGCATTTTTTTGAACAACCTGTAATTATCTTTATTTAGTATTAAAAAACCCCCAAGTTTTGTTTGATTCAGACACAGGCTGGACATGGAAATGGGTAATGAGAACATTCAGCACACCAGTGATTAAAGTGATCTAGAAAATACATTTCAAAGCATAGCCCAAGAAGGATACACTATTTCAAAAGAGAAAGTATATCATGATTGCCACCTTCTGTTTTTTTCTTATATGTTTTTAAAGCTATTCTGTGCTGGTATCTGTTTATTGAACCACACAGACCATTCCCTTCATCTAATTTAGTAACTCTTATGATCATAACTGAGTGTTTTTGAAAGTCCTTCTAAAGTATAGACATAATAAGTTCACCATGGTCTGAGGAACACAGGTGCTTTAAATTGTTTCCTTTTAGACAGCATATTTGGAGTGTGGTGTCACAGTGTGTTGCAAAATTTTCTAAAAAAACATTGTTTCCAGGCCCTGGTGTAGGGATATCATTCTGAATGTGACCCTCTCTTACTCTACGTGAAGAAAACCAATACCTGCTAACTCTTAATGACCATGATCAGTATTCCTCGTTCAGGTACATTTTGCGTGAATAATCATTTCCCAATATACTTTTCTTTTCATGGAAGCCTGTCATTTTTGAGACCCCTGAAAGCAGAAAAGAGGAGACACCTTTTTCACTTTGAAGAAATAATTTTGGACTCGGATTTATGGTAAGTCTGTCCAAGTGCTTGAACAAATCAAGGTCAAGAGCCCAGATATTGTGAACTGACTGTCTGTACTGTTCTGTGGTTACAGGGTTCTGGGCTCTGACCTGAGCTAACCATGGCTCTTCCAGGCTATTCCTAGGCATGACCCAGGAGTCAACTTGTGCCAGGGGTCATTCTTTGTCAGCAATTTAAATGTGGCCCTTGTGTTGGAGACCAAGGGGGGTTTCTAGAATCATAGAAACTTAGGATCTTCATGGTTGGAAAGGACCTTTGAGATTTTTGAGTCCAACCATACACACACAAGAAAAACCCCCTACAATCTCTGCCACTAGAGCATGCCCTGAAGTGCCACATCTAGACGTTTCTTCAATACCTCTAGGGATGGTGACTCACCCACCTCCCTGGGCAGGCTGTTCCAGTGCCTGACCACTCTTTCAGTAAAGGAATTCTTCCTAACATCTAATCTAAACCTCCCCTGCCACAACTTCAGACCATTTCCTCTGGTCCTGTCATTATTCACCTGGGAGAAGAGGCCAACACCCACCTCTCTCCAACCTCCTTTCAGGGAGTTGTAGAGGGCAATGAGGTCTCCCCTCAGCCTCCTTTTCTCCAAGCTAAACATGCCCAGCTCCCTCAGCCTCTCCTCATATGCCCTGGTCCCCAGACCCCTCACCAGCCTGGTTGCTCTCCTCTGGACACGCTCCAGCACTTCAATGTCCCTCTTGTCCAGAGGGGCCCAGAACTGAACACAGCACTCGAGGTGAGGCGTCACCAGTGCCGAGTACAGAGGCACCATCACTTCCCTGCTCCTGCTGGCCACGCTATTCCTGAGACAAGCCAGAATGCTGTTGGCCGCCTCGGCCACCTGGGCACACTGCTGGCTCATGTTAAGCTGGCCGTCCACCACCACCCCCAGGTCCTTTTCTGCTGGGCAGCTTTCCAGCCACTCTTCCCCAAGCCTGTAGCGCTGCTTGGGGTTGTTGTGACCAAAATGCAGGACCCGGCACTTGGCCTTATTAAACCTCATACAGTTGGCCTTGGCCCATTGATCCAGCCTGTCCAGGTCCCTCTGTAGAGCCTTCCTACCCTCAAGCAGATCAACACTCCCTCCTAGTTTGGTGTCATCTGCAAACTTACTGAGGGTGCACTCAATCCCCTCATCCAGATCATTGATAAAGATATTAAACAAAACTGGCCTCAAAACTGAGCCCTGAGGGACACCACTGGTGACTGGCCGCCAAGAGGATTTCACCCCACTAATCACAACTCTCTGGGCATGGCCACCCAGCCAGTTTTTCACCCAGCGAAGAGTACATTTGTCTATGCCGTGATTCGCCAGCTTCTCCAGGAGAATGCTGTGGGGGACGGTGTCAAAGGCCTTACCAAAGTCCAGATAGACAACGCCCACAGCCTTCCCCGCATCCAGAAGGCGGATCACATGGTCACAGAAAGAGATCAGGTTCGTTAAGCAGGACCTCCCTTTCCTAAACCCATGCTGGCTGGCCCTGTTCCCTTGGCTGCCCTGCACTTGCCGTGAGAGCTCGCTCAGGATGATCCTCTCCATGATCTTTCCTGGTACCGAGGTAAGGCTGACAGGCCTGTAGTTCCCCGGATCCTCCTTCCAACCCTTCTTGTAGATGGGCGTCACATTAGCCACCCTCCAGTCATCTGGTACCTCCCCTGTTGACCAGGATTGTTGATAAATGATGGAGAGAGGCTTGGTGAGCTCTCCCGCCAGCTCCCTGAGTACTCTTGGGTGAATCCCATCCAGCCCCATAGACTTATGTATGTCTAGGTGCAGAAGCAGATCATTGACTACTTCCTCCTGGATTATGGGTGGGTTGTTCTGCTCTCCATCCTTATCTTCCAGCTCAGGAGGCTGAACACCCTGGGGATAGCTGGTCTGACTATTGAAGATGGAGGCAAAGCAGGCATTAAGTATCTCAGCCTTCTCCTTGTCCTTGGTTGCAGCTTTTCCCCCCACATCCAGTAAGGGATGGAGATTCTCCCTGGCTCTCTTTTTGTTGATGTGTTTATAAAAGCATTTTTTGTTGTCCTTTATGTTAATGGCCAAGTTGAGCTCCAGCTGGGCTTTTGCCTTCCTAATTTTCTCTCTGTATAACCTAACGAGATCTCTGTACTCCTCCTGAGTTGCCTGTCCCTTCTTCCAAAGGTGGTAAACCTTCCTTTTATTCCAAAGTCCCATCAGAAGTTCCTTGTTCATCCAGACTGGCCATTTTCCCCGCCCTTTAGACTTGCGACACTTGGTGACAGCCTGCGCCTGGGCCTTTAAGATTTCCTTCTTGAAGAGCGTCGAGCCTTCCTGGACCCCTTTGCCCTTCAGGACTATCTCCCAAGGGACTCTCTCAACCAGTGTTCTGAACAGGCCAAAGTCCGCCCTCCAGAAGTCCAAGGTGGAGATTTTGCATCCTTACATCGCTACAAATTGAAAATTTGACCATTTCATGATCAGTAAACCTAAGATGACCTCCGACCACCACATCTCCCACTAGTCCTTCTCTGTTTGTGAGCAGTAGGTCTAGCAAGGCACCTCCCCTGGTAGGATCACCTACCAGTTGTGTCAGGAAGTTATCTTCCATGCACTCGAGGAACCTCCTAGCCTGCCTGCTCTCTGCTGTGCTATATTTCCAGCAGGTACTTGGCAGGTTGAAGTCCCCAACCAGAACAAGGGCTGGCAATTGTGAGACTTCAGCCAGCTGCTTACAGAATACTTCATCTGTGTCCTCATCCTGGCCAGGTGGTCTGTAACATACTCCCAGCACAAGATCTCCCTTATTTGCCTTCCCCTTCAACCTTACCCATAAACACTCGACTTTATCATCACCGGAATCTAGCTCTATACAATCAAAACATTCCCTAATGTACAGAGCCACACCCCCACCTCTCCTCCCTTGCCTATCCCTTCTGAAGAGCTTATAGCCATTCATCACAGCATTCCAGTTGTGACAGTCATCCCACCACATTTCCATGATGGCGACTACATCATAGCTGTCCTGCTGCACAATGGCTTCCAGCTCATCCTGTTTGTTGCCCATGCTACATGCATTCATGGAGACGCACTTGAGCTGGGCGACCGATTTCACCCCCATCCTTGGCCCTTTATCCCTAGGTTCATTACTAGTGGGCCTGGTTTTATCCCCTTCCCCCTTCTATTCTAGTTTAAAGCCCTGTCCATGAGCCTTGCTAACTCTTGGGATAGGGTTTTCCCCTTTTGGGACAGGGTTTTCCCATTCTTAGCGAGCAGGCCCGGTGTCCTGTAGATCAAACTATGATCACTGAACCCAAAGCCCTGCTGGTAGCACCGGTTTTGGAGCCAGGTATTGATCTGTCTGATTTTCTTGTTAACCCATCCCTCAGTCCCCAAAGCTGGAGGGACAGAGGAGAACACAATTTGTGCTCCCGAACCCTTGACAAGCCGTCCCAAGGCCCTGAAATCTTTCTTCATTGCCCTCAGACTTCTACTCTCCAGCACCTCACTGTCTGCCTGTAAGATCAAATGAGGGTAATAATCTGAGGGCCGTATCAGGCCAGGAAGCTTCCTGGCTATATCCCTAACACGGGCCCCAGGGAGGCAGCAGAACTCCCCGTGGGAAGGGTCCAGCCTGCATATGGGACCCTCAGTTCCCCTCAGAATGGACCCCCCTATGACTATGGCCCTCCTCCTGCTCTTCACAGAAGCAGTCTTAATGCGTGGAGCTGGATGCTTTGGCGACTCCCTGGATGGGGCTTTATCAGCATCCTTAATTCCCTCATCATCTGCCTCCAGAGGCCCATATCTGTTCTGTACGGGCACCTGGGGGGGATGGGGGGTCTGGAGGGGGCTCTCCTGCTGCCGCGAGCAGGTACCCGCTTCCATTCCCCCCCATCCTCTCCCAGTTCCCCTCCTTCTGCCTGGTGACAAGAGGGCAGGGGATCCTCTACCTCTCTCTCGTGGAGCCTCCTCCTGCTGCTGTTTCCCTAAGGATGGCAGGCTGTGGCTCCACCAATCAATCTCCCTTTCCCACTCCCGAATGCTCCTCAGTCTTTCCACTTCCTCCTTAAGCTCAGCCACCAGGCTGAGCAGATCATTTACCTGGTCACAGCATGCACAGGCGCTGTCTTTGCTGTCCTCCTGCCAGAGTGACAGACATTCCATGCAGCCCGTCGCCTGGACAGCTGCATGTCTCTCCATCAGGTCCATTTGGGTCGCTTTATTCCTTTTGGCTTTGGCTACAGACCGAGTGGAGGCCATGTTTTCTTTGTAGTCAACCTAACCTGCCTACCTGCTTCCTCTCCTCTTGTTCCTCCCCTCGCAGTCACCCGTCGCACTCTGGGGTGCCTGCCCACCGCTGCTGCCGCCTTGCCGACATAGACCCTCCTCTGATGCTCCCAGGTGGTTCTGCAGGCAACACCCAGGCAACACCCACTCACTGCTTGTTTCCTTCCTCCTGAAAGGCTTCTTTTATGAGGGGGGAGTGGTCCCACCCCCCCAGAAGTGCCGGGTACCTGGCTTTAAAAAGCCTCAAAAACAAGCCCCTTGACAGCCTTTTTTTGCTGGGATTCCCTTCCCCAGTAGACTTACCTGCACTGGAGCTGGTCTCCTCGGCACTCTTCTAGTGCCGACACGGAGAAGATAGATTGTCATGGGTTAGTTCTTTAATACAGAAAGAGCCACGGTATTCTGTGCTAGAAAGCTAGAAGACAGGGAGTTTGTCTCAGATAAATCATCACGTGCCTACCCATAGAAAAAAGTCAGTGTAAAATGACTGGGTAGCTAAGGGTGATGACCAGGTCAGATAGAAAGATGAGCTCATGTTCACCCAGAATATCACAGTAGGTGTTTCTGTCAAAAGAACAAAATATTTGTGGGGCTACAGGAAGTGTGATTGCAGATATAAGTGCCAACTACGTAAAATTTTGGTTATATTGGAGTAGGGATGATAGACTGATGGATGGAAAGACATCAAGAATTTTACAGAATAGACTTTTTTTTTTTTCAAAGGCAATAGAATTCCAGAGGAAAAATACAGCAAAGAAAAGCTTCCTTACAATGAGTTTGAATAGACCATGAAATAGTTTTTCAGGGAAAGCGGAAAAATCTATGCCAACTACAGATTGTACAGCTGTACTGATTTTGGCTGGGACTGAGTTAATTTTCTTCATAGTAGCTCATATGGTGCTATGTTTTCGATTTCTGATGAAAACAGTGCTGAAAACACGGGATGTTTTAGTTATTAGTGAGCAGCACTTTTACAGCGTCAAGGCCTTTTCTGCGTCTCACTGTGCCCCCCCCAGCGAGTGGGCTGGGGGCGCACGAGAGGCTGGGAGGGGACATTCCATGCCATATAACGTCATGCTCAGCAATAAAACCAGAGGGGGGGGATTTTGTCAGGGCTGCCATTGCTTGGGAACTGGCTGGGCATCGGTCGGCTGCTGGTGAGTGATTGGAGATTTTGCATCACTTGTTTTCCTTGGTTTTATTTTTCTTTGCTTCTTTTTGCCCCCCCCCCCCTCCCCCCGCCCCTTTTCTTATTACACTGTCTTTATCTCAACCTACGAGTTTTATCACTTTTAGCCTTTTGATTCTCTCCCCATCCCACCGTGGGGGAATGAGGGAGGGGTTGTGTGGGGTGGCCAGGGTTATGCCACAACAACAACTAAACTGCAAAAGGACTAAAACCTATATTGCCTGGAAAATTCTGCCCTTAGAAGCTGGTCTAGAACTGCCAGAGACAGTTAGTATGGTACACTCATAAGAATATATAACAAAGGTAAAGATGAATAAGCTGAACCTCAGAAAGTTAAAAAACCTAGAGTAGTAGTACTCCCAAACACGTTGTCTGGATCACAAGAAAAAAAATAAATTCATATAATTAGGTTTATATATAGAGAGATTTGATATTGAGGGATAAATTACTGCAGATTGCACAGAAAGATTAGGAGATGAGAGTGTATTCATCAGTAAGTCGTAGAACATTAAAAGAAAAATGATAGTATGTTATTAGAAGGTAATTATATTCCTTCTGCAGACATTCTCACCTGGTGTAAATCAGTAGATTTCATTTGCAGTGAGAATTCTGGTGATTTATACACAGAGGAGAACTTGGCTCACTGTTTGTGTTCCCATGCTGTCCTTGTAACACTGTTTGGACCGGAAACATTCATACTCGCGTTTTCCTGAATGTTACGATACTATGGATTGTGAAATTGTTGGCAGCCTGGGAAGTGCCATCTATCACTCCTGTTAGCTTAATGGGAAAGCTGTTTGACCACACAGAAAACTTTACAAAAACAACAAAATAGAAACCCATTTAAAATTCCAATAAACAGGGAATGATGAGCCCAATCTTGAGAGGTGCAAAACATGAATTGCTTCCACTGGAAGCGAACAGAGCAGATTTTTAACAAAAGAAAGAAACAGTTTCTCTAGGGCTTATTCCTAAAAGGAGCTGAAAATCTCCTAGGAAGTGTTGGGTGCTCCAGATTCCCACTGAATTCTTACAATTCTGTCCTTGCTTCTTTTGCATCTTTAAAACAAGTATACAACATTGTGCTGCTAAATCTGGAGGCTGTTATTTTTTTTTTTTGTCGCAATGAAGTATAGTTTTATTTTCATTTCAAAATACTTGCTTTTAAAAACCAAAAAAAAATGGGGCTTTGCAAGTTATCTGACAAAAAGAAACTAATAATTTTGTTTGCTGCTAGTATCCTCCAAGCAGTAATGTGAACTGAGGTATCAATTATGTAGTACTATGCAACACTAATACGGATATGGTGATTTCTCATTAATACTAACAACTTCAAAACTATTTCTCATTAGCTTGAAATAATTATTTGGCTGCTAAGTGATTAAATTCAAACAGAAGTATATAATGTGTTTACAAAAAAAGAATTGGTTGACGTTATAAAATGTTAATGGCTTTATTCCTTTAAAACTTATTGTTGAATTGGCCCATACATTTAAGGAACGTTCTTAAAACTGTGGACTGCCTTTTTATTTCGTGTAGAAATTGCATCCAATTTGGAAAAGCATTTTGGATCTATCAATCAGCTACAAATTAAGCAACAATCACAAGAATAATAAAACCCAAAACAAATCCTAAAAGAATGTAATTCAGATTTTAATGGAAAAAAACAAAATTATTTGCCCATAATTGTTTGGCTAAGGCTGTTTCTATTTTCCCTTCATATGTATAATTTTGGCATTTAAAGGTTGTAAGTAGAGTAGTAGAAAACAATCTTTTCACGCATGCAGAGTCCAGAAACTCAACAGTAGGAAAGGCTAAGGGTCCTAAAGCAGACATGAGGTTTGTGTGGGACAGTCTCTGGAGCCTGTGTGAAAGCCTGAGGGTTTTTGTTGAGGGAGAAGCCTTCTTTTGTGAATCTTCACTTATCTTTCAGGTTTTAGGACTAGGTGCTCAGCAGTAATGAAGAGCATTGAGAAACAAGGGTGAAAATGGAGTGATGAGAAACGTTCTCTTTGTATTATAGCTTCAGCCCTGGATGGTACACAGGGAGCTTAAGTGAGGAGTTCAGGAGCAGATGCATGGATGCTATTAAAGCTTATGTGCCAAAGCATTAAAACTAGAACTGTTCTTCTCCATAAAGGACAGAAAAAAGAGTGCCTTCTAGCCATAAATTCGCCAGTAAAATACATGTGCACTGTATCATTTGGCTCAATAAAAAATGGAGCATGTGGCAAAATTTTAGACAGATAAATGTAATTAACACTGAAAGGCAGATGGCAAGGAAAAGGGACAGGAGAAGAAAAAAATATATAAGGATGGGATGCAGTGAAACTCTCGAACATGATCAAAGGACTGGGAAGCCTGCCATATGAGGAAAGGCTGAGAGAATTGGGTTTGTTCAGCCTTGAGAAAAGAAGGCTTAGGGGAGACCTTATCACCATGATCCAATATTTAAGGGGTGGCTACAAAGAAGATGGAGGCTCCCTTTTTACAGGGAGTCACATGGAAAAGACGAGGAGTAATGGGTACACATTACTCCAGGAGAGATTCCAATTGGACACAAGAGGAAAATTTATCCCAGTGAGAACAATCAGCCATTGGAATAACCTCCCCAGGGAAGTGGTGGATTCCCCATCATTGGACACTTTTAAGATTCAGCTGGACAGGGTGCTGGGCCAGCTTGTCTAGACTGTGCTTTTGCCAAGAAAGGTTGGACCAGATGATCCTTGAGGTCCTTTCCAACCTGGCATTCTATGATACTGTGAACATTGTAAGTACATTAAGAATTCCATCCTCGTAGAGAACAATATTTAAATGCTTTCTTAATCAGAAGAATATGCTGCAGATTTTTCCTGAATTAGAACCTAAATTTACAAGTGAGGGTCAGTGTGTATTGGTTTATGCATTCACTGTCATACATTGTTGTTATCCAAAGTATAAATTTAAAGCATCCTGGTGTTAAGAAATGTGTTTAAGAGTGGCAGTTATACCATTTCTTAGAGGTATGATAAGAAGTGTCAGTGCCCTGCATAACAAATCATGTTTATGTTACAGTAGAAAGTAAACATTTGCATTTCAAACCCACACAAACTGTGGGTAATATGTTAAGGTTGCTCTAAGTCAGCCTTGCAAAAAGTTCTGGAGTCTGCATTCTGAGCAAGGTGACTGTTTTCGAACAACTCACATGTACTTCATTTCAACCTTAGCAACCTATGGTTAAGAGTGTCAAACAGTGGGGGGTTTTCAGTACTTGGATTTAATGGAGAGGTAATGGCAAGGAGCGCATTAGAAAAAGGGAGGAGTGAGGTGGAATTAAACTGGGATTTTAAAAAATGGAAAATCAAAGTATGAGGTTTCAGGCCTGTCAAAATGTTTAATTCTTCTTGTTCAAGCTGCAGATGGTTTGAGTCATCTTGTGCCAGAATTAACTTGGTGACAGAGTAAAATAACCTTTCAGAAATACGTTTCCCATATTTTATTCATTGTTGCACTTTAGCTGAACCTGTTCTTTGCATGAATAAGGTATTTGAGATCAGATGCCCTCTTCATACTTGCTTGGTGGGGATTAGAATGTGACTTGTTACGAGCTAAGCCTAATTATGAAATGAAGGCATGAAATGTTGCTTTTGCTTACAGTGTGTTGTGCGTCTTCATCTGTCTATGCAAAATACTTATGAAGTGTGCTAAAAATGAAACCTTTGTGTCTACATTATGCAAACAATCTGGAATGCCACCTTCTGTTATATAATAAACGCAGGCTCGTCTATAGTGAAGAAAAATAAACCACATGTAAAATTCGCACACTTGAATTGGCGATTTAATTTAAGTCTGTTCTGCCATTCCGATGGCTCGTCACATCCCAAAGCGTTGGTCATCAGTAAAAGTAAAAGTTATGCTGTGACCACTGGAACAATCCCAGAGGTTTAGCAGGTCAAGGTACTGACGAAAAAGCTGGGAGTGAACATGGAAAGTTGCCCGTTTCAGAGGTGGCATGTTTTATTCCTTCTCCCAGGAGTTCTTTTTGCCTTCTACCAGGCAGCCAGTTTACACTGCTGAACTCTGCGCAACATCTGAAAGTTGCCCTGTATGTCTGGGAGACAGGTTTTGAACACGTTTTTGACATGGGTTGAATCAATTCTGTTTAGTGTAATGTTTCCCTTTAAAATGGAATCTAGGCTTCTCATAAGGATGCACCTAAAGAACAGAATCTGCTTTGAACTCCCGAGTATTCCTGGTTCAAATGGCCGTTAATGAAATAATATGTGCATATATGTTTTCACAATGCACACATCTCATTATACAATTAATTAAAAATACAATATTTATCCAATGCAAGCTGCATACATATTCAAGTTGTTTTAGTAAAAAGATTATTCTGAATTTTAAATTAATTTGGGACTTTTTTTTCTATCACAAAAGGATTCTCTATGCTTCAAACGAAGGATTTTATTCAAGCAGATGACATCTTTCAAATCAGAAGCAGCATTTTAAGTTCAAGTGCCACATTTTGGTCTGAGGCAGGTGATTACTTTTATAAATCAGCTGTAAAAGGTAATCCTGAAAGCTCTCCATAAATAATAACCAAGACTGAAAATTTTTGTGTAGTGTGTGTGTGTAATGGGAGGAAAATAGAGTTGAGGGAAATGGAGTTGAGGTTAAATGACTTTCTTCGTGTAGCTAAATGGGCGTTTCTGCCATGGAAATCAAATGAGGGGTATACATATGGAAAGAGGGCAAGATCTGGTACCAGCTTTGCAAATGCTTCAAAAAATTATGCTGAGCAGCCCAGTCTGTTACAGCTTTTGAACAAAATCTGGAGGAGTGTTCATAACAAGTATAGCGCAATTTACATATTTTTCAGTTGTCAGACACTGTGTGCCACAAACTAGCAGGGATGACTGGGTAGTGTGGAAATGTGCTGCTGAAAAATTGTCCAAGTAGATTTCAGTTCAGCATGTTCCCCCATTATTGTCTGTGAACATTTGTACAAGTAAAACTTTCTTTGGAGCTGGTGAATTGTAATCCTTCTCAAAAGGTTTATTTAATCAATGCTGTATTTTTGCCAACGCGGAAAGTAGTTTCGCACAATTAGGTCACATATTCAGGAAACAGTAATGCTATTTGTTGCATGTTTTGGATAACTGTTCATGAAGATGTAGTAGCAAAGTCCTTGCTTTTGGGCTGATATAGCCAACAATTGTGAATAGATGCAGCTCAGACATCTTTTGGAAGTAATTTCTCTAAATTTTCAGGTAAATTACTTCTCATATTCTGGAGAATGCTTTCTATTTTTCCTGTATCAAAATGTGAGCAAAATATAAACAAAATAATTAAAATAGTGTTATTAAGGGGTCTCATTCAGCTCTTGTATGGAGTAAGTATGAATAAAGTCATCTGTAATTTTTCTGACCACTTCATAAGTGGCATAACGGCAAAATTAATTGAACTAATAGTTTTTTGAACAAACATTTCAGTTATTGCTTCTTCAACATGAATGAAATGTTTCTCTTTAAAATTTAAAGAGAAATATAAAATGCAGTGTTACCTGTCATGGGTATCTGGATGCAGTGCAGATTACGCGTAAGTGGAATCTTGGCATAGTTCTATAAGTATAGCATTATAAAGGACAGTCAGCAAATAGTTCCCACAAACCCTGGAGAAACTCTTACCACTATTATATAAAATGGTATTTTCACACCAAACACAGCGGTTTCTCCTTCACTTAATGTCTCAGTATTTCCGGTTTTCCCCTGTTACTGTGTGGACTTATATTAGTAGAAAGAGCCAAAAATCATTGAAAATGCTTGCTTTCATGTTGTAGAGAATAATGGGAAGGAAAAAGTATTTTTTAAGTGACAGGGTGTTTATTTTCAAGACTGATGAGAACATGGAAATTATTTCCCTTGAAAAAATTGTTGAACAAATAATCCTTAATGAAGATGAAAAGGCAAGTTCCCCTAATTTTTGTGGTTAAGAATTGATGGAAAATTCCATTTGAGAAAACTGCAGTGGAATTTTTAGGCTTTCCAGCTATGGCCATGGAAGCCTTTTGTCAGTTGGGAGAAAGGGAAATGAACGGGAACCTTTCAGAGCGGCACCTGGGGAGCCATCATTTTGATTTTTCCTAAAGGAAAAGTGTTAGAAAATTTTTCCAGTGACAAGTTCCGAACCTGCTTTATTTGTTATTCTTGCAGTCACAGCTGTCCACTCTCAGAATTCCTCAGTCACGCTCAAGGATGGGTGCAGGTTTGTTTTCCTAATAGCAATTTGATTTTCCTACTGTATTAAGTTCTTCGTTGTGCAAGCCTTCACATTTTCCTTGTGTTCCCTTACTTTTTAACCCTTTAACCATCTGTGTCTATGTTGTTGCTTTTGATCACCACATTTCTGTAGCTCACCCCGTGTAGATATTTCAATTTTTGTGTGTTCCTTTGTTCGTGTTGCAGCTTTTCTTACCTTGCAAGGGTAAGAGCTTCACCACAGCAGTTCAAAATTACTGCAAAAGATCATGAAGAACTGTCACTGTCATGAATCATGAAGAATTTCACAGCATTTAAAATAGTGGCCAATCTTAAAACTGTTTCTCTACACAATATGTTATTAACTCTCTCCCAAAGTGTAAAAATATCCTTCAGTTATATCTATGTCTGACAAAAGGTGGTATTGTTTAGTTAGCAGTTTTTAAAAACTCAGACACAAACTACTTGCAGGTTACAGAATGCTTAAGGTTAAACTCTGCATTAAGAGATATTTAAACGTGAGTTAATAAAGACAAAGTAGCAGAGAGATATCTTAGCAAAATTGCTTTTTAAATTATTTTTCATGTCTGGAAGAACATCTCCAGGTGCATAGTGATCAGAGGACTTACTCTGTTCTCATAACAATGTGATTTTCTTGTTTTAATGTCAGAATTGAAGTTCTAATGTTTTGAATTTATAGTTTCACTGTCAAGTCAATGCCTTGTATGTATCAGATGTCAAAATGATGACTAAAAGTATGGTGTGTGCTATAATGCAATTATTTTGACCAGCAGCTTACTCTTGCTCTTTAATAGCAGCCACTGGTCACATATGTAGTAATGAAGGGCCTAAAAGATTGGGTAACTTTCTGAAACATTCATTTAGGAGCCTGATGTTTTTCATGCTTGTCTGTGTCTGAGAAAATAGTATATTTGAGAAGTTGATACAATTGTTGAGATAGATAGATACAATTCCTTCAGCTATTTTTGAGTTATAGGTTTCTGTTGAAAGAACACTGTTTCTATTGTTTAAAAATATATATAACTACATTTTTTTTTATTTTGAACAGAACTGCAGCAGATGTTTCAAGCTTGAAACTCAGATCTTCACACAGATTCTTTTATATAAGGAATCAGTGCTTTTCTTGGTTTGGGGGAAAAATAAAAATAAAGAGTCATACAGGATTGAAAAAACATTTTTTACTTGCCTAGCTTAACACAAAGCTCACAGAAAATGTAAATTTACTCACTAACATTCAACTCATTGAATGAAGAACTTCAAAGTCTAGCTGGAGCATTTAAAAATCAACTTACTATGCAAGAGCTCTTCCCCCTCTCCTTTCTTTTTCTTAGCAGAGGAACAAAATACTTGGTAATCTGCTGCTATTAACTTTTGAGTTCCTCACCACTGAAATGTCAAAATGTAATACAAAAGAAAGTTTCTAATAACTGTTCCAAGTTCTGTGTTTTTTTTATTTCTAGTGGAGTA
This sequence comes from Larus michahellis, assembly GCF_964199755.1. Classification (NCBI taxonomy): domain Eukaryota; kingdom Metazoa; phylum Chordata; class Aves; order Charadriiformes; family Laridae; genus Larus; species Larus michahellis. The sequence goes on from NC_133898.1 coordinate 121,810,412, forward strand.
TGTAGATTATTACTGCTTTGAGTTGCAAAACGTAGCAAGTAGAGCTGTTTTGGGAATCAAATAAAATTTTGATTAATTTTTTATTGGAAAACAATTTCTTAGGCTCAGAAGGGAGTCTGTCATCAAAAGGAGAGACACTGAATAGCCAATAGCCTGGGTAACTGAAGACAACTTTCAGTTCTTCGCTGTGCTTGATTAATGCTGCTGGTGTGGATGGGAGCATGTTCATCTAAGGCAAAGGCCTAATGATTGGTCTTACTCTCTTGCTTGAGTGGGTGTCTGCCAGTCCTTTCTCTCTCCTCTCTCTTCCTCACATAATTTTATCTCGTTCTCATATGGAGTTGGAATATTTAAAAATGTGGAAATATTCTGTGGGACAGGAAAACTGTTTCCAGCCCAGCACTTAAAAGAAAAAATTACAGAATATGCATGGTGTCTGCATTAATATTAATTTTGGCACCTTAACATCATATGAACACCATCTGTTTTTTTCTTTTTTTCAGTCTCCACGGTCATGTAGAATAGAAAAGTTTAAAGCACCTTAGTTTTATAAATTCCATAAATTTTCAATTGAAGTTAGTCGCCGCTGGAAATATTACTGTTATGGTGTAGAGGGTAGGTTTACATTTAGGAGAAGATGATAATACTTGAGAATACGATTAAAACTGACAAGGTGGACATCTATAGAGCATTGACCCATTTTAGAGATGTGCTTTAATATCAGATGAATTGCTTCCTGTAAGTGTTGTTTAGAATAGAGTAGAATAGAATATTTCAGTTGGAAGGGACCTACAATGATCATCTAGTCCAAATGCCTGACCACTTCACGGCTGATCAAAAGTTAAAGCATGTTATTAAGGGCATTGTCCAAATACCTCTTAAACACTGACAGGCGTGGGGCATTGACCACCTCTCTAGGAAGGCTGTTCCAGTGTTTGACCACCCTCTCAGTAAAGAAATGCTTCCTAATGTCCAGTCTGAACCTCCCCTGTTGCAGCTTTGAACCATTGCCATGCATCCTTCACTGGATCCCAGGGAGAAGAACTCAGCACCTCCCTCTCCATGTACCCTCCTCAGGAATCTGTAGACTGCAGTGAGGTTGCCGCTCAGCTTCCTCTTTTCCAAACTAGACTAGTCCTTAGCTGCTCCTCAGAGGACATTCCTTCCAGCCCTTTCACTGGCTTTGTTACCCTCCTCTGGATGCATTTGAGTACCTTCACATCCTTCATAAATTGTGGGGCCCAGAACTGCACACAGTACTCAAGGTGAGGCCACACCAACACGGAATACAGCAGAACAGTCACCTCTTTTGACATGCTGGTTATACTGTGTTAGATGCACCCCAGGATGCGGGTTGCTCTCTTGGCTGCCAGGGCACACTGCTGACTCACATTGACCTTACTAAAATCTAGAAGAACTCCGTCCACCGCCTTCTCTTCCTCCACTAGGTGGGTGACCTTATCATAGAAGGATATCAAATTAGTTAGACAAGACTTTCCCTTTGTGAACACATGATGATCGTGCCTGATCATAGAATCATAGAATCCTAGAATGGTTTGGGTTGGAAGGGACCTTTACAGGTCATCTAGTCCAACCCTTAATGATGATTGCATTATTCTTGCTATAATCTTCTCCATAATTTTTCCAGGAACTGAGAGCATGCTAACAGGTCTGTGGTTTCCTGGGTCTTCCCTCACACCCTTCTTGTAAACTGGATTAACATTGGCTAGCTTCCTGTCAGCAAGGACCTCCCCAGACTTGCAAGATGTTTGGTAGATGATCAAGAGGGGCCCTGCCATAACATTGCTAGCTCCTTCAGTACTCTGGGATAAATCCCATCACACCCCATGGACTTGTGAACATGCAGCTGATACAGCTGGTCCCTTACAGTTTCAGTGTCCACAAAATGGAAAGTCACTGTTCCCACACTCATGACCCTCTGGCTCAGGGGACCAGGCAGCCCAAGGTCTATCAGTATTACTAAAGACTGTGGCAAAAATAAGCACTGATGCCTCCACTTTTTCTTCATTTCTATTAGTCAGATGACCATCTTCATCAGTATTGGTCCAATGATTTCTTTAGACCTCCTCTTGCTATTGACGTACTTAAAAAAAGCTCATCTCGTTATCTGACACAACACTGGCCAGTTTCAACTCTAATTGAGCTTTAGCCTTTCCTGTCTTCTCCCTGCGTATACAAACCACAGCTCTGTGCCATTTCTTTTCATTGACTGTAAAGAGAACATGAGGTGACTAGCTGAGATGTAGATACCTTCACTGTATACATCTAAAATTAGATGACTTCAGACAGCAGTACTGGGGACTTTACACGTGCATACGTGAATCGGGGATACATGCAAATAACACTTAGGAGCTTAACTCTGGGAGCGTTACCTTGGGAAATTCCCTCTCTAAGGACTGATCAAAGCAACAAAATATGAGTGTATTTATAAAGAATGATAGAAAGTTTTTAACTCTTCCGTCAGGTCCTGTTACCCAACTACGATGGTGACATTATGTGATTCCTGCCTTGGCAGTGTTGTGTTTCATAATCTGTACATTGGCAATGCAAACAGCATGGGACTGAGATATAGGAGATGGGGACGAGTGGGGGGTATTGAAATTTTCTTCTGTTGTGGCACAGGGCTGATGCTGTGAGGAGACTGCATGATAATATTCTTAATAGGCACGGTCAATCCTGGGCAGAAGGCCCTCTCTGTCCTTAGACTCATTTATAATATATCCATGAGTCTTGCCTCAAGCATGACGTGGCAAGTAATTCTCCATAGCTATTCATACAAGGAATCTGCTGCCTTTTGTGCCAGTAGCCCAAAGATATACACACATGAGGCGTGAGGCACATAGCCTTTGCTTAGACTGTACATGCATATTGTTATGAGGATAGATACCCCCTGGAAAATAATGAGAAAACAATTAATCTATTGCACTAGGGGCTTAGGGCAGGAGCCAGCCAACTGTTGCATATCCACAGAATCACCCAGCCCTGAGAAAGTATGTCTTAATGATTTAATTACTTTTCTCATCTGAGTGGATATTGTAATTCTGATTACAGAAGCTGAGGATGAACACGCTTAAAACTAATAAATACAAAGTGCATTCATCTGAAATGAGCATCATCAGCGCTCACAATGAAATTTCATTTATGGGCATTGTTTCATTAAATGTAACCTCTAGCTTATTACAGACACATTATTTTTCATTTTTTATGCATGATGTCATTCCTTTATTTAAACAGGCCATGGTGAATATTTTATGAAACCATTAAAGGAACAAATAATAAATTTCTGCATTAAAAGTGGATCTGTGAAAGTGTCTGGCAACTAAAATACAAACAAACAAATAAACAAAAAGGGTGGAATTATGTTGCAATCTGTCAGAAATTCTCCTGGAGTTTTATCTGTGATTTGCCCACTGTTACTCTATTTCTCATTCAGTTGGCCTATTAATATGAGATGTGTAAAATGGTAGAAATATGTGAGCTACCTTGGGGCAGAATATGATGATCTTGTTCTACCTTAGACTTTTAGAGGATGCTAATTGTATGCTGGGCTTTTTGTTTCCCTCAAAGCCCTGTTTCATGTATTTAATTAGAGATTTTTAACTTTAAAAGCATTTGCTGTGCACAGTGGCAAGTATTTTTAAGAACCATGTCCTATGTACTGAGGCAATTGTGCAGATTAGCTAAAAGAGTCATTAAGCATATCTGCTTGCACAAGACTGTCATAATCCAGTCTCCTAGCATAATTTTATGGCTGCTGCAAAAGGCAGGATACAGATGGGGTGTTGAACTTGCAGCTTAGCACCTCCTGTGAATCCCATTGTTTTCAGCAAGAGCTGAGAGAATTCTTCAATTTGCAAAATCTGGCCCCTCAAAAGATAACAATTAATCTAATGGCAAACCCTACAGTCTTTATGCAGAGGAAGCTCACAGTGAATTTATTGGTAGCTCGGTACAGTTCTACTGAAATCGAGAGAAAGAATCCCATTGACTTCATAAAGAGCTGGATCAAGTAACTAATTACTAAAATGTGGTCCCGCAGAAAGCTGGACCAATGCTTCTTCATCTCCCAAAGGGGATGGTTGTGGTGATGGTGGGAAAAATTCATTGTACTCAGCATCTTCCAGCAGTGCTCTGTACCTGAGAGGTTTCAATCTTAAATGAATGAAATTCAAGAGACGTTTTCTTCCCACTCCAGAAAAAAAGGGAAATAAAAAACAATGACAGAAATCTGAATACACAGATTTGAGTTTCAGTGCTAATGTGTCATTGCCAGGTATTGCTTTTCAATTTTCTCCTTGCAGAAGGGAGTAGCTTTGTCAAGGTCGTGCCAGAAATAAATAATTTCTCTGTTTCAGCAAGGTCTTGGAAAGCAACAGTAATCAGGACCTTCTGTAAATTAGGGTTTCTTTCTAAGGAAGGGATTCTTATTTCAAATGACCTCTTGCCTCTTTTTCTTCTTCTGTTTTTAACATCTAAGTGATTTGCAAACTTCTCGCATTTCAAGGACATAATTAAGAATGCTGATTACATTGACATAATTCTCCACACTGAAGAATGTGAACAGGAGTGCACTCACTGCTTTTTAAATACTTTTGTCCCAACCTCTATAAATAAACATAATTAACAGAACTTGAGAAGTAAAACAGGGCATGGTCTTTCCTTAGAAGGTGCCAGGTTGAGAGTGTAGATCTTCATGCATCAAGAAGAGCGTGTAGCTGGTAATATGTTCTCTTCAAAAGAGAATAACCTGTGTTTATGACAAGGCTTGGGCTTGATGAGAGTAAATGGATGCTGCTCTGATACCATTATTTCTTCAAAGTACACATTAATATCTTTTAAATGCAAGTCATAGCTCTCATTAATGCCATTATTATGAATTACTAAGAACTCCATCCATTAGTTTGGTTACAATGTTCTTAATTAATAGGTGACCTATCTTTAACCAGCTATTGTATTTTACATAGATTGTCTGCTGATAACCCAAGACAAATACCAATGCATAATTAATTTTATTTTTTAATTAATTCTCAATATATGATGCTGTATGGATTCAAAAGCAGAAAGGTACTAATTAGAATTTTGTTTTAATTAGCCTTGCGTATGCTAAATGCATTCTGTAGTGCTCAGTGCAACAGAACTGGTGATCAGGAGGATGGTTTAAAACTCCTGATGGGGTTAGAAATATGGCTCAGTAGTAACGTAAGTGGTATTGGTGCTGCTCAAGAAGGAAAACTGCGGAGCCATTTTTCCATAGGCCTTTTTCTGACTGTGCAGTGTCCTGTCTTCCAGCTGTGATCCTAGAACAGTTTCAAATTAGCAATGAGGTTAAGGGGTGGAGATGTTACTGTAGTGGTCTGTAACTGCCAAGGAAAGCAAGTACCTTTTCATTCAGCCATAACTTAATCTATCACTTGCAAGACATCACTAGAACTTCGGTACGCCCCTTTCTGTGACTTTTCAACCAGTAGATAATGAAATTCTCTATAAGGTAATTTTGCATCAGCTGAATGCCCCAAGCTCCTTTAAAAACACCTGGATTATGGTCCTGCATGTAACAGCAGTTAGAAGATTTTTTTTCCAGAAGTTGCCAACAGCCAGCCTGTGGCACATGACTTAGCACTAAGCATGCATCCGAGTAACACGTCAGAGGGCCTTCTTCATATCTCCCAGGGTTTTGCTTTTTCTCTTTGTCTCTTGATTTTTTTTTTTTTTTTCATTTTCAAATGCTGATAGGAGCCTGAATCATTTAGATGGACTGAAAAATGTCACCTTTCTGTGCTGTGACAACCCTGAGCTGTTTCCTTCCTTCTGCTATCTTCACAGAACTCCACAGAGCAAAGGTTTTCCATGCAGTTTTCCCTACTGTTTGACAGAACCACCATTATGGTCTTGAAGGCTATCAATAAAAGCTAGATGTTGGCCTGTCCTTTCTCCCTCTTGCACCCTCTTACCAACTGGCTGTGCCTCCAAGCCCAGGGGTGCTCTGTAGCCTGGGCCTCCAGCAGTTTTCCATGTCCCAGAGACCAGCCCTGTTCACTCCTTGTGGAGAGGAATGTACTGAAAACTATGAAACTTGGATGTTGATAACGAAAGCTGCATAAGTAGTGATCTTTCCAAGGACTTTTGAAAAAGTTATGAATGTTCAGCTTATTAAGAGACTGTATAGGGGAACATCTGTTCGTGCAGCATCATTCCAAAAATCTGGAGTATGGAAACAATGGCTAACATAAGAACTTGCTGGGAGATTTTCAGATGTTTTACATTTCTTTAATTCTTTTTTTTCCTCCCATAGATCTTCTCCAAGGACTTGAAGTCTTTGTAATTATTCCAGGCAAGTGCTCCTAGCATTGGGTTAGATGTCCTCAGTAGAAAACAAGAAAATGCCATACTAGCAAAGTGACAATTGCAAAGAGCTACCTACCTGGAATTAAAGTAACACACTGTGGCATTCCAATTGAAGATTTTCATTCAGTGCTAAAGTAAGCTTATATTATGGATGGGAAAAGCAATTTTTGTACAATTACTCAAATGGCAGTATTCTTGTAAGCTTTTGTGTTTCCTTTCAGAAGGAAAATACGTATCTTTTAATTTTCTAAGGAAAAGTTTGGTAATGACTGAGAGTTGGAATATGAAATTTTACTTTGGGTGACAGTGTAAATTGTTCAAGCTAAAAATTTTATTTTTATCAGTCTATCAGGCTATGCTTTAGAATGCATATTTAAGAAAAATCATGATTTTCCTGTTTACTGTCAAAAAGATTCACCTGTTTTTCTGTTAGGTGGTATTGCAGATACTGAGGTTGGCATAATCTAAGTCTTTCTGTGTACGTTAAAATTGTATCAGATCAGAGCCAAAGGAGGAAAGAAAGATTATGTTTGTTATAATAGCTTTTTGAAAAAAATACCCTACACTACGGTCAGATCCAATTCATGTGTATTCATTTTTAAAATAATCTTACAGTATCTGACCTTAAAAGAATTCAATGTAATGAAATACCATAGACCACAGCGATACTAAATATCCTATTTATTTGTGGATTGGAAGTATCATTTCTCAACGTCTGGCACCATTTTTGTACAATAGCAACTTCCAAGGAAAGCAGAATATTAATTCTGATACAGAAGGGCATTTCTGCCCTTCATAATTGTGATACAGGACAATCACGCGATCAGGTCTAGTCATCATGTGTTCATGAAAGGCAGGTCCTGCTTGACAAACCTGATCTCCTTCTATGACAAAGTGACCAGCTTGGTGGATGAGGGAAAGCCTGTGGATGTTGTTTACCTGGACTTTAGTAAGGCCTTTTATACAGTTTCCCACAGAATCCTCCTGGGGAAACTGTCTGCCCATGGCTTGGATGGGAGCGCTCTTCGCTGGGTTAAAAAATGGCTGGAGGGCTGGGCCCAGAGAGTGGTTGTGAATGGAGTTAAATCCATTTGGCGGCTGGTCATGAGTGGTGTTCCCCAGGGATCTTTGATATCTTTATCAACAACCTAGACAAGGGGTTTGAGTGTACCCTCAGTCAGTTTGCAGACGACACCAAGTTGGGTGGGAGTGTTGACCTGTTTGAGGGTAGAAAGGCTCTACAGATGGACTTGGACAGGCTGGATCGATGGGCCGAGGCCAATGGTTGGGGGTTCAACAAGGCCAAGTGCCAAGTCCTGCACTTGGGTCACAACAACCCCATGCAGCGCTACAGGCTTGGGGAAGAGTGGCTGGAGAGCTGCCCAGCAGAAAAGGACCTTGGAGTGTTGGTTGACAGATGGCCGAATATGAGCCAGCAGTGTGCCCAGGTGGCCAAGAAGGCCAACAACATCCTGGCCTGTATCAGGAACAGTGTGGCCAGCAGGACTAGGGCAGTGATCGTCCCCCTGTACTCGGCACTGGTGAGACTCCACCTCCAGTGCTGTGTCCAGTTTTGGGCCCCTCACCACAAAAAAGACATTGAGGTGCTGGAGTGGGTCCAGAGAAGGGCAATGGAACTGGTGAGGTGTCTGGAGAACACGTCTTGTGAGGAGCGGCTGAGGGAGCTGGGGGTGTTCAGCCTGGAGAAAAGGAGGCTGAGGGGAGACCTTCTCGCTCTCGACAACTGCCTGAAAGGACCTTGTAGCGAGGTGGGGGTGGGTCTCTTCTCCCAAGTAGCCAGCGACAGGAGAAGAGGAGATGGTCTCAAGTTGCACCAGGAGAGGTTTAGACTGGTTATTCGAAAAAATTTTTACACTTGAAAGGCTTATTAAGCACTGGAACAGGCTGCCCAGGGAAGTGGTTGAGGCACCATCCCTGGAGGTATTTAAAAGACGGGTAGACATAGTGCTTAGAGATATGGTTTAGTGATGGTTTTTGTCAGAGTTAGGCTGACGGTTGGACTAGATGGTCTGAAAGGTCCCTTCCAACCTAGGCAATTCTGTCATTCTATAATTCTCTGCTCTCGTTGATGTCACAGAAACCCCCATGAAATCAGTAGGCTTGAACTGCATTAGGTGGTAGGAAAGTATGTCTCTGCAATCATGTTGCTGCTTATTGTGACGTATCTTCCATATGTAGTTCATCTATTATCTAGACAGAATAAGAGAAGATTGCCTCTTGCCTGTCTATTTGATGTTCTGCACCGAACTCCAACCTTTCGTCCAGCATAACTTGAAGGGCTTGTTTCTTCACTATTGTCCATGGTGGCTGCAGTATAGAGCCCTGAAGATTTCCTCCCCTACTGTTTCAAAAACGTACGTTTCCTCACCATACATCTTCTTGCCAGCCCTTGAAGGGGGCAGCCACCTCTGTGGGCAGGCCAGAGGATGATGAAGTCTTTGACCTTGCGGGTTCTTTTGCTTCTCTCTACTCTACTCTGTTTGTATATGTGTAGGAAGGGAGAAAAGGCAATTTTGTCTCACCTGTGGCTTTTTAGAGGATAATATATGGCAATGTAACTCATAAGATTGCCATGCACAAAGTAATGGCCAACTGATGTCAAAAACATGTTGGGAAGTTAGATGTAGTAGACCAGATCTGATCTCAGTTACATTGCTACGAATGTAAGGATACGTAACTTTTTAGAGGTATAGAGGAGACCAGAATCCAGCACCTTATAGGTAACAAACCTCATGCAGATTAACAGCTTAACTTTTGAATTATTAGACAGAATTGTCCTAGGTACAATGATATAATGATGCAGTAAAGTCCAAACTATTTTTGTTCATCATGCCAATAAGAGCTCACTGTTAGCCATCCATTATAGGTAGAAGTAATAGAAAAAAATTACAATTATGAATGATTCACTACCAGGAAATAAAATTCAAAGACGAGGGTTAGTTTTGGCTATTTGTTAAGCAGAAGAAACTGTCTTGTAGTATGAAATAGCTGTCCTGTTCAGGTGTCACAATAAATTTATCACCTCCAGTAAAATGCAGAAAGTATTGTTTTTCTAATACTAGTGAAAGATGATGTCCATTTAAATTAGATTTTTCATTCATTTCTAATTGGCTTAAAATCCGGTTTAGCTACAGCTCTTTCACTCATAACTTGTTTAAAGGATTCTAATTCTCATAGATAAATAGGCATCCTGACGTTTTTCATTTTCATCCATCATTAAGTTTCTTATGGCTGAGGTTGCCGGTTGCGCATTGCCTTTCCATTATGCTATCAACTTCTGAAGTAACTGGGTTCAGATTGGATCCATTTATTTCATTCAATGCCTTATCTGCCTCTTTCCCCCACTTTTTTAAGCACTGCCGAGGGTCATATCGAAAAACTATCTCCAATTCCAACTGAAATCAACCAGGAAATGGCTTTATTTTACTTTTAACTGTGATTGAAATCAAACAGGACTGCATCATTTTATAAAACGGTCATTTACAATACAGTGGCTTGTGTGCTATGTTGAAAGCACCCTAAATTTCCTGTATATGCCTGTTTTTCATTTCATTAATTTAGAATTGTTTCAGAAATAGAAAATATTGTGAAGAGTAGGGTTTCATTAAAAAAATGCATATTTTTTGGAAACAAGAGACATTTCTGTATACTGGAAAGAAGGAACACATGTACTTTAGATGGATAAGAGTAATAGGCTCTGAAGGGCAAAATAAATCAAAACACTGTTCCTTTCCAGTAGCACTGAGAGACTGAAAGAGAATGTCAGGCTGCAGAGGCAGTTTGTGTGTTTTGATGCACTATTTTCAATAAAGGGGAAAACTGAATGGGAGATTCAGAATTAGAAATTCCTTGTACTTTGCTTTTATTTACAAATGCACTTGTTCAAGGACTGCTATCCGAGGCAATCTGTAATATGTTTTTGTCCTGCTTTAATCCTTATCCCTGTTTGCAGTGATCCAGGACAGTCATCAGGGTGGCTGTTAAAGTCTGGGACTGGGTTTTGAAGAAAAAGGGCTCATTCTAGATTTGTAGATATGTAACAATGATATCTTTTACAACTGAGAAGAGAACGGAGCGATGACCGCAGGTTAGATTTTCCTGACACTGTGGGACTATTGGAGGTTGGGATTTTTTATTCTATACTTCACCTGATTCTTATACTCTTTTTTTTTTTTTTGAACTTCCCATGGTGGGTATTGATAAGGACAGCCTGTAAGATGTGTGTGGGGAAACTGCTGTTATTCTTGAAATTTCTGATTTATAAAAGTGGGCTATCCTTCAGCAATGCATTTCTGTTTTATTTGAAATGAGATCGGAATTAGACATAGACATATTAGACACATTAGATCAGCCTACTAAAGAGACTATAAATCAATCAGTTATATTTTATAGCAGTTTCTATATCTTCCTCTGTACCCCTATCTTTATCTTCACTTTTTAATGGAAATAATTTAGTTAAAAGGAGATATTAGGAAATTACCTCAATTATCTCGCGTGAGACATTCAATAATGTGGATGCTAAAGCAAAAAGTCTTATATGTAGAAATAATAAATCGATAGAAGAAGTTTTAATATCTGTGGTACAGATCAGACTCCTTTTATGAAATTTAGGAAGCGAATAATTATTTTAGTCTTGTCTCAGGCTGTTTTCTTGTTAACATTCCACTGAGGAATACGGCATTTCCCATCTGCTCATGAAATAGTCACCAGGTCTACCTCAGAAATGTCAGCCGGCTCACTGTGCTCTGTTAAACCTGTGTCCTGGATACAAACCGGCTGGCTCGGGGCTCTCCAATGTTTTCACTGTTGGCTTGTTGAAAGGTTTTGCATCCTATACTTGGTCTGTTCCTTATACACTTTCACCAAGTATCCGGGGCTGTAAGAACAGAAAGAATATTGACCTGAATCACTACTGCAGTTCATGGCAGCTCCAGATTTTTGGACACTTTCTGTATATGCCAGCAGGACACAAGCATTGGTTCAGTGACAGGGTGTCTTGGGCAAAGGCTACTCTCAGCATCCTTGTAGCCCCTTCTTTAGGGTCTTCAATGTGCAGAGCAAACCTAGCAGAGAGCATGCAGTTGATGCCGTCATATCAAATACCCTCGGGGAGAGAACGGAGGACCTCCAGGGCTGAATGCAGGAGGTGCGACAGCATGTGTTATATCTCAAATAATTGCAAGATGCTCATATTGGCTCCCATCTCTCTGTGTGAAATGTGTTTAACTGTGTGTCGGTGACGATAAAGGAGAGGAGGTTGGGGGAGGGTAATATATTTGTCTTTTGTGCATGATTTTCTTTCACTCATCCGATCCTGCCCTTCATAAGCCATGAATTCGCAGACATCTGGCATGAGCTCCTTGACTTCTGGCAAGGGGGTAGCACAGGAAAAGGAAAGATGAACGGAACAAAGCTTGATATTTCGTAAGCGGTTTACAGAACATTAAGGGGAATATTTTGTTCCAGTAGATTTTAGAATTCCTTGCAAATAAAGCTGAACACAGAAGCGGTGCATTTTAGGTTTTGGAGACTTTGATCCCTTAACTCTTTTCTACTGATTTATTTGAGTGAATTTCAGATTTTAAATTGCACCTCCTATAATGATTGAATGCACTTTCTGTGTACCCAGTATTTATGGTGCAGCTGTTGGCAATGTTAATGTGAAAAGCACATCTCCTGAACATTGTCAAGCTCTTATTGTCACCTTTAGTTCCCTGGGAGATGGGGACAGAATTTTATTTCAGATTAAAAGGAAGAAAACTGTTACCTTTCAGGGAAAACATATATTTATGTTTCTGGATGTCTCTAAAGTGACTCAGACAAGGAGACACATATTTGAGTTATTGTTGCTAGATTTTATTATGCTTGGTGCCTGGGTGGCTATACTATATTTTATGCTGCAAGGTTTAGAGTTGTTTTGGAAGGGAAGAGAAGGGAAACATTTTTTGGATCTTGATGAGGATGATAAAATGCAAATTCTAAGGGCAAAATTCAGAGATGATGCCATTGGGAATGTAAGTTCGATTTTTCATACATGACAGTCATTTAAATTCAGGCCTCATCTTATCTCTTCTCTCTTTTCCACCTATTTATACCTGTTTTTTCAATAAGTAAATATGTCAAAATTGGTGAAATGTATATGCTGGTAGCCTACAGGGAATATGAATTAAGATATGATGAAAACAAAGCTAGGCTCAAGTCTACCACTCATGGGCATCTGACTTGCTAATATGCTTTATGTCCCTTACCAGTAAGTAAATATCTAAATTACCTGTGCGGTCAGTAGTCAGAGCAGGTGCTTCTAAAGGACTCCAGAGGGAGAATCTGCCAGTTTCATGTTAGGTACCGAATTACGTAGATGACTTCTCTCCCTGGAAAGCCTTTACGATCACCTACCTCTCCTTGTTAATATTATGAAACTTATTTTTGAAGGTCTGCCTTATTAGGCCTCTGAAGTTTAGGAGGGAGTTTGGTGCAAGAAAGATGAACTTGATCCTACCCTAATTGCGTCTCCCAGGGAGTCGTAGGGAGTACAAGGAGAACATGTAACTGCGAGCCAAGGGTTCCTAAAGAACTGTTTCTCCTACCTTAGGCTGTGACACTGCAAATAGGGTCACCAGCCCAACAGAAATTCAATTGCTAATCAGGCTCCCAGCTGAAAGCAGGGTCAAAAGCCCAAATATGAAACCTAATTAGACATTGAGTATATGCAAAATAGAGCTCCTCCTTCCTTTCCTATCTAACATAATGTTATATATACATTTAATGTCACAGTGGTACTATGTATTAATGCAGCACTTGTATTTATAATTGATAATTTTCCATGGCAAAATGTGACCTTATTTCAATGTAATAATTTGATACCATTGCAAGTAACAATAAGAAAAAGTCTTAAGAATGTTAACTTGCACCTCTTAACTGGTGCATATACGACGATTGATAATCAAATCCCTCTTTTGCTGGAGGAAAGCAAAGGCAAACAATATAGAACTTTATATGAGAAAATTTAGATGACTTGTTTTGACTATGGGTTTGCTCTGCAAGTCAATACAAACATAACCATGCACACATATATGCACACGCACACACACACACATCTCAACAGCTTCTAGCTTGAAAGGGAGAGAAGTTGACCATCAAAAAAAGGTTGCCTGTTAGTAAATTTGATCATTATCTCTTAATTAACTGAAATTATTTAGGAATGATAGTATCATAAAAAGGAAGAAGTAACCCGTGGATTGCTAGATATATGTGATAAAGGTCTTCAACTAGGATAGTACGTACACTGTGGAAAAAAAAAGCCTACATATGTGGATAGTTATGGGACACCATGGTACTGGTGCTCCTCAGTGGGTTCCTGGGTCAGAATCCATGCCCAGGGAGTCTGCATTTGTGCAAGGTTTTTGTGGGTTAGCACAGTCTCCAGTTGGTATGGGCTTGTAGACGATCAAGGAAATCTTGACCCTTGTGTTGACACATACTTGGTTTTCTTTGTGGCTTCAAGTGTTCCTAGCGTTTTCTCCCCTTCTGAACAGTCTTTTTAAAAAGTGCTTGTGCACCAGCATGTTTTTAGTATTAGTATTATTATGAAAAAACTAGAAATGTTCATGTGGGTGTGGTTAAAGTCAACTTCTCATTCAGCAGCAACACAGGTATTTTTTCTTGGTGGAGACGCTTTAATCCATTAACTTAAGAGTTAGAGTATTTTTTTGTGTTACGGTACAGTGTTTTGTGGTGATACACAAACTCTGAATTATCTGTGTAATTACCTGCAGAACAGGGTGTATTAAGAAAAAGAACCCTTTTTAGTGAATCTGTGTGGTATCTGTCTCCCAAGCTGACTTTCTCAGGCCTTGCTGAGTACTACTTTGTAACACTGCTATGGTATGCATCTAGTATTTGGAATTAGGTTATCCTTTGTGTGGAGAGACATGCCTGAATCTAAAACAAATTAATTATGAAAATTTTTTTCTTGTAGAAATGAAAAAAATAAAACACCTCTGGTAATCTTGGGGTTCAAGTACACTCTTTGAAGAAACAGGTCTGTCCTAGCGAAACTGAGGTGTGCACAGTGGAAGCTAACTAGTTATGTAGGCTCCCTCATAATCCATACAGAGGATGATTCATTCTATGATAAATCTCAAAGGTAGATGTGCTGTTACTTCATATGAAAATTAATTCTCACTTGCTATGAACATAGCTAGAAATCCTCAAATAATTACAGAATATGGACTGTGAAGGAAAAACAGTGGAACAATATGAGCTGGTTTTGGAAATTTACATTTTAGAAGACCTGTGATCACATTTTGAATTGACTAAACTGAACATCATCATGAAGAAGCTATCTAGACTTTTGAAAGCCTTCTTTTTTTTCCCTGGTGGGTTTAAACTCACTTGTATCCAAACCAAGATATTTAATTTAGATAAACTTCAAACTAGTACAAGTGAATTGAACTTTGTATGGAATAGCTAGGGAATTCATTTGAAATATCTAGAAATAAAAAAGAAATAATATAATACAGTATAGATTTTCCCCCTTATAACAAAATTCCAAACTGCCAAAACTGGCAAGAGCTTCCTTTCATTATTATTTATTTTTTTTTATTTTTTTTATTTTTCCTTTCTTCTGTTATTGAAGTTCTTAGTTTTCTACAAAAACACCCAAAAGAATGTACATGCCCTGGGTTTTCATTTATTTCATAATTTCAGGTTATCTCAAGTTTCAGTTTGGATGAGAAATAATGAAAATAGCATGTCAGTTATTTCCTGTAGCTCTCAGAGGAGATTATATATTGCCCAGCTGCGTTTATGATGCAGAAAAAAAAAAAAAGATTAAAATGTCATACAATAAGCCAAAAGCTAAGTTTCATCCAGGGTCAGAAATTATTTATGAACTTAACATTTAGGACTTGAAAGTGTCCTTCAGCAGCCATTGTCCAAGGTGGTATTTTATTTCCTTGGGCTAGATGGCGCTGCAGTATATAACATTAGCTTCCCTGCCAGCCCGCACAAGGGCTGTGCTTCAGCCCTCTGGAGTTGCAGGCAGGCTTCCCTCCCGCTTGGGAAAGAAACAAGCCTTTCCTACATGCAGAGGGTTAGTTCTTTGTTTTTCTATTTACAAACAAAACGATAAGTCTTCTTGTTTTATTTTTAAGGTTATTATAAGTTCCTCTATCACTTGGTAGATATTCTCTTTTAGAGAAGTGTTTTACACATGGAGTATTAGGTATACGCCACAAATTGAACACGTGCATAAAACCCACATACATTCTCTGTGAGTATTAGGCTGTTTTTTAGTCTGGAGAAGGAGAAAGCAGCAGAGAGGAAGAATTTGTGGTATTCCCTGGGATAGCCTGTGTTCGTAGTACAGGAGATGAAGACTTTCAGCCTAAAGATCTGCAAGTATTGAGATCTACCAGGGCTAGTGTCAAACACCACTCATGTTCTGATGATACTCTGTTATGTCCCTACAGAAGCAGGACCTTCTTTCTGCTGTGCAAATCCTTTGTGCTTTCTTCTCTACCTTCTGCTTTATCCCTCTCTCTGTGGAGCTCAAGCTATGGCACAGTCTCTCTGCTTCAGTACTGGGAAGAAGTGACTGTAGATGATCTGAGTCCCCACCCGCATGCTCTGCCCCAGTGGCAGAAGATGAGAGAGATGAGATGAGATCTTCATGTCACCTTGTGGTGAAACTTGAGCAGTCCAGTGATGCCCTCCAGAAACAGGGAATAGGGAATATGAACAGGTGCTGTTCAAATGCAACTAGGCAAAGGTAAGGGAAGAGGTGCACTGACCTGCACTGATTGTGCTGTCCTTCATTTGAGCTGTGTAGTAGCAAGAAATACGGAATGTTACTTGAACAGCATCTTTAAATTAGTCTGCTAATGGTGTTATTCTGAATACTGTACATACTTCTTTGTTTTGGGAATAGAACTGAATTTCCCTCGGAGACTATAAACTACTTTCTTTGAAAGCTTACTGGAGTTACTGATAACTGCTTATGAGTTTTTACATACGTGGTCTAAGGTTAAAAATGTTTTATGAAAACACAGATCAGGTCTTGATCTTCAGAAAAGAGTTAAAGTACAGAAGTATAAGAGTGGTGAAGTTGTTACTTAGGACACAACACTGCTTATATGTCCCGTTATTGTGCTCCAGATGTCATTGGTGTTATTGTTCTGTAGCACAGAAAAACCTGAAGGGGAGCAGCTGGAAAGTGGAATGCAGGTTGGGGTTCCTCCGGCATCTGCCGATCTCATACCTGGCATCCCATATTTCTCCAATGGCAATGCCGGGGTAGCCATTCCTAACCCTTTCTTTTCTCGCTCATGCCCTCATCTGCACTGTGCTCTCTGCAACGCTGTTTTGGGGAACCAGTAAAGGTTACTAAAAACATTATTTAGATTGCTTTCCCAAGGGGTTGGTTTGAGCTGCCAGAGACAGGTTCTGCACAAGCCATGGTGTTGCTGAATGTGGAAGCACAGCTATTGCCTGTCGATGGGTATGCTGAAAAAAACAGCAGCAGACCTCTCTAATCTATTGGCAAAATGCTGTTACAGGTGAAAGAAAAAATACATCTGCACTCTTTTTTAAATTCTGCTCTTTGGGGACAAAGCTGCTTCTATCTTTCTTGTGTAATACAGGGTAAAGGCAGGCACAAAGCACTGAAACTAGTTGGTGGAAAATTTGCCCCCATGTTAATCTTCTCTCCCCTTATGGATTCAACTTGATCAGTGTTCTTTGTCCTTCTGGTGAGATATTGTCCTCTCACTCCCACCCAGTCACATGCAGTTTTGTTAAGGGCTTATTCTGCCATTGCCTCGCCTGTGGGGCATAAATTCACTACGCATTGAAATTAACACAAATTGGGAGCAACTGAGTTGATGTTAGTAGCACTGAACTTATATATCCTGTCGTGCTGCTTGATGTGAAACTGCAGGTGGATTTAGAAATTCTGGGCATTTTTGTTTGTTTTGTTTGTTTGCTTGCTTTAAATTTTCTTAATGGGGTTTGTAAGTTTCCTGGAAAAGAATCAAATCATTTTTTAAGGCAGTATTAAATTGATTTTACTTTTTAGCATAAAATGGAAATTTAAATTTGCTTTGCTGTTGGAAAAAGACAATATTTCTTACATCTCAGATCTTGCATGCTTTGTTCATGTTACTCTTTTCCTGGACTATGCTCTTGTGCAAGGAGTCTAGGGCGTGCATCTGAGAATAGAATCATAGAATCATAGAATAGTTTGGGTTGGAAGGAACCTTTAAAGGTCATCTAGTCCAACCCCCCTTCAATGAGCAGGGACATCTTCAACCAGGTCAGGTTGCTCAGAGCCCCGTCCAACCTCACCTCGAATGTTTCCAGGGATGGCGCATCTGCCACCTCTCTCTTCCAGTGATTCACCACCCTCAGCATAAAAAAATTCTTCCTAATATCTAATCTAAATCTTCCCTCTTTTAGTTTAAAACCATTACCGCTTGTCCTATTGCTTCAGGCCTTGCTAAAAAGTCTGTCCCCATCTTTCCTGTAGGCCCCCTTGAAGTACTGGAAGGCCGCTATAAGGTCTCCCCAGAGCCTTCTCTTCTCCAAGCTGAACAATCCCAACTCTCTCAGACGTGCTCCATCCCTCTGATCTTTTTTATGATCTTCCTCTGGACC
The DNA here is from genome assembly GCF_964199755.1 of Larus michahellis. Lineage (NCBI taxonomy): Eukaryota > Metazoa > Chordata > Aves > Charadriiformes > Laridae > Larus > Larus michahellis. The sequence continues at coordinate 121,828,454 of NC_133898.1, forward strand.
TGCTCCAACATGTCCTTGTCTTTTCTGTGCTGAGGACTCCAGAGCTGCACACAGGACTCCAGGTGGGGTCTCATGAGAGCAGAGTAGAGAGGGAGAACCTCTCGACCTACTGACCACGCTTCTTTTGATGTAGCCCAGGATACGGGCACGCAGATCATTGTCAGCTCATGTCCAGCTTTTCATCCACCAGTACCCCCAACTCCTTCTTGGCAGGGCTGCTCTCCATCCCTTCATCCCCCAGCCTGTATTGATAACTGGGCGTTGCCCTGACCCAGGTGCAGGACCCTGCACTTGGCCTTGTTGAACCTCATGGATTTCACACAGGCCCACTTCTCGAGCTCGTCCAGGCCCCTCTGGATGGCATCCTGTCATTCAGGCATGTCAACTGCACCACTCATCTTTGTGTCATCTACAAACTGGCCGAGTACTACTGCACTTGATATAAATCAAATTTATAATCTATAAATACCTGATACAAAAAATATTCTTGAGCATTTAAACTTTCTAGAAGATGTCTGAATTCTTTTGTTTTTAATAAGAATTGAAGACACCTAGACCAAGTTGAGCTACTGCAAGCTCTTCCAGGGAAATCAACCATTTCAAAAGACCTTATTAAAATCAAAGATGAAACTGATGAGACTGAAATAAGCAACCCAATCTACTTCTCTTGGCTAACAGAATTGCCTCAGTTCTCTAGCTGTTGTTATAGATGCTCTTAAAAGGAATATTAAAAGCAGCTGTCACCTATTTTTTCCCATCAAGATCTATGAATTTTAAATAGCTCTTGCTATGAAAGCTAGGTCAATATTCTAGGCTGGAATGAAGAAATAAGTCTTTGTATGGGTAAAGCAAAGGAAATAAGGATAACTCAAATGTGTGTTTCAATTAGAAATAAAAGTATTTTTATATGTATTTTATTTGTCTTCTAATAATGGCAGGTAGGTAAAGTCTGTCAGAAAGGAGGATCCCTGATGTGCTGCATCCAGTGAGCAATCTGTATACAAAACCATATCAATAACAAGGCATTTCTTTGTGATGAATTGCAGACATTGTTGAAGAGACACACATCTCCTTTCCTCGTGCACCAGAAAAACCTGCCTCCCAGAAAATCTGCTCAGTCCTAGATATAATACATCAGTACATCAGTGTTCAGTGAAGACTTCCCAAGCATGGACACCAGATTGGTTGCCCTTTTAATCTGGGACGTTCAGTCAGCTTCTGGCTTTTATTCAAGTGTGCTGTTTACCAGGTTCTCCGAGTGTGTTTGGGCTATGTTCTCATTCCTCTCGATACTGCTTCAGATCCTGTCCTGATCACCATAATTTCTGACCACCTTCCAGTTGTGCATTACGAGACATGAGTAATATCTGTCATGTATAGTTTGGTTTGGTTTTTTTCTTGGTCTTCCTTTCGGTTGTTGCAGGTGGGAAGTCCTTATCATTTCAGCAAGTCCACCCGCTTTCAGGAAGCCTCACGTTTTATGTGTTCTCCTGGCTGTCTCTTTCTCACGTCCTAAATGAAGCGTAATAACTGCACATGTCGACAGCAGTATCTAGCATGCAAGATGATTATGGTAAATTCTGGAGGCAGTTTAATTAGTACAAAAATCTAAAATGCATGTGATCTACCAAGTGTCTCAAAATCTGGCTCTGCAAGTGGAATTCTCTCCAGACTCTGTTACAAGTGTCTTTTCTCATGTCAAAGGCAAACCATCGTTAGCATCTTACAGCTACTGGAGGAAGCACATTGCAAGCAGACTTGGACACAGGGATCTAATAAGTTCTCATTCATTTTTATATCTTCTAAGTCCCTGGTGTGATGCAACTTTCAGAACAAGAGCCAAAATTAAATGGTGCACTGAGGAACATGTCTATTAACACAGGAGAGCAGTTAGCCACAAATGGTGCAAGGAGAGGGAGGGTTGGACCAGGTGACTTCTGGAAGTCACTTTCAACAGAAATTATCGATGAGCCTATAATTTTTTTCAGTATCAGTGAGTTGACAAAACACTTGTTTCTCTGTATACTTTCCTTAAAAATAAGGAGGAAGGTTTTTCTGACCTCTGTGAGGTTTCTGGATCCATTTGTGCTTTGTTGTTTGTATTTCAGAACGAAGTTACAATCCCTGTGGCAGAACTATCTCTTATTTTTCTTAAAAGACAATGCCAGCTCCAAAGCACTTCAGTATAGTAAGGAGCTCAAGAGTGATGGAGAGAACAACCATACAAAACAATGAATAATTTGTCCGCATTCATAGAAAAGTTCTATAACCAAGGTGGAAACATATTTTTCTGATGCATGGATACTGTTCTGTAATCTCTGTTCACTCCTGACTATTTTGCCTTGAAATAAATTTATCCCTAAAAATATTTTTGAAGCCAAGTGACTGATTTCACAGCCAAAATCATATGCCAAACAGTAGACTGTAAGCTATCTGATACTGTTGCAGACCTAGGCACATTTTAAGAGGAAAGTTGTTTGGCAAAAGAAATGAATTCCAATTGCACTGAAGGGAAGCCTACACCTCTTCTTTCACTCATGTGTGATACAACTGCTGAAGGCAAATTGGCAGTATTTATAGAATCTTGCACTTTGTTAGGTTAAGAAAAGAGCAGTCAGACCACTTAGACCCACCTCCTTCCTGACATAGTCTACATACAGACAAATGGGAGTCCGTCACCGGGGGCAGAAGCAGCAGGACAGAAAGGAGACTGACTGGCAGGTGTTTCAGCACTGATCTGAAATGGTCCCCCCTGCATCCCCTGCTTCTATGTGGTGTCAGATGTCCTTGTAAAGATGTTCCTTCATGATCTCTATTACCTGGAAGGGTGGCGTGCGTGTGTGTGTGTGTGTGTATAGCCAGATGTTGGCACAGGCTGCCAATCAAGTCAGCCCACGTTGATATCATGGTATACCTTTCCAGCAGTTTCAGATATTGTTCTCCTGTCACTTGCTGATCTATGCCCGTATTGAGCCTCATCACACTCAGGTCTTGTTTGCCCTGCCCTGCTGCCCGCAGCTTATTATATTGAGGCATTCAGCTCGATCAAGGCAAGGCTGTAATTCTTCCGTGACACATTCTCTTGCAGCAATGAAGGCAGACTGTGTCCTGGGCTGCATTAGCAAGAGTACGTCCCAAAGATCAAGGGATGTGATTATCCCATTTGGCACTTGTTAGGCTGTACCTGAACTATCATGTCTAGTTTGAGTTTCCCCGGTTCGAGACTTCAAAAGGTTAAAGCAGATCTTCTAAAGGGCCAGCAAGAGGATTGGAGGGCTGGTGAACTTGACGTATGAAAAAAGGCTGAAGGAATAGTGTTCAGCCCAGAGAAGGGTAGGCTCCAGGGAAATCTAATCATGGTCTCACAGTACCTGAAATGTAGTTATACGGAAGATGGAAGCACTCACTTCGCAAGGATGCATGGTGACAGGACGAGAAGCAATGGGCACAAATTGATTTAGGGGAAATTCTGTAAGAAGATAAGAAGCAAATTCTTCATCATGGGAATAATTTAATATTGGAGTAGTTTGCCCAGAGAATTGGTGGAATCTCTCTTGCTAGAAATATTCAAGACTTGGCTTGACAGGGCTCTCAATAAACCAGGCTAAGGTCTTCTTTCAATAGAAGGTTGGACCAGAACATCTCCAAAAGTTCCTTCCTGCTCATGCACTTCTACTATTCTATGATTCTTTTATTCTCTGCATATTCAACTCAATAAAACCTGGAATTGCTTGTTGCAGTGAGGAATACCTTTTTAGGGAATCACAGACTTATTCTGCCGTTAGCTTGATGAGACTAGCAACTGTCAAAAACTTGTTTTAATTTCGTGACTTTTATTAATTATTCAGTAACCTTGCAAAATTTCCCATCAGCCCTTTCACTTACTGAAATTGCTTACATGAACTGGTTGGATTTCACGGATTTTTTTTTACCTGGTACCTTACTATCCAATTAGAAAGATAAATAGATAGTGGAAAAATCAATTAAAGCAGAAAAGTTTTAATGTGTTAAACTAGAATTGGTTCTGACCTGGAAGAATTGGGTCATTATCTAAATATTCCCAAGTCTTGGAATTGCTTTCATCCTGTGGTTGAGCTGTGGTTCTACTGTACTTCTTAAGAAAATTAATCTAAATTTTATTCCAAAGTAGGAGTTCTGAAGAGTTTGAAGATTGCTATATTTACAACATCAAACAATTTAGAGGCAAAATGAATGACTTATGATTCTATTCAGACTTGTGAAATTATGAGGTCATGGAAAGAGAGGGGTTCTCTTGTTAACTCAACTATTTCCATAATTAACATTCATTTGGCTACTTGAGGTTTAGCATGCCATTTCATTAAAATAATGCAATTGCAGATAGAGAAAAAAAAGTTTTGAAAGTATAATTGGTTTTCATTGTCAATATAACTTAAAATCCCATTAGCCTCAAAATTTCAGCATTGTTTTCCTAATGACTTGCATAATTGGATCATCAGATTTCTCTCCTTTAAAAAAAAAGACTCACTTGGTAGTTTTAAAGGTTATTATTTGCATGAAGTTTTCCCCCTCAGTGTTACATTTCCACTTCTATTTCCACCAATGCTGAAAGGTCAGAGACCCAGCAAGTTAAATGAAGTCATGTCAAGAGCAACTAGAGCTGTTAGTTCCCCCTCCTTTTTTTTTTTTTTTTTTTTTTGAGATACTGACGGCTACTGGCAAATGCATACATGCTGCCAGTTTGATTTGAGATCCATGTCTACCTCAACCCATTAAGGCAATTTAGAGCACTCTTCTGGGTCTTCCATGGTGCTGTTCTCTCTTTTACATGTGCCTGTGGCAAGTTTTGTCACGTTTCTGGAATTCCAGTGCACTCTTTCTTGACTAAAATGGAGACCATTTGGAGACATTGTAAAATGCCAAGTGTGACAAAGAGGTGCAGACAGTCACGTCAATAAAAAATTTCCAGAGGTACTGTATCCATTTAAGTAAACTAGATCTGCCATACGTATTACTAGAAAAATTCTCTTCTCATGTTCCATGTGTCTGTTATCACAGGAGTCAAACACATTAAAAATCACAGAGAAATCACATTTCTGGAAGAGAGAGGTTATCCAGTACATGAACATGCCCCAAGGCCTGTTCAACTGTCCCTAAACCATCCCTGACAGATGGTCAGCCTAACAATTCTTAAAAATCTCCAGTGTTGCAAAGTCCATATATCTAGGCAATTCAAGTGTCTAACAATATTTACCATTCTTTCCCCTAATATCTAACTTAGATCTTCATTGATGCAATTTAAGCTAGTTGATTTGTTCATTTCCTATTTGAATTTGCTCCTGTCCTCTATGCAATAATCTTCTAAAATATTTGAAGACCATCAAAATGCTCTTCAAATGCCACTTTTCTACACTAAACAAAGCAACTCATTTTGGTTTGTCCTCCAAGGTCATGTTTCATAACCCTTTGATTATTCTTATCTCTTTAGTTGGTCAGCATCTTTCCTGAAGATATCCTAAATCTAAACAAAGCCCTTGAATGAAATAAACTTCCTGTTTATTTCACTCGTCTCAAGCGCTTTGTCTAGATTTAAACAGAAAGTTTATTTCCTTTGTCTTCTATATGATTCTCTTGTTTATACCTTCCAGGATGAAGCTTCCCTTTTGTCTTTGAAATAGCCTGGCATTGCTGACTCATGCTCAATTTATGATCCACTGTAGCCCATGCATCCGTTTTCAGCAGAACTGTTTTTCCTCATCCTATAATTGTGCAGACGGTTACTCTTACCTAAGTGGAGAACTTTTCATTTTTTTGCCATTATTAAATTGCATCCCAGTCACTTCAGACCATTTCTCCAATTTATAACAATCAGCTTGAATTCTAACCTCGTCATCCACATGCTTTTTCAGCCTCTCCCAGCTTTGAATCATCTGCAAATATAGCGAGAATATTCCCTACTTCATCATGCAGTTGTTATTATTGGAAGTGTTCCATAGACCTAGACTTCAAATCAGTCCCCAGTGGACCTCACTGTTACATCCTTCCAGCTGAACAGTTCCTCTTTATGCGTAGTATCCCAATCAGTTGTGTCCCTGCCTTATGGCAGTTTCAGGAAGACCTCGGATTGCATAGAAATATGTCATAAAAGACAATGTCAAAAGCTTTACTAAAGTAAAGATATTTTTCTTTTCAATACACAGGCCTGTCACCGTGTCATAGGAGAAAACTCAGTTGCTTTGACGTGATTTGTTCTTGACAAATCCATGTTGGCTGATTCTTATCCCCTTGTTACCGTCCAGATGTTTGAATATTTGAACAAGTACCTTTTTTTTTGTAATTGAAATTAGATTGACTGATGTACACTTCTTTTCACTTTTTTAAAGATATCAACTATGATTGCCTTTTTCTGTTTTCTGGAACTTTACCTGTCCTCACTCTGTTCTCAAAATAATTGCTAAGGGCTCTGAGATCACTTCAGCCAGTTCTCTAAGTACTCTCAGGTGAATTTCATCAGGACGAGCCAGTTTAAAAACATCCAGATTCTTAAAGTAGAATTAAACCTGTACTTTACCTTTTCCATCCCGAGTTCTTACCCTTTTGTCGTTGATGCTAATTGTGTTAGACATCTAATCACAGCCACTGTATCAAGTGAAGACTAAAAGAAAAAAAAACCTGCATTCCACTCTTTGGCCATCTGTGCACCATTGAGCCCTCTCGTACTTTGGAACCTATGAAATGTTTTGATAATCTCTACTTTGTATAGTGGCAGAATAAGGAAAGAGGAAGAAACCACTGTTCATATTTAAAATAATTTTTGACCTCAGAAGGAAATGAAGAGCCTAATTTGGGCCAGACACGTATGTGAGATTCATCACACTCATTTTAATCAATAAAAAATTTTGATACCTAGTTTAGGTGTGCTCTTCAAGTGTCCCTCTGTAGTCAATGGAATATAGAAAATCACATCAAGGTTCAGGGTTTCTGCTCTCTGTCCAGATACCTGCATTAGATGAAACCCAACCTGTCAAGAACACATGATGATGATGCCAATGGAAGCAGATATTGGGGACTGCAATTTGGTGAGGGCTCTGTGCTTGGAAAGTCTTCATTACATTTGATGGCAAGCATATCACGGTGGGCAAGTGGCCATGTATTGCTCTGGTTAGATCATAAGCATTTAGTCTGCATTGCCTTAGACCCATCTTTTACAAAAGTTAATCACAGTTTACATTCTGAATGTCAAGATGTTTAATTTTGTGCACAGCATTTTGTTTGACACACCACTGTTTTTACTATTTTTTTGCTGTGAATCTGAATTATGCAGGAATTATTCATGGGTGTATGTATGTATATTGGTCAAAATAATCTGTTTCTGTGCAAGAAAGGAAGTTACCAGCAGTGAGAAATTGGCTACAGCCCACTTCTTCTGTCTTCCAAAATAACTTTCAAGTCTTGGAAAAGGTTGTATTTCGGCCAGATTTAAAATGGCTTCCAAAAGATGATTTTTGAAATAATTTGGCTTATAGCGTGGTATCAAGGCAGCATGACTTACTATCATGTAACCAGTGTGGTGACCTAGCTGAAGCCCGAGTCTGTTTTACAGGGCTAAATCTTTTTTGTCTCACCAGTGTAGTCAAACAGTCCAAAATTACTGTCTCAGTTTCCACACTTTTGGGAGCTTGTTTATTCCAGCACTCATTCCATCTCCATCCCCTTAAAGACCATGTCTTCCCCTACATGTCCCCTAGAAGTATGGTGCACACAGAACTGTAAATCAGTGTCATATATTTGCTTCATGGTGGATGCCAAGAAAACCAGTCATATTCTCTGTTGGTCAAAGCACACAGTAATGCTTCAGTCATCTTTAAGTGTTTAATATTGCTTGAGTTCCCTTCAGGTCTTTTTTTTTTTTTTTTTTTTTGACATGACGTTGTGGACGGTTTTTTTATTTGGAGAATCTACATCTTCCTTTTTCCTTCCCTTCCCTTCCCTTCCCTTCCCTTCCCTTCCCTTCCCTTCCCTTCCCTTCCCTTCCCTTCCCTTCCCTTCCCTTTCCCTTTCCCTTTCCCTTTCCCTTTCCCTTTCCCGACTGGAATTTGATGTATGCATTGGGCTGAATGCAAGTCTCTGCTCAGCTTGCCTACAATATAACATGACTCTGCGTGTGTGTCTGTGTGTCTGCGTGTATGCAGAGACACACACATGTGCGATAGGCTCCTGAAAAAAAATAAAAACAAAGGAGGTTTTCCTTTTATGCCACTTTGAATGATTACCCTTCACTTGATAGTCTGGCACATACTTTGGTGTTTCATATGAACTGTCACAATAACCTGACTGTGATGCGGATTCCTGCCCCAGCTTCCTGAGGTTTGTGATATGTCTCCTTATTCCATTAGCACTTTGTCATCTGCTCCCCTGATGCCACTGTTATGCAGAGGAGGGGGTTAGGCTGAGGTTCTTGATAGTGCTGAAAAGTCTCTTTGTATCGCACTCACTCTGTCTCTCCCCGCTCTCAATTTGCACAATACCTATTTATGTGTTTCTGCTTATCTCATCTCCCCAACTGATGTATCTCACATGCAGCTTGTGCAGCCTTATTGTGGAGGCTTCTGAATTTAAATATTTGGGGTTTATTTTGAACACGATATAGTATAATAACAAGGCTGTTATCTGTTCGTTTCTGTGTAGTTCCTTATCAGTGTTTCAGAGGAGGACACTTTTCCTCTGACATGACAGTAAGAATCGGCTGAACTAGTTTCTGGAATGTCTGTAAAGGAGGGATCTTATCCACAGATTTCTTTCTGGGCTGGTGAGCTTATTTCTGTGGGTTTTGTGTGTTTCCTAATAAATTCCATCTATTTCAGCCTGTCCCTACAAAGAAGGCCACAGAATATGAGTAAACCGAACAGATAAATAAAAGAAAACAAACAAACAAACAAACAAACAAACAGCAGAAAACTGCACATTATTTTCTCCTTTTGGTTCACATAATTTTAAAGATGCTCAAAATGTTTCTGAAGTGAACTTCCATACCTTTATGAAGCAGCCATATGTAATCATAGTTTATGTTAATCTTTTATATTATTGATGACATCATATAAATATCATTTATATTACTGATATAAAATGACCATAAGTATATAGTTTTTACTTACATGCCAGTAATAAGATACTGCGTGTAAGGATTATGTAATATTTTTATATTTATAATGCAGATGAAGTAGATCAGAAAGATTTTGCTACAGCGCAGGAATAGGAGCCAGAAAAACATTGCTGGAAATGTCTTTTCTGCACAGCTTAGTGCCAATAACCTAACTGCTCTGCAGCAATTTTCTGATCTCTGAAATGGGGACAGTAGCTGAGTGTTCGTCTTTGGCAAATGACTTAAACAAGACTACCTTTCTATGACAGAAATATAGGATACCTTTTGAGATTTTTTTTCTGTTGCATTTCTTCTTTCATTTTTCCCATAATTTATTTCAATTTGCTAAGTAACCACTTGGTGTCAGCTTTCAAGGTTATATTGAATTATATTTATTTTTCTGATTGTATTTGAAATGGAATCCTTATCAACACAGGAAAAAACTTCGCCCTTCAGATTGTAATTTAACGTAGTTGTGAATTTGCATAGGGCATTATGTTAGTGCAAAGTGCCCAATACCTTTATCTTTGGAGGTTTGAAGAGCAAGCTGGAAGAAGCACCTTGTAGGGCAGATTTAAGTTTAGTTTTCCCACAACTATGGTGACATAGCTAAAAAAATAAGTGCTCTGCTTTCTACCTCATGTTCTGTTCCTACAAAGCCTGTTTCAAGCATGGTGGTGGGTGGTTTCCTGTGTGGTCTGAATGATTCTGTTTACAAAACTGAATAAATTCACTGGTCCCTCTCACAGCAGTCGAGGCTACCTTTAAACACAAATTGCTTTTTGGCTCAGTCCTATGGCGTCAGAGCGTTTCCTTGCAGAACAACTCACAATTCTTGCTGCATTTATTAGACAAAGCGTAGGTACAAGGCAAAGCTCTGGCCCATGCTGCGTGTTTTATACCAACGTGCACCTGCCTTAATTCATTATTTCTCAGATACAACCCATCACTTTGTCTAGATTTATTCTGTACAGTAGAACGTTTTAAACTGACCCCTTCCCCAACGTAGAAATTATCCTTTATTGGAAGAGGTGATGGGCAGTGTCCGTGCTCGGAGGCAGAGGCGGTGGCAGACACCTATGGTCCATACATCTACTAAGGTGGACTTGGTGTCAGTGGAAGCTTGACATGGCCTAATCATGTTGTGCTCCCCCATCGTTAGTGGGAGAATCGCTGCCTCAGACTCTGCTGGCATGGTAACAGGGCGGCAGCTGCCATTTTAGTTGTCATTTGAGATTTAGCCCAGGAACGTTTTGAACTTAAAACCAGAAGTCTCTGCAGCTTGAGCTGAAAAGAAAGTGTCTGTAGCCAAAAGAGAATAGTTTTATATCCCTTCTGTAGACTGGGCAGCTGAGACAGGTTCATGGTATTGCCAAGAACAGTTGTAGCCCCAATCTAAGTGGAACGGATACATAGTGGTGTCAGGCAACCTGGCAGTGCTTATCCCCGTACTTACCGGCATGGTGTTGTGGGAATTGGGAAGGTACATGCACACTTGGCAGATTACATCCTTCTAGTAAACCTAGAGTGAACATATATTAGTAGTTTGCAGAAAGTATAGCTGCCAATTCGGTTCTATTAATCAACATACAAACACCCAAACCTTTCAGCAATTAGAAAACTTGCAGGAAGTAATGCTGCTAGTGGTGTCTATAACTCAAGAGCAAATAAAACAATCATTAAAATTCTTCCACAGTAACAGAATCTGGTAGTGACTCAGAAGCAGTAAGCGAGAATAGTCTAGCTCTAGCCCTAATGGAGAAGGATTTTTGCCAGCTAATAATTTGCTGTTTCTTTCAGAAAATACGTGTGAGTATCCTGGGTTGCAGGCTGGGTAACTAATGCAAGCTGAATCACCTGTGTTCTGAAATTTATGTACAGTCAAATGACAATTTCTTTAATTACTGACATAGTCACCCCCACATATGTTTTTGTAATCCTCATTGACATTAATGGGAAATACATTGCTGTGTGGACATGTAAGGTAGACACAGAGTCAAGAGCTTTTCTCATTTTTTTTCTCATCTGCCTTGTTAGGCAGAGGTGGAAAACAGTTCTTATTGCTAGATCCTTACACAGGTTAAGACAAAAATGTGCTTCTTTCTCTCCCTTCACATATAATCCTGGCTGAATGCAGGACATTGGTTATGATGAGTTATATAAAAATTTCTGCTCTCTCTGGCAAAAAGTGGAATGGCTCATTCGTACCATACCATATTAAATATATTATTCTGTACCAACATTATTTTTTTTTCAACAGGAAAGATGATATATAAAAGATGTAAGTTACATATTTTTTATTCAGCTGGATTTAACTGTTCCCATTGAAGAGCTTTGAAAGAGCTGGCCAGATCCCTCTCTGGAGCACTTTTGCTTGTTTTCCACTAGTCTTGGAAATCTTAGCCTGAAAAAAACCCAAAAGGGGTTTGGAAGAAAATAAATGCACCAATATTTGGGAAAGTTAGAGAGGACAACAGTGATAATTATGAGCCTCTCTGCCTGACATGGATCTCAGGAACAATGGTGAAAAGGTTGATGCAGTTCAAATTAATAAAGAATTAAAAGAGGTACTTTAATTATTGCCAATCAACATCAGTATATGCTAATAGGATTTGTTAATCTAGCTTGCTACATTTTTATGAGATTACAAGTTTGATTGAGAAATCTATTTAATATAGATAGACATCTCCAAGACATTTCATTAAGTAGGAAGAATGGTGTAAAATCAATCAATGGATTAATAAGTATGGGGAAAAAGTAATTCATGAGCTTCAAAATACAGTTGTGTATTGAGTCTGGCTGGGGTGGAGTTAACTTTCCCCATAGCAGCCCTCATTTGTCTTTGTAGCTTGAAACGTGTTAACACACCAATGTTTTGGCTACTGCTGAGCAGTGCTGGCAGAGCATCAAGGCTCTCTTTCCGCCCTTCCCCACCAAACTCCAATAGTCTGGGGTTGGGTGGGAGGTTGGAGGGGACACAGATGGGACAGGCTCACCCAAACTGACCAAAGCGATATTCCATATCATATGACATCATGCTCTGCAATAAAATCTAAGAGAGACAGGAGGTAGGGGGCATTCATTATTAAGGCTTTGCCTTCTGAAGCAACCACTATTTGTAGCGGGGCCCTGTGTCCCAGAAAGTGGCTGGACATTGCCTGCTGATGGGAAATAGAGAATAAATATTCTTTTGCTTGCTTTGCTTCCACATGTGGCCTTTGCTTTTTTTCATTAAACTGTCTTTATCTCAACCCATGAGTTTTTCCATCTCATTTTCTCCCTCTGTCCTGCTGAGGAGGGGGAGTGAGAGAGCAGCTTGGTGGGCACCTGTCACCAGCCAAGGTTAACCCACCACAAGTTGTAAATGGAATTATTAGAAAGCAGCCATCCGCTCAAGGAAGCCCCAGGAGGATTCATTTTTCACTACATGTGCATTACCACTATTTGGAAAAAGACAGTATTGTACTGCTAAAGCTTGTGTTTGAGAAAAATATAGGGGAAGATGTAAATAATGTAGAAAAGAGGTTACTGGAATGTAGGCACCTTGATTGCTTGGAACTGTAGCACAGGCAAATTATTTCCCAGTATTGTCCAATACATAGTCACAGGGGCAGAAAAAAAATGTCAGTTAGTATTGGAAATATGTTCTTGGGAGCAGGGAGCGTGAAAAGAACTTATAGGTCATGGGGGTTAATCTGATGAAAATGAGCTGCTAAAGATAACACTGTGGCAAAAAGGTTAATGAGACCACTACATTAATTCACAAGAGGATATGAGAAGTTATAGAGAGATTAACTTACTGTATTGTTGGGTTCTGCACTGACCCATCTCTATTAGGATCATTTCTGATATCCAGTCAAGAGTGTTATAAAATGGGAGAAGATTTAGAGAAGAGTCATGAGAATGATTAATGAACTGGAAAACATGTTATACTGAAGGACTAAATTAGTTCCATGTATTTAGTTTATCAAAGAGCAGATTGGAGATTCAGTGTCTGTTTGGTGAGCAAGATGCAGTAGTGCATTCTTCAACCTAACCAGCGAAATATAACTTGAACCTTCATCTAGGACTTGAAGTTAACAAACTAACTTCATGTGAAATGTGAACGTGTCTTCGAAAGAAGAATTGTTTGTTTTTAATGCAGTTTACTGAGGCATTCTTCATCAGTTGTAAATTTAAAATCAGGATTGGGTTTTGTTTTCTAAAAGCTATCTTCCTGTTGAGATATATCTTTTGGTCTGAATCAAGAATTCACACAGGAATAAAGTCTGACTTCTGTGAAGACTGTCCTACATGACCACAATAGTATCTCTTGGCCTCATCATCTGCACATCTGACTCTTGACTTGAGTGATTCCTTTAAAAGCCACTGTAATTAATTAGTACCTGTTGATAGAAGACTATAATCAGAATTGTCAGGACAAAATCTTGATCATTTTAAGCCAAAAAAGAAGACTTATTTTTCTTCCATACTTGATGTTCTAGCCACTGTTTTATTTTTCTGGATTTCTGTGATCTCCATTTGTAACTCCATAGCATCACTGTTGAATGCTAATGAATCAGCACCTTTGAAAGCATTATTCATTGAGATAATGTATACTTGTTTCACAGTATCCAGCAAAACAAACAGAATAGGAATCTTTGCTTACAAGGAATCTTGTACCTTATATACCCTAAGCTTATAAAAATAGAATTGAATTTTTACTTCATACCAACATGTGGTGGATATACCAATGAGAAGAATGCTGCATTGGTGAGGCGTAAGCACAAGCTGGGATTCAATTTTTCTGTTTTCAGTTGTCTACTAGCTAGGTATCTACAGAGCCTACTCAGTTGAGCTGTTGCTGCAGTCAGGGATGAGAAATAAGCAGGCCCAGTGCCAATAACGGTGGCTTGTGCATCCAGGCAGACCTATCTGGGCAGCTTTTCCTTGGCACTGGGAAGAGCATAGACACAATCATATCCACTGCTGCTTCATTTCATTATGTTTTTAAAGTACTTAGCAAGACTTAGAAGAATTGCTACCAACTTTCTTCTGTTTTCTCTCTGAATGGAATGGGACAGGGAAAAAAAATTCCATCAGCCAGCACCTGTATCTTCCACAGCAGATAAAAACAACCTTCACAAAGGTGCAGGCATGTGAATGGATGTCTCTGCTCTTTGATTCTTCTGCCTCAACCAATATTCCTCCTGCCTGAACATGTTTTCATGATTTAATTTTAAAAGAATATGAGAGAGAGCTGTCTGCATCACAGAGACCGTTCTTCTAGTTTTCACAAATGTTCTAAAGAATTCCTTTGTGGATAACCTGTAAGAATGAAATTGGATTTGTTATTTTTGTATGACTATGTTCTTAATTGGAAAATGTACTTATTATTTCCAGTAAGCAGTCAGCTTTCTTCCTTAATTTTCAAGATTGTAAGCACACGACTATCAAAAGGTTTTTAAAGCAAATTATTAATTTTCAACTAATTTGGTGGCAGGGTTTTTAATGGATTCCCATATTTTCATGTTTTAGTAAAAAACCCCAACCCCCAGCTGAAATGTCTTGGAAACTCACCTCTTGTTCTTGAAAGCTTTTATATACTAACTGAATACACAATTTCTTTTTTGTGATGGTGATTCCCTCATATTACAAGTTGGAGTACAAGTTTACTAAGAAAGTTGTCCCTTTTACTGAAGTTTTTTTTTTTCAGTAGAAGCTATCTGTCTGCTCTGTAAAGCATGAAATAATTTTTTCTGTCTCACAGTGGTATAAATATTAGACCAAAACTTTAGTCTGTACTAGAACTGGAAATGGTATATGCAAACATTTTGCTGATTTCCTTCATTTTTAAGTTCAGCTGTGTTAACATCTCCTTTGTTTGCTTATCTATAGCCATTAATTTCAATTTTCGTTGGTATGAATACTTATTAAAAAGGTACCTCATACAGATATTTATATGAGGAAATTTATTTGTAGAAATATCTCTATTTACTGATTGCTACTTTCGTGGGGATCCTTACCTTTTTCCACAATTTCTAAGCTGAATAAGTGTAAGGAGAGAAGAACAAAGAGAAACAGAAGGAGGAAGATAATTTGGAGAAGCATGTTATGAACAGCAAAATAAACAATTGTAACTAACTAAAACCAACAGTGTAGAGACTTAAATATGCTTCATATAGCGTTTTTCTAGTGATGATGAATACATTTATAGATGGTCACTTTCACGTTGAAAAATCCAGGACTCCCTATTTTAATTGTTTGGTCTCTGTCTTGTTTCTCCCCGTACAACTTTCTTTGACTTCAGTCTTCTTTTCTAGCTCTTCTCAATAATCAGATTCTGGATCAATTTTAAAAAAAGAGACATAAAATTCAGTGGAAAACATTAACTTACATACAACTTGGTTGATCCTCAGTAGAATTAGGGCAAAGAAAATTTTTATTTTATGATATTGCTGAATCTATGAAAAAAATTGGAAGACTCCAATTCTGAGATTATCAGAAAGAGTTGATTAATTTCATTTTGAAACAATGACCACTAGAATTTATTTTGGTAATTATTCAGGATAATGATTGCCTGGACTACAGGGCTGACCTTTTTCTCTTTCAGGTCAATAGAAAGATTCCTAATAATTTAAGTAGGAGGAGACTGTGACTATGTATGAGTAACATGGTCTGCATTAATTTTATCTTAATGTCTTCATGGAGGTCAAAAAAAGGGACAATGTATTTTGAATTGAAAACACTGAAGTACAGCGTAGCTTCTAAGTAAGTTATCATCTTCTGAAGTTAGTAATTGCCTAGTTTATTGTAACGCTTCAAATTAGATCACCATAGAAACTCAAAGTGAACCTCATGTCTTGAGTGGCCATGACATGGAGATCCACGCAGACTTTGTTGACTTTTCCCCGTCACTGCAAAGAGTGTGCTCACAGTCATACCCATTGATCTTCCATACCCTTAATCCAGAATAAATTGTGCAATGAACATGCTTTAAATTGCACTGGCTTTGCTTTTGAAAGTGTGGAATTGTGTTCTCAGCAATTGGAATATCTGAGACATAATTGTCAGATGTCCCAAATCATCCTGATGAGAATAAAATTGGGCTGTCATGACATATTTCCTGAAAAATCTTCATCTGCAAATGGTGAATACAGGAAACTTCTAAGTGGAAGTATTTACTGAACTCATCTGTAAATATTTTTTTTTCCATTGGTGATCTGTTGTGTAATGAAAGGTTATATGTTGAGTGACTCTGCAGACTATTAATTTTCTGATAACACACATGAAAGTTTCTCATCCAAAATAGATTATTTTCCACTGTGTTAAAAAAAACCCACTGGTATTGGTAGCTTATTATCAGTCATGGCTGTATTCTTTGAACATAAATGTGCCATTCATTTACATCTTTCTGATGCTTTGGTCCAAGAACATCATGAGTGGTACAGATGGCATTATTTGCTCCACGGCTCATCTCCTTGACATGTTCTGGGTCTGCGCTCTATTTCACTGATAGGTGTTTTTGTGGAAAGGTTATGTTCTGCTAGCATATTTGCAAATGCCCCTTTGCCTTCACACTTACTGAAAATTGATTAGTATGGTAAACTGCTGTGCCCACTTCAGCCCAATAGTCCTATCCACAGAATATGAGGCAAGATTATGCCCTTTGCCAGTAATAAGTTCCATAGATTTGTGGAACAGAGCCAGGGGAAGGATTTTTTTTTATTATTTTATTTTATTTTTTATAAGAAAAGCAAGTTTAAAATTTCAAGACTGGGGAAAAAGAACGGTATTACACTGCATTGAATCTGATGAGCTGCACTTGTGTCTTTATTCTCCAGAATGTCGTCAAGACAACAGTATATACATGGAAAGACAGGGAGGAAAAACAGATCAGGACAAGACAGCAAGCTAGGAGAAAAACAGGCTATGATACGAATCATAGTTTGCAATCAGCTAAGACAAATTCTTTGTTGCTACCAAATTCATGTTTTTGAATCTCAGTCTTCCATATTGTGCTGTCTGTCATCTCCCATAATTAAACAAGTATGTTCGCAGAAAGGCTGTTTATTTATTCAGTGTTTCAAGTTGCATATTAAAATTAATGACCATTTGATGGTAAGTGAAAAAAATGCACCTTCCAATGCTGTGGCACATGCCAGAAATCACACAGCTAATGGGAATGTGACACGGCTCTGTCCATGTATGGAATAAGGGGTGGAATGTCCTGGTTTGAGGTAAAACAGAACCAACTTTCTGTTCAGTAATTTTACTTCTTAGCTAGGCCTCTTCTAACTCTCTGAAATTAACAGCATATTGTGCAGAAAACTGTTCGTTCTCAGAGTGATAAAACCAATGTTTATGGTTAGTGCCAAGGAATGGTATGCAGAAAGGCTCTTGCTTATACTTACTGCTATAACAACCAAGGTCAGCTAACTTCGTTATTTGCCTCGTTGTAGGGTCGGAAGCAGAAAAGCGTAGAGGGCTCGCACCTGTGGGGAGGAGTGGACAGGGCAGGTGACCCAAAATTGACCAACAGGGTATTCCATCCCATCTGCCCCATGCTCAGTGTAAAAGCTGAGGGATCAAAGGGTCAGCTCTCTTTCTTCAATGGCTGATGTCCAAGGAGGACCCTGCCTGTTCATTTGTCTTTGATCCCAGTCTGTGGGTTCCTGACTCCAGGTCCGGAATCCAGTTCCCATCCATTGCTGAGTCAAGTCTGGGACTTCTCCAGTGCCTGCTGGTGATGTCATCCTGGGAGCTTGTTACAATTTTGTATATATTGTATATATTTCATTATTTTCTTTTTATTTTATTTTTACTATTTCATTAAAGTAGTTTAGTTCCTCCTAAACTCGTAAATCTCTTTATCTCTCCTCCTCCTGTCCTTGTGTGAGAGGCGGGAGGAGAGCATCTGTCACCTCGTCGTTGTCCAATTCAGCCAAAACCATGACACCAGAAAAGGCACAACTGCAGCTATTGCTTGAATTTGCAAGGAGTTGCAAGGAGAATCTCTGTCATTCTTTTATATCAAAGACATTAGAAGTCCTTTCATATGCAAGTAGAAAAACAACTGCACAGCTGTGTGTTACAGGCCTGGAACTCAAACCCCCTAGCTTCTGTGAAGCTTCTGTAGAAAAAAGTTTCTAAACACTAAGTGTTTTAATGGCCAGTCCAGTCCAAACCATGACGCTATGTTTAGGAACACCTTATCCTTTAATAGTTGCATAATGAACCCAGTTTAATTCTTTGAAAGAATATCTTGAGAAGATCCTCTGTCTTGAAAAGAAAATTTCAGACTGTCTATAGCCCTAAGAATCCACTCTACTATTTTGTTCTGCAGTCTTTCGTTTTAAAACTTAAGAAAAAGGCATAAGGAGGGAAGAACCATCCCCTCTTTAATTTGTTTGTGGAGGAACAGCTCTAGTTTAGCAACATGACTTGGCTATTCTATTGTCTTATTTACTGGAAAAAATCCTAGCACAGTTCCCATTTTGAACCAAAAGCCTGTCTGATTCAGGTTTGCACAGAACTTGTGCATTTATCTCTTGCCCATCATTCTTCTCTCAGGTTATTTTGAGATTTCATGAAACTTTTGCCTATATCCCACATTTATTTTCAAAATAAGAACGTAGCTGTAGGCTCTGGTTATTTAACAGATGCCTGTATGTAAGCAGTGCCTCTCATACTCTGAGCCCAGGAAGCTTGAACCTCCGGAGTTTGATTGTTTTGCATCCAATTTTTCCAATATTGCTGTTAATATGTTCCTGTAAATGAAACTTAATTTGAATTTAATTTCTCATTTCACTAATGAGAAATTTTATTTTCTTTCTTTTTCTTTTTCTTTTTCTTTTTCTTTTTCTTTTTCTTTCTTTCTTTCTTTCTTTCTTTCTTTCTTTCTTTCTTTCTTTCTTTCTTTCTTTCTTTCTTTCTTTCTTTCTTTCTTTCTTTCTTTCTTTCTTTCTTTCTTTCTTTCTTTTCTTTCTTTCTCTCTTTCTTTCTCTCTTTCTCTCTTTCTCTCTTTCTTTCTCACTTTCTCTCTTTCTCTCTTTCTCTCTTTCTTCCTCTCTTTCTTTCTCTCTTTCTCTCTTTCTTTCTCTCTCTCTCTTTCTCTCTTTCTCTCTTTGTTTCCTTCTTCCTTTCTTTCCTTCTTTCCTTCTCTCCTTCTTTCCTTCTCTCCTTTCTTTCCTTCTTTCCTTCTTTCTTTCCTTCCTTACTTCTTTCCTTCTTTCTTCCTTTCTTCCTTCCTTTCTTTCTCTCTTTATTTCTCTCTTTCTCTCTCTCTTTCTCTCTTCCTTCCTCTCTTCCCCCCCTTCTCTCTCTTTCTCTATCCTTTTCTCTCTCTCACCTCAATTTTTAGGAAACACAGGAGACTCAACATACGTCAAAGATAACCCTTTTGGTTGTGGATACAGAACAGCGTGTTTTTGAAAAGGCAACGGAAAGACCTTAGGATGGACACTGCACATTCCTGATCCCTGTGGTGCTACTGGAAACGATGAGTGGGTTTTTTATGATTGAATAGTCCTAGATGGGCATAGAGGCGTAGGACACTAGGGATTAACTCAAAAGGTAGGGTCAGAGAAAAGATAAGATTTATAAAACGTGCAGATTAAAGAGAAAAGAATAAGATTAAGGGGAGAGACATTCTTACAAATCAGTACAGTCAGGAGTGAGACTGCTGCATTCTCCTCACTGAAAAGCTAACACTCCCTCTATTCAGAAATGTTCAGAAGTAATAAGCAGTGCCTTGAACTCCTCTAGCCTCCTTTCTTTTAACCTTATCCTTCTAGTACACCCCATGTTATGTCCACCAGAGAGATCTTTGACTTTTTCAAAAGCAAGTGGCTCAATTAGAAAAGAAGCAGCATTTGCTGCACAGCCCATTCGCTACCGCAGCCTCCTTTAATCCAATCTAAAGTGAAAACGTTCATTTATAGGTCTGCTCCGTCACAATGGAACTTATCGATTATCAATACAGGGGCCACATTTTCAAAACAAGTCAAGTATAGGGTTCGCTGTGTACAATTGTGACACTGTTTTGAAAAGATCCCTGCTCTGTGACATTTATGGACACGTTCTCAATAGGTATTGTTTCCAGGGCTTCATTACCTTTACAGTAGTCCCTTTACTCATCTGACCCAAAGGACGGTGGTGCTGAGCTCTTTTTCATATGGAGGAACTGTCTTCTGTTCTGTCATTTCTTTAGCATGGAGGGTCCGTAATCCATGAGAAAGCTGCTAACAATGCCATGGTAACAGAAATAGACATAAACAGACATAGGGAACAGTAAATATTGCTAATTCTCAATTATTCAGAAAGTGAATGTTCAGACATATTACTCAGTTTTGAATTCTGTTCTGAAGATCCATTTCTAACTGAAAGTGTCAAACACAGGGTATTCGGCAGGCTTTTAGATTTAGACTGCAAAATTTATCATGTATGTTAACTATTCCTGCCATAACAGTTACTCCATTGAGCCATTGTAAAATCTTACTGCTCTAACCCCCAATGACTTTCTCCTGCCTGTAGCCAAGAGAAGGTCTTGTCACTGTGGAAAGATCCAAAGAACCAAAATCTACCAATTATTGCTTCAACTGCTTTTGTGCAAGGTGTGTAATTTCCTCTGCATCTTCCCAGTTCTGTGCCCACAGTTGTAAAAAATAGAAATAACAACTTCTACTTCTTGGCAGCGCATGGCATTAAATAATATGTTCAAAAGACTTTTTAGTTTTTTTAAGTTCCTTATGGAAGATTTGAATCAAGGACATGAATGTTTTATTGATGAGCTTCAGAGACACGGCTATTTCTTTTTTCATGGCTTTTTTAACTGATATATAGTTCCCAAGATTGTTCTATATTTTGTATTTAACAAGTCATCGTAATCAGCACTACCACAGTTTTAACACAAGAAGAATAAATTGCACTGTAGTCCTTTTGAGGGTAAGGCTATAGCCTGAACTGAGACTTGCTCAAATTCTGAAAATAAATAAAAAAAAACAAACCAAAAAAGTGAACCTGATTGCCTTTTCCCAAACTTTTTCCAACTATAATCCAGGACAAAATATTTTAGTAGAGAAACAAACCAAAGAAAAAAATAAATGAATTTCCAAATGTATGAATATGAAACCATTATTTGTATTTTAGTTTTCCTCTATTTCATGGCTCCTGAAACGCCTCTGGATACTGTAGAAATAAGCAATTACTGACAGAGGTGATAGAGTAGTTCTAAGCAAGCAAGAAGGGTTCATATCTGACGTAGTTTGAAACACACTAATGTCATTTTATATCTATGTTTTCTTCATCATTGTCATCCTTTTGAGATAGTGACTCGATGATGTAGCTATATGATGCAATATGAATGTGTTTGCATACTTCTCTACTGCTTGATTTCAGCTTGGTTTAAGGCTTTGACCCCATGGCTTTTGTTTTTACTGAATGAAAATCTCCTCCTTCGTTTCTTCATGAGTTTCTGTGGCTCAACCAATCACAACACACATTCCCATGGGTCCGCTTTCAGTATTTTTTAAATCTGCCCCTAATTTAATAATTTCTCAGAGTTTATGTCATCTTGCATATGTAGGGATTCAGATTCTAATTCGGACAACTTATTTTAGTTTTCTACAAATGCTCTGGATGTCTAAGTGCGTGATCATGGCCATCTGTGCCGTGATCTGTGTTTAGTTCACTGATCAGTTCACAGCGTCAGCCTTTTAATCGCGCTGTTGATCACCGGTCCTTTCCACGCAACTCTGTTCCTGTATCTAGTGAAGAAACGGATGAGGAAGTATTTGGGGAACTTTGAAAAAGAGATAATTTAGAGACATCCCAACACAGATGGATCCTTCCTATGTAACTTCAGTCATCTGCATGTTTGGCACCCAGTATAAGTCATTTGGCTAGACCCCTGGAATTGACAGGGAGTGATAAATAACTCTAGGGTGCCACAAACTTAGGTGTCTAAGAGAGCTGGGACAAGTAAGGTGGACGCCATGCATGACTGCAGATTCTTAGAGTATCCTTACTTTATCTGATTTGTCACAGTAGCCCTAAAAAGCCCTCAAGAGCCAAGAGGTTTCCATGTTAATTTAGAATTACAATTCTAATTAGAAAATTTAGAATTAAAAAAGATTGTTTTTTTTCATTCTCCGAAAGTTGATGGTCTGCGGTTTATTACAAGATTCAGGGGCTGTATAGAACAAAGCAAGTTAATTGACTTTATACACACACCGTAGTTCCAGATTGCTCATTCTTTAGTTATAAAACAGACGCTCCAAAACAAAAACTACTAGCACCAAAATTGAGTGGAAAATTACTTAAGAAAAAAGTTTGGCTGACAGGTGAGGGAAGTTTTTAAAAGTTGTGTTGGATACCTGAAGAAATGGAGTTTTGCACTGACAAAAGGTATTTTTTTTCAGTTAAAAAGTAATCCTGGCTAAGAGGGAGGTGAAGTCCATGATAAAAAATAATGGAAAAAATATAGAGCCTGATAGCAATGAATAAAATCAGTATTAGATAATGGAGAGAAGTGATAAAGAAAACTAAAGGGATCAGTTGAAAATCTATAGGTAATAGGGCAGATATGACAAGAAGTTCTTTAAGCAGGCACAAAATGCTTACAGTAGTATAGAACTATGGATGGTAAAACCGTTCATCTTGGTAGAGAAAGTGCAGAATTAAGTAAATGCGTCTGTTTTCCAGAAGAAGTGAAATATTTTATTTTCTCTCACTTCTGAGGAAGAGTGCTAAACAGCAACACTAAATATTTTTAAATCTACAGAATTAGATAATCCACAGTCAAGAAGATCACTTGTCTGTGGAGCTGTCCGAATTAATCTAATTTTTTTTACCAAATCTAAATATTCTGAGGAATTCCCAGAAGTCTGAAAAAAAATAGTCATGGCCCAGCATTAACAAGTAGTAAGTTCATTGGCCTTGAACCTTAGTTAGCCCAAACCTTACTTAGGAAAAAATTCTTGGATGAACTGAACTAAGATTTAAATTGTCATTGGTACCAGTCAATGCAACATTATGGAAAATGTTTTTTTTTTTTCAAATGATCCTGTGTCTTGATGAGATCATAAAATATTTTCATAAAATAACTGTCCTGACGGAACATACCTAGATGTTTTATAGTTTCAGAGGCACCGCGTGCAGCTGGCAGATGTGACATGGCATCCGTGGGCAGCCAGGTGTGATGCCCGAGGTGTCTGAAATCGCATCGAGCCTCTATGTCTAGGCAGCTGGATTGTCCCCTGGTGGCCACACTGAGTAGAATTCATCTGCTTCACTAAAGGCATCCAAAAATTAAAATGCCTGAGCTGGAACTAGATTCCTTTTAAAGGTGACAGAGAAAACAGGCACCTTCCCGTGTGCTTCAGCTGATTTCGCTGAAACGCCTTTCTCAGGGTGAGGCGAGACATCACCGTAAGGTGCTGAATTTCCCTCCATCAACTATGGGGGGAGGATAGTGAACCTGAATTTAGATGGTATCAACCCAACGTGGTACAAAAAGAATATTGACAACCTGGAAGGAGTTTGGAAAAGATCTATTGAAGCATTTCGGGGTTTGGAAAAGGTGCTTTGTAGTGTGGAACGAAAGGAGCACAATCAATTTTGTTTGTCCAGAAGGGTTAAAAGGTTGCAACCTATGATTACATCTGAAGAAGTATTTGATAGTAGGAGGCTCTTTAATCTTCCAGAAAAAGAAAAAGAAAAAAAGGGAAAAAACCCCACAACATAACATCCAGCAGCTGAAAACTTAAACTAGCACAAAGTAAGTGCAGAAATTAAAGCGCACATTATTTACGATGGCGGTAGCTGCATGGAGGAAGCTGTGTGACTGTCACAGCTGGTGACTGTAAAAGCTTATCTCAGGATATAGAGGCTTCTCATTACCTTGAGTGCATATCTAAACGATGCGCTACCATGCAAAGGGAAGAGATGAGCTTGGTTAAATTCCTGTTGAGATTTTGTGGCCCAGAATGCACCAAGCAACAGACTGAATACTCAACGATTATTCATTCTGGCTTTGAAACCTATGAATTTCAGAACCTGTTTTCATCGGGTAGAAAAGAAGCATTGTACATTTATCAGTGTTGCTTCAAGTTCCAAAGAGGCCTGGGAGGAATTATTAACTAAGTCAAGAAGGAAGGTGAAAAATGGGGGAGATAACAAGAGGGAAAATGGAAAATAATTACACAGAATTTTCACCTCCACTGCCATCCATTTGGTTAAAATAATTTTAATTTTGTTTTGGATCTAAAATTTATATTTTGCTTTATTTCCAATTTGATTTCTTTAAGTTTAGGGAAAAAAACTATATTTTGTAATATATATTTTAATTTACTTGCCACTTTATCTTTTTTTTTCCTCTCTTTTTAGCCTTCCTTCTTTCCCCCCCCCAAAAAAAAAGGTTTAGAAATTGAAGGGCAGAAGGATACAACAAAAAATTATTTGGCTGGAAATTAATTGAAAAGCACATTTTGCTTTTCCTTCATGACGTTACACAGAAAAGAAATGAAACGATACAATTTAATTTTTTCAAAACTTAGTGAACTTTAAAAAATTTATAAACAGCGCTAAATAAATAGAAACTCATGTCCTAGTAGTTAATGATTAAATGATTTTCATAATACTTGTGTACTTTTACCGTCTTTCCAGTACTTAGAAAAAAACCTTACCATACATATCCACAAAGAATTAAGTTGTTTCTTTACATCCTTATACAGCAGCTGCTGCTGAAATGCTTTTATAAATGAAACGATTTTATAAAATATAGCATCTTACAGAAGACTCTTCTGTTTAGCTAGCCGGGAATGCGGACGTCCTTAACCCTCTGGGTATTGTGTCTAGAACTTCTATATATATATTTTTCTTGCTGTTTACAGCCTTTTTTATTAGCGTGCCTTTTTTTTTCAGTGCGCAGGTTTGTGGAGCAAGCAGCTGTTCATTTGTTTTGTCAGTAATGGAAAGAAGACTTGAACAGCTGATGACAGGTAATTTGGGCTGATGTTCAAGTTCTTATAATAGAACTGTGTAGAAAGCTATCACTTTATCTTACAGTGTCTGTATACGTGTGACAAGACTTTCAGAACAGAAGAAGAAATTTGCACTTCACAGGGTAAATAATAAAACATGAGAAAACAGACAGTGGTGTTAAGAATGACGTATAGAAAAACTACACGTGGGAAGCCATTTCTGGTGCACAACAAGGCGTTTTGCTGGTTGTACGCTGCTGGAATTTCGGATAAGGGCTCATGAATGTCATGCGTTGGCACCTTTTCTATCAGTTCTTAATATTTGCACAAATCTGGAGCGTGCTCAGAACATTTGTATTCCTTTTTTGGAAAATGAGTAATATTACCTAACTGGGGTTTCAGGAATTTTGAGGCAAATTTAGCACGCTTGCATTTTGTCCAGTTGGAGCCTCATTTCCGCTTGTCATTCACTCTCTGGAGATCCTCTTCTGATGTGTTTTCTGGCAGTCCTTTGACAGCTCCTGAATGTTTCCAGTAAATCATCCCCATACGTTCACGGCTGTCCTCTGTTCCAGACCTACTTCCATACAGGAATTCGTGATTCCATCGTCCCTCAAGGGAAGCTGTTCCTTCATGGCTTCCTGGCAATGACAGTTGTAGTAATTACAGTTGTCCTCTACTTCTGCCTTATCTGACCTTGAAAGTGCCTTTTGTATACCCATCCCTGTCCTCTGCTGCTTTCCTCTGTCACTGGCAACCCTCTTACTGCCTGTCCTACCCAGAGTTCAGGGAGTTCCCTGTTACCTCTGTTACAGCAGTATTTGGCTCCCCGCTGCCACTTTTTAATTCATTCTGTCAGCTTTCCTACCACTGCTGGCTTCAAAAGTTTATTTGCTGTAGGCAACAGAGAGTCCACATATGGAGTGCCTGGAGATGCTGTCCTGGCTGCTGCCCATGCCTTCTGTTAGTGTATGTCTCCAGTTGTTCAGTTGCTTCTTAGCTTTCTTATGAAGCTGTGAAAAAGCTCTTTTTCATAGATATCCCCATACATTTGCATTGCAGATGGAGTGTCGGTCATCACTTGTGATGAGTAACTCAGTGGTTTTGCTTAGCATCACAAAAAATTAAAACAGAAAATATGTTATAAAGAGTTCAGGTGATAGTACAATCACCAGAAGCCATATGCCGCACAAAAATGGCAAAAGCTCTTTGTTTCAGCCAAATACAGAGACCATGCAGCATATTCCTTATCATTATTTAATAGGAGGTAGTTATTAAGTATTTGGATACACAGAAATATATTCTGCAGCTAGTCATGACACTTGAAAGCTTGCCACTTGCATAGTGAAACAAACTCCGTATATATATTGGTGCTCATGAATTACTTGTTTGTTCTACTCTTCTCTGGGGCTTCTTCTTTCCAATTTAAGTGGTTTTGGCCTCATTGTGCTACATGGTGTGACTGAAAGGTCATTTTACAACCTGTTGCATCCCCTGGTTGTCACTAGACCCCTTCTGGTACTGTGCCTCCATGTAGCAAATGGATTAAGAAAGGATCATGCAGCTTAATGATGTGGAATAGGGATGTGATTCTTGGAATGCAGAATAGAGGAGAAAAACTTGACGTAAGCTGATAAAAAATTAAGGAGATAAAATAAAGAAGTACAAATAAAGGTAAGAATGAAAGGTAGGGCAATGCATAAATGGCACATAGACAAGTCAATAATTAATGACAATAAAAACCAACTAGCTTAGATGTGCAAGGCCTGTGTTTTTATTCTTTGAAGCTTCTCTCATCAGCCACTGTAACTTCCAAAAAAAAAAAGGAAAAGTTCTTGGATGTTTTTGTCCTTGGTAATCTTCAGCATGCCAATTCCTAGGAAGAATTTGTCAATATTCAGACAAATAACCTGAACACTACAAATATTGAAGTTCTTACTTCTGAGTATACAGGAATATTAAAGCTATCTTGGTACATTTATTTTTTGATGTATTGCTGTTGATTTGATGTTGTGTTTTTATTAATCTTCAGCAAATTGCCCTTTTAATTTTAAGCCCACATAAAGCAACCTCCAAAATTAAACAACTCCCTATTTCAGTCCCCGTGAATTGGCCTATACAATCCAGCGTGTTATTTTTGAAGAATGGAGAGTCGGTTATATATTTTCTGTGAGCTGTATTGGGATTTAGCCACCTACCTTCCATTCACATTAATGGGACTCACGCAGATAAATTGCCCTCAACAACATAAGTTTTCACCCTTCGGTCTCAAGCTAGGCCTTCAATTACAACCTTAAGAGCCAAACACACCCTGCAGTTATGAAAGACGTGTGCCTGGGCATTCAGCATAAAGAGGGAACTATCAAAATAAGGTTATTTGGCAGGAACTGGGAAAAAAATGTTATTTTATAAACGGCAGACAGGACAGATGGAACTAAAAGTCATGCAGCTGAGAGAAGGATCAAAGGAGAACAACTATTTCCTTGATGTAGAGAAGAGCAAGCAACAACAAAGTGTGCAGTCCAGCGTGTGCTCCTGACACGGCCGGGTCAGCCGGCAGCTTAGAGAAACTTCTGAGCAGGGTAAAAGGAACCAGAGTCAGGAAGAGGGAAATGGATGAATATCTTGAAAAGATAGAAAGAAAAAAAATGTGGGTTTAAAGTTCCTTCTCCGCAAGGTTGCCAGCTCTTAGGATGTCTTTACTATTATGAAATATATACTAAATTATTTTCGTATTAAGGTGCTGGTACCCGTGAGTCTGATGGTGTTTATTTTCTAAAGGAAAAAATGGCAAATAAATCTAGTGACAAAATATTGAGAAAAATGAACCTTCAGGCTAAAGAACTAGAGTGTTTGTACGTATTTGGGAGGGTGGCGTGGAGGGAAACAGAGAGCAGAGAGGGTAAGGGAGAGAGGCAAATACATTTTAATCCACATTTAGATTATTTTTAACTCATTTTTAACTTTTTAATTTTTATAACCTGACTTTTTTTCAATGGTGGAATTGTATTTTGGTAACAGAGTCTTATTGTGTTCAGTCTTTTGCTTTTATTTCTAAAAATATTTAAATGGCATTAGGAATTGTATTAGAGAATGGGACAGGCTGGCAAATCCCTGGGTTTTTTGGATGCTCAGTCCCTCTCCAGGATACATAACCCAGGGCTCAGGTCTGGATGGGGTAGCCAGATGTCGCAACGCACCTGTGTATGTGCCCCGCTTGGTGTGAGTCTGCCTTCTACAAAGCCCCGTGGTGAAATCCACTGCACCTTCCCCCAGTGTCCGCCTGGAGATCATTCTACACGAGAATGGTTGTGAAGCCAGGATCTACTAGGTTCTTAAATGCGTATTACCAGGAAATAGCAAGACAGTGGCTTTAGCCTCCAAGATTAAATATGTTTAGAAATGGTCCCTAGAGAACCATTTCCTCAAGATATATATTTTAGCCAGCGCTTCACAGCTACATGTTTTTGGAGGGAAAGAGGACTTTTAAAATAGATTTTTTTACATTTTTCTCTCAACGCAAATGCTATTCAAAAGATAAATTAAAGCTTGAGTGCAGTTACTTCGTCCTTTTCCAGAATATAATTTTATTTTATTTTTATTTAATGTATTTAGGTTGGTGGATAGGTAAATGATTGTAACATGAACCTGTTTCTCATTGATGAATGTGTCTAGAAGAATAAAGGAAGAAGAGAGGGCAAGAGGAATGGATATTAAAGTGAGCAATATATTTCAGTGTTCCTCTTGCTGTTCCATTAATGGTACCCATGAGAAGACCCATCTTACATTTCATAGCAGTTCTTTTTTTCTCCCATTTCCTTTTCCCTCTTGAGCATCATTTATAGAAAAAAGTATATCCCTAGTATTTTCTATAGTCTTGACTTGGCAATTCATTATTTGCCACAAACTAATTTTTTTTTTGGTGTGTTTCTGGAGTTTAACTTGTATTTGTACTGTCTGTGGGATTGAAGCACAAATTATGTATTCATTGATAGCAATGCATTTTACAGCATAAAGCTTGCTTCCTTCTGCCAGTGCTCCTTTCAAATGACTCATGGATTATCCAGGTAAAATAATAATTATCTCCCGAGAATTAAAATAAAAATAATCTGTACTGACTGTCACTGCTTTATTGTAATGTTGGATAACAGGATAAGTTCAAATGAACATTTTTAGTTTCTTTCTGTCATGCTAATTTGCAGCTAAGATTACATTTCTGTGATTTTCATCTCCTATGGCTCAAGAATTCTGACATTTGTGCCTGCCTCCTGTGTTACCCCCCAGACTCTTCTATCCACTTTTCATGCTGAAGTGAATGTAATAAGAATAAAAATTGAGCAACAAAAAAACTGATCGAGAACATCTGGTCTGTGGAGGAAAAGCACTTTTCACATAATCCCGTTGTTGCTGAAGGAACAGGGAGGATTTCCACTGACATCAATAACGGTTGGAGCAGATTCAAGTGTGGGTTTAGCAGAACAGCGAGGGAAAAGTGCTCTGGTGATTCCTCCGCACAGTTTGCATTATCCAGGAGACTCCTCTTCCAAAGAGTGGTGCGGTATCATGGCTACGCAACCTCCCTCTCGTGGAGGGAATATGTCACAACGGGGCTGTTTCCAGGGACCTGTGTATGTATCTGCATCATCACCCGTGGGTGAGCTTGGAAAATCCAAACCCCACAAATTTCTACCCAGTCTGTTTCAGACATTTCGCAGTTTTGTGGGTGTTTGTACCAAAGTGGTGTGACGCCTTGTTAGCAATGAAGTAGCTACGTGCTAAGATTCATAATGAGACTGGAATCCAAATTACACACTGATGTTGTGTAATTCAGCTCCAGTACTGTGGTCTAGGCTGGTATCATATGGCAGTTTGCGATTATGGAAATTACCTCAGACTGGCGCTAATGTTAAATGTCTGCTCATATGTTCAGCTTACGTGGGAATTTCTTTGTTCCCGAAACCAAGGAAGTGCAGAGGAAGAAGAACAAACCGAGTCTGCTTAACACCTCTCGCTAACACCGAACGTGGTGCTGTGTGGGTGAGAGTCGGTGTAAGCCATTTGAGAAGAGGAGCTTGAAAGCAGGTTTTAATAAATTCAGTTATCATTTTTCTAACTTTGTTTTACGACTTTTTGCCCGGCTGCAATAGGTAGAACATCATCTGGAAATGCCGCAATATATAATTTTTCACTGATGCTTTAGCAGTGGAAGATGGACCTTACCCAAAGTTGTGCGTAGAGAGCTGTGAAATGTGGCATTGAATCTCTCAAAGAAACAGTTTTCTTTGCTGAATGTGGATGCTGAAAATCAATTATATGTAGATTGGCTATGAGAGAGACAAGCTGTTCTGTTGATTTAGGCATGACCTGTATGGTGACGCTTCGTCTCCCGCTGAACTAAATATTCTTTCAAATGACATATTAATGGGAGGGCATCCAAAATACTTGCTAGGCAAATGAATGTGTAATAGCCAGATGGTTTATTTGGATTTTCAGTAATCCTCAGAGGATCAGAAAAGGGATTTGTTTAGGATTCAGTAAGTTATGGCATGCAGTTACCTGTGTTAAAGTGTCTTGAAATACAGTAGGTTATAATTGCAGATCTGTTCTGTTCTTTTCTTATTCTGCCACATTTTTAAAGCACTGTGGAAGATGTCAGCCGACTTTTCATGGCGTGGTAGGAGCACAGGTGGGGGATGTTTAAGAAATAGGGTTGTAAAAGAGATGGTGAAGCAAATTACCCAATAATCCCTTCTGCTATTCTTAGGACTATTCAAATCTTTCATCCCACATCAAATTCTTTCTATTCAAAATTTAACATAAAGACCATAACACATTTCTCATAAGGTGGAATAAAACTTACCTTGTGAGCCTACCTACATAACTCTTTTTAATATATGAAATGCATTTTGGGATGTCTTCTCTTTACTTGAACATATTGTCCTGAGACAGAAACTTCTAATGCAACACTGTACAGGCTTGCTGTTCATGCTTTTAGCTCTGTACGTGTCTGGTCAAATGTCCTCAGCATACGCACACTCTCTGCAGCTGGCAGAGTGAGCCGCAGATGTTACATTTATATAAAGGCTGGCTTTTCTCCACCTGGTTCCCTGATATACAGATGTAATTTTTTTTTCTCCAAGAGCATGAATGGGTCCCTTTGATGCTACTGTATATTCTGCATGGAGGGGAAAAGGAAATTGAGTTTCACTGACTGATGGGTTTTGTCTGGAACACATTTCTGCTGGGGAAAATTGAACTGTTTCCGAAGGATTTCAGAATTTCAGGTCTTCTGTAGACCAATAGTGCTCCCACTGTGTGTTCCACTGGCAGCAATAGTGGACCAAAATGATTCCTGTCTATGGTACAGTTAGGAAATCATCAAAACACTTAAAACCCAAATGTGTCACTCGAGCAAAATGATGAAGTCTAAATGCTGTAGAATTCAGGAAAACCTCTCCAAGGCTGCTTATCATTGGATTTGTCCCAGATGTTACAAGGTTTTGGGGAAAACCTTGCCTTTCACCCCCAGAGTTCTACCACTGGGAATGCACAGCAGGATCACGTATTTACTATGCTTGCTGCTTAGGAAATCTCTCTCCTGAGTAATTCAGAAAACAACCATTCATGCTCCTGGGGTCCCTCTGGAGCCCAGTTTCTTGAATGAACTTACCTGATGGTATTGAGTTTTATTAAAACTTGTGCAGTGATGTAAGGGCATGGCAGTAAGAGTACACTGAATTAATTCATTTTTCTCAATGACAGACAACGGGATAGTCTACGGAGAATCTATGGAAAATCCTATAGATCATAGGATTTTCCTCCTACTGACTTGTAAGTCTTAGACAACGCAGTGTAAGTCTTGGCTTCTTTCCTTTTGGTTTCATGTACATGACTTAGCTCTTGCAGGCAGACTCCTTGCCATCTATCTGGATATTCTTGGAACACAGGAGCTGTCTGCTTGCTCTCCCACAGGCTGGAGATAGCCTAATCCTTAACTTTTGCAGCTGAAGGCCAAATCCTTTAATGACTGACTAGGCAGGTCTGTGCTCAGGTTCTGCGCCCGAGTCTCACAGAAATGCCAAGCGGCAGTTCTGAGATACCTCCCTTTTGCTGGCAGACCCTGTGGGTTGGCTCCGACACCCCTGTGCTTGATAACTCTCCCAGTTGTGAACTACATCTGTGGGGGCCTAACTCTCCTCCTTGGTGCCCGTAGACATATCTGGAGGCTGCAGATAACACCAGCACTTCCTTAGCTGTCTCTGGGCATGTGACTTTAAGCTGGGACTGTGCTGTCTTGTGTAGACCCTCCGTTGAGTCCCTGACATGTGGCAGGAGACCATCCATCATTAGCTATATCTTATGACATATTACCCACATTTTCTATGCAGGCACCACTAGTACTCCAGTCTGTAATCAACGTCGTCCAGAGTACCAGCGGCAAGTGTAGGCATCTTTGTGAACCAGGGCATAAAAGTGTCGGCCAGTCCTTGAATTTAGAATGCAGTCTTCTCACCGTTTGTCAGTTACCACTCACTCAGTTTCACTGTGAACGATGTCTCTGCATCAAATGTGAGCCATAGCCATAAGCCAGATGTCAGTAAAAAAAGTCGATTATCCCTGCTTCAGCATCCCTTATTGTGATTCAATTTTCGTACGTGATAGACACTGATGTTCAAAAAGTGGCACTGTCGCTGGTCAGCATTTGATTTAAACAAACATTTTGAGCCCGTGAACTGGAGAGGTGCTTGGTCAAACAATTGGTCAGTGGGTAGATGAAAGTGGTAATACAAACACGCTGTAAGCTGTGACACTGGGAAAGCAGATGTATGTTTGAAGAGAATTATTTTGATTTTCATGAGTACATAAAGAATGATATTTCTGAAAGTAATAGAGATTAAAGGTGTTGAGAGAAAATAAAAGCATTTTTTAAACAAAAGGGAGTGGTTAGGGGAGGGGGAGCAATCATTTTTACTCTAACCTGGCAATAAGAGATACAGTACTTGGCTTGTCAGCATTTGATCTCAAAATTCATTTTAAGAATTCAGGAACAAAATCACACATGAACCAGTGCAGCTTCTGCTTAAGCGGGGAGTGGTTTTTCCAATTTTTTTAACAGGCGATATGTAATATAAGTGCAAGTCTCCAGAGGTCAATAGAGTTTGCTGTAGTTATCAGGAGAAAATAGGCTTCTTGGTGAGTAGAGAAAACAGAATTCTTTTAATATCCACAATATCATTTTAATGTTTGATAAAAGATTCTATACACACATGTGCACATACATGTATACACACAGAGATATTAGTAATGTGCTTCAAAAAAAAAAACAATTTCCTGCACGTATGACTTAGAAAGCTATAAATATCCATCAGCAGAAAGCAAAGAGAGAAAAAAAAATATGTTTTCCGGTAAACTAAAGTGAAGGTATTTGTAGGCTCTTTCTGTTCACACCAAGATTCTATAGATATTAGGGGGAAATTCTTTACTGTGAGGGTGGTGAGACACTGGAACAGGCTGCCCAGGGAAGCTGTGGATGCCCCATCCCTGGAAATGTTCAAGGCCAGGCTGGATGGGGCTTTGAGCAACCTGGTCTAGTGGGAGGTGTCCCTGCCCATGGCAGGGGGGTTGGAACTGGGTGATCTTTAAGGTCCCTTCCAACACGAACCATTCTATGATTCTATAGGAGGACACTGCATGGTATATGAAAAAACTACTGTCAGTCTGAGAAATGGTGTCAGTTTCTGATATCACTCAAGCCTGTGACAAACCTCCCATTGGCTTGCATGAAACCAGAATTACATCTATTATGTTTTTCACATGACAAAGTACACCTACAGCAAAATAAGCTTTCAGAGCCATAGTCCCTCTCCTTTTGATTATCATTACTTACACTGTCTTATTGTAGCAACAACTTTAAAAAATGTTTTACCCTTCGTCTCAAGAGGAAAAACTTGTACGTATTTCTTTAGAGTAAGTCTGTTTTCTTGCACAATATGGTCAGTAGAGATCCTGAAGGGAAAAAGTGTCCCCTGAAGCCTAGCCGAGCATTAAGTGGAGGTTGTTTTAGAACATCCAGTAAAGTTATTCAGGAAGTTTTATGGACTACTCTATTCTTAATAAATCCTATAAAAAACTGTGAAATGACAGTAATTTTTTTATTCTTATATTGATACTGAAGTCTTTCAAATATAATAGTTGCAAATAAAGGTTGATTCTGTGGTGTTCTTTGTTGGTTTGGCAAAAAGTACTATAGAGACAAATTTCAGGAGCCAATCGTCAGTAGGGGAAAGAGGTTGTCATTGTTTGGAAAATACAATATGGTCAATACTGTTAAAAAATAAGTGTGCGTCTAAATTGAGTACTCAGCATAATTGGAATACTACAATTTCCCCAGGAAAGCTGGTCCTACACCTGGTGTGATCGGAAGCTGTGGTCAAATACTTGATGAAATTCTCAGCTGGTTAAAGTAGATGTAATGACCCTGACTTCAACAGATAGCTGGCACATAGGAGAATTTACTCTGTTAACTTTTTGAAAGCAACCATTTTATTTATTCTTCAGCTCTGAGCATTTATGTTCCAGCTGGTCTCAAAAATCACATAACTGGAAGTTGTAAAGACATGCTGGGGAAAAAAAAATAGTGGCAGGAAACTTGGCAGGAATTGAGACACTGAAAACTCGAAGCAGAAACTATGGCAACCTGAATCACTTGCTGGATGAAATGCCCAGGATTTTTTGCCAGTGACATCTGGAGGACCAGGGTTTCACCTCAGCAGTGCTGTCTTGCAGTGAGAGAAATGGTTCTCCCCCTTGATTTGGCATGTGTGAGACGGCAGCCCAGACAGCATCCACCCACCCGCTCTGTGGAGCACCCCAATAAAAGAAGGACATGGACAAACAGGAGCGAGTCCAGTGGAGGACACCGTTGGTCAGGAGGCTGGAGCACAAGGTGTATGAAGAGTGTCTAAGGGAGATGGGTCTGTTCAGCTTGCAGAGGAGAAGGCTCTGGGGTATCCTCAGAGGTGCACGGTGGTGATAGGATGAGAAGCTTTCAAAAGCTGGAAAACAGGACATTCAGATTGGATATTAAAAATTTTTCTTTTCACCAGGGGGTTGTCGAAGACTGGGAAAGAGGTTGTTGATGCTCTCTAGAGAGATTCAAAACTCGGCCGGACAAAGCCCTGCAACCTGATCTAATGTGGCTTTGCCTTCAGCAAAGATGACCTCCAGAGGTCCCTCCCAACCTGAATTATTCTATGTTTCTATGATACTGTTCAGTTTGCTTAAATTATTCTCTTTGTTTTCAAAGAGAAGTGACAGTTTCAGAAATGGATCCAGCTGTTGATTATATGCTTGAGGGGGCAACGTTAATAGAGGAGCTGCAGCCCTTTTAACCCCCTGGTAAACTCAGGCCTTAGTTTTTATTGTTTTCTACCTTCAGCTATTGTGTAGCATTGCTGAGCTCATAAAGTAGCTGCTGTGAGTGGTGGGAAAAGTAATTGCTGCATATACTTCATACGGCTTGTAAAACGATTTGGAAATTTTTGTAGAGAAGTAAGCTGCTACTTTTTTGTCGCTATAGAAAAACTCACAATGGCAGATCACTAGATAAGCTATATGTATATATGTATATAAACCTTGTATATAAATACATATATACATCTATAAATATACATATGGATACCAACGGTTAACATAATTCATGCTACCTTAGAATCTGGCCTTAAAATTTGCCCACCACCAAATTTTTTTCCAGAAATAATACTAGTACTATAATGATAACCTGAGTAAGGTGGAGCTCCAGATGACATATCACATAAACAGTGTAAGAGGGAGCCTCTGCCCTCCTAAATTCAGACTCTGCACGTGGGATTGATTCTTTTCTTCCAAGAAAACAGTAAGAGTCCTTTATGCGTCCTACTTTCCTCAGCTTCTATTTTGTTTCACTACTTTTTAGACAAGAATATCCATATATCTCACAGGGTGGGCCTAGACTTTTATTAATTAAACTTTCAAGACCTTTGAAGACGAAAAAGAGAAAGTTTTTTTATCAAGGATTATTTAAACTATTTTTTTTTTATGAGACTGAAATACCGTCCAGCTGAGAGCTACACGCCAAAGCCTTAGTAAAAATAGTCAACCAGTGGGTTTTCAGCCAGTACGATGTCAAATTAAAATTATACTTCGCAACAGTAATTTCAGTGCTGATAAATCCCTGTGGATTAAATATAGGAAGATGAAAAAATAAACACCTATTTTTCTCATCCAAGTCATTCATCTTCCCATTAGGGTTTTATTTCCAAAAACAACCCAAACCTGAAATCTGTACGTGGGGATGTAAACAACTGCATGGGGAAAAAGGTAAGTACTTAGCAGCAGTGAAGTTTGTCCAAGGATTACCACAGTGAATAAAACCAACTTCCCTTTTAAAAGCTGAGTGTACTATTTTGGGAATGTGACCCTTTTTCATGAATAAATGACGTGGTGACATTTACAGATAAAGCAAGATTTAACTGCTATGAAAGGAGATGACAAATGTCAGGATGTCAGTAATGATCTGTGAACATAATGGTCTCTCACCAGAGCACCGAGTAGATATATAATGTAACTGTCGCCTGCTAATGCTGCCATGGAAGAAGAAAAGCAAAGCAATATGAGGAAGATCAAAAACCTCTCTGGAACCAACCTTAAAGTCTGATTGATAGGCATTGGCACAACTTAGCTAATAAATTATACTGCTAATGACTTAAAGTTTTTACCTTGTGCATATTGCTATTACACACTATGAAATTCCTGTATAACTTACAACTGTGTTGTGTCAGAGGATAAAGTGTTGGCCATCAAAATGGCTTTCTGACAGTTTCTTTATCCCTGCTCTGCTGCCAGGGCTTGGCTGTTGCAAAGGTCTTGCTGGAGCTGAATGGATTTACAGCAACCAGAGGTGGTTCACGGAGCCCAGGTTGCTGCAGAGCAGAGCGGAGCAGGATTTTCCCTTGGCATGAACCAGTTGTGGGAAAGATCATCGAGACCTCCTACTCAGAGCAGGGTTGTCCTCTTCAGGTGTTCTCAAGTGTTATGCCTCTCAGTTTTTCACACCCTGGCAGACCGTACGTAGGCCCAGCCTTGTGGTTGCTGTCAAACTCGCCTTGATGACTTCCTTGGGAAATGTAGAAATATGGTAGGGAAAAAAAGCTTGGCATTATTTATGCAGTTGTCTTCTGAAGTTGTCTCAGGCAACTGCCTCCCACTCCTGGGCCCCAAACCAAATCCCATTTGTCTTACATATTGAGTGCTTTCTCCAGCTGACAGTTAAATTGATTCCCGTTTGCTATTTAAAGTGAGGAGAGCGTCTGGAAATCCACAGGTTTAAAAAATCCCGAGACCGAAGCACAGCGTAGCGTGGAAGGCAGGGGGTTTCTTTGCATGAGCTCCCCAGCCTCCTGGCAACTTCACAGCTCTCAGCTGTGCAACGGGTTTTGCTTTCTTCGTGCTTTGCTTCGACAGTTTGTCGACCTTTTCTCTGAATAGGTTAGCCTGCCACAGGGCTTGTGTTACCCAGAAGACCAAGGATGTTTTCAGAGAGACGGTGAAACTGTGGTTGAAAGCCAGACATAGTCAAGCTCTGGTGCAATCAGCAAGGAAGCATTTGGCTGGTAGCTTGTTTATGAGAAGAAATATCATGGATAAAATATAAACATTAATACAATAAAAATGCCAAGCTCTGGCATGTAGTGAAGATGATGCTGAGCAGTGAATAGATGTATTTTATTGGAAATATTCAGAGTTAAAACTTCTGTTAATAGTGCACAAGTGTATCTTTAACACTACTTGTATAGATACAGTAATCACAATATCTCTCAGGCAAATCCACATTACAAAGGAAACTCATCCCAATCTGCTGTATCTTTTGATCTGCACTTTACAGTCAGAGTCATTATGACAATGGAGATGGAGGTGGCATTTTGGATAAGGCATTGTAGCAATCATATATTGACATCCAGCAAGGATTCACCTCGATTAACATTATCCATGTAAAAGTGAGATATCTTCTCTAAGCGAATTCTTTTAAGCTTCCTGTAAAGTCAGTGGAGAGATGTAGGCAGTGCAGAGGGCAATCGACCCTATCCCGAGATAAGTATTGTAAGATAAATTGTGCCTATTTCTTGCTATTCACTGTAGAGGGGACCCAGCTCTCCACAACAGATGCCTACTTTTGAGGTGGCTATGCTTAGGTGAGACATACGGGAGGGAGAAGGAGTAAAGAAGTGCTGTTCTAATTTCCGTGGAATCAGCTGATCTGAAGGGTCAATTGCTTTAACACAACCTTGTTACTGTGCAGCATTAAACTATTAAACCTCATTAGGGATTTATAGTGAGGAGTCCTTCAACCACCATATCTTGCACAGATGCAAGAAAATTAATTCTAAAGGAAAGAAGTGCACTTTCTAAAATAGAAAATACATAATTAAAAAGTGCACAAAAGAAGAAGAATTAAGCAATACTTGTGGTATTATGAAAGCATTGAGCTAATTAATCAATGTCCATGCGTGTCCCTTTTTAAAAAACACTCAGTTAAAGCGAAGTGGCTGATAGTTTGGATGTCGAATCTTGAGATGGTCATTGTGAAACTTTCCTTCTTTCTGGCAAAAGAGACACATCATTTGGAGAAGCAATACAATCATTCTGATAATAACTGAGGAAAAGCCAATATCAATGCTTTCAGGATATAAGACAAAATGGATTCCTGTTTGTATCATTCTGGCATTCCTGCTGATCCAGTGGGAATCGTTGGGTGTATTTTTGTTGATATGAATGTCCCAGTGAGTAAAGGTTATCAGTTAAGGCCAGGTTTTGTGACGTGAAGCAGTAATTTTAGAGGCCAAATATTTGTTGATTTTAGTCCATAAAGCTTCTTCTTGAAAATGTTAAAAGGTAGTTTGTGGACTAACCAGGGTCCTGCTTAGGTCTAACTTTTAACCCATCCATCTTGATTCAGAGATTTCTAAACTCACATCTTTCTAACTTATTAGATGTATATTCTAGTATTAGCGGACCATTTCTGTTTAAACTACTTGGTATTTTCCAAGGTAGTTCTTTTTGCTTGATTTATTGTAATATTTAATTAACTCTTACAATTGGGTGGATTTCTAGGTTACAGTTATTGGACTATTATTTAGCTCTGTTGGAGTGAGAAGCCCATTACAAAATGTGCTAACAGTTCTGCTCACAGAGAATCTAGGAGAGTGTTCTATTTTTTCATTTCCAAAATACTGAGTTTTAGTCTCTGCTTTTAATGCCCTTTACACTCATCAGCTAGAGAAGGACATTAGTGGTTCTCTCAGCCCCTGACACTTACTAACAAAGACTGACAACTGCTGACACAACAACCTGCCTTGAATTATTTTTGGGTAGGGGGTGGAATGGGTTGGCTTAACACAAACATGTAATTTCCGTAAACGACCATTTTGAGAAAACGGCATTGTTTCAAATTTTCTTTGCTGACAAGGAGATGCATTTTTTTCCCCAGACCTGACTTAAAAAAAATAATGCAGAGGACTGAGTAGGAGAATGGTGCTGAATGGAGAATTACAATATGTACTCAGTGTCAGTCAGAATATTCCATTTTAATTTTTATTCTGAGTTCTACTCAAGTATAAATATGTATACAAATTCTTATCCTTAATTAACTGTAGAGCTTACAGAAAGCATTTATTGCTATCCATTTCTTTCCTATCCCTCCCCCTATCTCCCCTGATATGAGCTGCATGTTGAGTAGACACACTATAACCCCGTAATTTGAAGCTACTACTATAGCATCAATTCTTCTGGATGATACCACACCTTGCCAGTCAAAAATGATTTGAGCTTAAATTGTCAGTTAAAGATGCTCTTCAGTTTTATTGTCCTGAACTTGCAGGCAGTCTATTGGATGAAGTGAATTACTTTGTTGTTGAAAATGCTTGTAATTTTGTGTGAAGGACACAATCAGAATACACAATATTTTTTTCCCCTTTGCATTTCCCAACCTGCTCTGCTCCTTTGGTGCCCAGGCATATTACAAAATTGCTGACATCTAAGCTGATCAATCAAACCCTTCGCAGTTCTGTAAATGATCAAGCTTAACTGTCTATGCAGCTGTTATTTGGCAGTGCTCCATCTGGAAAATAAAATACAAACATCAAAAGAAGTTCAGCTAGGTTTATATTTCAGAGAGGTTTTTTTGATAGCTTGTCTGCCATCTAACAGAGTCCCTCGGGTCAAATTAGAAGAAGGTAGACCTTTGTCCTTTCATAAATCTCTGGTCCTTGAGTTAGACAGATGACAATCACCTCCCAGAATAGGGAC
Organism: Larus michahellis; assembly: GCF_964199755.1. Taxonomy (NCBI): domain Eukaryota; kingdom Metazoa; phylum Chordata; class Aves; order Charadriiformes; family Laridae; genus Larus; species Larus michahellis. The sequence goes on from NC_133898.1 coordinate 121,868,879, forward strand.
ACCTAAGCAGCGTGTCGGTGCTGTGCTGATACTCTGGTGCACACTAATGTGCTCAGCCTCCCAGGAAAACGTGGGATAAATACAGGAGTATTATACAGGAGGTAGGGAAATCTGGGGCAGCCATATGGTTTTAGGATTAAGAGGGTAGATCTTTTCAGCAACGGATCCATTATCTGCTCCTTGGTTCTCCCCAGCTCTCTACCAAGCTTAACTCCATGGCGTGCCGGGGCTGGGTTGGTTGCCTTTAAAACTGCCATTATTGATCCAGTGCAGCTGTACTGTAGAGAACTCTGTGTATATTAGACTAGTCCCAATTCAGAAAAAAATAGAATACCAGTGTTCATGAAGTGTTTCCCTTCTTCATACTCTGTCCCTGCATTTAAATTATGGCCTTCCCCCTAGTTTTATGAATTCAGCTAAACTGATGATACAACTTGACCTGAACACATCAGGCGAATGTACCAAACTGAAGAAGGAACACAACATGCATGAATAGTTTGTGATTTATCTAGAGGTGAGTATGCGCCACTATCCCTTGCCACAGATATAGAGAACTGGGCAGGGAATTGATGGTCTGGTAGACCGCAGGAAGTCATTCACCAGGGCTGGAGAGAGACAGCAAATCTCCCGACACTTTATGCTCTGATTGGTCATGCCCAAAAGGCATAACAGCCAACTCAAACAGATCAGCAAAGTTCTCATTAGCCAAATTCAGAGCTAACCTTTCCGGTCAGTAACTGCAGAGAGTGCAAAACAGCAATCACAGTGGAAAAGGTGTGCTTAACATTCTAAAAAGAAATTACCAGACAATAAATGTTGTTGATCAGACACAAAATCAGATAGTGGAAATTAAAATATATCAGCGAATCAACAGCCTTCTCATCCTGGGCAAAACACATAGGTGAAATTTAGTTATGAGTGAGAATGCTTTACATGGTGTGATGGACGTACTACCAGTTGGTCCTTGTCAATTAAAGTGGTTTTTTGGCATAATGGGCAGAAGAAGGTTTCCTCAAAGGACCATAAAGGAAATGAAGTGCCCATTACCTTTGCCAGTTTTATAACTCTCAGACTATGTGGAAAATTCCAGCCAGAAAGAACTGGCAGGAAGAAGAAAATAATAACAAGAACAACAAAACAATGTTATATGTCATAGAAGCTGCAGCATTTTTAAGAGATATTTTTTATATTCTTTCGCTTTGCGATGTGCTTTTGCACTGCATTTTATATGCAGCTTAGTTAAAGACTGCAATGTCAAGATATGGAAACATACAGCGAATTTTAAGCCTTTTAGCCAAAACCACAATATGCATCTAGAAAAATAGATCCAATTTTTTTCCCCATCAGAAATTAGAACTGCTGCATTTAGAAGCACATCCCATTTCTATCAAATATACACCGTTTCCCCTGCAGCTCTTTTTATGTTAGTCAATATCTTTTAATGTTATCTGATGGTTTCCTAGGAGATGCCCTAAATGGCCAAACTCACTAGTTTGATGCTGGTGTTGGATAATATCTATATGCACTAAACATCTGTTTTGTTCACTGAAGTCTGGTCTGCCCTTTTTCCACTGGTCATTATGTTCCCCCTGTGGGTTTCTAATGGCTGCTAATGAGATAAGAAAAACGCTCCATGTACACTTCCATCTTCTCCAATGGTGTGTGATCAGAAGTCTGTGCTCTTTGTTAGAAGGAATTACTTCAAAATCATTGTTAGTATTTCTTTGTACAGTAGTTTGAATGCAAATTTTACACTTAAGGACTAAAGTGCCTTTTAAAAATCTGCAAGAAGCAATTAGAAAGAGAAAGATCACCACATTATAGGGTAAAGAGTTCTATTTGTGGAAGGGTGGGCTCAGTGTTGATTCATGTTTTTCAGATGGTACAGTACAGGTTGCATCATTAATAGAAGATTAAGATGCCAAATGGGGAATTTTTACCTTCTGTTTCTGAGTCTTTCACTGTAGGAAATCACCCAGATATGGCTAGAGGTTGATTTTATATAACATGATGAGCAGACAGAGTGTTCCTCAAATTTAACAGAGCCTGCTGTTACTGTGGGAAGAGGGGCTGACAACTTGGGTAGTATCCATACAAAGCTATAATTTCTAATCTGTCAAAATCACTTCCCTTTAGAAAGCCTGATTTCATTAGCATGTTCTTTGTGGGATGTGATTGTCTCTCTTAGCAGCTTTCCTTTTACAGCTGTCACAAAAGCCAATCAGATTATACCAAGGGCAGGAAATAAATAAGTCTTTTTGCTGTAAATTAATTTAAGCAGGAATAAATCGCATATGGTTAGGTTTAGCTCCTACTGTACGGAGTGTGAAATTTTAGCAAGGTAACAGATGAGGGCTCTAAGAGCAGACATTGGCATAAATTTGGTTACAAACTATATTTCTTCTGGCACTCTGGTGGTAGCTATAGAAAATATACTTACATATAACCTATACCTCATAAATGGCAAACCGAGCTTTCGGCTAAACTGAGAACATAGGCAAAACTGATGTATAACTGTCTTGGACAAAGAGGTCAAATTAAGCTTTTCTCAGATTCTGTCTGTGCTGCACTCTTCTGGGGTAATTCTGACCCAAACCCTGAGAATTCATTTAAGTTAATTTTCTTCATATTTGATCTCCTGCATTATTCAATTTACCCGTGTGGGCTCCACTGCGATATCACTAAAATCTGAGATTTTTGTACAGCTTGCTGTGTTCTACTACCAAGGAGTCTCCAGGCTGAAGCTTGCCTTTGTTCATCTCGCTTTGGAGCTGAGCATGTAAATAAGGAGGAGCCAGGTGCTTTATGGCAACTTGTTTATCTGCTTGATTCAGCTCTGCTTGATTTGGCTCTATGTTATGGCTTCAGAAATTTGAGGAGTTATCCTTTTAAAAAAGTTTTTCACTCTGCAGAGTAAGACAAAGGACAATCCCTCAAAAGAGTAGTCCCATTTGGCTGCTAAGGTGGAAAAATAGCATTTTCCGAAGTCTTTACATACAGAAGAATGATGCAATGAGTGTCATAGAAAGAGGCTACTCCGTGTGTCAGCTGGCCAGTCCATCTTTCCCTGGGCCGTTTGCAACAAGGAACAGCATGAGTTGATAGCAAAGCTCATCAGTGGAACTGTAGCTTTACTTTTCAGTCACTGTGCCCCATCTGGAGAACAGGTGAAGCTGGAATTTTTTGTGAAGAGTCTTTCTGTACAGGTGCAGAGAACTGCTCTAGAAGTCAAAGCATACACCTACGGTGCTGCATGATCAGTTTGGCTGAGAATTTCCTTTTTAAAATCAGGAATCTTGCTAAGTTTTCACTTCTGTGCAATCTATTACTTGTTAGAAATATGTAGCAAGCACTATGGGGATCAGTCACTCTTTCCCCTCACCTGTACCTGAGCAGGTACAATATGAGTCCCAGTGACCTTTCATTGTGCCCTGAAAGAAAGATGAAAGGCCCCACAGTCATTATTACTTGTAACCAAAGTGTCTTTCCCTTCTACAAGGTAATTGGTCTTCCACCTTCCAGTTTTGGCACATCTGCACCTCTAAAGACCCATTAACTATGTCTCTTAATTTTTTTTAGAGCTATAAGAATCCTTGTTTTTTCGAAATTTTTCTGTTGACTATCTGTAATACAGTCTAGCTGTTTTTTTCTCTTCCTTTTTGCCAGTTCCATCTGGGCATTTAAAAACAGTAATTCTGTGTCTTTTCATGTGCTCCAGATCTCCTGCAATGCCAGTTTCTAACTGACAGTATTTGATCTGGTTTATGATTATCTTTCATCTGTTACTGGCTCTTTTCCTGTATGCTGGTAATGGCTTTGATCACCTCTTGGACAGAATCTATGGCTTCTCATAATTCCTTCTGGAAAGATTCTTTGTCTTCTTTTGATTACTTTTTACCATTACCTGGCTAGCATCCGTCGCCTGTTTTCTGGTTTTAATTTTTGCCACTGTGGTAGCTAATAGGACTCTTCTGCATTGGGACATTTAGGAAAGTCAATCCAAATTAAATGTTAAAGGTCACACTTTGGCTGCATTAAATCCCTGTGTAGACAGCCTTGTTAGAAGTAAAGATGACCTTAATTTTGTTTAATTTAATAAATACTAGAAATGTGTTAAACTAAGTCAAATTTAACCACTTCAATTTTGAATAAATGTGTCTACACAATGTTGTGAGATTTAACAAATCCATTTTAGCTTCATACTTTTTATTAACGTTTTCAATTTCCTGAGTTTCTTGTAGATAAGACCTCAGTTTTCTCTATAGGAATAGTCTTTTTCTTCCAGCCTATTTTTTTTCTCGTTCTTTCCTTTTCTAGATGATTGACTGTCACTCCTCTGCTCTGATGGTGGCTTTCATTACTTCTGAGGGGTAAGGAAGATTTACAGAACATAGTCGTTCTTATTATTTTATTAATTTACATTATAAAAAGCTATGCATCTGCATTAAGTTCAGGGTCATGTTAAAGTGGATGCTGTAAACACATGCACACATAGGATGGAGTTCATCTCACATAACCGTACTGAGAAAAGACAGGCAGATGGAGTGTACACTCAGCAAATTTGTAGATGATCAAAGATGGTCAAAGATGATCAAGATGGTCATAGAAAGAGATCAGGTTGGTTAAGCAGGACCTCCCTTTCCTAAACCCATGCTGGCTGGCCCTGATCCCTTGGCTGCCCTGCACTTGCCGTGAGAGCTCACTCAAGATGATCCTCTCCATGATCTTTCCTGGTACCGACGTAAGGCTGACAGGCCTGTAGTTCCCCGGATCCTCCTTCCGACCCTTCTTGTAGATGGGTGTCACGTTAGCCACCCTCCAGTCATCTGGTACCTCTCCTGTTGACCAGGATTGTTGATAAATGATGGAGAGAGGCTTGGTGAGCTCTCCCGCCAGCTCCCTGAGTACTCTTGGGTGAATCCCATCCGGCCCCATAGACTTATGTGCGTCTAGGTGCAGAAGCAGATCATTGACTACTTCCTCCTGGATTATGGGTGGGTTGTTCTGCTCTCCATCCTTATCTTCCAGCTCAGGAGGCTGAGCACCCTGGGGATAGCTGGTCTGACTATTGAAGATGGAGGCAAAGCAGGCATTAAGTATCTCAGCCTTCTCCTTGTCATTGGTTGCAAATGGTTGGACTAAACAATCTCAAGAGGTTCTTGCCAACCTCAACTAACACCTAAAATATTATTATCTAAACAGAGAAGATACAGTTATAACTCCATCCAGGGCAAATCGTGCACCCAACATCACAGCGCGTCACTTTCAGACTTCTCCCATGTGCTCAGGCTGCTCTTCTGCCTTCTGAAAATTCCTACATTTTAGTTCATCCTTCCTGAGGTAACCCAAACCTTCAAGACAGTAGCGAATTTCCATAGCTTGACACTGAAACAGGACACCAGAAAACTCAATGTATATAGTGTGTGACTTCGTAAATAGTTCATTTTATCCCAGAGAACTGCTTGTTCTTGTACATTATAAAGCTCCAAACACTGGACTTTAAGCCCACGGCCTTGTTCCCAGCTGTTTCTGCAGGCTGTTGATCTGAAGTTAAAGTTAATGACAGAAAGGCTCTGCTCCCATGGGTTTAATAAGGCAAGTTTAATAAGTATGCTGGCTTTTAAAATGAGCACGAATCCAGCTGTTTGTAGTGATGATGATGACAAAGAAATATCTTCATAATTCTTAAAATATTTACTATTTTGGGAGGAGGAGAGAGAAGGATGTGAGACCTTCTGTAATGGAGAAAAGATGAACTCATGCTACTCTAGCTGTCCTTTTGCTGTCTGTTAAAATGGTTCCCAGTAAGTCTTTCTCAGCAGCAGACAAATGAGCACTCCCATTTAAATCCGCTCTTATCTGATAGGTAGACATTTGCAAGCCAAAAAAAGAATCATCCTCCTTACTTCTCAAAAGTATCGTCTGCCTTTCAGATAATACAGTCAGGTAAGGCAGTGCTTGAAAGCTTTTTAGCACTTACCCTCTTGTATAACAAGTTATCTCAGTAGGAGACTTTGCAGCAGTCTTTAACCCCTTTTATATTCTCATTCTGTCTCAGAGATGTCTCATGCAAGCTAATAAATTCCATGAAGTCTCTCCTTTTTCCACAACATTAATCTCCCATCAACTAGTAATGAGCCTTGGTAGGTTCCTTGTGAGAATCTGAGCAACTACATTAATTCCTTAAAACTTCTTAAACAATAGTGATCCTATTAGCAGAGAGTTTAGGAATGTCTGATCCATATATTTAGCCTTAGGAGCTTTTGGTGGCCTACACTTATTGTGTCCTGAAATTCTTGAAGATCCTGCAAATGCCAAGTGCATCAATTTCAGCTAAAATGTCTCTGCTTGCTGTCTTATGTAGCAAACTGGAACTGCGTTGCTAAAATCATGCTTTTTCTGATGGTTTCTTGAGCTGAACATTTTTCCTTGAAAAATTATTGCAGTCAAATACAAAGTTTTAAAGGTTGCTGCATGTTTTAGAATATGTGAAATGACTGCTGGTTCTTTAGAACACTGATTTTTCCCATAAAACGTACCAGCATACCAGGCAAAGTGCAGCCAACACTCATACGGCCAGCCTTGGCTATGGCTGTGGGACGTGGCTAGGTGGGAGCTCACTCTTTCGTTTTAGCAGTCTAGAGAGACATAGATGCCTTTGGAGATTTACAAAGGAAGTTCTTGGTGCTCAAAGTTGGGTACCTAGATTAGATGCCCAAGATCCTATTTATCTAGCAGTCTACTGACAGCCAACCTGCAGCAGTAGAATGGGGTTAAAGAGAAAGGACTAAATCCTACCAGAAAATACCAATTCTTTCCAGAAGTCTTGCATTTTATACACACTTCAGACAAAGTTTGACTTCCTATTAGCCTCACTTCCACATTCATGTCAATTAAAATACAAAAGCAGTCAAATAATAAATGGGGAATCAAAGCTGAAAGTGGATTAAAAAAGAGGACCGTGAAACCACAGAAGACAACTGTGCATTCGAGACATTTTTCTATGCATGTCTCTGACATTACAGCCTGCACTCAATTTACTTCAGCTGAACTCTGCATTGCTAAAGGGAGAAAGGACGTCCATCAATTCATCCCACTCATTTCTGTTTCTTTTCAGCATCAGCTTGTCGGTGAATTATTTCCTTCTGCTACAGCAGCTTTTTCACACTGTCATGGTATGTTTTTGGGGTCTCTTTTCCTCGGCCCATTGTTTTATGCCATTTTTATCTTTGCTTTGTTCCCTTTCAATATACAGTGAAATCTGCAATGCAATTAGCATAGTTAGTTACACTCATTCTGCCCTTTGACTTTTTTGAAGCCACTTTTTATGAACGTAAAAAATAAAAAAAAAAGAAAGGAAATCTACCACCACAAACTTGAAATGTCTTATACATTACAGTTTCCTCTGTTCCCTCTGAACTTGTGGAAGCCTGATAGCACTAAGGAAATGGTATATAAACATACTTCACATATGCGTTACTTATTGTTTGCAGTGAATCAATTCTGTCATAAAAGAAAGCAAGTTTTCATTGTAGCTTGAACTAGCTTCAATATCATGAAAACCTCCATGAGTTTTTCTCCGGAACTGTAATGTGAACTGAAATCTGCTGCTAAAGCTCGAAAAGGATTATTGATTGTGAGAGACTGCATGCAAAGGAATTTCAGTTTGGATGAAATCAGTTTTTAATCTGTATTCCAAGTTGCATATATTGCGAGAAGAAGAAATAATACAAAGGCCATTACTGAGACTGTGACATGAATAGAGAGCCCAGTGCGTTAATTACTTCACCATGACAAGAGAATGGTACCAATCTATCTTTTCTCTGAAACAAGGAGAAGAAAGAGAGGAAGCCATGCCTGGCAAGTGTAAGTGGCAAAACTTAAAACGTCTTCAAAAGGCTCTTAAGGAAAGAGGGTTGGCACTAAACATCTGCCCTGGAGCGATTAGAGAGGTTGGGCGCACAGTTGAGTGCTCCCTGCACTGGCTTGCTGGTTTGGCTGTCAGAAGGTTCTGATCATTTTTAACTCTTTAAACACAAGGCATTTGAAGGAGTTTTTAATTGATTGCCCCAAATCATTGATCATTCTTGAAAGCTGAGCTTCACTTTTTAGCTTGGTCCATTTGAACTTAGTAACTTAGATTGCTGAACAAAATTCAGGCCCTTTTGCAATAACTGCAGTCCATTGAGCAACTGATGTCTGGTATAAACTTAGCCTTTTTATCAGACTAACAAGGGAAAATTAACTTAGAATACTGTTTTCCAGCAACTTCCCTTTTTAAATCACCCCTGTGTGGATTCTCTTAGAAACAAATCATGGTAGTTCTAGGGAAGTATAAGCAATAATAAGTATGCATTATGTATAAATCTGGTTTTCCTGCCCTAATATTTGAAATTTTAACCTTCTGCATTTGAGATTGCATCTCAGAATGGGTAGATGTTCTGTGCTAGAAAACAAGGGAGTTTTGTGTCAGCTCTCTGAGGACAGAAGCAATTACGGTTAATGAGCTGAGTTATTGTTTGATTATTAAACTTCTGTTTTTCCACAGTGTGGCCATCTTAGTTACCTGGTTGTGAGCCTCTTCTGCACCAGAAAATACAGTAATCTCCCTGGGCATGTGTGACCTGGACATAAAGATAGCATAAATATGGTGCAAATTGTTATGAATATGCCTTTTTACAGAGGAGCTGTGTAGTTTTCACATAAGAAAGAGTGTGCATGTAGAGCAGGGAAGCTGCTGGTTTCATCTGCTGCAGTTCCTCATCTCTCTCAGTAACACAATACTTAGTTTTAGCCACCGTGGCTATTATCATTTAGCAGCAGAATGTCTGTTTGGTGATAAGTGCTACTGTACCTTAACAAAATAAAAATGTTATCCTCTCCCCTAGATGACGCAGTGTTTATTGCCCTTGGCTGCGCTGTTTATGACTTTACACCTCTGAGTGACCGCGTATGTATCCAATCTAATTGCCTCTGATGAAAGCGTGTACATGAATTCGGATTTAGGAGATAGCTCTAAATACTGTCTTGGCATGATCGCATTTGAAATGGTCCTTCCACATTTCTCCACTTGGCTGAAGAAACAACAGCAAAAGCTGTTGCTAATTTTGTTTTTAATTAATTGTGCAGCATGGATTTGTTGACGTGGCATGGGCAGGGGTTAACCGAATAGATTTGCCTTGGGTTAATAGTAGTTTTCCATGTCCTCTGTTTCTGATACTTAAAATATTCCTTAACAACCTTAAGTTCACAAAATTAGTGCATAAAATCCTCATGATCAGCCTGTCAGCCTTTAACCAAGGTTGCCACCACCCTTTGTATTCATCTGCCGCGCAAGTCCCCTAACTGGTAGGAGGCCTGTGGAATTCTTGGAAACAATTTTATGAATAAAAGAATTTCAAGGGCTAAAACCCACTTTGTGTAAATTAAAATAACATCTTTTGGACTTTTTATAAAACACTATATGCTCTACTCATCCCCAGAGTGGATTTCTTTTACTATTATTACTGCTATGACACATAATTAAGTAGAGAGAGGAGAATAGCTAAGACACAGTTCTAAATTATTCATCAATAAGTTTCACAGAAAAAGCAAAAGATAAGAATTTAAAATGTGCTCTCTGTTGTTTTTTTCTTCCTAAAACTAGATAATTTTATAATGGTATATTGAACAAATAACTCTCTCTCTTCCTCCCCATGAGAGAACAAGAGACTTCATTTAACGCCACATGTGTTATTGTGCTTATCTGCTGATTACCATATTACTTTGATTTGTATGGTAGATTGTAAACTCTTGTAGGATTATGGAAAGATTTCTTTCCCCAGGCTGAACCAGTGAGATTTTCAGCATCATGAAGCCAGAGATGAGTAGGAAAGAAGCAGATTGGTTATTATATCTCTATGTATTTTTTACCCACTGGTTCATCTCATTTTTATCACTGCAGAGTCAGCATGAAAGCCGACTAAGTTAATACACCTCCACAACGTTGTCACACCACTAAGTTTTAATGTCTCTTCATATCCTCAATGTGCTTAGTGAAACTGTGAATTGCTGAAATGGGGTAGCCATAAAGAAGAGCAGGAGTACACACATACCTGCTTTGATTCACCTAGTTACAATACTTCTTTTGATTAGGAATGGATACTATATGATGAAGGAAAGTGCTGATTTTCTAAACATCAGGGTTTTGTTATGTACAATTCTTTCTTTCTGATTTTGGATGGGCTTATCCAAATTTGCAAGACAATTTACTTGACATATTAAGTATTTCCTTGTATAAAATACAAGGAGAAGCAGAAGTAAGGAGGAAATTTAGACCAGAAAAAGGAAAAATAACTGTCCCATAAAGCTAAAAAATATTAATTCAGCTACTGTATCTCTGTGCTGTGTATGTAACTCAGACTAGAAAAAGAAAATTAATTTGAATAGAAATTAGACAGAAATTTAAGATATGCAATGGAGATGACCATGGGGTTTCTGATACACTGGAAGGCTATGGGGAAACGTAGGGAATGGACAGTGAAGAAGATGAGTGCTGTCTGCAGGTACTGACTGGTGTCTATTTTGAAGTCTGCAATCCTCCTCCCATTTTCTGGGAAAAAATGTTGGTGACACATGTCTAAACTCAGTATAAGTGTGTCCTGACTATGTTCAACAGCACTGGTACAAAGAAGGAGGCGCCTTAATGGTCAGGACTAGACAGAAGGTGTGGGTTCACTTTGCTGCTCTGCTGCTGGGCTCTGAAAGGTCAGAGAAGTGGCTTTATCTCCTGTTTTATGAAATAAAACCAACTACACTTTGTAATTGGGAAAAGTGGACCTGGAATCCTGTATGAAATTCTTGTCAACCGCATGCAAGATTAACCAAAGTTAGGGAGAAAAGCAGAATGGTAGGTGAAAAGATGGGGAGTAAAGTGTAGGGGTAAATTTACAATTTTCTCGATGCAAAGAGGTTGTCAGTACAGACAAAAGGGGCAATCTTGGTAGGATCTGTACTGTTCATCACAGCTACAAATTATTTGGAAAAGCATGTGGTTAATGAGGTGAGCAAGTTTGCTGATGCTACAGAATTCTTCAAGCTGACAGAAACTGACAGTGACAACAAAAGGTTAAACAGATCTTGTGATTTAGAGTGGTTGGAGATAAAACAGGAGACAAAATTCAGTGCTGATAAATAAAAAGTAATAGGTGAGAGAAAGCATAATCCTAACAATTTTTACACTGCCATGGGCTCATAAATGAGGTATGGGTATTTTGGAAAGGCATTTAGAGTTATCGTGGTTAGCTCTTTGAAAGGTGCTCGGTGAAAGCTGAAGATCATAGGAACAACAAAGAAAGCATCAAGGACAGAATAGTAGACATCACTTTTCCTTTGTATAAAGCCAGGATCACCTCGTGTCCTGAATACTGTATGAGATTCTTGCCCCCCTTTTTTCCAACGGAAAAAAATTTTGAAACAGACAAGGGCAGCAAAGATTAGATATGAAGAGTTTTTTGTGTGAAGAGCAATTAAGCTAGGATTATGGGTCTTTGGGGAGAAAATGACCGAGGGACAAAATTATAGAGTATATAAAATAATAAATAGGACAGAGAAGATGAACTGCCGTGTTTGCTCTTGACAATGTTTGAAGAACTAGGGGCCAACTGATGAAATTATCATGCTGCTAGTTTAAGGTAAATGTAAGGAAGCACTTTTGTCACACAGCACATTTCCACAGCACATTTCAGCTGTGGAACTCATTGTCAGAAGATTTTTTGTAGTGCCCAAAGGATAAAGTAGACCTTAAAAGGGTTCAGAAAAAAAAGACCGTCAATGATTATTCTGTACAATATTATGATTTTTTTTTATTCATATACAGGAGGAATATTTCTTATGCTTATTCTTTAAACAACCACAAACAGTGCACTACAGGAGATGGTTTGCTGGGTCTGATGAAAATGAGTTTTACCCACTATTTTCTATGTAACAGAACTGAACCCAGTCCACAGAAGGTGTACTGTTCAGAGGGAATTTTCATTAAAGAAAACTAAATTTAAAAAACTGACTCATTTAAACATCCTCATTTAAAATCAGAAGGAAAGTGACTTTAGTATTTCTGAGTTGATCAGAGGATAAGCATTTGGGAAAGAAAAAATCCTGAGTATAGGACAATGGAGGTGTGTTGTGGGACATGCCTTTAAGACATAAACTTAGCGTAGGATCACTCATGCCAGATTTGCATCCAGCCCTGCATCTTGTCTGGCGTTAAGTCTAGTTAGAAGCGTGGAATAATCCAGTCCTGAGAATCTTTTTGCTTTCCTCCATCTATAGCTGCAGTTAATTGTTGGCGATTAAAATATTTGTGAAGATATGTTAGAAGTAGATAAGATCAACGATACCAGTTAGGAACAGAGCAGTACAGTCGCTTGTCTGGTCAAGTGGAGCGAGCAATACATTGCTTAAAACAGCCTTCACTCCACCCACCAGTGAGAAACAGAGCAGCGAGGCTGATAGCTGCTTGTTAGCTTGTGGCAGGTGGGAAAACTGAAAATAATTTTAAATAGCATTTCCCATCTCCCACTTCACATGGGGATAACTGGAGAGCCATTGGTGCAACAAGAAAGGCTTTTTCTTCGCTTGGAAATTGTAAAGGTACCCAAAGGTATCAGGCATGAAATACAGGAATGTTGTCCGAGTGCTGTACAAATTCTTGAAGTGAAAAGTGGAGAGATGTTTAAAGATGTGGCTGGGGGAGGTGAGGACTTGAGGAAGGAAGAGTGATTTGCTTTTGTCACTTTGACCTCAGCCTGAATCTTGAGTACAGCATCAAGTTGCCTTGTCTGAGGACTGATCCTGGAACACATGCATGAGATGAGCTGGCATGCCCTGAGGTGGATCTGGAGCACTGGCCGGCTTCCCAAGGACTGCCAGAGCTGCAATGCTGAAATTCAAACTTTTTATGGACTGATGGTTTTCCTGCTTTAGTGCCAGCATGTTTTAAGCACTCTGGATATTCTGGCTGCAGGTTAAGATGTCTGTGTAAACATAAGTAATGTCTCTGACCAAGTATTCCTTACCTCACAGGGTTAAAAGAATACGTGCATCAAAATTTGAGGTGTTCTGGTGCCATGGCAGTGAAGTCATATAAGATATGGAACCGTGTAAAGTCTAAAATTTGTTAGCTGTATAGAGCCAAGTCAAGCTGAAACATCTGAATGCAAATTGTGATCTGAACTCTCTCCCAGGAGCAAGAGCTTTGGGTCAGGTGTTAGTGTTCAAGACTATTTCCAAGCGAGTGACTGTGCCTTTTTATAACACAAACCTTGTTACACTTTGATTTCTTCCTCTGTCCTGGTCTGAATTATGTTACTTTTGTTGATATGAATTCACAGCCACTAGCCAATGACCATAAAAGCCATTCTATACCACATATCGGCTTGAAAGATTTAGGTCCCCGGTATAAAAGGATGGCACTTTATCCACTCAGCCAGACCAGACCCTTGATTTTACATTGCTGTTTTCTCTCTGAGTTTCAGAAGACCTTTTAATATTTCAGAACCATGCCAGCGCTTTCATAAACTTTCCAAAGGGTGAACAGTAGTAGTTGTATTCCAGCTGCTGCTGAATCTGCTGTGTTTGTTCAGCCCTGAAATGATCTTTTAAGATGTGAAAATAAAATGTTTCACTAGTACTGAGCCATAAACACAAAACTGACCAGGGATGCTATCCGCCCAAAAAAACTACCTATTATGTATAAGGACCTTTTCTGCCAGCTTTCTGCAGAGAGGCCTGATTCTGATTTAACATGATTTTTTTTTCAACACAGCAGGTAAAATAATATTTAAAAAATTAATTTTCAAAAGTTTTGAGAAGATAATGGCTGTTATTTCGCCCTTAACCACACTATGAAGCTTATTGCAAAGGCTTAAAGGAAATAAAGACTTTTTTTTTTCTCATAGAAAGCAAGCAAGCTTTATTTACTTATTACAGAAATATTCCTCTGAACGATGTAAGTAGTTTGACTGAAGTCACAAAGCTGCTTAAGTGTAAGATTGCAAGCTGATCTTCTGATTACTTTTTTAGATATTTCCTCATTTTACATTATTTATTTGAATGTGTGAAATTCATATGCTTGTATGTATGCTGTAGATACTTTCAGATTTTCTTAATAATGCCAGCAAATGAGGTGCCAGTACAGGGAGGTCTAAAATTCAGGCCCTTAATGTTTAATGCTAATAGAACTCACAAACTGCAATATGAACTCTCAGCAGAAATCATACAAGTCTCAAAATATTATTTTCACTTTATTTCCCTAATTAGTAGGAAAAAAACCCAACAAAACAAAACTTTGTCCTTTAAACTAAGTGCTCAACTCAGGCAAGTGTGGATCACTTATTGGACACAATGGCCTTAAGAACAGAGAACTAGCAAGCGCACCTCACGAGTAGCAGAACTGTCTTGTCGTCACAAGACAGTCTTCCCACCACTTTTCAGGCACCTCTGAGCCTTATCGATTCTTTGAACACCAGGCCTGCATTATTTATTTCTTCGTGAGTGTTTGAGGCATTCCATTGAAGGCTTGGAGGGCCTTCTCCCCCTCGTCAGGGAATTTACAGGCCATCTCTTACAAATCCAACGTTGGGCTACAGGTGCACTAGAACAAGGAGAGAGGGCAGGCTCAGCTGTATAGATTAGCCTGTACCTGGTGTCATTGTGAAGGGGCTGTCAAAGTGAGCACGGTGGACCAAAATGTAGAAGGTGGAATGGAGCAAAATGAAGACTGATCTTGGACTAAGGCAGGGATTGTGGTGCTGGATTGGGAGGAATGATGGTGTTTGGGATTCATGAGAGAAGAAAGTTGAGACAAGGTAAATAAGAAGAGTTGAAAGAAATACCTCCAGGTATGTTGATGAAGACAGGGATGCTTAGGGTGGGAAGATTATGGATCTCCAGGATCCTAAAGGCTTTGGGATTGGAAGGTTTGAGAGAATAGGAATCCTAAACTGGTTGCAGAACAGATATTTCTACGAACATTAATGTTGAACTTCAACCAACAAAAAGGAGGATAGCTTAACAGCCCTAAATACTGAATGAATAGTCACCTCTTGTCACCTCACACAACTATGCTTAAGTACCTCTTCTGTTTGCTCCTCCGATGGAATAGTCTGCATAGCAACACAGGCTTTATAGATGGGCAGGTATTATCATTTACGCTGTTATGGCATCTTCTATACTTGTAAAATACATAGTGCTCAAGACTATGGATGCTGTCCACACTGACAGATTCCTTCACAATCTGAAATAGTGTAGACACATAAAAATTACTTTGGCCAAAGTCAAACGTGTCCCTAGCCATTTCTAAAGCCTGAATAGTACGGGTGATTGAAATCTAGTGCCCATGCCCCACTGCAAGTTGATATAGTAATATAGCTGTAGACCATAGAAAACTTGTATCTTTAATTTTCATCAAAAATCCATAGTCCATCAGGAATTTTACTGTTGTCTGAATGTGCTTAGTTTAGATGTGAAGTCTCTTCTGCAAGCGTTGGCAAGGTCCTCTAATATCCCTATCACTTATTTTGTATTGACTGGGTATAAACCCTATTCTGGGTTCCACAACAAGCTTGTAGGTCAAAAGTGCATTAAAAATGTGCTGAAGTGTTAACTGGTCCTTAACTGCCTTCTGTCAACATTTAAGAAGCTGCTCAGGTCTTGAGTTCTGTGGGAGTACTGGAAGAATAATCTTGAATAGCTCTTCTCTTTTTAAAGGTCTCCCCTAGTTGGCAAATGGCACCATAACCCAAGAGGAATGCATGACAGACATGTTATTTCTGTGGGAATTATGTGAGTTTTCAGAGTTGGTAGCAATTCTAAATATTGTATGTAGCAGCTTAATTTATTATTAGAACTACTTCCATGCCAGAGAAGCACAGCATTTTTTTCCTTCAGAAACAGAGCTCTCTGGAATTAGCATATGTTTACTTTGACTGATAGAAAAGTTTAATATCTGCTGGTACAGAACAGAATTTCATCTGATAAGTCAAGAAAGAACAGTGTAATTAGGTGTGTCTTTATTTACATGCTTGTTGGGAAGATTGTATTGCAGGTTCAACAGCTATTTGTTATGGGTAGAGGCAAGGCTGGAAGAGTAGTGTGTGTATGGTTTTGATGTCATTGATGTTTCATTTGATGACAGTTGCTTCAGCTGTTCCTTCTAACGACCAGTTCATGGTGGGAACCAACCAAAGCAATCAGAGTCTTAAAAAACTTTGGAAAAACACAAAAGGCATCAATACGTGCTGAATTTTTCACGTGACTCCTTTGCAGGGGTTTAAAAGATCTTCTCTTTTCCCTATACCTTCATGTCCAAATGCAATCCCACAGCATAAAACTGGAAACAGTCATAATCTTATCCTTATAATAGCAGCTTAGCAGTTGCCAAGTAGAAGTTAGATAGGGATAGACACTAAAGAAAATCTGTTCCACCTTGCCAGTAATACCAATCTGTGTGAGGTGTGCTTCTGTGACCAAGTCACACTTGGATAACCGTTTAGCATTGCCTTCCCTTTGTATTTTGAGTTGTCCTCCACATCCGATCGCTGCCGTGTCACACAGTTCTGAGTCTTACACGAGATGAAATGATTTACTAACGTCCTGAGCAGTGATATAGTGTTGTCCTTTATCTAGTTAAGTGCTGCCTGCACCCCAACTGCTTGTCTAGTACTTTCTGAGACAAAATGGAATGCATGACGCCTTGTAGTTTCTGAACCCTCTGTGATCTAGAACATACTGCCCTGCAGGGCTATCCAATTGCACAGGTAATTTGACACTTCTTCAGCCAGAAGATTTTAATGACAATTTTCTGCAGAACATATTCAGAGTATCTAATGTTAGACAAGGAGCTGTTGTATGTGGGTAGGGTGTGATAGGACTTGGCTCGATGGAAGGTCCAGTGCTGTTAATAGAGGCTCCGTGTAAGGTCTGTGAGTAGGTAATGTTCATTTAAATATGTGTCATAGCCACTACTTCTAAAGTGCAAGAAAAAGCTGTATTCCTCTCCCTCATCATGCTCCAGGGGGCATCTTGTGGACCAAATCCTTTCCGTGGATCCGTCTGACCTGCCAGTTTTCCTTGAAGATGATGGACAGTAACTTGTAAAGGATGTATACAACCCAAACAGCTGAATGTCTCATCTTATAGAAGGCACAAACCTGCTCTTACCAAGAGCTGCAGTGGGAATGCATAGGTGGCAGCTACATCTGGAGGCCTACAGACAGGCTTTCCCAGTAGCTGTATCTGTTTTAGCAACGTGGCTGTCTTGGTCAGACAGAAGCTCTGATGAAAATCAGAGGAATGCTGGATTTGAATGTCTGTGAATGAAGATGGTTGCAAGCATAAGTTTTAAAGAGCCCTTGCAGATGTCTTAGACAGTGTCCTAAAGGCCTTTTTGAGGAATATTATGTGAAGTTCATCCCTGGACTTTCAAGCATGTCTTCTGTATGTCATTACCTACTAACATTGTTAATAGATAATCCTGAGAACTTTGAATATACCAGTAGAAGAAACCTACTTGACAAAATTTTCTAAGGAAAAGCTCTGTTGTGATTGTTTGTCTGTTATAAAAAGTAAACTTCACCACGAAGCTCTTGGAAATCCTACTGAGAGGCTGGAAATCAGCACCTAATGGAGCTTACAACAGAACAGATACTACAGGGATTTTACTTTCCTGTGATGAATAAGAGGTTAAGAATCCTAAAACATCAGTAGTACATTTTCTAACAGATGCAGTAAAAGTGAAGCAATTACCAGAAAGTCTTATGATTCTGCCGTATATTCGATCTTTTATTAGCCTATAACACTCAGGACAGCATGTTAATTAATGCTTGGTCTCAGACGGTCCTGCTTAAACCTAAAAAGCTACAGAACACTGTTATATTTAGATGCATTGAAAGTTTCTGTAAAACGAAAAAAATATCCCAAAAATACAGATGAACATTATCACATGTTTTCTTAGGGATTTGTTGGCAAAGTTAGCTTTCATGCTAGCCAGCTGGGGTCTTGGGTTTCTATATGAAAAGAGTAGCTCAGCTATGTCTTGAGGCTAATACTGAAAAGGTCATGAGATTCTCTTTCATGAAAGGAATGAAAGTAAGCTGAGAAGTACAGGAAAACATAACATTCACTATAAATGATATAACTGATGTAGTTCTATGCATTTCTCTGTGTATAGAAAATGACATTGAAATACATTTGTATTTAGATTTAGGGGGCAACTTACATTCTGCCTCTTCACCAGTTTATTATTTATTTCCAAACCTTATTATTTTAAAATGCTGTAGCACCCAAAATATGCTAGACCATTTCTAAACACAATCACATAATGGATTTTTTCTATGATGAGCAAAGCAGCCATTTGAAGTTCATTCACTGAGACCCTTTGGCCTTTAGAGCATTTAGTGAAGGGTTTGTTTTGTTTATTTTACAGTTCAGTGGAATGGAAAACAATTTTTCTTAAGCATTACTGGAGGCCGTCAAACAGCGAGAAAGAATAATTTTTCTCGTGCTGCATGTTCAGCGGAATTTAAAGGTATCTATTAAAAAAAAAAACAGGTGTAGTGATAAACCTAGATTTCCCCCCTTTTTTGAAAAAGTGTAATTATACTCATCAGACATAATGATCTGCTATTTTCCCCATCTTGCTATTGCTCAGTGTGTAATGAGAAAAGTTTGCTGATGTTGGGTGGATTATGATTATTCACCGTTTCTTCTTGTTTATTTCCTACCAAAAAAGAAAATAGACCCAGCCCCACCTGCCCCCCAAAAAAACAACTACAAATAACCAACACACCAACCAAATTCTGTTGTTTACTTATTCACAAAGCATGATTTGGGTGTGCAGTTTATACATGGAAATAAAGTAATTGAAAGCATACTTTTCTCAGCCTGTTGCCATAGAACTATTTAGATTCAGATTTTGATTACTTGGAGAGGCAATAGGAGGTCCTGTTTTCATTCCTTTCTTTGTGTTTTTCAAAAACTAATTTCATAAGACATTACAAATATTAAGTGGAGGTAGAAAGCAGATAAATAAAACTGTTTTGAACAATAATGAGATAAACTGAGAAATCAAGTGATTGGTGATACAGTCATTTACTTCATGCAACTGGGAAGCTTGGAGCCTAAACTCTTGTTGAAGTCAACAGCAAAAGTCCACCCTGCACAGCAACTGGGAATTACAGCTTCTTCTTAAGATGACACTTCAGTGAAGTTATGCTGACTTTACAACCATGTAGCTACAAGCTGCATCTAAATTCACATTGCATTAAAAATAACAGTCTTCAGAAGCAGCTTGTAGAGCTGAACTCTTGTCTGTCCCTGATACATTCAAGGAAGTTAGTGGTATTTGACCTTTAAGGAGGTTTGGAAAAGGATTCTAGAAAGCATCAAAGCTCATTCTTAAGTTAAGTTTGGCACATAAGCAGTGCAGTCTCATTGAATACTGGCAGGACTTGATATGCAGGTATCCCTTTTAGATGCTTAAAATGTTAATGTCTGTCCCAGCAGAATGACTCAGGCAAGATGAGTTAGGATCTCAGTCCCCTTTTCCCGCTAGTAATACACAGCCATCAGAGGAGTAGCCTGGCGCTTATCCTGGATGCTTAGACGTGCCATGCTTATGACAAGCTGAACAGCCTTCATTCTTTGGAACACTATTCTTCATTATACTAGGCACAAGAATGCTTGCTCTGGAGGCAAACCAGTGGATTGAAAACTGCTTTGCCCTTTCCCCAGAAGGATATCCTACCCTGCCAATATGGAATAACTCTGCTGGGGCTGCCTATTGTGTTTACCCCTTCCTAATGTCTTGTCAGAACTGGAAAGCTTCAGAGTCAGGCTTCCTTTTGTTTGCTGTCCTTCGGTCTCCTGACTCTCTTGTTGCTGGCTAATTGTAGACTGAGCTTCCCCATGCACATTTTGCAAGATCTACCCCCAGAATTAGAAGAGAAGAGAAGAATATTTCAGTTGGAAGGGACCTAAAATAATCTAGTCCAACTGCCTGACTGCTTCAGGGCTGACCAAGAGCTAAATCATTGTCCAAATGCCTCTTAAACACTGACAGGCTTGGGGCATTGACCACTGCTCTGGAAGCCTGTTCCAGTGTTTGACCACACTCTCGGTAAATAAATGCCTCCTAACGTCAAGTCTGAACCTCCCCTGATGCAGCTTTGAACCATTCCCACGTGTCCTGTCCCTAGATCCCAGGGAGAAGAACTCAGCACCTCCCTCTCCATGTCCCCTCCTCAGGAATCTGTAGACTGCAATGAGGTCACCCCTCAGCCTTCTTTTCTCCAAATTAGACAAACCCAGAGTCCTCAGCCACTCCTCAGAGGACATTCCTTCCAGCCCTTTCACTGGCTTTGTTACCCTCCTCTGTATGCATTTGAGTACCTTCACATCTTTCATAAACTGTGGGGCCCAGAACTGCACACAGTACTCAAGGTGAGGCCACACCAACACGGAATGCAGCAGAACAGTCACCCTTTTTGACCAGCTGGTTATGCTGTGTCTGATGCACCCCAGGATGAGGATTGCCATCTTGGCTGCCAGGGCACACTGCTGACTGACATTGAGCCTGATTTTGACCAGGACCCCCAGATCCCTTTCTGCAGGGCTCCTCTCCAGCCGCTCCTCTCCTAATTTATACTTGTCCCTGGTGTTACTCCATCCTAGGTGCAGAATCCAGCATTTGTTCTTGTTAAATTTCATGCCTTTAATGATTTCCCAATACTCCAGACTGTCTAGATCCCTCTGCAAGGCCTCGTGTCCCACAAGAGAGTCAACAACACCTCCCAGTTATCATCAGCATACTTGCTAATGATGCATTCAACTCCTGCATCCAGAGTGTTGATAAAAATGTTGAACAGGTCTGGCCCTAGACTTGAGCCCTGATGAACACTGCTAGTGACCATTTGCGAGCCAAATATAGCCCCATTCACTACAACCCTTTGAGCTCTGCTGTTGAACCAGTTCTTCACCCAGTGAAAGCGCTCATCCCACAGCCCAGAAGGATGCTGTGAGGTACGGCGTCAAAAGCCTTACTAAAATCCTGAAAAACTGTATCCACCGCCTTCCCTTCCTCCACTAGGTGGGTGACCTTTTCATAGAAGGATATCAAATTAGTTAGATAGGACTTTCCCTTTGTGAACCCATGATGACTGTGCCTGATGATTGCATTGCTCTTTAAAAGCCTTTTAATAGTACCCAGTACGATCTTCTCCATAATCTTTTTGACCACTAAAATTCCCGCTGAGTTTTTAGTGAGTTGGGTGTTAGAAAGGATCTGTGCTTTGACCCAGGGTGCGTTCAAAACCTCTGGCCTACTAACATGTTTCATATTTCATGACACTTGCCAAAAGTCTGGAGTAATGTTCATCTCGATTCTAGCACTTGAAAGGCTCCACTGCAAAAAAACACTGTTTTTGGGAGACCTTTTCCAAACCTCCTTAAAGGTTAAAGTCTTTCCCAGTGTGACTGGGAATTTACTTTATTCTTTTTAAGATAAAGGCAAATTTAATGGTTGCTATATTTTAGATGACTGTCTGTATTTTGATTAGTGACAGTCAATTTTGTCTAGTGGAAGATTTTAAGACATAGAAATGAAATCAATATTCAGTTCCTCTTAATAGTTAAATGCCTTGAACATGCATTCACAACACTGAAAAAAGAAAAACCCAACACACAGTTCATTTCTGGTATAATACACGTAGTGTTTTTCTGTTTATTTATTTATTTGTAGGTTGAAGACAGGTGCTTTTAACAATGCATAAAGTGACATTTTCAGACTCTGGAACTCATTCCCTGCAGCATTAACTGTCTGTAACTATTCAAAGGTGACTTTGTATAGGCTGAGGTTAGCTTCTTGCTTCTCTCTAGCCTAATATTTCCTATTTAATGTCATCATTTTCTTTCACTTGGAATCTTACTTTCTATTTTAAATTGCTATGTCTTTTGCCTTTTTATTTTCCCTTTTCTGAACTGGAATTGGTGTTAACTAGAGTTTTCTGGTGCTTCTAGAGACTTTTAACAGATCAGTTAGACACCTGGATTTCATATGGGAGGGTCATTCTCAGTGAGATTAACCTACCCTTATTTAAGGCTAGTCAGACTTCAAACTGTCACTGTAGAGTCTGTCCATG
Source organism: Larus michahellis (assembly GCF_964199755.1). Classification (NCBI taxonomy): domain Eukaryota; kingdom Metazoa; phylum Chordata; class Aves; order Charadriiformes; family Laridae; genus Larus; species Larus michahellis. Next base: position 121,891,054 of record NC_133898.1, read on the forward strand.
GTTAATGAGAGAAATAAGTATCTCCAAAGGGCAATTCATGTTACCTGTCATATGCTTCTATCTCCGGATAAAACAATTGTCTCCTGGAGGTGCCTATTTCACACTACTGACAACGTAGAATTATGCCACTAACACTGGCACCAGTGCCAGGGTAGATGAATTTCACTTGGTGTGTCTAGGCTATAAATTTCTTTTTTTTTTTTTTACTGTGCATCTGAGAAATTTGACTTTACAGTCATTTGGTATCTGTGCACATTTTTATTGCCTTTATGATATTCTTTTGCAAGTGAAAGCTAAAGTACTCGGCTGGGTTTCCTGCTTCCTTTGGAAAGTGAAAACCATTATTTTTAAGCACTTATTTGAAGAAATGAAAAGGCAAAGATGAATGAAACCGTAAGTTATATCTTAAGTTAGAAGACATTATCAAAGCTGTGATTTTTAGTAGACATCCAAGAGCTTTATTTCATGGGCTTTCTTCAATTTCCAATTAATAATTTTTCTTCCTCCCCTCTCCACTTTCTTATCACTATATGTAAAAAGATGTGTTAAAATGAAGGAAAAGCTTGCTGCTGAGTAGGTCCAACCAGATACTATCATGCCCTGCCCTTGGGAACCTTGCTGGAAGGCTCAATAATCTAAAACCAGAATATTTGCAAACAAAGTTTTAGTTATTTACCTGAAAGAGTCATGATTGGCAGGGAAAAGCATAGTGAGGCAAAAAGGGAAAACTAGAGCAGGACACTGAGGTCAGCACACTGTTTATATTCCTCTGGGGAGAGGAATAACAGAGTTCAGAGGTCTCTGATTTCCCCCCACAAGGGGTGAATTTTGATGACAAAGGGGAAGAACATCATGTGGATATGTGGTACAACAATTATTCTTTTGACATAGCTTCCCTTCCCTTCCCTTCCCTTCCCTTCCCTTCCCTTCCCTTCCCTTCCCTTCCCTTCCCTTCCCTTCCCTTCCCTTCCCTTCCCTTCCCTTCCCTTCCCTTCCCTTCCCTTCCCTTCCCTTCCCTTCCCTTCCCTTCCCTTCCCGTTTTCTGCTCTCTTCTCTCTTTCTTTTTTTTGTTCCTTCTCCCCATAAGTGATTAAGGTGTAGTACTGTCTTCAGACTCGGTACTCTGCATGTGGTGCTGGTCATAGGGTTTTCCTGCTTCTTTACCTTCTCCCTGTAGTAGAAACCGCTTTAAAAAGGCCAGATGTATTGATAGCAAAAAGATCTAAAGGAAGAAACTGAAGCTAAGAGGATAATTAAATAGGAAAACCAAACACTTTCGGCTAAAAAGATAATGAAGGATCCTTCAGACACTTTCAGCAGGGATCGATGGTACAGTCATTATAATCACATTACATTACACCTTTCATCTGGAGGGTGTCAAAATGCTTTGGATATGCAGCACACCAGTACAAGGAATTGCTTTGTCTATGACTAACACAAAACTACCCATGGGTTTACATCTGGCAGCTGCTCTTTGTGGAATGGCAGCACTGAAAAGGTGGGGAGGCAGAATATTTGGCTGTTAAAAATTAAGAGCGCACAGAAGCATTAAAACTGGTGGGAAGATCAGGCCTTACGGTATTCAGAGGTAAAGCGCCTGTTTTCCAAGGGTGTTAGTGCTGGTAGCTGGGCCCAGTGAATATAACGAAGGGATGTGCTGCCAAGAGGGATTTTGCTGTTATTTACATTACATATGCCAAAGAGTGTTCACTGCAAAGGTAAAAGTCCAGAATGTTAGCAGGAAATGTGAACTTCTAATCTACTAAAATGGAGGAAATCTGAACTAAAAGGAGGTTTAAAAATAGGAACATGGACTCTGCAAAAGCTGGATTCCAGACTTCTTTACTCCGTGAAAAATTAGGTAATATTTTTCTCCAGAAAAGTTGCCACAAAAGACATGGAAATGTATTTTCATCAGAGTTAGTCCCATTCAGAGCAGGGTGTCTATTTTAATTGTATTTGTCTCAGCAGTTTCCTAGTCTTTGATGTTTTTTCCTATCATTTTTCATGCATTAACCATATTGATGTATTTTTGGCTCTGTACCAACCAGAAGATCACCCCTTGCCATTATAAGCCCTTCTTGCTTATTATTCAGCTGGTGTTGAGCTGCATGTTTTATCTTTCCAAGAAAATTATTTAATACCTAAGCCTCTCTATCTGTCCTCATCCTCAAGATTCTCAGCACAAAGCAAATGAAGGCTCAAACCACAAATATGTTTCTCCAGCAGATCATGGAGGGCCAGCTGAGCTGTGGTAGCTCTCAAAGATCTCGATGTTAGTCCTTGACAAATGCAAGGCATTGTAACTCAGCTCAGCCCTTTTTCAATATGGCATAAATGGAGTCAAATTGACCTACATTTGTCACAGGTTAAAGGTGCATTCAACTGTTTTCACTCTTTTGCCAGCTCATGTTTGAACTGAAGAAACTTTACTGAAACGTTAAGCTTTCTTGAGTGATGTGCTCCCTGATTTTTTCTCTACTAGCAAAGTGATCACGTAATATTTTAAAGTCTTTGCTGAGCAGGCATTAGTATCAGTGCAGGTTTTTGTAAAACTGACTTTTAAAATACCACAGGAAGATGCGTGCACCAAAGTGTCACTCATTAGGGAACTGTTTGAAGGCCCACAGTTATTTTTTTTTCTAAAAACTGATATGGTTATGGTCATATTGGTTGTAGTCAGGATGAATCTAAAAATGGCAATACCCCCTGTAATGGGAAAGATTTGAATAAAATGAATGTTGAAATGTTGTGGTTCTAAAATGCTTGATTATATTATTTCATAGCTGGAAGTAGCTGTAGCACATGATCTCATTTGCTTGAGAATGTACTTCTCCTCTTAGGCTGCTGTCAGCTCGGAAAAGAAGGGAGCCAGACGAAGGATAAATCCTTACGATGAGATCTGTGTTCGGCAGGCCAATCCAAAGCCTTTTGATGCGATGCGAAATTCTGCAGTGGGCTTCGGTTCAAGCTCTGAATGGTCTGTGCTGACATCTTTAGCTTATGGCATTTGCTGCTGCCTTCGTTGCTGTCCGTGATGTCTCTGATAGGATATAATTTGCTACAGCTGGCTTAGGTGCAAAACCGCCATGGGCAAAGCTTTATGTCTTTCCTTAGATGTGCCATTTCATTGCGTGTCTCATCAAAATCAGGCAAACAAATGTGGAGAGAGTAGGTGCTCCTGCATGTGTCATGCTCTGCAAATCAAGTGTATAGAAACAATTGTTTGCCCAGAGCCCGGCTTGTGCCGCCGCACACACCAGAGCTCAGCGGCAGAGGGTCTCATTTCTTCTGTTTCTACCTCTTCAAGATCAGAAGGGGTTTAAACACCTACCTACTGCTAAAGCTCATTATTTTCTGCTTGAATCCTAAGTGGGGGTGGGGTAAGGGGAATACAAAAATTTATTCTAAAGCATAATTACATGCAAGATTCAGATAGGGATTTAGATGTGGCTTGATTAAAACAGAGTCTTTTTTTCTAATACAAATGAACATTACACCGAGAGTCCCGTTGTTTAAGTGAATTTTCAACGCCAGTTTAAAAAAATGTGCTCTCTATTCTTTGACATCACATCTTAACTGAAAAATCCCTTCTTCAAGTGTATTCAGTAGGGTGGATCCTCAGCTGAAATATATCCATGTCATTCCAGTTTCTCTGGTGAAATTACATCAATGAATGCCATCTAAGGATTGGGTGGATAAGAGAGGCGGAGGACATAACTAACAGGCACATAATGTTGCTCATGCTATGATCATCACTGCATGAATTCAGCTGACAATCTGAAGTAGAGGGATAAAACTTTTGGGCTTAAGAAAAAGAAAAAAAGCATGTCTATGAAGGTAAACTTTTCTGCGTTCATTACACTACATTACGTTTGCACATTAGTGGCAAACCAGAGGGAGAAAAATGTTATTGTATTTTGTACAAGTGACTTTAATAATGAGGGATAGTTGTTAGACTATGCTAATTCCAGTGTTAAACTTTCAAGAACAGTGAGTTTATGGTTTTCAGTAATCAGTGACCTACACTGAGTTGTGTATTTAAAAAAAAAAAAAAAAGAGAAAAAAGTGCTCAATTTTCTCTCTTGCTGCAGTTGATTTCTGAGTAGTGCGTAAACATTACAAAAAGGGCAGGAGACTATATTGGGATTTTAACTGCCTGGACCAAACACTTAGGGGTCCTATTTATGCCAAAATATGTCACTCCCTAATGGGCTGGGTAATGGGTGCTGTAAAATGAGTAGGGCTGGCGGAGTGACACACAGGATTTTGAAGGCTGATGGAAGCTTAGACATGCTGGATATGTCATTGGCAGGCATTATACAGGAGTAATGAATGGTGCAGATCTCTTGCCTATTGGGATGATGTCTATGGTTCCCTGAGGAGCCAGCAGAGCTAGCAGAAATATCCCTTCCTCCCATTTACTGCCATAAGCTTGAAAAAGAAACATGCAATTTTGTTAGAGTTCATCCAGCCAGCGGCTGCAACTAACACCAGGATATTCGCATCAGTTGCAATAACAGAAAGCCCCTAAGGGCTCCCCAGTGTCTCTCCTTTTTTATGGGGTATGGCCTGGGCCTCTGGCTCTTCCATTTGGCCTAGGAAATTCACAACAGGGTCTTACAGGCAGCTGAGCTGGCACATGTTGGCTGGGGCCCACCGCAGGCCTGCCAAGCTCCTCACAGCATGTCTGCCCGTTTGGCTGCCGGTTCGTGTTCTCCTATGGCGGGCAGTGCCCGCAGCCCGTACATCCACAGCTCAGCTCCCCCACGCCTCGCCTGCAGCAGGATGGCCGGACCTGGGCCTCCTCCTGCGTCTCCAGAGCTGGGCAGGTGCGCGGAGCAGCATCATGGCCCTCTCCCCACTGGGTGACCAGGCAGACTCCATCTTCTCTTGCACATGGCTCTTCCTCTGATCCCTTTCTCCTCACACCACATCACGCAGAAAGGGGATGTCGCAGGCGAGATGAGTACATGCCGCACACGGCCACAGCTTTCCAGCTCACCCATCACAAAGCAGTGTTCTCCCCTCACGCCCATCCAGGGTCCATATTTGCTCTTGGGAAAGAAAGAAAGTAAATATGGAGTGCAGTATGGAGGTGCAGTTAGAGAAATGCAGTATCAAAATAGAATATCTGTTCCTATGAAGCTGAAGTCTGCAATATCCCTATCTCAGGCTGTAAAGAATCTGTATCTTAAAAGAAACAACGTATGTGAATAAAGAATGCAGAACTTTTTTTTCAAGCTTATACTGTTTATCAATGACACACAGCAAGGTGAAGGACAAGAAGTAGGTAGACAAAAAAGAAAAAAAAATGAAAAAGCAAATGCCTTTGCAGCTGATTGGTTTTCTTTCTGACTTTGGAAGTGAGATCATCTGTTATCATTGCTAACACAGTCAAGATTAATTCAAAATATTCTGGCACTTGTCTCATTGTTTTGAAATCTTTAGATGACCCTGTGAGAGTCTGCTTCAATCAGAAAGGCTATAATTTCCTTTTCTGTAGAAATCTAACATACCTAACATTTTAGTAATATTACCTTGTCACATTTTAATCTATGTAAGGGTTTTTGTTTTGTTTTGTTTTGTTTTGTTTTTGTTTGCCTTTGAAAAATATTCCAGCCTGGTTTGCAAACTGTAGGGCTGCAGAGACAAGAGAAATGTTTGTCAATTGTCTAAATATTTGAAGCTGCAATATATAAATTCTCACTTCTGCTTTTCTGAGGTATTTTTTATAACGCAGTGCTGTTTGCTATTATTGTTGCTCTGATGACAGTGGCACTAGAGGCCGTTGGGGACATTCATCAACCCTCACTCAAGACACAGCAATAAGAGAAGATTAAGACAAAGTGACTTGCCCACATTCAAAAAGCAAGTAAGTAGCAGAGCTAACATTAAAACTCAATTTTTTAAAATAAAAAACTAAACCTAGTACATTGTGTAATGGGCTAAACAATGATTCTAAGTAAAGTAATTTAAAAATATGTTGTGCTTGAATCTTCTTAGATTATATTGTGCTAATCTTGGCTGACAGAAAAACTTGGAAATATGTTAATGAAAAAAAAAAACCAACACAGCACAGTTGTGGTAACTGTGACTTGGTACCAGTAAGACCTTAATCTGTATATATGTAGAAAGATGATGATTGAGAGAAGTAAAACCTCATTCAGTAGTCCCTTAGGATGTTAGAACTTTTTAAGCATTAAAACACTTGAATAAAAACTGAGGACAAGTACCAGTGCTCAACAATGGAAAGCACTACACATTTTTTCATACATAAAGGGCAAAAAGTGTTCTATGCTAATTTTATTTCACATAAAGGAAAATAATAAACAAATTATGCATATGAAATCCCAAGTGCAGATATTGAAGTGCTGCATATTTACTTTACTGGAGTTAAATTACCTGATACTTGTGGAGGTTCTGACCCTCAAATGTTAAAATAGACACCAATCTCCCTGCTTCATGAGCAATAACTTCTGTTGAAAAAATCTTGGGTTTAATTTGTAGATGTATTTGCATTCTTCATCTTTACTTCTTGTTTTTCCATCCGGCTGCTGCGCTGTGATATGTGATATAAAAAGATTGAAGATTTTTAAATTGCTCCTACATTTGCAAGCAATGCAGCTATTTCCTGTTCATGCAGATAAAACACTTTAGTAGACAATTAGATCTGGATTTCAATACTGGGTAGTCTTCCAAACTTGTAACACTATGTTCAAACTTAAAAAAATACAATTAGAAATGTACTCTGAGAGAAAAGTCAGGATCTGTCTAGTGTGGAGATTTTCTTCTATTCCAGATTGTCAGATAGTGTATGTCAAAATAAATTGAAACTCAGTTATGACAAGGCATATTTCTATGTATTTCTGTGTGTTTCTACATATTCATGCATCTATTTTAAATTCTGTAAATTATCTAATTTTTTGTCTGTAGGTGGTTCTTCCAGACAGTTAAGACACTGTAACACAAATTTTGGGGACGTCTGGGGAAGCTATCCCACATTTGAGAAACTATTCCATGAAGCTGTTCAGTGGAAAACTGTTGAGATCTGCCGGTCTCTCCAACCCTTAGAATTCAAGCCATGACCTACTGGATCACTGGATGATGAAAGTAAATAAGTTAGTTAGTGGTTACACAAAGAACTTTGCAATTTCCCCCTCCTAAGGGAACGTACTGCTCTATATTCATGATAGGGAAGAAGTCTGGAGGAAATCCATGGTAATATTAATTATTTTTAAATGTGTTTAGAGAGATATCACTAGTTTAATATTGTATACCATCTGGATCCAGATTCTCTGGTTTAATATTGTATACCATCTGGATCCAGATTCACCGCTTGAGAGAATGTTCATAGTTATGAGTTACAACTTCAGTATAAGATTTGCACACTTTATTCCTTCACTTTCATTATACTGTAAAATAACCAGTTTCCAACTGAAAAGTACAGGCCACAGTTGAACCTGTATGAAGTCAGTGCCAATTCTCAGTGAACTCTGGATCACATTGCCTGGCCAGACCTTAAACTGGGGTAAAGATGCTTTCAGTCACTGGTGACTCACACCGCTAAAAAGAGAGAGTTGTTTTTCCTTTTCTGCTGAGCGGCTCTGAATGCCATTGACAGCCAGCCCTGCAGAGAGATGGAAACAGAATGCAATCAGACTTCCAAATCTTCCCTTAATGCAGTGTCTTTCTTTGGAGCTTTTCCCTGTAGGGTACCTCTCAGATGGGGATAAGTAATGCTGTTAGTACATAATCCAATCACTGATGCAGATTGCTCCTAGACAACTCTGAGCAGCAGATTTTTATTTTTTTTTAACTTTATAAAGAAAGTAGCTTTTCTGCAGTAAAAAGAAAAAAGGATGTGGCTTAGAAGTTATTAACAGTATAAATAAGTCTTGTTATATATTGCCTGCATATGATAAAATTGGAAGCTTAATTTACCATAAAATATCAAAAAAAAAAGTAAAAAAGTGAAACATTTTATTGTTCAGAACAGGATTCCAGTTCTGTGCTCTCCTCTCACCGTTGCATTGTACAGTCAGCCAGGGATGTACACTACTCCTTCTTATTCCCAGGCTGTTTCTGGGATTGCCATGGTAGGCGTCTCATTCTAGATCTTTTGCTGCCATTGCTGTGCTCTCTCCCTTTTGTCTCTATCACTGTGCTTAATAAGGCGTTATTGGTAGTGCGACCTGCAGATCCAGTTACTGGACTGGGACTTTCTACATGTGGTTTCTGTTTTCAGCCCCACATCTACCTGTTACTCAAATTCACATATCTTCCCTACTTACATCCCGTCTCCCTCCCATCACGTCTCTGTCTCCTTTATTTTGACTGCAGACTTTTTGGGCATGGGATTTTCTCTCTCTCTTGAATATATAAGGCTTAGCACTCTGGAGGGCTGAACACATCTAGAGACCATGAGACCATTTCCAAACAGAAATTCATGGAGTGGTGTCCCACCTACCCAGTTTAAGCAGCTAACTTTGACCTACTGAAGGAATTGTTGAAGTTCTCTACAGAGGCAATAGAGAGAGGTGGGTGCCTTTGAAGCTGTCAAGATTTATGCCCTTCAGGTATCCAAGTTAAGAGCACAGTATCTAGCTCTCCAGCCTGTCAGAAACATCTGCCTCTGCTGTGAAAACTGTGTGCTTATAAACTCAATCCCTCCCATAAATAGGAACAAAAAGACCAACAGAAAATATGTATGGTTGTTCCAGAAGAACTGAGTCGCTGATATTATGATAAATACCTGATTTTTTCAAAATCTCTCAGGATTCTTTCAAAATGGTGCATTAGTACTTCTCAATTCCATGGAACTGGTTTGTTTAAAATGTGGTTTTGGCGTCTGCTGATGTTTCTAATAAAATGAAATTTGCAGGTGTAATGTAATTCTCAAACAGATGTCTAAAGTGAAAAATATATTGAGGACATATGGAAATAATGTTATTTACAACGCTTGAATGATTTTTAATAATTTGAAATGTTTTATATGACCGTAATCTTTCCATCTAATCTTCTTTTCTTGAGCATTTACCACATGAAGTTGCTTGTCAATCATACCACCAGAAGCCGGATTCAGATCTATAGCCAGGAACATCTTCTGCCTTTTGTAGCAATTAGTGGATTGTCAACAAATTAATAATGTTAAAAATTATGGTGTAAGCATGTGAAAGGCTTATTTCAGCAAAGGTAAAAACCTAAAAAACAGTATGAAGATGTACTCAAGAAAGATTACTAGTCCTCTTCATGTTATTGTTAATTATTGTAACATTATTGGACTGCTTGAACAAGTACAGGGATCCTGTTAGCTGTGGCAGTTACTAGAAAACATGCACTGGGAAAGCTTACTAATTTTGAAGAGTTTATAAGTTAAGTGAAGGCCTGGAAGGAAAACCAGCAGGAAGAAATGGAAGGATTTGTTTACGGCTACAGAAGAAGAGGTAGCAATAAACCAAATGATTCCTGACCTCGGATTAGTCTGTGACCACTAGGCCAGGTGTTTTTCTTTGCCTGGTAGATCATCAGTTGCTTTTAGTGCTGCTAGGGATAGGTCCAGCTTTCTAGGGATAGATTCTGCCAAATCTTACACCAGTGCCAATCAAGTGTCTTCCCCGTTAAGAAAATCGATTAACAGGTGATTGAGCAAAGGAAAGGGACCTCGTCTACCTTTTCTTCCTGTGTAGATTGAAATGTAATACCATTAAGAACACCCGCTTCTGGCTGATTTCATTAGGCTGGGGTAAGTCAGATGCAAAAACAGAAAACAAAGTGTGCAGTCTGTATTCCAAGCTAGAAATTTCCACCATCTCATATAGGACAGAACTACTTACAGATTTCATATGGAGTCAGCGCTTAATGGAGGTGAAGAGGTCAGCGTAGGCTGGCTGTTTCTTGTCTTTTTCTTTTTACAGAAACACAGCAAGGATCTCATTTTCTGCTACTTGAATTGGCTGAACGGAGCAGGGGATGTCAAAATGTATGGATTTCTTAGCAGGTTTGTTAAAGTTTTTGATTCCCTTGATTTATCCTTTCGTAACTATCATGAAAAGTGAAAGTGCTGGCAATTAGAGTTAATGAGCATTTCATTGCTTGTGACAGTTTATTTCAATTAGCATTGTTCCTGTTTTCTTCTTTAAGTGGGGAAAATGTTCTGGAAAGCTTCTGTGGTAACACATGGAGCCAGGCTTGAGTTCTCTAGAGCTGGCTGAGAACAGCAGACACAACTTAACCTTTACAAGAAGGGAATATATTATTCTTAAAGGAGTCTTCAGCTCTCTGTTGGCTCTGCTGCATACATTTATATGTTTCTTTAGAAGATTTTTGCCACCGAAGACCTCTCTATAGGTGGACCTCTCACAGACCAAATGCCACACTCATTTCTACAGTTTTTCCCAAATGGGTTGTTCTGATAGGCAGAGGTTATGGAATTAATCAATCATTCTCCCTTGCTTCCTTTCTTCCTCCCTTCCTCTTTCCCTTCCTTCCCTCACTCCATTCATCTGTCTGTCTCTCCTTCTGTCCTGCCATCCCTTCTTCCTTCCTCTGTACACATTGGGAATAAGGAAACATGGTCAAACTCAAGCAATAAACAGATGCAGAGGTCATGTAACAAACCTGATTCTCAGAGAGCTGAGGAAACATGGAGTTTCAACAGTGTTGATAACTGACAATTGCTCATGTTAGTTTAACAGTACTAGTTTCAGAAAAGTCCCTCTCCTTCCGAGAGATGAATCAATGAATCTGAGCATGAAAATCAATGTGTAATTGCAATAAGCCTGATCCTGCAGTTGTGGGTCTGTAAGGAATTTGATACTGCAGACAATAATTCCAGCCAAGGCTGAGCTATATGCAACATTTGACAGCAGAAAGCCTAGACTTCTAAAATAAAGTTCTACTCCTGTATGTCGCTGCATTCATTCCCTATGTTATTTTTAATATTTGTTTTCACGGTCTCCGCTCATTGTTCTGATTAAATAATAGTCTTTCATGCTTCTTTATTAAAACAGATCGCAGATTTCTCAGCACAGCAATATTCAGTACCTTAAAAATCCTAGACTGACTGAGGTCAACAGAAGCTTTGTGGGACTTTTTCATCCATTTAACAGAATAATAAACTGTACCATGGAATGCTAAGGCTGTTTTTATTATTACTATCATTTTTATTTACATGTCATCAGATACATGTAGGTATAGTATAGAGAACGTGTACAGCAAAACTCTTCTTGACTAAATAAATGCTTTCCCTCAAGTCAGGTAGCATAAGATGTTCTAATGGACTATGTCCCTCCAGATGTCTAATGAACTATGTTCGCCCAAAGATGTCTTACCATGTTTCTTTTAACTTCTCTAACAGAAACACTGTCTAGCTCACTCAAAATTCTTCTTCCCAAGCTAATCATTAGCATTATTGTTGACTTTCATCAGGAGAGCATTCAGTCTGCTTTCTGAAATAGGAAAATCCTCATTTACCCACTTATTTATATCACTGATATTTTTGTTACCAATTCACTGTTGACTGGAATAATTTCATTAGCACTTCTTGAACTGAAGTTATAATCACACAAACAAATATGACAGATTAGTTTTATGAAGTTATCACAGCAGTTTATCCAAAATAAAACACATCTTTATGTAAGTGGATTCATCATAATCTTCCTGTATCTTCAATACTTCCTGCAGTCCTGAAAACCCCATTTCAAACAGGGAACAACTTAGGAAGATGTAGAGAGGATGTCTAAAAGGACAATCATAGGCATGAATTCCACGTATGAGGAAAAAGAAAGAACTGAAAAAAACGGTAGAGTCCATAAGATCAAGAATGCCATTGATAACTGAAAGCAATGCACAGCTAAACTGTGGTTATCTTTGCTACAGGATGTTCTGGAGGTCAAATGTATAAATGGGTTTGGAACAGGATCCAGAGCTCTAAGGTGAATCTACTTAAACATTTTTCTTATTAAACAGCATACTCAAAACACCAAGGGGTTTATCATCTCAAAAGCCAAATTTGAACAAGAACTAGAATAGCTAGCTCCTGTAAAACTTAAACTGACTACAAAGTTGACTGCATGAAAAGGAACTGAAAAGAAGTTCATAGACACACCTTCACCTACTTGTTGTGGCCTCGCGGAGCAATTTCTTGCTTCCAAACTCATTTATTAACAGCTTGATTTTCTGGTTGCCCCAAAGTCTCCATTGGCTTTCAGGGATTTTTTTTCTTGATGTACCTGTTTCTGCTTCTCTCAGCAGTTTTTCAGGCACTCTGCTGATCTACAGACCCCCATCTCTTTCATGAATCTAACTCATCCTTTGCTTGCCACACTTTGGATTTTTGAAGCTCTTTGGCTTCATGGAGGCTCCATTGTTCTCCAAGGGCACGAGGTACAGCCAGACATCCCCACCTGGCCCAGACACTTCTTTTTTTAAAAAAAAAGAACATGATATTTAAAAGAGAACTGACAAGAAACATAAAATAGGTGCTATCACTGAGTTCATAAGAGCATTTGATTTACCTCTTTTTTTTTCGTCTCATGTTTTTAGTGATATACATCTGGTGGTGTAAACCTCTATGGAAATCAATACACAAATCTCTTTGTGGGAACACTCCAAAAGACAACAGGAACTGCTCTGTTCTTTAGTTATGTATGTATTTGGAAAGAGTTGCTAACCTTTTTTTCTCCTAGCGTAGTTCATAGGGCAAGCGGTGAACTGACCAGCTTGGTCAGCTTTTGGTTTACTTGATCTGGACATCTCTGGATCCCTGCCCCAACGCTGGCTATTTTCTTTTCTGCATCTAGAGCACAGAATAATGGCAAAAAATGGATCACATGCATTTCATATGTACTTCTAAACTAGCAAGTAGTTTAGAAGGCTACTAAAATAGGAAGTGAAGTTTCCAGGCTTTGTCAGTTAGACAAGGTGGTTAAAAGGCTATGGAAGATTTCCCTTAAAGTGATTGGAGGCTTTTGTTTCTTTTTTTTTTAAAAAAAACTTCTGCCCCCCAAGCAAGCCTGAAGCTGTTTGCTCGAATCCAACAACTATTAAGCAAACGTCAGGGCTCAGCTCACAAATTCCTACAGGGTTTGCACAGCACAGTTTTCTAGATGTTATTAATCAGCTCCTGTTCTCACCAAGTCAAAGTCTCTGCGTAACTAACTGTGAAGTATTATTGCAAAGTCTATGAAAGGAATAATCGCCTAAAACCCTGTCTATGACTTTGTTAGATGCTCCCCTGGCTTTGCTGCTCATGACTTCTCCTTTATACACCTCTTTCTTCCTAACCATACTGTCGTAAATGTGAAACTGTATCAGAGTGGCCAGATGAGCACGTGTGTGAATGCAACCAAATTAAACTGCAGACTCACCTGATTGTGTACGCACTAGAAATGCCACGCTAAGAAGAATTTAAAGAACCCCAGAGGATTAGTTTATATTGCAGAAGTCAATGATGATAAATCCAGGTAAATCCTGTTTTAAGACCAGAGTTAATTCAAAGGGCAAAGAGACTGGCAAAAAAATGAAAAAAAAAAAAAAAAAAAGAGTAAATTTTCAGATATTTAGCTTTGTCTTATGACTGGATTGTATGGGTCAGAGAATATCAGAGACTGAAATCCAAAAAATACCTGTGCCTGTAATGAGACTAATTAGAATGACAGTTAGTTTAAATGAGTCTTTCACAGTTTATTCTGGAATTCAGTAACCCATTTTTCCTCATATCCTATAGCATTTTTTATTTTTTATCTATGGAGAAGGAATCTATCCTTGAGCTTTGAGATGGTACGGCTCTGAATAATGCAGCTGAGCCCTGATTACATTATCTATGATTATGGTAAAAACAGAATTTCCCTTTGCCAAGACATTTCCTTACTTCAAAAATGTTTTCAAACTAAATGGATACAAAATGTTGATATTTCCTGGAGAACAGACATTCACAACAATTTATGTTAGAAAACATTGACTAACCATGATGATAGTGACTCAACTTTTTTGAATTTGTCTGGATAATCTCAAGCAGCACACAAATCACCTGTTCATCTACATTATCAAGTACAGTGCTCTGATAACTATTTAATATAAATATAATCTGAAAGTCAAAACACAATGAAGCAGGCTTATGTTCCAAAACTTAGTATTTTTAGGTGAAGACTTTGAAACCTATAGCCAGGAATATTTTGATTTAGATAAAAAAGTAGCAGCTAATTAAAGAAATGTTCCCATGCATTTCTCATGTTGAGCACTTCAGAAAAATACTGTTGTACGGAATCAGTTTTCCCTTTAAAAATGTCATGAAAATGTGCTATTTCTTCAAAGATATTTTGGTTTTAACCAAAGATCCTTTGGAATATTGTCAGGGGTCTGAAAAGTTAGGAGGAGAAAAACACTTTGACGTTGTGCAATTCATGGACTGGGGTACTATTGTAGGATGTAGAAAATCCTCTTTATCAGATAAAGCATCAAGGAAAAATTGGACCAGGCACATTTGACATTGCTGGTCCCAAAAGAAGGCACCGCTTACTTGGGTTCACTGACATTGCAGTACCTGTGCCTAATCAAAACTTCTGGTTTCAGTTAAAAATACAAGTCTTCCACCCATTCTCTGTAGATTAGCAGTACAACAGATAGCCACAAAGTTTTCAGTAGGCACCTTTTACTTTTCCACTGAAAAGCTGTTAGCATTCTGCTGTATATTTATAAAATCTATAGCTTATATTTGTATATCTCTGAAAAGAATTAAAAAATCTCTACAAGTAGATGCCATGGGATCCTATCCAAATATTTAGACACATGTGCTTAAGTTTAACTAATACATGCGTCCCAATGCATAGAAGTTTTCTCTCAATATCCGGCTTGATCTTTACTGCCACTGTCTAGCCACTAAATTTAAACAATACCAAATTGTTGCCTTTTCTTTTGTGACAGACGTTAACCTATTTGAAAGTTATTCTCATGTCTTCAGTCATTTTTCTCCTTTCTCCTTTTTCCTTACCAACACCAATTGTTTAGCTTTTTCGTCCTAGCAATATTTTCTACATCCGTGACCATCCACCGTCATTGCTTTTCTCAGGTCTGTTCCTGCTTGTACGTTTTTCAGAAATTCAGGAAACTGTACGAGGCTTTATTGTTGGGGCTTGTTGTGATGAAGTGCACTGGAAGGATAACTCTATACTTTTATTCAAACATCAAGTCTGCTGCTTGAATGGAGAGCCAGACATATGTTTTTTAGTGTTATCAATTGATTTCTCTCAAGTCCTGAAAGTAATTGCCCTAAATACACTCGTCGCGTTTGTCCTAAAAATAACCAAATGCCATATAAAAGATGCTGACGTTTTCCTGACAAGTGTGATTCATGAGGAGCAGCAGTGTGATGACTGGAAATTTTCCCAGCCAAAGTGATTACGGTGACAACCTCACTATATGGGATGAACGGACTGAACAGCTGGTTTTACATTTACTCTTTATATATGCACAGCTGGCAAGTACCATCCTTTGGATAGACAGATGGATGTCTGTTTGTTTGGGGGGGGAAGTAACATATTTATCATGCATCCGCTGTCATCTCCTGAGACTATGCATTGCAATAAATGTTAAACATAAAGCTTCAAATTACCAGAAAAAAAAGGAATTTTAAGCCTCTGTATGTGGTGCAGTCAGTGTTACAGCTTGAAACACTGATTACTGCTGCAGTTCTGCAAGACTTGCTCAAACATTATTAATAGGGACAGGCTGAGATTACTAACAGTAAAGGAAATGATCTGATGGCATGGGCACAGAAAGGTGGGGGAAAACTAGGGTATGAACTGTCAAGACCTTCAGCTGCTTTTGGGGAGTCACCTGGGCGGACACTCGCCCCCGACGGCACTGCATGTGCCTCTCGATGTGGCGTTACACTGCATTGCCCAAAAGGTAAATGCATGCACATATGCCGTCACTGCGGAAAGATAACGTGGAATCATGGAATCGTAGAATAGTTTGGGTTGGAAGGGACCTTTAAATGTCTTCTAGTCCAGCCCCCCTGCAATGAGCAGGGACATCTTCAACTAGATCAGGTTGCTCAGAGCCTCATCAAGCCGGGCCTTATATGCTAAGTGTTTTCCCTAGTATGGCCTGCGAAAACACAGTTTATCCAGCTGAAGTGATCCACTCTACAAGAGTGACCACACCTCTCCCAATATAAATTATTCTCATACTGTAATGTTTTCTCTGAAACTATAAGCTCTTTGAGGTCCTGTTGGTGGTAATTGATGATTGCCATTCCTGCACTGCAAGTGCCACACCATGCAAATAATTGATGTCCGTTTCCATAACTTTAGCAGTAAAATAATATGAAACCTGCCTGTAGACAAACCCACAGTTCCACAGGTCTTTCAGAAATACAGCGCTTTTGAAAGCAGCTGGTAAAATTATCTCTTTTTACCTGTATGATCTCTTAGCAGAGCAAAAATGCCTTCATGGTTCATTCTCATTTTATTTAATGCACATGGCGAAAACTTACGAGGTCATGGGGATTTATGCTAGCAGATTTGGCGGCCTTTTAATATTTACTTAGGCTGTAAAATATAATTTGAATTTTGGAAGTATTTGTCATTGTATCTAAGGTGGATAAAGGTATGTTTATTATAGCTGTATTTGCTATGTGTGATTTACATTGTTATATGTTGACTTTTCATTTCCTCAAATGTCACAGTTGCATTTTTGCCTTTCTAACTTCCTCGAAGTATAGAAAGTTAAATATTTTTTTCACACTGATGGCAATCGAATCTTGTTACAAAGTATTAGGGTTAGACTGCTATACCTACCAAGCGATGACTTGTTTTTTGAAAATACTTCATGATGTCTTGTATTGTCAACGTAGTACGATTCAGCACACCCAAAAGTCTCATTGTATAGAGACATTGTATAGTCAAGATCTATGTTTATACTACACTAAACCAGCATCCTGGGGAGCGTCCATAAGCAGAATCTCTTCTTACTACTTCTTTTTCTCACCCTCCCACCCCTCCTTAAGTGTGCATTCTTCTCTTGGACATCTCTATTGCATACTCTGAAGTTTGTGCCTGCAAGTTTTGAACAACAGCCTCAATGAAGGCTTCATGGTGCTCTTAAAAGATGGTTTAAACACAGCCAAGGAGTTTATTCTTTTTCCCACAGGATAACTATCATCCACAATTCTTTTTTTTTTTCCCATTTCAAATCTAGTTGTATAGAAGGCAACTGGTTTAGTCAATCCCGAGACATTAGTTTTTAGATATTAAGTAATATTTTTGAGGTGTTTTCTTCTTGTCTGTATGTTTGTTTAATACACATTAAACACATGGGCACCGGTGATACCACAAGAAGCAGCCTGAGGAATATCAAGAAGGATTATAGAGCCCTGGGAGTGGCGATCAGGGGCTCCAGGGTGCAGGTAGTTTTTTCTTCAATCCTCCTCGTCGAAAGGAAGGGGGTTGATAGGGCTAAGTGACTTTGGCAAATCAACAAATGGTTACAGGACTGGTGCCACAGCCAGGGGTTTGGATACTTAGACCATGGGAGTTGCTTTGAGAAACTACTGGGGCCTGATGTGGTGCAATTGTCAGAGAAGGGGAAGAGCATCTTTGGTCTCAGGCTTGCCAAGCTTGTGAAGAGGCTTTAAACTAGAGTTGCTGGGAGGGGGGAGGGGAACCTGAATCCATCCTACCCCTACCAGTTTGATGCCAGTGCCAGCAATAGATGCCCAGAGCCTGAAGAAGGATCACAGGTCAGCAAGAGAGCTCTTGGAGTGCAGCACAAACTCCAGCCACTCCAGCCAGTAAGTGAGCTTCACTGGGGCCCCAACTTGCCTGTATGCAATGCATGTGGCATGAGGAATAAGCAAGAGGAGTTAGAGAAGTGCACGCACCTGCAGGGCTATGATCTTACTGGCATCGTGGAGACGTGGTGGGATGGCTTCTATGACTGGAGTGTTGGAATGGAAGAATACGGGCCCTTTAGGAAGGACAGGCAGGGGAGACAAGGAGGGGGTGTCGCTCTCTACGTCAATGGCAAGCTGGAGTGCATGGAGCTCCGCCTGGGGATGGATGAGGAGCTGACTGAGAGCTTATCCATCAGGATTAAAGGGATGGCAGAGACAGATGACGTCACAGTTGGGGTCTGTTACAGGCCACCTGATGAGGAAGACCAAGTGAATGAGGCCCTCTACAGACAGATAGGAGCAGCCTCATGTTCACAAGTCCTGATCCTCATGGGGGACTTCAACCACCCCAATATCTGTTGGAGGGACAACACAGTGGGGCATAAGCAATCCAGGAAGTTCCTGGAATGCATCGATGATAATTTCTGTCTCCAAGTGATAGAGGAGCCAAAGAGAAGAGGTGTTATGCTGGACCTTGTTCTCACCAACAAGGAGGGGCTGGTGGGCAATGTGAAGCTCAAGGGCAGATTTGGCTGCACTGACCATGAGATGGTGGAGTTCAAGATCCTTAGGGCAATGAGGAGAGCGCACAGCAAGCTCACTACCCTGGACTTCAGGAGAGCAGACTTTGGCCTCTTCAGGAACCTGCTTGGTAGACTAACATGGGTTAAAGCCCTGGAGGGAAGAAGGGCCCAAGGAAGCTGGTTAACATTCAAGGATCACCTCCTCCAAGCTCAGGAGCGATACATCCCAACAAAAAGGAAGTCAGACAAAAGCACCAGGAGGCCTGCATGCAAAGCATTTGACACTGTCTCGCATGACATCCTTGTCTCCAAATTGGAGAGACACAGACTTGATGGATGGACCATTTGGTGGATAAGGAATAGTTTGGATGGTCACACTCAAAGGGTTGCAGTCAATGGCTCAATCTCTAAGTGGCGAGCAGTGACGGATGGTGTTCCTCAGGGGTCAGTAATAGGATGGGCCCTGTTTAACATCTTTGTCAGCAACATGGAGAGTGGGATGGAGTGCACCCTCAGCAAATTTGCTGATGACACCAAGCTGTGTGGTGCAGTCGACACGCTGGAGGAAAGGGATGCCATCCAGAGGGACCTGGACAGGATGGAGAGGTGGGCCCATGTGAACCTCAAGAAGTTCAGCAAGGCCAAGTGCAAGGTCCTGCACATGGGTTGGGGCAATCCCAAGCAGAAATATAGGCTGGGCGGAGAATGGCTTGAGAGCAGACCTGAGGAGAAGGACTTGGAAGTGTTGTTGAGGAGAAGTTCAACATGAGACAGCAATGTGTGCTGACAGACCAAAAAGCCAACCAAATTCTGGGCTGCATCAAACGAAGCATGGCCAGCAGGTCAAGGCAGGTGACTCTGCCCCTCTGCTCCACTCTCATGAGACCCCACCTGGAGTACTGCGTCCAGCTCTGGAGTCCCCAACATAAGAAGGACATGGACCAGTTGGAACAGGTCCAGAAGAGGGCCATTAAGATGATCAGAGAGCTGGAGCTCCTCTGCTATGAGGACAGGCTGAGAGAGTTGGGGTTGTTCAGCCTGGAGAAGAGAAGGCTACAGGGAGACCTTATAGCAGCCTTCTAGTACCTAAAGGGGGCTACAGGAAAGCTGGGGAGGGACTCTTTATGAGGGAGTGTATCAATAAGATGAGGGGTGACAGTTTTAAACTGAAAGAGTGGAGATTTAGATTAGATTTAGGGGGTTTGGAACAGGGTGATCTTTAAGTTCCCTTCCAACCCAAACCATTCTATGATTCTACGATTCTATAATATATCACTAAAGTTATTTCATTGATTTAGACACTATTTTGTTTGAATAAGCCGCATTAATAAATGATCTAAAACACTAATTTCTAAGTCCTTACTACTATTAAATGTTCTGACCCCCTTTTCATCAGCTATAAACTTTATCAGCAACAGTTTTTTATTGACTTTCAAATCACAGATAAAGTATTGAATGGTCACAGTCTTTCATAAAATCAGATCCAGTGAAACTCATGCCTGGTTTATGCAGGAAGTCACAGCCCAGGCACATAATCTTTGTGAAGGAATATCAAATACTAGGCAGAGCAAATGTACCATTCACTACATCTCTCTGCCTCCTCATCTGTAGACTATGAAACTCCTTTGGATGATGCCTGTACAACTTTATGTACAATACTGTTCCTTATTTTTGTGTCTCTAGATTTTGTGTGAAGAGACTTTCTCTTACTAGGTGTTTGCGTCAGGAGCTCAGACTCTTTGGACCTTTTAAGCCACTGCTGAAATAGTAACAGTTAGCAATTAAGCAGTTGACCATATAGTAAACAAGAGCGTGTAAGCTATTTGCCGGAAATCTGCCCACCCATTAGCTGTCATTTAAACTGTACATATGTTAGATTCCATAGTTCACCCCTTAAGTAAAAGAGGCATATTTTCAAAATTACTGAAGACCTATAGTTTCCACAAAATTCATGGGAATCTCTGACTTTTCACTGCTTCTGATAATGAGACCTTTTTATGTAGCTGTTTAAGTACAAACTTAAATGCCTCTAAGGTGTTAAAATTTTGGCTGGTATTCAGCCAAAATCAATTGAAAACTCTTAAAAAACACGGGGAGCATGAAAATAACCCAGATATTTACAGTACAATGGACTAAGTGTTTCAAGGAGTTAGAACTGCTCTTACATACCTTGTCTCTTGTACACGTGGTCTGATGCCCAAACAAGCAGCTAAAATGTCTGGGATCTATGGAGCATTTTGGCATAAGATTAACGTTAATAAGATGTGTTTCTTACAGAAAGAAAAAAGGGAAATCTTTACTTGCAATTTTGCTGCCTTGCAGTCTCTGGTGTGGGCAGAGGTAACATTTGAGAAACATCTATCCTGGAAAAAAATATAACACCTGAGGCATCTAATGGCAAGGTTGGGAAGTCAAATGACAGATGCTTGAGAAGCCAAACAGCAAGGGATTTTGAGAGTTCAGACAGCAGATGCACAGCAAGGGAAAAGGGCTCATCTGAGAGAACACCTGCCATTTTTCATGCACCTGTTTAATTTTTGAACTATAATATTTATGTATGTGAGGAGATGCGAGGAGGCAAAACCGAAGCCACAAACCCAAGGGGGTGAGGTCTTAGTCTTTGTATTTGTGACTATCAGCATAGTTGCCCTCGTGAAATCCTTAGTGTAATCAAATGAAGCAGCTGTTTGCACTGCTGGATCTATTCAGACTGGGAAAAAAGGGGTAAACACTTCTAATGCAAATATCAGCCTTGCCTCTCTACACTTGCTGCAATGATTCTGTTATTTAGCCACTTACGATGGCAATTGGTGCAGAAAATCTCCAGAGCAAACAAGGCTTTAATTAATAATCAGTTATTTTCCGCAATAAGTAATTGGGAGGAAGCTCAGTTTAATGCTTGGACTTGAATATATATATTTGTGGTCTGATAAAGAAAGTGGGTTATTCAACTGCTTTGTTAATATTTCTTGTATATCTGTGTGTCATGTTTTAGGATAATGCTATGTTTCTCATAGCTTTGATAAAGAGAAGGAATGGAAATGTGAAGTGGTACTAATCATTAGGATGTGTTGGCTTATTGGAAAATCCAGTGACTGAAAATTTTAATGACTTTTCACACTAAATATAAATAATCCCTAAAGGGAAGTTGGCGTTGCTATGAGTGCTTGCTTCAGAAGCCCATAAAAAATGGAAGATTGTATCTAACACATTACAGGAAATTCTTTTTTTCCTCAAAGCCCTGAGCACTGAGGCATAACATTATAATATAGAAAATATGTGTCTGTATAAACTGAAAAACACATGTGTAAATGTCTCAAAGTTCATAGTATAAAGTGGTAGAATTTATTGCATAGTTGGAAAAATTCTCTGTACTATATATGTAAACAGTAATAAAAAATTATGGCTCTTTGTGACAAGCACAATTTGTTATATACAGTTTAATGTGTGTAACACAATTTAATGGATACACTAGACATTAAGAAATCTTAGTAGTCAATTGTTCTGAGTCCAAATTTGACTCAAGGATAGGGTTGAAATCCTTTTTTTGTTTACTAGCAGCACTAGCCACAAGCTTTTTTTCTGGGCCTGATCCTCTAGTAAGTGAAGTTAATGACAATAATTCTGTTTCATTCAAGGGAGAACTGTATGGAACTATAGCTTTCCTTTTTCTGTTTCTCCTAGTTTAATTTGCCACTAGGAGGTAAAAAGTTGTATGGCATTCTTAATGCTGTTTTTTTAGTCTTCACTTTCTTTTGAATTGTTTCTCCTATTGTATTTGATGAATAAACTCTCTGAAAAGTGTAACCAAACAGATAACTAACCATGAAAAGACATGAAAGAATGCATGGAAATGTATTAATCTAGACTCAGACATATGCTAAAATTTATTTTCTTTACATATCATTTCATCTCGTCAAAGTTGGTTTTTGGGTTTGTTTTTTTTTTTTGGTTGTTGGTTTGGGGTTTTTTACAAAATATATTATTTTTCTACTGTGTTTAAAGCTGTGTGTATACATAGCATTTAATAATTTTTCCCAGTGGTACCTATTTCTATTGCCATTTTCACTTCATTTTTGGTAACATTTTATACAATATAATAAATGTTACAGCTAAAGAGAGAAGTTTAAGATCTCAGATCAGTGTTATTTTAGGTATATAACACGTATCAAGTAAATATTTTTTATCACATAGTTATGGGAGCTATCTAAAGAACAGAGCAACAGATTATATCCCTTCTGTTCTTCAGTGGGATGAAATTCCTAGTGAGTCCTCCACCCTTCTTTGTCAAAGCTAAATGGTGTGAAATGCAGAGTTCTTCCCCCTGTAATGTTGTCAAGACTGTTCACTAAATAACCTTCTTGATAGCTACGAGAAATAACTGTCTAGAGTTCCTTATTCCCTTTTTAAATGTACGATAACAGAGTTTAAATTACTTTCAGATGATAAACCAGATTTGAATATAGATGTTTCTCTTTCTTGTGCCCTCTGTCTCATATTTTGTTCTTCTGCAAAAAGCTGTATATTTTCAACTCCTCTTCTGTGGTATCTGATTGTTCTAGAAGTTCTTTAATAATATTTGTTTTGTGGCACGTATATGATGTATCCTAAAACATACACCTGTCTGAAATATTCTGGACTTGTAATAGAAGTGGTAGAATCTTTCAAGAAAATTTTGGGGATAGATGTCAAGTTGTCAGACTACTGGTCACAGAATTTGCTTTGTGTAATTCAGACTTCTCAAATGCTGAAAGGAGACTGGCTTTGATAAAGGAGTGCATGGTTTTCTCTCACAGATATTCCCAAACAATGACTTTATTCTTATATCTGATTGCCATTCCAATACTCGTTTTGCAGGGGTGAATTACACTCTCTTCCAAAAGCTGAAAATACATCAGGGTTCATCAGCTTGACAGCTGCATGTACAAACACTGCTGTTACTCTTGTGCATTGTGTGAAGCAGTTTAAACCATAAAGGTTTTAAAAATCTAGCAGGGAGGAGTTGACTGGAAGGGCACATCGGTGGTTTCCTATGATGCAGATGTTAGGTAACGGAGGAAAGGCAGAGAAACCAAAGTAGCATTCTAATTAAGAGTGATGCTAGCTTCCAAGCTAGTCTATCACTGTCATGCTCTAGTGTGTGCTTCATAATATGATGAAAATAGATCAGGTGAATTGCAACCAAACAGTAGCTGTTTTTCTCCAGAAAAGGAACCCTGGGTGGCTGTCTTAGTTGGAGATATCTGCAATGTCAGTGACAAAAGTTGAGATGAGTTCTGCTGTATGAATTTAGAAATCAGAGAAAACATACAAGATAGGATACTTCACCAGAACTCTGTCACCAGCCTGCCAGGCAGATACAGGACAACTGAAGGGTTGTATTCTGAAAAGCACCTCTGCTGACTGGAAGCTCCTTCAGCCCTACGCTTCATCAGCCTCTTTCAGGCAACTTTACTCCATTGCTATGGCACTCCTTATTCTTTCTTTTTTTCATCCTCTGCCACCCTTGCCTGTAATAAATGTGTCTGCCTTTCCACTAACCAGCTCCTATGAGGCTACGTCTCTCCTTCCATCATTTTTCAATGAAAAAATTAATATCATGCTTATAAATCATGGTTTGCTTTTAAATCAAGCTTGTTCATTATGCTTTTATGATATAACCAAATGCATCACCTTTTACGCACCTTTTCTGTTTAAAATAGAAGTTTGGAAAGCCTAGAAATTATTTTCAATCCTAATTTTTAAAGATTTTAAATGTATCCCCATTCCTTTGAGGGAGAAAACAAATATGTATGTGAAAGACTGTCTATGGCTGGTTTGTGGAAACTTTTTTTCGGCTGTTTTGGGCAATGAAAAGTGAAAAAAAATGACGGGATCCCCAGATAGGTCTGGTACCTGAGGAACTTCATGGAAATGCAGGAGACCCAGGTGAGCTACATCATCAGTAAGCTGTTGGCTGTCCTCAGTACTATTCGCTGGAATTATCCCAATCTCTATCATTAATTAAAGATTCATTAGACCATGAAATCACCTCGTATCCCAATGGAATAGGTAAGTTACCTAGAATGGCAGAGATTGGATAAAGTTCCCATCCTAAAGAAAAAGATTTCCACACTCAATTAGTATTACAACTAAACTACTTGCTATTCTGAGAAGAGTAGCTGTCTTTTTGTATGTTTTACCAGAAATTCCATCCTGGACCAAAGGATCAGTTTCAATTAATCAACATTTCCAACAAAAAATCCCCCAAAGGACATTTGAAAACCATGATAAGCTCTTAGTGTTAGTTATTGGCCTGTCCTAATCATTTTCAGAAGTGTTATACAGAATATTTAATACAGATGAGAATAATTAACACATGAAGCAATAGATGAAGTTCATGTAGGGTATAGATATGATATGAATTCAGTAGAAATTGTATCCAAGCTCAAAATTTAACATTACTGTTAGAATTAATTTCATGCCTTTTATAATCTTTTATGCACTTATTTTTGGATGGTATGAAAATTGCCCTTTGGAGGTGCCAGTCTCTCACCAGTGTCAGGAGAGGAACCTTAGATGACTAGCCTAGATAAGGCCTGTAACTTTTAGATTAATTCCACTCTACATAATTATCTGAGAAATGCTTAAAAAGACTCAAAAAGTAAGAAAAGTGAGGCCTGCAAAGTGGGAAATTCGTTTAAAAAAAAAGAAGAGGTGAGGGAGCATAAAATGTCCTTGTGATGGGTTCTTAAGGTTATATCTGAATGATAGTTAAACTACAGGGAAATACGTGCTTGCTAGCTCATTACTCCTATATCTGTAGACACAGATTTTTTTTCTGAGCCTCTTTCATCAGAACAATGAAATAGGCAACCCGTATAAATTCTCATCCAAAGAAAGCACAAACAGGGAAGTTTACGGCACACAAAGTGAATGTGGTCGGTAAGAAGAGGAACCTGCCTTTGCAATCAATAAGAAATCTTGAGGCTATCTGAAATCTAATAACTCCTCCCGCATTGTCACAGACCAGAATAACAGGGTCAGAGCTGGGCAGACTATGACTCCTTCCTTCAGTGCGGGTCACGCTGATCATAATACTTTTATTATCCTGTTGCTGTGGATCATCTAAAATGATCAGTGTGACCATCGGTTTGGTTTTACCTCTGAAAGGTCCTTAGGGGAGGAAAAAAGTAGTTATCAAAGCTATCTCAAAGAAAACAGATTATTTTTTTTTCAAATGGCTTAATCATCTTGCTAGAAAATGCTTTTAACATATAAAAATGATCAGCCATTTATCTTTTTGTCAGCTAAGCGTGTACTATTGAATACTATTATGTAAATACACATCATTGCAGTACAACCGTTAAATGTAGCATGTAAATTATAACAAGCAGCCCTCAAACGGGAAATAATTAACTTCGCAGTGCTCTCAGCACCTTGTCCACTTACTGTTTACTGAAACTTTCTCACTCCGTTATGAAAAGTCTTCCCTTGTGACAAGAAATAACAGGGTGTTCTCCTCTCTTTGTGTTAACATTTTAATTTCCTCCTTTCACATGTATAAAATGTGTGTATATATATGTATGTACTGTATACCCTGTGGTCATAATGTGGTGGTATGAGCCATTTAGTGCACTGATCTCATGACTGAGCAATGATGAAATAACAGCATGCCAAATCCTCGTCCTACAGTTCTGATACATCTAAGGATCACAGCCTCAGTCATGTTGCAGGGGAACTCAAGGTGTTTTGTTTCTTAAATTCCACTTTGTTGCCACATGTATAGATGCATAAAGTATGTTTGATGGCTAGGAGCACACACATTTGCAGCTTACCTACACGTATTCTTTGACACTTTTTTAATTCTAATTTCTTTTTAGTTTCTTTGTTCAACTCTTTGTATGAAGTAGAAATGAATCACATACCTGTGAAAAATGAATCTTGCTATTACCTGGAACTTTAATCACTCAGTATGACTCAGTAAAAATGCACACATTTCCCACCGATTGCTTCCAAATTACTATCTCAAGAACCCCCCTCGCAGGGGAGGATGTGTCTATATTACACTGCCCCTAGCTTAGGTGGCATTTTTCCTGGTGTTAGTTTGCATTATGAAATTATTTGAGTCTTTATACTAGTAAGAAGATACCACTGCTTCAAGAATCTAGCTAGTTGTCAGGTGGAAAAAAACACTTATTTCAAAGATGTTTCTGAAAAGTACTGAAAAAAAAGCACTAGCTCTTCATGCTTCGTCTTGGTCTCACTTAAACTGTGATAATTAGCTATTGCAGTGGTGGTAATCTTTATCTATATCAGTGTAAATGATATGAAAACCAAAACTCTACAGGTTTTTACCATATAAAACATTACCTTAAGGAATAAGATTTTTTGTTAAATGTGGAGGTACTTTATCAAAAGAGACAATCAGAGAACTGGTCTGTGACATAGTGCAACGTAATTGAGAAAGCCCACCGCAAAGCAGTGTGTCATCCAGGAGATGCAGCTTAAAAATAGGTAATTCCCCACATTTGAAAGTGGAGAATCTGCCCTTCCCTACTCCAAAACCAGAAATGCGTGAATACCTTGATGCTGTTTCATCACATGCCGCAAGCCCACCATCACCAGTCTGACTTCTGAGGTCTGTCACAGAATCACAGAATGGCAGGGGTTGGAAGGGACCTCTGGAGATCATCTAGTCCAACCCCCTGCCAGAGCAGGGTCACGCAGAGCAGGTGGCACAGGAACGCGTCCAGGCGGGTTTGGAATGTCTCCAGAGACGGAGACTCCACCACCTCTCCGGGCAGCCTGTGCCACTGCTCTGCCACCCCGTGCCAGTGCTCTGTCACATTGCTTTCAGATGATACGCAAATATTCTTCCAGACAGAAATGTTTTGTGCTTATACTGAGGACTTACACTGAACATCACACATTCCCTTTCTTCATTATGATGATCCAAGATCTTTTTTGGGGGGATCTTTTGCTTGCCCTGCAGGGATGCATCTACATTAGCATTTTAGTTTGGGGGAAGTGTGCACCACTGAAGCAAGTGCTTGCTTACCATGCTTTGCTTCACATTGGGAAGCAGTCTTGGAGCACTCTTTGATTTCTTTGCGATGAAACTAAAACAAAAGATGTGCAGCTAATGTTGTCCAACCACTAATGGAAGTTCAGTCAGTCACAGTGGACCACTACGGGAGTGAACCCTCCAACCAGCCCTTTCCTTCCGTAGATCTCTCCTTTTGGACTGCTCTGCCTGCTAAAGTAAATACACGCTGAGTTAGCTGAAGTGTTTGGCAGGTAGGCTTGTAGAAGATAAATAGAGGATTTTTAATCAAGATTCAGCATTAAATTTTAATCTAACATTAAAAGAGAGGACATTTTTTTCTTGTATTTCTGACACTTTTTTTTTTTTTTTTCTCTTGAAGGTGCATAATCTTGGGCTTTTGGATACTTAGTCTAGTTCTAATGCCCAGGCACTATAATTTGATATTCTAGACTACTGAATTGTTTAAGTGGTCCCTGGTACAGTTAGTAAGGCAATCAGGGTTAGGGACCCTTCCCAAAAGGACCTAGGGACAAAGACCCCAGGTGCCTAAGGGTCTTAAATAGGCATAGCCAGACTGTGCCAGCTTGCCTCAAAACCAAGGAACCGTCCCTGCTGCTGTTGGGGTTACTAGTATGGCTATAGCCCAGATTAGATAAGGCACAGACAAGGAATAAAGGGAGAAGGAAGGTGAAGGCACAATAAAAATGGGTTTGTTCGCTGAGGCACTGAGACACCTGTGTGTGTAGCGATTGACTTGCTGCTGAGGCTTTCTCTCAAGGATGGCTGTAGAGGAATTTTGGTGCAGGAGGGTTATCGGAGACCCTTCTTCAGCCTTGCTCTGCAACAGGCCAAATCTTATCCCTCTCCTCCTCATTATACTAAGTGAAGAAAGCATCTCAGTTAGTCAAAACATTTTGCCTGACATTCAGGAGGTCTCCAAATTAACTAGAGAATGAACTGAAAAAAAGTTCCTGTCCCTTTAAGTGCTGTTCAGGAACTGCAAATAATCTAGCCGCTATAGAAAATTCATCTTTTCTGAAGTGTTGTTAGAATAATTTAGTTGTAGTCTTGTGTAGATGGCAAATTAGGTTATTTATAGTGTGGGCAGCAGCTGACAATATAAATTTGGAATTATTTGTTTTCAGAGTTCAGCTTTCTCTTCTCAGATCCTGCTAGCTATGCTGGCTGGCAGAGAGGAATAGGGAAGAGATGTCATCTTGTGATGGAATGATCTTTTCACCAATTTTTTTTAAGGCATCAACCCACAGATGTAATCAGTGCTTTCCCCTCTGCTCTCGTAGTCCTTAGCCCAATACAAACAGGTCGTAGTCCTTAGCCCAATACAAACAGGATTCTTATGTTGGTACAGACTTCTTTTATTGCCCTGTTCAGCCTAGTATCAGACTGTCATTTGGTAAAGCCCATTTAAATAAAGATATGTCTATAATTGTTTCCACAATGGAAAGTGTGGGAAGAAAAGTCTAATTTGCTTAGTTAGCCAGTTATGCCGCACAGAACAGAGATCAAAAAAGGGAAGTTCCAATCTTAAATCTGGGAGTTCACATTACAGACAAGGTACAAAAATGGACAATAGACTCATGAACGATCCTAGGTATTTTAATTACTTTTTTCCTGACAGGTGTATTTACTAGTAAGCTTACCTTGAAAGAGCTGAAGCAAAGGAAAGATGAAATCATCGTGTACCATTGTGGTTATTGTTGTCCAGTGTTATCATATTTACTAGTTCTGTGTAATCTGACCAGTCTTCTGTAGATGTATAAATTGATTAGATGTGAGTAGCCTAAAAAAGATTATGTGACTTTCTTTAATAACCTTACATTGCAAAATCAAGATTTATCCAGGAAAATTAGGTTTTAACTCCTTCATTCCATTGTTGAGAAGTTTAATCTTATTTCTGTGAAGAGTTGTTCAGGTAGGATTCATGTGAGCTAACTTTAGTCATACAAATACCAGCTATAGCATCACAGAATAATTTAGGTTGGAAGTGACGTCTTGAGGTCATCTATTCCAAGCTCCTGCACAGAGCTCACATCAAGTTGCGCAAATCTTTAACCCTTGATTCTCAAACACTATCAAGGATGGAGGTTCCCCAGCCTCTCTGGGCAACCTGTGTCATTATTTGACCACCTTCATGTTTGATTGTTTTTTCCCCATATATCTAATCAGAATTTCCCATGTTCTCACTTGCCTCTCTTGTCTCTCATTCCATTGCTGTCCGCCTTTAAGAAGACCATCTTCCTTTCCATGTGCTTCATTCAGGTAGTTGTAGACAGCACTCAGCTCCCCTGTGACCCTTCGCTTATCCAGGCTGAACAGACACACCTCTCTCAGCCTCTTCTGGGACACCATGTGCCTGGCCTGCTTGGTGGCCTCCACTGAACCTGCTTCAGTATGTCAACATCTTTTGTGTAATGAGGCACCCAAAAAGAACACAGCACATGAAGTTCTTGTGCGGCCATTTCTCCAGCCTGTCCAGGTTCTTCTGGCTGGCAGCCTCCACCATGCTGACCACTCCCCCACATCTGTAAACTTGATGAGGGTGCTTTCTGTCCTATCATCCAGGCTGCTAACAGAGATACCAAATAGTATTGGACTCATCTGGTCTAAATAAAGTGTTTGGATTTCATCAGTGTTTAAGGGAGAGAGCTGTCACTCCAAAAAGTTATTCATCACAGCCCAAGCCTCCACCTGAAAGCCCCATGAAAGAATGGAGGCAGCTTAATTTCTGGGGTGGAGTGACTGAGATTTTGTTTATGTAGCGGTAACGCTGCTTCAGTCTGGAGTGGATGTATACGAGACCAGTGGAGTTAAATTGGATTCATGCTGCTTTAACTGACAGAGAAATCTTCCTTTGTTAACTTCTTCTCTGTGGGAAAATCCTTCAGGCTTTGTATGATCGATGGCCATTTTACTTGTAAAAACACTATGAAAATTAAACCAGTGGTTTAGAG
This sequence comes from Larus michahellis, assembly GCF_964199755.1. Classification (NCBI taxonomy): domain Eukaryota; kingdom Metazoa; phylum Chordata; class Aves; order Charadriiformes; family Laridae; genus Larus; species Larus michahellis. The sequence goes on from NC_133898.1 coordinate 121,921,474, forward strand.
CTCTTAGCTATTTTATCTTTAGTCCGCTCAAGATGTACACGAATCATTTGTAATGATTCACTCAATTAATTAGGTGTGGTAGTTAGAATATAGTATGTAGGACTTGCGAGTTTTCCTGTAATCAGGATGAGCAATTTGTGTTCGTGAGATGACAGCTGACTTTCAACCACCCGGAAAAAAACTTTGCTCCAAGTATATCTCCTGCTGCATGAGCCAATCCATGTATTTGGACTGGAATTAGTGTCTCCTAGATATCAGTACAGAAAGACTGTTTTAATCCATCCGTGACAGATGGCAGGCCAGTCATTGGTCCACCTTGCTGTCATGTCTCTACACTTTGTTTTTTGTCTGGTCAATAGTGTTTGCCAGGATAGCTCTCAAATCTTCTCCCAGACCCTGACATTTTGAAATAATCAACCTGTTTTACAAAAGAAATGCATTTAGACAAATTAATCAAATGGCTTTCATGAAGGAACATTTTCTAAGGTTTGTTCACCAAGAAATTCAGAATGAGAAATATTATTGCTGACAAAAAGCTCAGTAGATGAACAGCTTTGAGAACCGGAATGCTGAGCAAGGATAAAAATCAGAAAGACAGGATTTATTTTTTTTTTTTTTACCTGTAGCAAAAGAAGAAAAGGTCACTTGCCAAAAAGACAGCTGAAACGGAATTAGTTTTCAAATTATAAGATTAAAGAGTGTTTGCTTGAAGAGAGTGTTATTATAAAGTGTGTAAAGAAAGAGAAGAGATTAAAACGTATGGAAGATCTAATCAGAGCAAAGATAAACTGTGTATCCTATAGGTTATAAGGGTTTCTGTGAGCTTTGTTTGCCAGTAGGGTTTCATAAGCCACAAAAGTCTGAAATCTTATTTTTAAATAAGAGTTTTTTCCCACGTGCAGGAGGAGTTCACCTCTTTTTGATTTTGTGTGGGTGATAAAGGAGCAAAGCTGCCACTAAACAGAGGAAAGAAAAATTACTTAGAGAAATTTCTCAAACATAAGTTGGATATTTTTCAATGTCTAGGTCAGATTCTGCTGCCATCTCAGTTGGTGTAAATCCCCAGCATGGGTGGCTAAGTGTTCTCCTTTGCTATTTACAGAGGAGTTTGTGTGACTATTTGCATTGCTTTTTAATAAAAGAAAGTACTTATCATATGCAAATCCGGCATTTCATGGTAAACAATGTACCCTCTGAACTACAGGGCACCACACCTCCTGCTCTGTGTTGTCAAATGGCTTTCAAAACACATGGCAGGGCTTTCTGTAATATTCAAGTGTATTAACCCTTCCATTTCCATTTTTTATGTGTTGTTTTCTCAGTGTTATTCTGGCTCCTAAATTGAGTGGCAAAAAGGAAGAAATGCAAGTTTATGTAAAGGAAGAAATGCAAGTTTATGTAAAGGAAGGCAAAAGTCTGGCCGTGGTGTTTTGTTATGCTGCTAAAACATTTCCTTTTCTTCCCAGCAGCTGCCTGTGCAGCCAGCCCCTGCCCGCACTCCTGCGTGGTGCGGCTCAGTCTTGGATTCCGGACTTTGCATTTCATGTCCTACCATTTCTCCAGCCTGCCAAAGTCCCTCTGAAGAGCAGTGCACTGACTTCTCCACCCAAGTTTCAGAGAGTACCTTCTGCCCCATTTCCTGAGTCATTTATGAGGGTATTAAACAGTGTCAGCCCCAGCACTGGCCCTGAGGGTGGCACTAGTAACTGGCCACCAGCTGGGCTTACCCTCTGCATTTCCATCTAAGCATTTCTGCTTTCTAAGGCTGGAACAGTACGTCCCATGCCCTGTAATAACAAACATCTTTTCCTTTATTTAGGCTTAGTTGCACAGTCTTTTTCTTTCTTTCCCTGAAAAACAAAAAAAACAAAACAAAACCAAACCAACCCCTAAACTTATTCTAATTCTTTTTTTGTTATCCGTTAAACCCTCCTCGCCTTTACACTTTGAGTCTGAAGTTGAGCAACTTTGTGTTTCTGATCTGCTCCTGTTTTTGTTTGGGTTTAGTCTTTTGATTTTTTAAACAAGTTTTTCTAAGTTTTCTGATAGAGAGTCCGGGCTTTCTAAAACCCTTGATCAGCACAGTGGTATTTACATAGATTCATGTTTCTTTTTCTTCTTTTCTTCTTCTCTCTCTTCCCCTGTCACCTCCCCAGCATCTTGACTATTTGGACATATTTTCTACTAAGGGAATTACTTAAAGTTTTCAAAGCCAGTTCTGAAACATGATTTGTGACTTTAACGTGTGACTGTTGGTGCAGTTCTTCACTTGTGAGGATATGTACAAAACTGAGGGACTGGCACGATTTCCAAATACGTAAACGCACTCATTTCACTATTTTATTCTCTATCTCTACCTTCCCAGTTATGTATATTTCATAACTGCTACGTGTAGATGTTATATAGTGCAATCCCCTTCAGGAAGAAAAAAAATGTCCTTGAAATACTAGCTACTACCTTTGGGCTTTATACAGTGCTCCTTAGTCATTTGTTAGCTGGGGAAAATTCCCATTACAATTAAATTTATTTATAGGACTATGTCAGTTAGATTGAGGTACTTGCATATTTCACCCATAACCCTACGACTGTCTATTTTTCAGACTGAAAAGATAACCCTAAACTCCAAGCAGTCATATTTCACCTTCCTGTGTTTCAGGAAATATTGCATTGATATCCTTGACATGAACCAAAGTAGCTTGATTCCCACTTAAGCAGTCTTCAGGAAAATTTTCAAGATACTCACTCAACCCGTTTTTCATTGAGAAGATCTTTTCAATCCCAAGTATTACAGGAAGAGATTCAAAAAGAATATATAATGTCTATCAGCAGAGAAGTGTGTAACGCGCATTTAATGATCTCTGTAGATGTGAATTGACACAAAGGAAGCCTGTGATATGCAGAGATGAGAAGTAAAAGAACTTGAGAGTGCCTGACCCTCCGTTTTACAGCTGCGTGCTATTTATCACCCACCATTCAGAACACGCCAGGTGGCCAACACGGTGGTGCTCAGCAGAGTTTTCCATCTCTGGTGCTCAGCAGAGTTTCCCATCTCTCTTTAAGAGGATTATGTGATTTCTTTCCCCTTCCTCTCTTCCTCCCAAACCACCTCTTTTTTTGGTACAAACCAGTTCCAGAGCAGCCGATGTGCTATTTAGAACACGGATGGTTGTTTTAGTCATAGGATCATAGAATTTTTTTTGAATTTTTTTTTTTTTTTTTTTTTTTTTTGCAGTTAGTCAACAGTTCCGTAGGCTGTAAGAGAGCTGGAGGTCTGGGATTGCCCATTCTCCACCATGCAAGGAATTTCTATAGCTCATGTTTAAAACTTGATTTTAGAATCTGTAGAATATGTGCTACAAGGCAAAACGTTGTTTTGGCTATTAATGAACTAGACAACCATTACGAAAATCCCTTCTGTTCCTCATTTCTATGACTTCATCATGATTTCTCACAGTATCTTAATTACTTGTTTCATCTCTCTCCGCCTCCCCTTCTTCCATCCAGTTCTTAACAAATCCTGTTCTCAACTTTTATTGAGATACACATTCGGCGTCTTTCATTATCAGCCCAATAAATGCAAAATGATTCACATTGTCTATCTTAACTCTGTTCTGCCTTTTGGGCACCACTGTTGTCAATTGATTCCTTTTAGGAGTACAGCATTCCTCTTCTCTGTTGCACACTGTGTTCCTCCACTGATAATATTCAAGCAGAGGGAGATGAACATTATTGAGGGATGAGAAAAAGCAAAGGCAAAGGAAGAAATGTGTGTGTATGTTGATCAGTCAGGGCAGAGAAGAAAGAGACGAAGGAGGTTAGAAGACAGAAGGAAGTAAATTATTATCAAGAATGTAGCACTGCACAACAGAGTTTTTATTAATTTCAGACCCAAACTGGTAATTCCACGGGATGTTGCAGTGAATCATGCAGGCAGACTAGCTTGTATTTCTTCTTCTAGCTCAGAGATCTCTGGACTACACTTCATTGCAACAGAAGGCAATATAGACGTGTTCAAGAGAGCACAGCTTGGTTAGCCTCTTAAAACAAAGGCTGAAAAGGGACACAATTGATTCTTATAAGCAAACTCAGGAGAATAAACAGCAGGGAAGGGAAATAATTGTTTAAGGCAGAGGATAACGTCCCTAGAAGAACAAATAGTTATGGATCACCAAAGAATAAACTGAAGGCAGAAACTAGATTATGTTTTCTATCTCTTATAGAAGGAGGGTGATGCAATAAGATACGTACAGGATTATTGGGGATAAAGAAAAAATAAAAGAATGAACAGCCACCCCTCAACCCTATTTTTATTTTCTTGCTTAAAACCCTGTGTATTTTGGGTCAAGTTCAGTTGATTCAGAAGATAAATCTCTTCTGCCGTTATCACAGATGCAAATAGAGGAGCTAATAAATACTCACTTTTTATACTTTTCCCCATCTTTTGAGTAAGCATCTTGATGCCAGCACATCCATTTTAAAGTTTGTTATATGTAGAGAGGGGATCAATAAGAAGGCCTGTGATGAAAAAATATAGGAGGAATGACACAAAGGAGGTACCCTGTGATGGTGTATTATAATCTTCAGATTGTAATACAGAGTGGGGAGAATTTTCCCTTTTTCCAGTGAAACTTTCTTTACTGGAAAATGTAACTTCAAGGCTGCTAAATGATTGACGTATTTAGGTCATAGTCAACAAATATTTCAACAATTTGAGGGGAAGAGGAAGGATGGGTCAACATGTTTCATGTTAGTATTTCCATGAAAAGTTCACTTTTCCTGTCTGGTTTTAAAAGGAGATGTAGGATGTGAGACTGTGGAGGAAACTTTGGGCTTGATACCTTCTTTCAAAGGAATAATGTTAATCTCTCCTGTCAAATAGATAAAGACTGCCAGAAGGAAAAAGGGAGAGCACTACAGAACGAGTGCATGCTGATGCTTAGCTTAACTAGCTTGCATGATGAAAAATGAGTTCTATTATTTTCAGAAAATAAACAAACCCAGGAGACCTTTAAAAATAGGAGTATCACTATTCTTCTAATCCATAACTCAAATATTTTCTGTTTGTCTGCTACTTGAGAAGAATTCTAGCCAAAGACTTGCATGGATTTTATACACATGGAAATCTTTTCTATTCTTGAAAGCTTCTCTGCCTGCACTTCCTGATATTGATATACAAGGAGGGGAAAAAAAAAGGCAGTCCTTAAGATAAGTCAAACTTTCCACAAACAATGACTTCTCTCACAGCAGTGATTTGTTTCAGAAAGGACAGTCAAGTTTTAAAGCCTTTATGAGGTTTGAGGGCTTGCACTGCAGAGAGAATGAAAAAATACTATCTCAGACTTGGAAATGGTCTTGGTGGCTCAGTGTTAATGGTATGTGGATGTAACAGCTGGGCCACTCCAATCTCTGTTCTGAGACTCCTAAATTTACCCTTTTTCTAGCATAAACAAAGATAGTGTGACAATTCAGTCACAATATTTTCCCCATTACACATGTTATGTTTGGATTTGAGTAGACCGGACAATAATTTATCTTCGAGTGGGGGAAGGGAGCAGTAGTGCTTTATCAAAATTTTCACTCAATTCTATGAGTGCTTTGCTGACTTGCACTTAATTCAGACCCAATTTTAGTTTCACATAACTTCCCAGATTTCTGCTTCTGTCTTATTCCGTAGGGCTCTCTCTATGGCAGGTCATAACTTGGGTCATTACATTTCCCTCTGGGCAGTGGCGGACGCTTTCTTCTATTTATCTTATTCAACTGCTGTGAAGTCTGCCCATGGGTAGCAAGAGTTTATTACTTTTTTCCCCTAGTGGGTTGTTTTTTTTTTCCCTTTTTCCGCTGCACCATGCCAGAGTGTGCTGCTAAACTGTCAGAACTCTTGCTTCATTGATTTAATTTAGAAGCCTTTTATATGTGTGTCTTTGCCAGAGCATCCATAGTATTATTCTCAGTCATATGCTGACTATAATCCTTTATATTAATGGTATACTATCTGCTCGGCTCTCTGCTGCTTGACCCTTGCCTTGAGCTCTGTGTATTTCTGGTAAATATTTTCCAGCATATGATCTTGAAGCAAAAATTAGGTTAATGCTGATATTTTTCATAGTATACATTTCCCGCTCCTCCCTGTCTATTTAATGGATTTTCCAATTAAAAGGGACCTTCCTGGCCATTTTATCTGACCCCCTGCATTACAAGGCTAAAGCAAGCTGCACAGCAATTGCATGATAATGCAATGACAACAGCCCATCTTTTTTGTCCTTCAGCTTTGGGGAAAGCACATATACATGCAGATGTCCACAGCTATTATCATTTTGTCACTTGAAAAAAAGGACATTCAGAATTTCAAAGACACTTTGAAATAGATATCCACTAAAAAGTTAATGTTTATGAACAGGACAAGGTACGTCTTCTGAGCACTCACTGTTTATTTTCATGCGTGGGCAAAGTTTTTACAGGATGACTTTGGTTTAGCACAAAGAGGTCTGAAGAAGTATGTCCCATAATGCCTCTAGTCCTCCATGCAATAGCTCTTCAGCCATTCACACCTTCAAAAGATGCAGCAGCTGAGGAACACTGGTATATTACATGGTAATTTACTTTGTGTTTCGTATCTATATCATCGTGTGTGGCAAGCATGCCCTAAAATGTGTCCACTGGTCTTTATCTGCCCCTGAAGGTAAGGGCAGAGCTGATCAGTTATAGATCTGCTTTTGTATGGAATTTGGACAAGCAGATTCCTATTCACATCTCACATAGGGTACATGTTCAAGCAAATATCCAGAATGATAAAAAAGATCAATTTCTATGTAAATACTAGGGCATTAAGCACTCAGGCCTCCAGCCTCCTGCCAAATTGGCAGCAAAGGCTGGGTTGTTACAAGATCTGAGTCCCTTTACGGAAAGAAACAACTTTTCTGCCAGTTGAAAAAATTATCTGGAACATATGCTGAATTTGCCAAATTTATTAGGTCAAAATCCAATTCTGGAAAAAAAAACAACACTGACTTAAAAATCCAGAGATTATTGTTAATTCAGTTTTCATTTTGTAATTAACCGCGGAGGAGAATTTTTCCCTTCTGACTTTTGAGCCTACAAGTTTTACAGTTTTCATCACTGAGTCCAGAATTATTTTTTTTTCTTTAAAGACTGATATTCTTGAGTGTTTGGTTACCCCCAAGAGAAACACAAACTGCTGTGGCAATTGATAAGGTTAAACTTAAAATAAAAACTTTAAAGAAAATAAAATGGAGTAAAAAATTGTACTTAATAAATGATTAGTTGTTTTTCATAGAGGGTAGATTTGTGGAGGTGGTCAACAGGTGATTTTGGTAAATTCCATGCGGTTCGGAGGTTGTCAGAAAGGTAGACAATCCACAAGAAGTTGTTACCAATTTAGGGACGCGTTTAAGGGGAAGATATTCTTACGGAACTATGTGAAACTATATCATTGGGGTATGCGTTGTCTGGATAATCTACATTATATCTGGGTATATGCTTTTAGATATATATCCTCTTCAGGGATCTCACAGGACTTCATCTCTTTTTTCTATATTTTGGAAGTGCTCTTTATACTAGGATGTGGAGGACCATGCCTTCATATTGTAGGCTTTGATTACTCTGTGTGCAAACTACTTGGCTATGCAACCAACTTGCGAAGGCTTAGACCCTTTGGGGCATGAAGATGCTGCATGCAAAAATAATATACATTGAGTGCAACAGGTTATCCTTATGATAGCATCTGAACTGACTGCAAGCAGTAAAATCAGAGGATACTCTCTGTGTGAGTAGATGTATATGTGTTTTAGTATTGAGATAACCTTCAGTCTGGGATATACCAAACGCCCTATCAGCAGGGAAATCTCTCTATGATTCTGATCAGGCTGGTAGGGTTTATTCCTATTCATGCTTGCACTGGAGATGAAAAGGATATTTTAAAGATGCTGGCTTAGGGAAAAAGGGGCAATTCAGTGGATTGGCAGCAACAGATGATGATCTGTCTATAGAGGAAGGGATACAAAAACAAGAGCAAGTAGAGAGTACATTCCTGTCTTTCTATATGTGGAGGTAACAAGTGCATGGAAGGTATCAGAGCCTGAAAAAAGTTGTGAGAGCAAGGGAAATATTAACTAAAGCACTAATTCCTGTTGTTTTTCACTTTTCGTAGAAAGTATCTTAGGAAAATATGCATTTATTTTTTTTATGGGACATTTTTGTATGTAATCACTTCAAAGTGAGATTTTTGAAGTTCTCTGAATAATATATTTTGCAAGTTTCTAACATAGTTATTTCATTATTCCATGAGACCTGATGAAATCCATCCACGGGTCCTGAAGGAGCTGGCAGATGAAGTCACTAAGCTGCTATCCATTATATTTGAAAAGTTGTGGCAGTCTGGTGAAGTTCCCGCTGGCTGGAAAAGGGGAAACATAACGACCATTTTAAAAAGGGAAAAAAGGAAGACACAGGGAGCTACAGGCCAGTCGGTCTCACCTCTGTGCCCGGAAAGATCATGGAGCAGATCGTCCTGGAATCTCTGCTAAGGCACATGGAAAATAAGAACATGATTGATGGCAGCCAACATGGCTGCACCAAGGGCAAGTCATGCCTGACAAATCTGGTGGCCTTCTATGGTGGTACGACAGTGTTGGCAGATAAGGGAAGAGCAACAGACATCATTTACCTGGACTTATGCAAAGCGCTTGATACTGTCCCACACGACATCCTTGTCTCTAAATTGGAAAAGCGTGGATTTGATGGATGGACCATTTGGTGGATAAGGAACTGGCTAGATGGCTGCACTCAAAATGTTGCTGTCAACGGATCGATGTCCAAGTGGAAAACAGTGACGAGTGGCATTCCTCAAGGGTCAGTACTGGAACAAGTGCTATTTAACATCTTTCTCAGAGACATGGAGAGTGGGACGGAACGCACCCTCAGCCAGTCTGCCGATGACACCAACCTGTGTGGTGGAGTCAAGATGCTGGAGGTGAAGGATGCCATCCATAGGGACCTGGACAAGCTGGAGATGTGGGCCCATGGAAACCTCATGAAGTTCAGCAAGGCCAAGTGCAAGGTCCTGCACATGGGTTGGGGCAATCCCAAGCAGAAATATAGGCTGGGCGGAGAATGGCTTGAGAGCAGACCTGAGGAGAAGGACTTGGAAGTGTTGTTGAGGAGAAGTTCAACATAAGACAGCAATGTACACTTGCATCCTGGGCTGCATCAAAAGCAGCGTGTCCAGCAGGTCGAGGGAGGGGATTCTGCCTCTCTAGTCCTCTCTCCTGAGACCCTACCTGGAGTACTGCATCCAGCTCTGGAGTCCCCAACATAAGAAGGACATGGACCAGTTGGAACAGGTCCAGAGGAGGGCCATGAAGATGATCAGAGAGCTGGAGAACCTCTGCTGTGAGGACAGGCTGAGAGAGTGTGGTTTTTCAGCCTGGAGAAGAGAAGGCTCCGGGGAGACCTTAGAGCAGCCTTTCAGTACCTAAAGATGGGGAGGGATTCTTTTTGCTTAGAATTTGAGAATCAGAATGAGCAGAAGCAGAAATGGAGCAAGAATTATATACTGTATTTTCTTGACAGAACTTTTTGAAAAGTAAAAACAAATTATGTGAATGGCTGAAACAGGAATAGCTTTAAGAAATTTAATTTTTTAAAAATATCTTAAAAATAAAATAAAATAGCAAGTCATAACTTCTCTGGAAAACACTAAGCCTAAGAAATACTGACAGTTTCAGATGAACTCTGGATTGTGTCTAGAAATTACCAGAAACTTTCTTTTGAACTCTTAGATGTGTCCATAGAAAGCCTAACTGTCACTTTAACTGTACATGGAATGACAGACACAGTTGGAGTAGATGGATTTGCTGGGAATTTTTTCATTTCTGCCTACACTACCAGAATAAAGTCAAAAATGCAAAGTCTTTTTTTTCAGAACAATTCCCAGAACAATCTCTAAGCAAGAACTGGAGGACGTGTGGCTATGTCAGTGAGGAATGCAGTCTGTAATGTTGGTGGAGAATCTGAAGAAGTAACCCAGACTGAGAACTGTCCCAAAAATGGAACTGAACTGCTGCAACATGGGATTCTGTCTCTGATTCTCTTTACAGGGAGGAAAAGGCACTTCCATGCAGTAACTCATCCTTCCCTAGAAGAGACACTTAAAAGAGATCAGATGAATTGAGCTCTAGAAAAGCCCATTTTTCCCTGTCGATGCTAAAAAGTCATCATACATAGCTTAGACAGACATTTTCATTTTGTAGCTGCTGTCTAAAGGCATACGTGATATATCCTACTGTATCCATATTGAACTTAATACCCAAACTAGCTCGGGTTTCTCCACAGTCCCACATCACAGTACTTAGCCCTCTGCTCAGCATAACTGAGAAACAGACTGGTGAGTAGCTCTGAAAACCCCAATTAGGTTTTCAGATTTTCTGTCCTCCCTCTGCAGAGCGCAACTCTGTTGTAATCATATTTATGATTGAATAGGTACTTAACAGTCTTATGAATTAAATTATTTATCTCTTTAAAAATATCGGCAGACAAATCTTGAGTTTTAAATGTTGACACTTCTCTTGGGAAGCAGGAAGGAAGAGATCAGGAGGATATCACAGTGCCAATTAATGAGGCCAAGCCTTCAAGTAGAACATTCATTAGGTTATGTGGTAGTCTCTGCAAGCTGTTCAGAAATGCAGTCCAAAGTGTATTTAACCATTGAGCAATACTTTCCAAAACTTGGAGAATGACTGGAGGAAAAGGAAAATTAAGTGATAGAAATGCAGCACTTTAAACAGCCTCTCCCCTTCTCTTTGTAGAATAATAGAGAGTCTGAAGCCAACACAGTAGCTGTAGGGTCAGGATGAGTTTTGACCTCTGTTGAGTTTCCCACATTATTAGCAGAGCAATAGGCATGGAGAGAAAAGACATTAATGAAAGGGTGTCCTTTCATTGTGTTGTTTCCACTATTACAAACAGAAGACTAATAACCTGATTTTGCCCTCAGTTTAGTATATTGAGCAGAAAAGAACAAGTGAAGTAAATGCTGGAGAGTATGAGAAATATGTATGAAAGTAGTGATGGAAAGAAATCAGTGCACTCTGCATTACCTTCTGAATTCTACATTTGGGAAAAATATTCCTGCCGGATGAATTCCTATCTACATTGACAAAACATGAACTACAGAAAGGATTTGCTTTAGAAAGTACATGGTATTTCAATTTATGGAAGTATTTCACTATGTCTAACAAGGAATTTAAAGCCGTAAGGGACAGGGCATGAAATATGTCCCTGTACTGAACTCAGTAACCCCAGTTATAAGCTAAATCACTTAATTCTCAATAGATATAAATATGGATGCACCATAGGTAAAGATGGGGTGAAACCGAAATACTAACAATGCCAGAGGCCATTGCAATGGCAGGGAATCAATTGGATAAAATACATCTAGATGAGCTTGCAGGGCACATGTATCCTATACTGCTGAGTCCCAACCAACCTCACCTAAGGGAAATTCCTTACTGACACTAAATTTGGAAATGCTTGATCCTGGGCATGTGAGCAAGACAATACCCAAGAATATAAGAGATAAAATGTTCATTTCACCCTATTGGAGAACTGGCCTACCCAACCAGTGTTTCATTTCTATCTGTCAAACATTTCTGAGGGTAAAAGTCGGGGGGTATATATATGTATTTATATGTTTATTGGTTGTGTGTACATCTATAGGAAAAAAATGATATTTTTTTAATATATATATATATAAAAAATATATATATACACATAATCTAGACTATAGGAAGCCAACTTTGGTTGCAGATGGGAAAAAGGAAGGGAGAACTTCCTTTTCTTATGCCACACAACCCTTCTTGTAGTGAGGGTCTTGAGGACTATGAGATCACTCAATAGGAAGACACCGATACAGTCCGGTCCTCTTCGTAGGCAAGAGCTGAAGGGAATGAAATAGTCACTGATTTTAAGTCAGACCTCATTCACTAACTCCCTCCTTTTGCTGCTCAAGTGGTGCTAATGCTGCAGGAGAGGGGATGAGTGGGAAGAGAAGTGTGCGATAAAACAATAAAGAAAAGGTAAAACTTTCCTCTCTATCATTTCTGGGTTAGGGTGTAGAGCCCAACCTCCATATGAAACCACAGCAAAGGCAGCGTGGATGCCATTAGTGTTGACTGGCTGGAGAGATCTGTTACTGCATCATGATAAAACTGCACTACTTTTCAAAACCTTCTACCCACACAAAAACATGGCTTGCATTCCTACTTCCATCAGCTCAGAGCCTGCACTTTCAGATGGGCTGCTGAGCCATGGGGGAGCTTAGAACGCCCCAATCCTGTGCATCCCGCAAGGAAAGACACGGGCATGGTCTGTGTCCACCACTGCCCAAACAGGAACTGAACCCATCCCTGAAAATCACAGGAGAAGAAAATAATCTCCAAATGATTTGCTATCATTTTAGCAGATAGCAAGGCTCCACCTGGGGTCTCCCAGCCTGACACAGCAGTCGCCCCGGCAGAGACAATGCCAAGGGATGGGGAAATATATGAGTCTTTGGTGGGAGAACACATGGCTTCTACACATTGGCAGGTTGTGGATTAAGGGATATAAATTCATGGTGGGAAACAATGCTTCAAGCCATTAATGAATTTCTTACATTTTTTTTTCATCTGCTTTATCAAATGCTACTACAGCCAGTATTAATAATTTAATGTGAACTTGTTGAATTATAACTCCCTTAAATTGTGTAGAGAGAAAAGAGGAACGTGTTATCTCCGGGGCAAAATCCCCTTCTGTCTTTAAGCCTGCTTCCTGGTCACTTGAAGAGCCTCTCTTTGATTATTTTAGCTGCTTGAGACTTACTTATTAATCCTGTGTAGTCCATGGGGAGGCTTTTTATAAATGTTTGAATAAAATATAATCAGTGAGTAGGGTTGGTGTCCATGTGAATTTCAGCATCCTGTAGGGGATGGCCTACAAAAGGAGGGAGAACTGATAGTAATAATTATCACCTTTCCAGAGCTTACCTACCTGCCTTACTTACAACATTTCAGACAACATTTTGTGTGATTGCCTCCAATTTTTCAGTTTTCTTCTTTGGATTCTTTATAAAAACCATTTTATCAATATTTTCTTGTCAGTAAATGTGCATTATTGACAGAATTCTTTGTAAAAATATGAATGACTGTATAATTGGTGCGTGAAAGAAACAGATCCACCTTCTGGCTAGATCCAATTGGAGAGGAAAAATCATTCCTAACCGTTGTTGGAATAATACTAGCCAAAACCAGAGCAAACTCTTACTGTCCCTAAATGTTTGGCACTGAATTCTTTAGCACTTACTGAGTCTCAGTAATCGATCATTTATTCAATAATCATCTCACTGTGGATGGATTTAAATAATTTTGAACGGTTTTATGTGAAACTTCGTGGTATTGCACAAAATTGCACACAATTTTGTTTCCCTTTCTATTTGGGAGAGATAAGATATTGACATTGTTTCTTCACTTGAAAGAAACCCAAAATATCAAAGCAAAACCTAACTGATGCTGATAAAAGCACTTTTGTGCAGAAATGAAACAAAATTTCTTGTATTTCACCCGGTTTGCTCTAAATGTTGTCTGTGTCCTTCTCTGGCACCTGGAAGTGACTGAAATCTCAGTCCAAGTTTGTGGAAAGCCTCATGAACCTTAATGGACCTATCAGTAAACATGTCCTCAGCTTCAGGTTCATAGCAGAGCAAATCTTACGCACAGCTACTTCTGAAATATGACAGTGAATGACGATACTCTGACCTTTGCTTTATTTATTAAAAAGATCAATCATTGTTCTAATTTTTTTAATGGAGTGTTCAGGAAAAAACTTTCCTAACAAGATTCTAGGTCAGGTATGAATTTATATGCTTCCTTTGCTGAATATGGGAAAATGTTTACTCCTCTTCTGCTCAGCTGCAGAGACTTCCAGGTAGCTACAGGAGGATGTCATCCTACAAGTAATGCTTCATTCACTTGGGCTTAAGGGATTTTTATTTATAAGACACTATAAATGCATGTATTCATTTATTTGCATTTCCCAAAACTGAAAGTTGCTTAAAATAGATAACGTGAAGAGTATGGAAGACAGTGAGATATGCATCTTTGGTGTTCATCCAGCCGTCGTGCTTCGTCCCAGTGATGGTGGCAATTGCCACCTTAGGTTAATAATTATAAAGTGCTTGGGGATCCCTCAATATAAAACCAAAATGTAAAAAATGCAAAAGGCTATCATTGCTGATAATGTGGCCTTCCTGAATACTTGCTCTGCATCACCAATAATATGTTGAAAAAAACATGTTGTAAAATTTGGCTTAATGCAAAGATTAATTAGCTTTCAAAATCAATTTCTGGCCAAGGAGAACACTTGGGGGTTCCCGGCAGGACCGCTCACTAGAGACTGGCGAAGAAGCTCCCTATATGCTTAATTGGAAACACTTTGCCAACTCATCGCTGTTTGCCCATTATGCTCAGGTTGAAAAAGCAGAGCAGGAAAGCTGTCAAAACACAAACACTTTTATGTCCAAGCCAGTCACTTTATTTTAGATTGAGGCTAGTCAGGGGGAAAGAGCTCATGACCCCACAATAAAAAATATCTAACAGGAACAAGCCTAATTGTTTGTTTTCTCCTACTCCTCTAGTAGTGAGTCTCAGTCAGGATGTCACTATGGAGAATATTATATTTTATTTTAAAAAAAATCAAAAGAGGGAGTCTGTTTAGAGTATGCAGGGATTTTTTCCCATTTCTCAAGCTTTAGTATAATCTGTGGATTGGTCTATTCACAGTTGGTATTTGAATTAGTAACAAACTCAGATGATGTAGGAGTCTGCCCTTGATATAGTGCACCAGGGGGTTGACTTGGGCAATTTCCATTGATGTTAATGGAAATGATGTTCATAAATCACCCACACATCAGTGGGGAAATAGACACTTTAGTCTATCAAATGCTTAATGTTCCAGTATCGCAAACTCAAACCTGATCTTTAATATTTGAAGAGTTTCTTCTTCTTCTTAAATATACAGAACATGAATGACCTGTTCACTTATTCTCAGTTTGATGTAGTTTCTGTTGGGAGACAGGGTGGGTTTGTTTTGTTTTTTATTTGCTTTTCTTTAGTGAAACTGTCATGGACCTTGTAAAGGACCCCGCTGAAAGTCTGGAGGACTCTGGCTACAAGTGTATTAGTAAAGGAAAGAGTGCTAGGGAGCCTTCCCAGGCACTGCAGGTCAGTTGGGCATGCTGTTAAATAGCTGGAAGGGTTTCTGGCATGCTAGAAGGCTGTGCCACCTAGCGCTCTACCAAATAATTTGTGGGCTTATTTTGTTAGCAACTCAGAGTTGTCTAGGTGCAAAGTCTGTTTTGGAGGACAGGAGAGTTTAATAATATCAACTCAGGCTATTTCTTGACAGGTGAACAATCTGGAGAAAGTTGAATTTTACTAGCATAGACTTAGTCTCCTTGGCTCTTGCATTACATAACCTGTGTAGTTCCAAAGCTTTGCAAGACTGGGTGCATCTTGTTGCCACTAGTCACGTCTTCATTTGAGAACCTTTTACAGAGGCTGAAAGTGTCTTTCCAGAATAAATACAAGTAGGAATAAAGCAATAGTTCTTACAGGCTCTTCACTGTGCTGAATCTCCTTCCCAAACCATAAAATGACCAATTAGTGATAAATATTATGAGTGAATGAAGTGGATACTTTTCTATTGAACATAAGACTGAGCAAAGCAATTAATTTCAGTCCCTCGCCCAAGAAGCATAGAAGGGCGGAATTCTGTATAACTGATGGATAGACAACCCTTCCTTTAAACAAGTTTCTTGAATTTGTGTTGTGTGTGAACCATAAGGATGATATTTATTATTTGTTTACCCCAATAGCCATGGTTACTTTCAAATCACTGACCAAGAAATAATCAGTTCTGTGTTACCCCCCAAGGTCATTTATTCTCTACATTGCCCATTTTAACAAAACTTTAAATTATGTGAAAGCTTGGCTGCCAGTGATGGTCTGGGCAGTTGTGGTTTTGGACTCTAGGGAATCCATCTGGTGTTGCTACTAATTTATTTGTTAATGTTTTACTCTTGACAGGGACTAAATATTTATAGTTTGTGACCTGCTCTATCTCCAGGAATTTGAGGCTTTTAATTTTAATATTATTTTTTACACATAGTGCAGCAAAAGAAAACAGTCTTCTAAATAGTTTTTTTTTTCTTTCCTTTTTTCCCCTCTGTGGTTCTCCGAAAGGTTAGGTTTGACAATAGGAATATAGTCACAGATACTCTAGGCAACAAATGAGAAATGTTCTTTTGTGACCTTAATGTTGGCAAGTGATAATAACCAGTGAACCATGAAATACTGCTGCAATATTGTTCATGACTTTTCTGTTTTCTAAGATTAATTTTATGTTCTGGAATGAAGTGACAATCATTTATTATTCTGTTTTACATAGCTTCCACCGGGAAGCAAATATGAAAAGCTTAATTTTCTAGTCCACTTGCAGCAGTGTTCCTAGTGAAGAATCAGATATATGTTTAAATATTCCTTGTTTAATGTATACAATATAATCCTTTTGTTTAGGCTTAGTCAGAAATGTCTGGTTTAGGATAGAGTTGGCTAAGGTTTAAAAGCGGAAATTACTTTTCTCTCCTAGGGGTTAAATAGTTATAGTACTAATTATTAATACACTACGGGTGTGAACTTTGCAAGAATATTTCATTTTGAGGTACTGTTTTCTGAGAACATATCATACTTTCCTAAAGAAACATTTTCCCTTTTCTCCAAATCATGGTTTCTTTAAAATGCAGCAAACAGGAATTTAACCACCAAAAACTTCTTGCTGCCAGCAATTTCTATTCTATAAATAGATTAGAATAACATTTTCATCAGAGGAAGTGTGTATAGTTCTCATATCAAACCTAGATAACCGTCCCACGTACACCATTATCTTTTCGTCCATAGGCTGTGGGTAAGCAAACAATTTTAGGGCTTGATAGTGCAAGTCTTACTCATCTTGAGTAGCATTTACCCATATCAATGCTTCTGTTGACTTCAGTAATGTTTCTGCTCTGAAATGTATCCGGTGAGTAAAGCCAGGAAAAAGAAAAGCCTTTAATTTCAAGGTCAAATGGATGGGGGAAAGTGAATAGCAATATTTTTAAAGTCAATGTGTTTTGTTTTTTTTTTTTCTTCAAAACATGCGTGTGGTTATGTATTAGGATATAATTGTTTAAGTAATTAAGGGCTTGATTCTCAGAGGAGCTGAATACTAATCATTTTTATTAATATTAAATTTCCCAGTAAGGTATTTCAAGAAGCTAAGCACCATCCAATGATTGTTTATCTGGAATGGGATCCATTCAGAATGCAGTGGATACCCCTTGTTCTGGAAAACTAAACTTCTTCCGAACGTGGGTGCATGAAATCACACACTGGATTTTGGAGTTTGGTCATCTCACTTGAAGTAGGCTAGTTTCAAGAGGGGGTGGCTGGATTCAAAAGGAAATTTTGGCACTTTTGAACATCAGACCAGAACTAGTAGAATTACTTAAGCACAGGATTAGGTGCCTGGCATCAACAATTCCCAACAGAAAAATACTGATCTATGTACACTGTGAGTGAGGGGCCAAAGACAAGGGCTATGGTGCACCCGTATGGAACACTATGCTCCCGGCGTCTCTCACACGGACTAGTATTAACTGGTAGATCAAATAATCCCTAATAATTCTGGAGTCTTAAAATAAACAGATTAAAAAGAAATCCTCTGTGTTAATATCCTGGTAAGTAGCCTAAACTCCAAGGTGATGTGCTGTAGCGTGGCTCAGTTGGGTTCCAGCTGTTTACACATTGCAGGCTGTTGTTTCCCGGTTTAACGATAATCCCTTTTCTGGAGTGTTCTGATTAGATAATTGTTAAAAGCAAGAGTAAAATGTTAGGTTCACTACTATTAGTTACCAAAGTCTCAGCTGCCAGGAATTAGATACAGTGCTGCTGCCACTAGATGTACAATAAATAGTGTTTGTGTTAAGAGTCAGAGATTACTTCTGTTCGAGACAGCTCTGCTCATTATAAGTCTACTTGAGGAGCCTTCTTGAAGATTCACAGCAAAGCCCAGGCTACGACTAAATATAAAGCCCGCATCCCAGTGGGATTTAAAACAAATAGAAGATAAAGGACCCTTCTTTTATCTACTGAAATGGCCACAACTTGAAGTGGATAATTTACTGAATTGCATTTCATTTCCTTGTAATATAGTACATGACATACAAGCAAGATTAGGTGCTGGGATTCAGAAGCAATGAAACAGAAGTCTGTGGGTGCTCAGTGGATATTTATACATTTCTTTAAAACTTGTTTTATCCAAGGAAATTCAAACAAAGGCTATATACTGCTATTCAGAAAGGAGTTTTATGGCATGGTCATGGATTATGCAATCACGACATGCAGTGGTTATATATGAACTGCTCAATTTTCACTATGTAATTCAGTAAGACTGCCATAAAGGAGTTGTATACAAGAGTGACTAGAAAACGAATTTTCCTTACAGACAATACAGAATTTTTCTCTAAAGTTATTAAAATTGCCACACATTGAAACACCATGCACAAGACAGTTTTGGAGGCTGAGAGCTCTGGAAGAAAGGGGCACTAATCAAAAAGAAGGGAAGTATTGGCTTATCTATCTACATTTTCCCATTCCTATTAAGATAATGTTGTCCCTTGTTTCTGTATTTTACAACAATTTATGCTGGCATAAAAGTTCCCAGGTGTTCAGCACAGGATATGTGCAGAACTGATTGTTTCAAGGGAAACTTTCAGGTTAAAGTCAGATGAGAGGTAGTTTTGTCTCAAAGTGTTTAATCATAGAATCATAGAATTGCCTATGTTGGAAGGAACCTTTCAGATCATCTACACCAACCATCAACCTAACTGATAAAAACCATTACTAAACTAAAAGTCTTTAGGTAGGTTCTCAAGTGCCTCTAGTCCATTCCATCTCTGTTCTGGGCCCTGTGCCTGTGGTCAGGGGTGGGTCTAGCCCTCAGCTGTTGAACTATTTGGACACTTTAAAACTTTCATCCTGCAGTGCTGTATAATACCCATCCACATCCATTATCCTCTATCTCATATATATTTCAGCAGGAATTTTGGACATGTAATCATGTATAATAAAAATCTTCACTTGCAGAGTATTTACCAAATACACAGATATAATTTAAGTGCTCATGGATGGCAAATAACAAGATCCTGCATGAATGTATGAAGGAAAAGATAGTACCTTTCTTATTGGAAAATCTATTTCTTTGTTACTCGTTGTAACCAGCTCTGCACTATGCATTCTCTCTATGAAAACTCCCACCCTGCACAAACAAGAGATGAAAATACTAATTGAAGCGTTGATTTCCTGCTCCAATTTTAATGATTCATATAGATATTTCTGGTATATAAATAAGTTGTACCTAGACCTGAACAAAAAGTGAAGTAAAATCAGTAAATTATTGCATTTCCTCAGCTGGAGATCATTTTTCTCTTTCTCCTAGGAAGCAAGAAGTTATATTTTGCTGGAAATAAACAGGTTTCTCTGAGTGGCAAATGAAACTTGTTTGTCACAGCAGAGGGCAGAGCTGAAGGTCAGAGCAGAAACTCTGGTTGCTGTGACACATTTTCATGAGCTGGATCATCTCTCTGTGATTGACAAAGCTGACACTTGCAAGAAAGTGACTGAAGGTGAAGGGACAGCAGATTTCCTCATGGTTCTGGGGAGAGGGAGGAAGGGAAAAGCGGGACTGGTAGTAAGGACCTCTGAGCATGAATTTAACATCATAAAAAAATAAATAGCTGGCTAAGTGGCAGAGCCCAAGGTTGAGCCCTTAGAGGGGCAGGTAGAGGAACAGATGCTTTCCAATGGACTTTAATCAGCTGCTGCCCTAGTGGCTTTCTCTGCCACCTGCTGAGGTTCAGGGCCTTTTTTTTTTAATGGAAATGCAAGGGAATTAAAGAGGTGCATGGTATCTAGGAATGAAGGAGAGGAATTTTTGCCATTAAAATAAACATATTAAGAAGGGACGTTGAAGTCAGGTTCATGATACCATGAAACAATCCAGACTAAAATCTTGCAGCAAAGTGAAATGAAATTCCAGTGTATGTTGAAATCATCAAATACTGACTTGAAAGGTCAGTTTGTTTGTGTTTCTTTGATTTCACAGTAAGACTTTCATTTTTCCTTCTGGTGATACATTTACCTGCCATGAATTTCTCTCCATGTTCTCCCCAGAGCTTCAGCCCTTTCTATATTGGGTACGGGAGAATCAGCAGAAATAGAATAAACTACTAAATGTTAGGTAAAAGTCTTTTTGTAAAACTGTAATCAGAGCAGGAGTTGGTGTCTCATTGTCTGCATGAATGCATGTAGATACCAAGGTGGTAGAAGGTGCAAAACCACTGAAAGACCATTCAAAATTATCCTGCCAGCTTACCTTTCTTAAGGATAGAGGTCTGGACTAGATGATTATTTGACACCCCCCTATATACAGATGAATTTGCTAGGATTGACTTCCAGTTCCTCCTTTCTGTGATTTCATCTGCTGACATTCAACAGTTACATCCCCTTCTACCACGGGCATCAACTCCGAAACATGAAACCTTACCTATGACTATTACTCTGTCCTACCCTCTTCTCTGAGGATGGAGAGCTTCATCTTCTCCCGGGTCCACCAGCTCCATCACTGTCCTATCTAATTACTTCCCACTATAATTTCTATGAATAATCTTAGTCTCTTCCAACCTTAAGTTTTGCTTCTTTAAGGATATCAAGGAAGAAGAACTATGCAGTATTGCAGGGGAAGTGGCTGTTGATTTTTTTTCCCTGACATCATTTTCTATAGTCATTATTACTTGGATGACTTTTTGGACTGTATCTTGGGATCTGTATGAGTAATTCTCTGGGAAGGGGAGTCTATAGAAGGCTACATTTGTGGAGGGTTGTGAGCTGTTTGTGAGATCTACATGGCAGGAAGGGACAATGAATGGGAGTGAAGACTGAAATATTTTTCAACATCTGTATGAGTTCCACACAGTCAGTGGGCTTCAAAGCCTCTCACATGTTTTCTTCTCCTACGGCTGGGTGCAGAGCTCGTTGAACTCAACCCATACATCCCTTTGACTTCAGTAAGGTTTGAATTAGGTGATTGCACTCTTCAGTTTGATTTCTTTCTAGATTATCCTCTAGTTTTTCTTGTTATTCTCAGCTCATTTTTTGTCACTGCTATTTATCATTATTTATGAGCCCTAAGAAACAGCAATTTCAGCAAAATAAGACTAACTTCTAAGACTGCGAGCTAGCTGTCTGGTGCAAATTCAGTTGGGAAATACACTTCTACTGCTGTTCACCAATCTCAGACTCCTCCTGTAAATCTTAATAAGATCTCAAATCTGGCAAGGAGGGATACCCTTGGGAGAGCTTTAATGATTTGATAGTACTAAACATGTGTAGAGGACAAGCAGGATGCTTTGTCTCCAGACTTGTAAAACGTAAAGCGCTAGTGAGTCTTGTCAAGTTACAGACTTTACATGCTATAAATAAGGATAACGAGGCATTGGAAACAGAGGCGGGGAATTGGAAAACTCCTTATTATAAAAGCAAATATTTCTTTGCATCGTTAGTCCAAAATTTCACAGAATGACACTAGAGCAGGAAATTTACAAGTCAAAGGATTGCAATAAGGGGATGAAAGGTCAGGAATTTGTTGCTATATTTACTTACATTTTGGTTTTGCAGGGACAAGGATCAACTTCTTCACCATGAAAGAGCTCCAGATTTGCTCGTGTATCAGAGATTATGTTTCTTTCTCCACTTGTCAATTTACATTCTCAAACAACATACATAACAATATAATCTGAGTGCTTCCCTGGTGAATCACACCTTTTTATTACTTTTTTTATTCTTGAATGATTTGATAAGGACCTTGTTTTGTCATCATTTAGTCTTTTCGTCAAGATAGTGTTATGCATGTTTCTCAGACAGCTTCTCTTTGCAACTCTGCTTCTTCATTGCAATTGTGATAGCCATAAAATAGAATTTTATAAAATTGGAGAACAAGCTGATATGCTTCATCCAGCAGAGCTGCAGGCTATTTTTCATGATTGCACATATAATGTGTTGATTATGATGAAGCCAAAGGATCTTTAAATAGGAAAAAAATAAAAAGGGGGGCTGGGGGAGGGAGGGAGGAAAACAATAGTCTCCTGCCTTCTGCAGACTGGCAGAAGCTCCTGAAAGAGATTAAAGATGAACATATCTTATGAAAGTCTTATTATTCTGAGTTATACTGAAGTGGGTCAGTATTTTTGCTCTTTTACTGGGCAATTGCTCAATTGCTTTGATATTTATTTTTTTTTAAAAGAAAAAGTTGATAATATCTTTGCATGGCATAATATGGAACATTTTGAGGCATATGACATTTTGTATATTCAAATTATTTATTAAGGAAAATTACTGCATCGTAACTACTGTGACTGTAGCTTATTAAACAGCATCTGCTCTCCTGTTACAATGGCTCAGTAAGACAGGAACATGTACACCACTGCATATATGGAGAAACTTGGGTATAAAAAGGGAAAGATGTGTATTAAGCAAACTAGAGGTAGAATAAACAAAAGAATAGAGATGTTGTGGCTTTCAAGACAAGGGCATTTCTATTTGTTAAAGGGATGGATGCCTTTGTTTGTACTTCATTTCCTATGGGATTATCATTAGAAGTGATTTATGCAGATCCCACAGACAAACAACTGTGTAACCAGCGTTCCTTGTGGTCTTTATGTTAGTAGAGGTTTATGTCTACAGGTTTGTCCACAGCAAGCAAAGTTGACCGCAAGGTACATCAAGAAGTATGCAACCTAATTTCCTGGGGTTCAGTGAAGACCATTATTACAGAACGGAATTCAGCTGCCACATCTGCCACTCATTCTTTATTCCATCAAATTATTTAATTTCCTCAGCCTCCATTTGTTACAGTTAGCATTTAGCAAAAAAGGGTTTCCTGCTGCCTCTGGCCTTCAAGAAAACTTTTTACAAGGTAGCAACTGTGGTTGCTGCAGATGAAGGACGCAAGGAAGACATTGGAAAGTTTGAATTTCTGGTAAGAGTTTTTAAATAGATCTCATTTACAAGGAATAACCCCAACATTAATATGAGTCAGATTTTAAAGTGATTTCATTAAACGGCATTAAATTCAACAGCTAACATCCTTTTTGAGAATAAAAATATATTGGTTTTAATTAGCTCCCTGCCAAAAGTGAAGTAAAATAAATAGAAACAAGTCCACTTTTATTCTTCCTAGGAGTGTTCACAACTGCACGTCAGCTAATCCACTTTCAAGTCACACTTTTACTTAAGTCAGGTTCATTTTCCTGATTGCCCCTATTTAGACAGGTCTTTGGAAATGGGCTCCAGTTGCAAAGCTCAGGTTAGGATGTGAATGTAAATTAGTGAACTCTAAGCCTACTATTGGGATCCTGCCTGGGTCAGGCCAACATAGCTTTGCCCGGTTAACCTCTTTTACCCTTCAGCAGCAATGCCTTTAACATCGTTTTACTGTTATTAATGCTGCCCCTTTCTGTAACTTTTTGAGCAAAAAGCCATTGGGCTCTTCTGAGGTAAAGCCCAGCAGTGGCTAATAGCAGGGCTAGTGGCACTGCTGCTGAGGAAAATAGCAGTGACAGGAAGAAACACAGATAAAATTGACACCGAGTCTCTGACACAGTAAAGATTATTTTCATGTGAAAATTACTCCCTCCTGTAAGGCAGCAGCGAGACCATCAGAGGGATCCTGCCACCAACATCTCCCCCATGGAAAGAGAAACCAGGGAGTTTTATTCACCTTTTTTTTTTGA
Source organism: Larus michahellis (assembly GCF_964199755.1). Lineage (NCBI taxonomy): Eukaryota > Metazoa > Chordata > Aves > Charadriiformes > Laridae > Larus > Larus michahellis. The sequence goes on from NC_133898.1 coordinate 121,945,412, forward strand.
AAAGTGAAGCTGGTGCTCTGCCTATGCGTCCCAAAGGCTCAAATCTGGCGTTTCAAATCCTTATTTTCATTGCACCAGACACTTCCTGCAAATGCACATCACTAGTGGCAGCAGCACCTTGCCCTCTCACAAACTCCTTTGCACCTTCTGACAGGCAAATACGTGTCCTAGGAGTGCCCATCGCCACTCCGCGAGCCAAGACGCCTCTTCACCTGCGCTCAGTCCCGACTCAGCCTTTGTTCCCGGTGTGCTTGTGTGGCATGTCAAGGGCAGGGTTTTCTGAGAGAAGAAGAGACCATGTGAAGGACTCCTAGAAGCAAAAAGTCCTGGGACATGTGTGAAAGAGAGGGCCTGAGGCTGGTTGTGCAAGAAATTGCATGGGAATGGGTAAGAAAGAGCATAAGGGTCCATCTCAGCTTGAAAAGGGAAAATGATTAATGGTACAAGGGGATTGTGTGTCTCCCGTGGGAAATGGAGGGAGGCACATTGCTGCTGTGGCCCTGAGGAATCTCCAGATTTTTGGTTAAGAAGGGTTTTTGATTACCATTTCTGGCCTGCATGAATTCAGGTTGAAAAAGGAACAGTTGACTTCAGACCAAAGTTGTTCTTTCCAGGGATAATGTGGGCTGAGCTCAGAAACTGAAATCTCCCACCCTAAATTCTGCTCGACTGCAACCAATTCCTCTGACCAAGTGTGGACTTCTCAAACAGATGATCTGAATCAGCCTCTAGCAGTGTCCCTTTGTCCTCATTTGAATATAAAAGGGATTTAGGATGATTAGGATGATTAGCTCATATCCAGGCACGGACGCTGTGGGTGAGACGACTCACACTGCCTATGATTAACTCTGGAGACTTGTCAAGACCTCACCCATTCCCAAACTTGCTCTGAGCGCAAGAATGGCAATAGTGACTCCTGTGTGATGATACATGTGCACAAGGTTACACAAGTATAGGGTTATCCACCTGCATGACTGCAGCCCTCTAGGCTAAAGCTGTGGGAAAGTCCACATGGGATATGGAGATGATGTTGCATGACACCATGTGAAGGTACCACCCTTGCATTCCTTGAGCTCTGTTTGGTGATGGATACAGGCCAGACTTGTGGTGTCACTGCTAGTACTCCTATGGTTTCCTTGCATTAATGTTGCTTCAAACCAGTATCAAATGTTCTTTTGTGATGAGTATCTTTATTTTTCCAGATGTGTCCAGTTCATGGTTTTAAATCTGAAACAAGAACGTGGAACTGCGTGAGAATTCAGGTTGTTATGAGTGTGAGAGCTGAGAGTCTGAAAAAAATACAATCAGTAATTAGTTCCTGTCCTGATAACCTAGAAGCTGAATGTTTTAAAAATAAGTCACAGTGATGTAGCTGATACATTTTGATGCTAATATTAAATGTCATTCCTGCTCAAAATACAAAACACAAAAGGATTCTAAAAACCTGTCCAAACATCTGTGTATTACAATAATATACATAACTGCTTTCAGGGAGAGAATGAATGTGGTTTAGTCTCTGGAGCCTACAGCATGCCCTAGTCAAGTGGAATGAGATACATAAATAGCACAGATACATAAATGCAAACATGGATATAGATACATTACCTGCTTGTTCTCAGGAGTAAGGTAGCTGGGTTTTGACACTGATCTTTAATTTTTTTTTTCTCAGGCAATAGTTTAATTGCATGCCTTTTCTTCAACTCATTGGTGGATTGACTGTTAAATTTCTTATTCCTTTCATATAGTCTTAGAATTCCAGCTTATCTCACTATCCATTACATACTGATATGAATATAAGTTTGCTGTTACTGTTTGCTTCACTGGATTTAGCCCTCTGAATTTCATACTGAGAGTTACAGAAATTACGGGGGCAGAAGCTGATTTAGAGAATACATGGACAAAAAGACATAAGATTAATGCACTGATAAAAAGAAGATGTAAAGCAAAGCTAAAAGAAAACTTGAGAGATTTTCTTAGATAAAATGCCATAAACTAGGGTGGAAATTGCATCATAAATTTAGTCTATAGGAAAGCCATTAAGATTTTCTTCTTGAATTGGAAAAACACAAAGTTGTTTCCCAGTAATTTATGCTTTCAGTGGTTGAACCTTGAGAGATTTGAAAGCAAGATTTGGGCAGAAGGACTAGATTTTTTTTTTAATAAATTCTGAAATTCAGGGTGGTCTTGTGGTTTAGTCACTAAATCCTCACTGCTCAGTGTAGCTTCTGTTCTGGCTCAGTCATATATTTTCTATGCAGAAGTAATGTAATATCTTTCTGCTTCTGTTTTTCATTTGTAGGACAGAGACAAAACATCTTATTTCTCCCTTTCTTTTTAAGTCTCATTTATCTATGTTATAAACTCTTCAAGCAAGGAGTAACTTTGACTATCAGTTTTACAATGCACATCTACCTGTAGTAGAGCCCAGATGTGCTTCCACAATAATAAAAATAGTCATAGAAATGACAAGATAGAACTTCAATAATTTGAAAGGTTTCTGAAGCAACAATTTACAGGATCTCATTATTTAATCTGTGTGTGTGATGTTAACATAAAGACTTAATCATTGTGTGAAGAGTTAGCATATGAGTAAGGTGTATGTGCATATATCTATTAAAATATGATGTCTGAGTATGTATGTGCAAGTTTCCAGTCCTTATGGAGAAAACCTGAAAAGACGGTTTCTGTTCTCCCCCAAGACTCAAAAATCAGAATGAATTTGAACTAATTCCTCAAATACAATTTTTCAGGTTTCACAAATTTAGAGCACATCCCATTTTCTGAGCCCCCTGTGTCAGTGCAGAGTACAACTTCTCTTAATTCACATCTGTCAGCCAAACTATCTTCTTTTTCTTACCTAACTCAGGGGGGAAGACTAGAATACACAGAGAAAGCATAATGACTAATATTTCTTTGCATTTCTCTCCCCAGAACGATTTATAGCTCAGTACTCTTCCTCTCAAAGAACATCTGAATTTGCCTTTTCCTAGGCCATACGTACTTATTTTCACTTATTGGAGTGTTTTCCACAAGGAAATTAAATGATGGTTTTCATGGCAATAGCTTTGTGGAAATTTATACATATATAGTGTATGTGTATGTATATGCAATTGATGTAAAATAAAATCTTACAGCTTTTCATGTTAACTATGATACTAAAGACAAGCAGGCATTTAGCTGGTTACTATTTGGTGTTTTAACTTTAATCCGTAAGAACAAATTTATGACAGTAGCTGTTGCCTCTTCCTGACTCAGTGATTTAACGTCTCTGGAAATGCTTGTTTATGAAACTGCGTTCTTATCTACCTGGAAGTGATGATAACTTGGAATAAGACATCATAGGGGACATTCTTTCCTGTCATACATTCCTTTTTACACAGTGTTGAAAAGCACTATGTAAACCAACTAATTTAATTGAAATATAGGAGAAGTGAAGGACAAACAATATTTTTCTTAACGGAATGGCTGCAACATGCGGTCTTGCTCCCATTTAGCTTAGCAGAGTGTGTGTCATGAAGGAGGGTGCAGATATGAAAGAGTGACAGTGAAATCCCAGGTTAGGAATGGTGAAGGTAAGGGTGGTTTGCAATTGGTAGTTCTTGTACCTAGGCTCTAATCCTTGGGGAAAAAATTACCCATATGTACTTTCTACCAAAAAGGAACACCAATTCAGATGGCGGCCTTTATTTTTTCTCAAATCCCTTTTCTTAGGACAGGCCCATCTGTTTAAACAGATTTCAATTGCCCATGAAGAATTTCCTAAGCCTTAACTTGATACCTTAATCAAAATATCAATTTTTAACACTTCTCCAAAGGGTTAATGTCTCCTCCACTCTGGCTTATATCAATGTTGATGTCTCTTTGACAAGACAAAAAAGATTCATTTCACAGCCAGGAAATGAAAGTCTTTACTGAATGTGAATGCAAATTTTAAGTAGGGAGTTAGTATTCAACTAAGAAATCATTTACCTATTGTGAGTGAAGGACTCTATGAGGAGTCGCAGGGCATAGTTCAAACCTTGGTACATAACCTTTTATGCACTGAAAATATACGTTTCATACAAACAGACACTCTGAGAACCCATCTTTAAACACTTAATATGAGAACAATACATGAACCTCACTCTTGTTGGAGAAGCAGCACAATGAGATCCAATTAACTTTGGGGTGATGGTAGTTTTGGCTTACTGGGATTGAGGGACAGTGTGATAACAATACAGGAGTAGAATCCCTGTGAATGGCTCTCAGGGGAGCTTTTGGCTTATCATCATTTTGAGTATTTCAGCAGAGAGAAAAGAAAAATACATAGTGCTAACCACGGCCATTATTCAGTACCATTATCAGCATAGGAATTCCCTTTCATTCATTTTGAAGCACTTCTCACTCTAAAACTGGTTTCACATGAGAGAGAAGGAGATCCAGGGCTTGATCTCTAGAAGGATGTGCACACAATTTCAGGAGTAAAAACGACATCCATTTGAGCACTTCATCAGACTTGGACACATGGTTGTATGGTCAGTGTGGGTAACTGCATCTGGATTTACAAGAAGCCTGTGCCCAGCTGCCCTACACATACATGTAGAACACGTATATTTGTATGCATCCGTAAAAGAAATGTAGAGTGTATATTTATAATAACTGTGAGTGTATATTTATAATACATGTGTGGGTGTTCTTGCTCCTGTCTCACCTTTAGGCCTTTTTAGTTGCCTTAGCAATAAGACTTGTGTCCTAACTCACTTGCACCTATAAAGGAAACATAAACAAACAGCCTTTCCAATAAGGGGCAAACACCGGCTTGAGTATAAAGCTACCTGGTAGACTGACCTCTTGTCATCAGCTTTCTTTTTTTTGGCCTTTTTTCTGTCATAATAATTTGATCTTTAAACGTTCTTTAAACAGGGTTAATGTTTATTTCCAGATTTGTCCAGTTCTTGAATAATAGGCTTTTATTGCAAAATTAAGGCTTAACTTGAATGATAGATGCTTTTACCTATCAAAGTTTCACAGAAAACTTACATCAACACTGAGATCAGTTGCTTAGACTATGGATTTTCTCTCTGAAATTATACAACTGTATCCTGGTCCATTCCAATAACTCAGATGTGAGAGCACTAAGTTGTGAAGCAGACAATCGAGATCTCATAGAGGCAAAAATGAGAATCCCTAACACTGTTTCTGAGGTGTTAAAAAGAGATTTTTGTTGATGGCATACATGTTGTTCCACAGATAAAGTGTTGATATCTCTTCACTTGTACTTGGAATCATAGAATAGTTTGGGTTGGAAGGACCTTTAAAGGTCATCTAGTCCAACCCCCCTGCAATGAGCAGGGACATCTTCAACTAGATCAGGTTGCCCAGAGCCCTGTCCAACCTGGCCTTGAATGTCTCCAGGGATGGGGCCTCCACCACCTCTCAGGGCAACCTGTTCCAGTCTTTCACCACCCTCATTATAATGAATTTCTTCCTTCTGTCTAGTCCAAATCTACCCTCTTTTATTTTAAAACCATTACCCCTTGTTCTATCGGAACAGGCTCCATTTTTCCTGTAGGCCCCTTTAGATACTGAAAGGCTGCTATAAGGTCTTCCCAGAGCCTTCTCTTCTCCAGGATGAACAACCACATCTCTCTCAGCCTGTCCCCATAGCAGAGGTGCTCCAGCCCTCTGATCACCTTCACGGTTCTCCTTTGCACCTGCTCAAACAGGTCCATGTCTTGCCTGTGCTGTACTTAAAGTTTGTAGGTTTTAATCCCCCTGTCATTCTTGTCTTCAAGCCATACTTTGTTGTAAATTCATCTGAAAAAGAAAAAGAATAACTTTGCTGTCCTAACCATGTACACTACTACACTTAGAGATTTGGATGTATTGAACTTCTATGCACAAATATCCAAAGGTGTGTGCCAACCCAGTAATATATGCAAAATTGTGAGCCTACAGTGTCTTTTTGTTGCCGCAAAGTGGATTCTGGAACATAAATAAGTAGGAAACAGGGATTATTTTTATTAATAGAAGTGAAAAAATTAGTCAGTAATGAAGGACAACAAAAAAAGAATACGAGTTTTGCCTGACGTCCCGTTTATTTTAGGAAGCCGAGGTAATTCTTGTTGTCAAGTGGTTCATTTTGTTGTTATAATTAATTTAAAAGCTAGTAGAGGTTCAAGTAATCCATTTTACAAGCTGTTACCTAATGTTTATATCTATTTTTGTATCATTACTAGATATCCTCAAGTTTTTCCCAAAGTTGTCTCTGGACGCTTAAATACATCTGTTACTGACAGAAGTTTCAGTGGTTCTTTCACACAGATCACTCAGCAGCATTGGTCCAAACTTGGAAGTTCAGAGTGTCTCATTGATAACTTCTTTCCATATATCAAATTGATCTTTTCTCCATTGAGTTGGTTTTCTTCTGTGGCCTTGCCATTTTCTAAAAATACTGCATATTCCAGCTGCTTGGAGCAAAATCCTGGTCCCAGTGGAGTCAATTTCTGTCTTTTTAACAGCCTATTGTAAGAGACTGTATCAAAGGCTTCCAGGAGGTTCCAATAAACTATTTTAACTGGCTTTTCTTTACTGACTCTTTTGTTAATGCTATAAAAGAATTCTAGCATATATAGGGCAAGACTTGCTTTTCTCCGCACTGTATTGCTTAATCCCTGCTAACTGCCGTTTGTGCGTGCAGTTTTGTTACTCTAGCTTTAATTAGTATTTCAGCTATTTTACCAGGTACTGAGGCAAATCTGTTCTGACTGCTACTGCTAGAATCTATTCCTTTTTCGATCTAGGTACATCATTTACTACTTCCTAGTCTTCTGCAATAGAGCTGATTTTAATGAGCAACTGCTTGTGGTTAGTGTCTCAAAAGACAATGCTTTGTGTTTATTTCAGCTATTTCCTACCCCCTGGAGAGACTTAATCTTCACTTACATCTAAATGAAGATAAATGTGGCTGATTAAGTTGACAATTAGTGTTGCTTATGGAAATTATTCTTCAAGGGTTTGCAGTTCCTAACCCAGATTCAGGTTCTGCTTTGGGATGTCAAAGGTCTCTGCAGAAAGAAAGTGTGGTCCAACATCTAAGGCCAGGCTCAGACCTGGAGGCTTAGGTGGACTCTATTACTAGCTCTGGTAAGGACTTACGGTATGATATTTGGCAAGTCACTTTATCTTGCTGTGTTCCATTCCCCTGCAAGTAGCGTCATAAACACCTGATTTACCAATGAGCCGTCAAACCCTCTGGTTAGACGTGTTAACACAGGACCTCTGTTTCTCCCTTCTGGATAGCTTGTCCACGCTCAGAGCTGATGTTCCTGCAGTAGGGGAGAGTTTAAACTGCAGTGCATCTTATTTAGGGTGGTATTTTATGAGTTGGGTCCAACCCTAACCTAGCCTTTCACGTTGTAAACACGGAGTCACTGCTTTCTAGTGGAGTGAACAACGGAGATGAACAGGATTTTCACTTATATTATTCTCATGAGAGTTTTCCTTTCAACACCATTTCTGTAGATTCTTAACATATTATTTCTGTGTCGGTTTTCTGCATGAAGCATTCCCTTTTTTACACAAAGCAAGTCCTCTAGGTCACGTAAACACTAAATTGATAGAGACAGGGACCTCCCCTTGTGATAATGAAGAAAACATCGACACTAATTCAGATTCATATTTTCGTCTCAATCTTTGTATAAGATGAAAACAACAAAGCTAATTACTTTGACTGGGAGATTTTTTTTAGACAGTCAGAGGGGGAAGAGCCAGCGAATTTTAATTACAAAGGTTAGAAGACAAACTGAACAACAATAAAGTAAATTTAGAAAGAGCTCTAAAGACAAAGTGCTAGCCTTACTGAATCTGCCTTTACTGCTTACTACCTAACATTTTATAGACTCTACTGTGAAGCTTTAGCTAGAGCATTAAAAACCTATATAAATACTCCCCCAAACTCTCCTTTTTATAGAAAGCACATTTTCATGCTTAAAGCATAAACAGGATTTTGCATGCATACCTTCTATGCAAGGTTTGCTAAAGATTTACTTAGATTTTATTAAAATGTTGAGTATGTTTGTTCCAGCATTTCCCCCTGTGAGTTCTAATGATTTTTGTTCTCTCAGTACGTTGCATATAATACTGCCTTGGTCCAATGAAACCAGCAGAGGGTTGAGCTACTGAAATATCTGTATTCCAGCTCTCACTGTAGCTTACTTGGGAAGGTCATTTTTGTAATGTAATTGTGGATCACCAGATGGCACTCTCGCAGACAGTATATCAAGTCAGAAATCCTATTTGTAAAAAGGGAAAAGAATATATAACTCTCTTTACACTTCTGCTTTTTGTAATCTCACCAGGTCCCACCATTCTGTCGCCATCTTTTTGACACTGTCTCACAAATTTATTTTCCATCTCCTGGTCCTGCTTTCTGTTCAAATCCAGGATGTGTTTTACATATTTGTCTATGACTTTCACACCTCCTCTTAACTCTCTTCTCATTATCTGAAACTTAACATTGTCCAAATTAAATAGAAAGCTCTTTTTACTCCCTTTTTTGCCTCTGGCTCAGAACACTGTCATGCTTTCTTGGTCTCAGGTTTCATATGGGTGTTTAAGTTGGAGGTTTTTCCTTTCTTTCCCTCCTCATTCCTGGTTGTTCCTGGTTCCTCTCTGGACCATACTAGACCAAAGCTCACATCAGGTTGAGTTCTGAGTAGCGCAACCTCTCCACTGACTTCTTTAAGGCAGAGCTGAATGCAGAACTGGGTGCAGTGCGGTGCGATGGGGGGATGGCAGAAGAAGGGCAATCATATCAGACCTGTGATATGGCGTAGCTTGGAACTGCAGTTTCTTGTTTAGCAGCAGCAATACGTCCAGCAATAGCCAGCTGGAGGTACTGTCTGTAGGAATATACCTGACTGTACTGGGTCTGGCTGGGACGGAGATAATTTTCTTCATAACAGCCCATAGAGTGCTCTGCTCAGATTTGTGGCAAAAGCGGTGTTGATAATACACCAGTGTTTTGGCTATCGCTGAGCAACCCTTGCTCAGCATGGAGGCTTTGTCTTTTTCCTGCTCTGTCTTCCTAGCAAAAGACAAGAACCTGGGAGGTGACGCAGCCAGGACAGTTGATCCCAACTGACCAAAAGGGTATTCTGAGCCATATAATGTCACATTCAGCAATCAAAAAGGAGGGAAGGGAGTTTTGGGAGAGGTAGCCATTGCTCAGAGGCTGGATGGGCATTGGTCAGCTTGTGGGAGATTGCTTCTGTATCACTTTTTTCTCCCTCTTTGCTTCACTTATTAGACTAATTTTATCTCATCCCACGAATGTTATTGCTTTTGCTCTTCCTATTCTCTGCCTGGGCCCATTGGGCTGGGGAGTGAGTGAGCAGCTGTGTGGTGCTTAGCTGCTGTCTGGGGTTAGCCCACCACACTGACATGACATCTGTAGCTAGGTGATGAGCACTGGGGTCAGACCCAGGGTTGGAGAAGGCATTGACACAGAGGTGAGAACAAAACCACAAATGACTGAAGTATTGGCCTAGTTCTAGAGGGGTAAATCTCACCTCCGTTACCTCAGACCTGTCAGGTCTGTACCTCTCCTATCCTTTTGCTGGATTATATGAAACACAGTGCTAATGTTCTTATTCTGATCAGTCCTTTTACGTATTCTGCTCCCACTCTCCCCACATCGTTACAGTGACTCCTGTTCAATGACATCTTTCTTGATGCCCAAATTTCCCCACAAATATCCCTGTGCTGTTCTTCCATATTGTCCTCCATTTGTGGAACAGGCTTTGGTTGGTCACTTCTTTCCTTCCTGTCAAACAGTCTGTCAGTCCTCATCTGTGCTTTGACAGGTCCTCTCTGCAGTGATAAATTTCCCCCATTAGGAGTTACTGCAGAGCCTGCAATTCCATATAATAGTATGCAAACAACACGTCACCTTATACAGCGTTCTCTGAGCAATTTCCCCTTCAATGGCCATTTCCTTACGTTTTCAGAGCTATGCATGTAATTTAGTCTGTGTGACTCCTATCAGCTGCAAAGAGCTAAATCCATACGTAAATCTTTGAAAATTTGGGGGTGCCTTGCCAAGTCTTAGGCTATCTATCACCCTAATCAGCTCAATAAATCTGACTACGCATCTTTCAAATAAATAATGATGGGTTTTGCCTGAAGCTTTTACTGTTTTTCAATCTGTATCTATCAGCTGAAATTTTACGTGCACTCAACAATTGTTATTCTTTTGTTAGGAATTCTGTTATTGCTGGCTGCAATAACATTCATTTGAATAATATGGATGTAAAAGATTCTTTGTTTCTCGCACAGAGCAGTTAAATTGTAAGACAGCATTAGTTAAAAACCAGTGTCATTATTATGAGAAGTTGTGTGTCTGATTTTTTTCTTATTCTCATTCTAAACATGTTCTGAAAACATTCTAGGTCTAGGTCAAAGTAATATTTCCAAAATTGATGAGACTGTTGAAAAGAACTTCGCTGGCCTCAAAGTTGACTAAGTTAGAAAATTACTTGAAATCATGATTTTCCCCCATTTTTTCAAAATACAAAGTTGGAGTTAATTCAGATTGATCTGCTTCACCTGTAACTGCTATATATATCCAGAGCTGGAGTGTGTGAAATAACCTGTAAGGGTCTGAAAGCAAAATCACTATTGTGACACTTATATTTTACAGTCACACACAAGAGCATCTACCTTGTGTGTGCTATCTTGTGTGTGTGTTAGCATCTACCTAATGTGCTACCAAAGCACATTACCAAAAAAATTGATGTTACTGGCATGGCAAAGACACATGTTTTACAATCTTGTCATGTTTAGCAAGTGAAACAGGATTCATCTTTTTTTAAATTAGACCTTGACCCCAAAAAGCCATAAGTTCCTAAACTTTTCAATACGGTACATATTTGTGCAGCATCCGACTCAGTGGGCAGGGGGGTGGGAGGAGAATGCCATTACCTTGAAGAAAAAAGTGAAAGTGAGAGTGTCATGAGAGTGACATGTATGACAGTCACTGAGGAACTGGCTTGAAATATGACGGTTTTAGTTTCGTAGCCAGATCTGGTACTTCTAGGAACAATTTGGGCCTCTGATTGTCCAACTGGAATCATAAATCGTTTAGAGAAAAGATGCCTCTTGCTAGGGGTATTGCCAGGTTCTAGAGCAATTGAGAAGAGTTACTAGCCGCACACAAAGAATTCCTGATGAGATGCATAACTAGTGACTGTTTTGGCTGGGACCTTTATGTGTTGTAAAAATTATAAATGCTATTATAAAAGGTGAAGTCAATGAGAATCGTATTTACAAGGAGCTCTGAATCACACCTACAGATAGCACATCTGCAAAGCAATTCAGCACTGCTGCAGTTAGGGGGAAGCAGGCACTAAATCAGCAACAGAGCGCTGTTCTGTAGCGTATGATATCGTTGAAAGCATGAAACTCTTATATAAAATGTAAACCTGGTGCCTGGAGACCCATTATTAATAAAGACCAGCAGTCAGGTTTTTTGAGATATCAGAGGCATTGACTCTAACAGTCTGGGTAAAATCCAAACTGGCAAATACTTATCAGAGGCATACAAAGCATTTCTAATGAAATGCAAAGCTGGTAGCAATTCAAGTTTTTGGGTATTTTATTACAGACATCAATATAAGCTTATCTGAGTGGAGTGAGTACACATACTTTCAAGTAAAATTAGATGTTGTATCCCAAGAAGGTGGAAGAAACATCGAGTCTATCTGCCTCGCTGAGTGAAAGGGATCACATTTTATAGATAAGTCTTTCATGTTGAAAGGATGTGAAAATTCATGTTCATAGAAACATTTGGATTGGAGGGATGTATTTTCCTTGAAATGCTTAAAAATAAAAAGATGCAAGTTTGGTCAAGATAGAGAAGGTATGGGGGAAAAGTATAATTTAAAAATAGGAGACTTTATCTTTTGATATTTAATTAGATTTCACATAACACTAGAAGGTATGATACTCTCCATATAACTTCCCACAACATATTATAAATTGTCTAAGTATTTGCATTACTTTCTGGGAAAACTATCTATTGTGGCAACTAGAATGGATTTAGATGTCCAGATAAGCTATAATCTATGGCTGCCTATCCTCAGAAGCTGAAAACCTAGCAACATCTCTGTTTTAGGAGGTTAATTTCTCCCAGCAGCCTAAGCACAGCCATCAGAAACAAACCAAATAACAGCCAGATATTTAGCTGACACTTAAAAGCCATCAGTAGCAAGGAGCTGAGGACAGGGAGGCTCCACTGAAATTCCCAAGAAAGATCATACCAAACCTGAACAGCACAGAGTCTGTCTTTTCTGCTAGAAAAGATAGATCAGAGTAACTTTATTCAGACAAAAGAACACAGATTTGAGGCTCACCTCAGCCTGAGTTGATACAAACCCACAGCTTACACTTTCCAGGAGACAGTCCTAACCTCGGTAGGTAAGACTCTCGCACCGCATTAGATGCAAGATTTCCAGAATCAGGAAGACCGTAAGTGAGGAAGACCCTAACTACATAATCCAGTGAGATGATGAACCCCCAGCGATTTGTTCTCAGTAAAAGAAAATGTTTCCCTTTTATTTCAGTTCTTTCCTCTCTGACAAATATTACCCAGCCTTTCTCTGACCTTCATCACAGATGTAATTTGTTAGCTTTTATAGCAACACAGATGGGTCTGCCAGTCTTTCATAGAAACTTTGTCATTCTGCATTTTACAAGGGCTGAAAGGCTTTCGGAAATTAGAAATGTCACCTACAACGTCAGGCTGAGTTAAATGTCCTTTCATGTTCATTCTCACTTGCCCACTTAGCCTTAGAGCTTTTACTATCTGCTGTCCTTCTGCAGCTGCGGTGGTGCTCATGTTGACAGGGAGAAGTGACAAGATACATAGGCGAGGAGGCCAATGAGGTTCTGAAGGCAAGCAGAAGATCAGCGTTTGAACAGACAGCAGCAAGAGCTTTGAAATAATCTGGTTCACTGAAAGGTTTCAAGAGAGGAAAGTCTATGTGTGCAGGGAATATGTTGAAATTGTAGTGGTGCCGACAGTCTGCATAGCCCAGGGAAGGAAATGGAATTCATGAGTCATTGAACATCCCAGGTGAGTTCTGGTGATTTTCTGAACAACGCAGCTGTTCCACATCTGGGTGCTTTAGGCACAGTACTCCCACTCAGTGCCAGCTCTCTGCATTTTTATCTGATATCTCCCTGATGCTTCTTAAGGTTAGTAAATTCATAACCAGTGATAGGGTTGCAAATGCAACAACAGACCTTAGGGGGTGAATGAGATCAGGATTGCAGGAATACATTAGTAAGAGAGTTGGTGATAAATCTAAATGAAGACAGGCAGAAAAAGAAGCATTTTTATTTTCATTTTATTAATGAAATATTGAGGTAAGAGAATAAGTCTAGATCTATATTGGTTTTTAAGCACTGAGCTCTTGCAAGCCCACGTTCTAACCTTGTTTTTGAATCTTTCTGGAGATGGATCTGTGATCATGACTGGACAATGCACAAACTCTACAGCAAGGGAAGACAAAGAACTTGGCCCTGCATTATCCTTCAGGGCAAGACAGAAGGTGACACTTTCTCCAGTGTATGGAAACCAAATATGTGAAAAACTACTTCTGTTGCCATAGTGTGATATGCTTTCTGAAGAGGTTATAAATCACTCCAAATGGATTGTCATTCTAGAGTGTTCTATTGTGTCTGGTCTCAGTGAAGAACCAGAAAGATATACATAAAGTCCACTGAACAGCTAGACTGTTTAGATATTTATATCATATAAATTTTTAATGTATTGACCAATTTACTGAATTTAAGATTCAGTGAAAGATACATTCCTTGCTGGGAAATGCTGAATAGCCACCAAAGAGAGGGGTGGAGACTTTTACATCTCATTGAAAAAAGAGATGTTTACCAACCAAATGCAAGAGATCGCACCTAGTGTAACAAAAAGCTATTTACTCACCTATAAAAGAGAAACATAATTTTCTCTAAATAAAATGAGGGCCAGTCAGTCTCCTATTCAGGAAAAAAAAAGGGGGGAAAAAAAAGGCATTTTGGGGGGAAAAAAAGTGAAACCATTTTGTCCTTCACATGTGGCTTCCAGATTTAGCACAGAGCCTATAGAAGGCTGTTTCTCTTCTGGACTGACAGCTGGAGATAAGAGAGGAAAGCCACAGGGCACAAAATGACAAATCTGTCTGTGTTTTGAGAATGGAATCTCTCCCCTTGTGGTCTCCCATGTAAATGTCTACCCCTGGATTTACCCAAAGATCCCTAGATGCCAATGGAGACAAGTGGGCCCATCTGAGCTCTGAATTACCACACTAAGACAGGATGTATTTCACTTTAGAAGTGCATCTCTCTCCTGATGTATCTTAAAGAGAGCTTCAGGTGATTACACAGAATCACACACAGAGTCACAGAATGGTTCGGGTTGGAAGGGACTTTAGAGACCATCTAGTTCCAACCCCCCCGCCCTGGGCAGGGACACCTCCCACTAGTTTAGATACACCTCTCATTAGTTTAGATACAGCAATGGGATCAGCTCACAAATTTAGACATGTAAATTTAGGAACGTGTGTGCAGACACGTAGGTCAACACTGAAACACAGGTGTCTATCAGTAGGTGAATACAAGCGTGCAAGGGTCCAAAGCTCCAATTATAGTCAATAGAAGTCTAATCAATACAGCCACTGGAGCTTGAAGGCAAGTTCAGTTCACACTAAAGTAGATACGAATTCAGTTGCTCACATGACAGTGCCTGTTGCAGTCTGGGCTGGTACATTCCACCTTGCAGCAGCTGATTTGTTTTATGCAGGTCCTGTGTTGTATCTGTCAGCTGCATAAGGATGTCTCCTATACCACAGGTCATCTCAAATAGCACTTGGTGTCTGATTTTATGCAACTGAGCTGTGCCCTCCCCATGGCTGCCAGGATGAAATCTATTGAGTAGCTCTCCATGAAGCACAAGGGGAGGGAAGGCCCCAAGTGTGCCTCTAGGCCCCTTCATTTAGATGTCCTTAACCCTGAACTGAATCCTTGCTCTACTCTTGCTCAGCTGAGTCCCATCATGGGAGCTTGTCCCAACAATTTTTCCTGAAAGTCTTGGTTTCATGAAAAGCAGTCTGGAAATCTTGAAATACTTCAGTAGAGCTGAAAACCCGGACTCCATGAATTCCAGCTCTAGGGCTGTGAGCTTCAAAGCCAGGCAGTGTTCTGGGAAGGTGCAGATAGCCCCTCACTGCTGGACATGCTGACCTAGACCTCAGGCAGAAGTGAGCTCATTTAAATAGGATTTTGCACTTCGAGAAGGTGAGCAGGCAGAGTCGAAAAAGATGGGAAAGTGCTCATAAAAGTTACAGTGGCATTAAGGCAGGAAACTGGGTGAGAAAATGTCTGTTTCTGTGATACCTCGTAAGAGCAAAGGTCCTGGCATATATGGAGCTTTACTTGATTAAAGAGACTTCCCCAGTGGCAGAGCCCTGACTGTTCTGTAACAAGCCTGTGTGCCCTAGGACTGCGCAGTGGCAGTACTGGGTCCCTAAAAACCAGAATTGTCAGAAAAACCACCTGCTATTCATCAAAGAACCACTGAAACCATGAAGTTTTGGGATGACTTTCTCCATACGATTTCGTATTTTTCTGTTCTTTCTCATGAAAAAAAAAAAAATCCCATTAGGTTTAGTTTTCGGTGGGGGGAGAGAGACATTCTTTTAATCACAAAGCTTTCCTTTATCTTAGAAGGTAGTATTAGGAAAGCTACTTTGCTACTGCTGCTTCATCTGTATCTGCCCTATCTTCGGTACTGTACATCCTAGCTCTAAATTTGCTTAGAAATATATACATACATAAGTAATGCTGAAAACAACAGCAACATGACTGAAGGCTGAAGCACAGACAAGACAATTGGTTTCACTGTATCTTTCTCTGCTAAGGTGCATTAATCTTGCAAAAGCAAAGTGTTATTAATGGTAATTTGAAAGAAAGAAGTAGGTTACTTTCAAACTGATTTATTTCTCTGGGCAGTATCCCTGTATGCTAGTGCATTTGCAGCTACAGTTCAAGGACAACAATGCATGCAACTGCTTGCAAGCCAGGTAGCCAGCCATACTTTCAGGCTTGATATAGACAAATGTCCATTTACCGTGACTTCTATTTTCAAAATAGTTTCTTTGTATTTTCAACATCTGTTGACAGAACCCTAAATATAGGAATTATGCTAAATCTTTGCTCTGACTGCTACGCTTTTGTGATATGATCTATTGCAGAAATATCAAGCTGAAATTGGATCAGGAAAGCAGACTTGCAATTGTGAGCTATCAAAACGATGTAGTATTGTTGTACAGTATAGTTTCAGAAAATATGGTGGCAAAAAAGATTGCTGTGGCTATTTTTAAGTCGTGAGAATATAAAAGTAGAGGCTTGCAAGGTTTCTTTTTCCAATATTGCAATTTGAGATTTTATGTTGACCAAGGAAAATATATTTAATGGGGGTGAAAAAAAGTATTTTTTAGGATAATAACTTATAAGAATGGTTATTTAAACCAGAATATCAATACTTGGAATTATTTTTCTTCTGAGGCAAAGATCCTGAAAGGGACAGTGCATACTTTGCCAATATTCAGCACAGTAATGGAGCCATTAGAGTAAATCACTACATTTGCTTCACCAAATACTCATGTAAATGATTGTGTTAATGTCTCGTCTATCAGCTTAATAATATTCATTATGTAACTGTGTGTTTCAGCTCCAACACAGATAAAAGGAGGCCCGGTGAAAGAGATTTTGTAGAGCTCGGCGCCAGTAGATCCCATAGTAGGATTGATAGGTGTAACTTAGGGGATCAGGCTGTCACTGGCAGCAGAGATTGGCCAGTATTGGGTGTTTCCGAAAGCCGGGTTGACTGCATCAAAGCCACTGTTTGTTTACCTGTACATGGACCTACTTTATTTTCCAATGGTCCAAGCATATAGTCACAGCGAGGGCTCACAAAGAGCTATTTCAGTCTGTTCTGACATCTTTTCTTTGCGCTTAAAAGAAGAATGTGATGTTCAATGTACATGAAAATTCAGTTTAAATATAGCTAAAGTTATAATGAAAATCATCGAAGAAATGTAAAGTTCCCCACAGAGTCACTCTTAAGATAAAAATCACACTAAATTTTAGTCAGGACCTGCATTTCTAATAAACCAGAATGTCATTTCACAGTAGAGTAAGTAAAATGGAACAGTTTTTAATCCAATTTACATTTGAGAGAACATGTGTTAGATCTGCTCTTAAAACTTGGACCATTCCCACTCAAAATGCTCGCCAGTCTGTTATAAATTGTCTCAACACCACATTCCCTGTTTTTCTTTGTGTAAGTACAGGGTCTGGATAAAGTCTAGCCAGGATTTTCCAGTTCTGAAACTATCCAAATCTTCCTCCGGGAAGCAGAGGCTCCAAGGAATCTTTCCCCAGATCAGCCTTTGGGCCTTGAAAAGTACCTTCCCGCACATGTTGACTCTCACATTTGGGTATCTCCTCTTTAGGAGATGCTGCATTAATCTCTCCTTGGACAATGCAGCAGGGAAGCTGAAAACACAGCAAAGGGATGAATTTTTAATTACAGTCATCTGGTTTGTTGTGAATCTTTTCTGGGCAATATCATAATCTGACTTTAGATTAGATGAGATTAGATGAATTGAGCTCATGACACAAAATGAAGTTCCCAAATTCAAAATGGAAAGGAATTCTCAAAGGAATTTGTAATTTGGCAGAGACATATTTCACCATGGCATTTTTTCCTGTACTCCACTCACTTTGGGCCAGGATTTTGCACCATATGCTGGAAATGCTGTTTCAAAATTTCTGATTGTTGGACACCAAAGCATTAGGATTATTGATAATAGGAGTAGGCATTTAATTATCCTACCACACATCTTGAGGGATGTGATCTTGAAAGAAAGAAAGGACGACGTACAGGCTCTCTCTGAATAGTCTTTGCCATAGTAACTTCATTAAATGCAAATAGGGCTTCAGGGAGGACGCTCATCAGTGTAAGGAAAGTTATGATAATACAGTCTGAAGGTAATTGTGCAAAAGTGTGTTGCAGCAGTTAAAGAAGAACGAGAGGACAGCTTAGTCCTTATAAAATCTAAGTATTCTTAGTTTTCTGTCCCTTGGTTTTCCTTAAGCATATTTTAACCTAAGCATATTTTTATCAGTTACAGAAACTGTGCTCTAAAAATAAAAATAGTCACAAAACAAATACCTCACATATTATTCCCTAGTTTATCAGTATGATTTCTGCAGGCATGCGTATATCGTCCTCTTTTTGCAATGCTGACTGAATGGGGAAAAGAGGCAGTCACCTGGTTTATTCTGGAAACAGCAGGTAGTTTGATCTATTTTTACTGCAGATCATTTCCCAGGACACTGTGATTCTTATATTTTTAATCAAATGTGTGAATCGAAAACTGTGGTGTGACCTTTGGAAAAGACACTGCAGGACATCAGCTGAAGCTGTGAATAGTTTAAGCACAAACAGGAAGTTGACTTGGTTGTTCTGTAACAAAAGACTGCGGTAATTTATGGAGTAGGAGTTGCAGTTTCAAAACATTTTTAATTGCCACATTTGATCTGCTATGCAGTATTGTGTGACAACAGCTAAGAATGAAATGTCAGTGCCCATGTTCCAGCATAAATTTATACAGTGTGAAAGCAAAGAACCCTGTTGATTCCAGCTTTTCGTTTTCTAAGTGTTTCAGATTTGCTTGAATTACTTTCAGGTTAAATAAGGAGCGAAGAGGTCCTCAGTCTTGCAAAGGATTTAAGTAGATGCATAACTTTTTTCTTATTAAGTCTACTTATGATGAAAAGAAATTTTAATATACAGGGGAAATAAAATGGGAAGGGATTTCACAGTGACCTATGTACCTGGGATAACTCTCTTTGATAAATGGGTCACTCTCAGGATGGAAATGTATTAATATCTACTCTCTTTGCTTTTAGTTCATTATGGTAAATTAGGCCTATGAAAAATTCCAGAATTTTCACTTACAGGAGTGAAGTTACACAGGTACTTAGAAGTACCTAACTTTTCTAACTTGAAGAAAAAAATCCCCTGTTGTCGTATTTTATAAGGGATTACTTAAGAAAAAAATCAGAACCACAATTATGGGCTCAAAGTCTTATTGGAAGTTTATGTAAGACAGACTTATTTCCAGCGCACACCTTCCAAAAGCTCTTACTTATTTACTTCCTTAGAGGACCATATACCATCGCAGTAGCTTCACGCTGCTTCTTGGTGCTGTCTGTGATATATGCTGTGGGCATCCAAGTCTTCTCATAAACCATGAGAATGGAACGTAAATCCTTTGTGAGCAAACTCCTGAGTGATTTCCAGAGGTAACCACTGATCGGTACTGGGGTCAGAAATGAGAGATCCAGTTGGTCGTTTTTATGCAATTGATAAAAGGATATGCTATTAACAACAAGGAACTGATTCTGTCCTGAAATATAATGTTATTTCCTGAACAAGAAGGAAATTTTGAATATAACAGTCATTAATTATAGAGATTATTTCTACATGGATATACAAACTTTTATGTACCTTCAGCCAGGAGCTATATTTTTGATATAATCAACAAAAACTACACGTGAACATCAAATACATGGGTATTTATGCACTTATGAACACCTCTCATGGTCAGATTTCCCAGAGAAGCTCAGCACTTTCCTGAATCAAAGTGAAGTTTTTCCCCATTTTTCCTGATGTCTTTTACAAAGAATGGCTTTTGAAAAAAACAAGGCTTTGCTTTATTGTAAATGTTTGGTCCTGTATTACCAGAGTAAATAATGAGAACTTGGGCAAGAAGGTTTGCCAATGGGAATCTTTGCAATGAAACACTGTAGGTAGGACAAAAAGGTTTTACCACTGTGTAGAAATAGCTTTCAATGGACAAAATTTACTCAGAATGCATTATTCAGATTTAACGATCCTTTTCATACATATTAAACTAACATTTAAATGAAAGAGTTCAAGTTCATTACTAATTTTTTATTGTACTATATTTCAAAATTCATTCTAAATACACAGTTTTGCCTGTCAATGTTTTTCAACTAATAAAACTGGAAAGATCTATCTTTTCATTATGGTGTACTCCGCTCTGTTATCGCTGTAATCAAAACATCTAGTTTCAGGAATATCTGTTTAAAACCTTTGCAAATCAGTTAATAATGCTGCAAGTTATTTGCTTACAGTAGTATCAACATTAAATGTGGTTTAGGGCATCTTTCATGACAAAATTCTTTAACAGTGACAAGAAACTCGTGTGATAAGTTTGTGTCAACAATTTCATACATTTTTCAAACTCGGAGAGAGGATTTTTAGTGGTTTCTTCCATACTTGGTCTTAAGGACAGAACTGGAAACCATATTGGACACTTTCACTTTCTGCAAGGAGAAAAAGACAGTGAAGAAAACTGACAGTCAGAAAAATGAGATGAACTGCTTAGTAATTTTCAACTCGTAAATAATTGTCACGATGCTGAGAAAAGCTTTTTCTCCAGATGAATAAGTACAAAACAATGCACCTGCATTTTTTTTCCATGGAAAAGTCACAGTAATAATTTCATGTTCTGTCAGTAGCCAGGATTCTCATTTTCAAAATCCTGACTGCAGTGAGAATTTTAATAAAAGAAACAAAATAAAGAAAGAAATGCAAAATACAGACCCAAAGCTTTGACTGTCCCCTCCTTTTAAAGGGATCACTGCCAAGTCAGGTTTATTGCTTTTTGTGCTGTGTGGCTGTTGAAGGGAAATTATGATGACTTGTGGCTTAAGATTGCTTCTCAAAAATTGCATGCAAATATAGAAATGAGAATTTGTAGAGCAAGAAATCATAAGCCCAGAACTACTCCTGTAAGAGCCATTGGCAAAATGTACATTGAGTGCGGTGGGGCACAGTCAGTCCCCATCATAGTGGGTGTTGTTTTGGTTGTTCTTTTTTGGTTTGAAGAGTCCGAAATCAAAAGACAGAGGATTTAATTAAAGTATCAGACTTGGGAAAGAATACTAATCTTCCATCAGAGATTTCCAGAATGAGTTTGAAATGCCTGCTGTACAGAGGCCCCTATCATTACAGTCAGATCCAATTACTTCAGAACCTTACTTATTCTTCCATGCTCATCTTTTTTATTTCTTTTATTCTTTCCTTCACTTCTTCTTTGTCTTCTTTTTCCTGCCCTGAGTTTGTTGCCCTCTGGGTAAAGCACTCTGAGATACTGGGCAAGGAGTCAGAATTGCTCAATCAGAATGAATGGTCTGTTCAGAAAAAACATCTACACTTTCACCATTGACTTCTGATAAGGTTTGTTATTGGAAAATAAGGCAAGGTCTACCTAAGTGCAAAGGTCATTTTTAGTGGTCACAGAATTACTTCGAACTTGATTCTGGTAGCACTATGCAGAATCAAGTTTATGTTTCTTCATCCTATAAAGATAGCAAAGACCACGTAATAGAAAAGGGTAAACATAGCAGAGTCGGCTGGACATTTTCTCATTGAAAAACATTTCTAATTAATTTCATTTTTAAAGAACTGATTTGCCAAGGTCTGAAAGACCCAGTTTAACTCCTGTTGAACACTGGACTACAGAATCCACAGGTCTGGGAGAGGTTCACCAAACTTGATTACAGTGGACTCAAACAATCCAGAGCTTCCCATCAGCCTTCTGCAGATTCAGGAGCCTTCAAACTCCAAGTGTCTTTTCTGTAGCAGAAACTCCTGAGTTACTTTCCTGACTGCTGTAGCAATATCCAGAGTCCAAGGTACCTCTGTTTGAGGTGTGGATTTCCTATAGGTGGGGTGTTCCCTGACTCTGAAATACTTAGCTCTATTTAACTTGCCAAAACCTCTCACAATCCGTGAAAGTTCAGTTAATATTTCTGGAACAAGAGAGAGACTGGGAATACCTGAAAAGTGTAAGTTCAAGGTTGATTTTAGAGAACAAAACCAAGGAAGCCTGATTCTTTTTCAAATAAAAACAAAACCAAAAACAAACACTACACAAAAAAGCCCCCAAACTACTGAAAACTGTGTCGTAATCTTTTTTCATAATAACCTGGGATACCTTTGTTAAAAAAAAAATTGGTATGTCTCATTGGACAGAAATTCCATATTTCAACCATTTCAAGAACATGGAATTCACAAAGGAATTAGGCTCTTTATGAATAATAGTGTGTGACTAAGAAAAGACAGAACTACTTCTGTGTGCAGTCAGATCTACCGCATTAAGTCCTCGAGTACCTCCCATCACAGCTGGATACTACTGATTTGTTAGACACTACAGAATTTGAAAAGATGACTTTAAAGTATCTTGTAACAATTGCCTGGGCCATCCAGTCCCTTAGTGAAATACCTTTTCAAAGGATACTCCATCTCTATCTCTCCTACTGTTTCTAAATATGTTGTTTATATTAAGAAATTTATAACACTGACATTTAGCATTTGGCAGTGAAATATAATGTTCTTTAGGTTAATTACCCTTCCTACACACAGTGACAAGTACTATAAGATACAGTCTATAGAACAGCTGGGACATTTTCGTGTGGGATTTCAAAAATCTAAATCTTCTATGAGTAATGTGAACAACACTTAGTGTGGGAAATGCTTTATGACCGTATAGAATGATGTGTTTAATTAAATGCTGTATACATATACTATATACTCCCTCAGCCCCCTTGCAGCCTGTTCCTCATTACTGACTGCTTTGTACATAAGGAGAGATTCAACATTTGCAAGAAAACTTCAAGCGGTCAATGCCTTATGGACCTGATCCAGCTCCGTTGAAATAATTGGAGTGACTTCCATTGACTTCAACAGGATTTGGATCATGGCACTCAGTAAGTAATTTCAGTCAGCAAACCTGATTGAAGAAACGTTCTTGAAGCTCGTTAAAGTCCCAACAGCTGAAGATTTGGTAAGAAAGCTTTCTGAATGACTCTAAGTAGGTAAGGAGCCTGACTGTATGATCCTTTCCTGAACAAAACCCCTAAATTTAGTCAAGTAGGGATGCCAACTAAAGAAGAATAAAAAGGTAAATATTGAAATATGCAGTGGAACAAGTCATGTTGCTAACTTTTTTTTTTTCTTTTTTACATATCACATAGTTTCTAGATTTGTGTTAAAAAACACGAAGAAACCGAACACCTACTGAAATCATCCTTCCTTACTGAAAGCACATACTGAAGTCTCCTTACTGTGTGGTTTTAGAAACAGGAATAACAGGAGGTAGCCAACCTAAACTGCAGCCCTTAGACAAAAATGAGAGAGGAACAGTCATAGTTTGTATGTTCTGAGGGTCTCACATAGGTCTTTCCCCCCCTCCACCGACTCCCCCTTTCTCATGTGACTCCTTCATGTTTATTTTGACTCCTTTCTTTCTGCAACTACAAACTACAACTGATTTTCAGTTTGATCACCAAAGTAAACCAGAAATTATTAAAAAGTTACTACATGATTAGCATTTCTGTTTAGCTTCTAGTAGAAATATTAGTAGAAACATATAAATGAGTTTGACCCATTCCCTTTCACCAATTCCCTCTGTCTTCTAAAGTAGATACCGGGGTAAGGTCATGCAACGCCCAGTTTCATACCAGTCATTTGTAGTAACACAAAATGTACCACATGATCCAGACCCACTCCTGGAACTGCTTTCCTGCTTTCACTTCATTTCTCTTGTTTTATTGTCAAGCAGGTCTATGAAAGAGACATACAACTGCTAAATGTCCTAAGAAAAGCAGATGATTTTTATGTGATGACAGTCTCATTTTGAGTCATGATTACTCTTTTAGGCAAGGAACAGTGAGAAAGGTAAAGATATTAGAAGTCTTACTTATCAGAAATACCTAAATGAGATAGCACACTACAAAGTGATTAAATATAAGGCTATTGCTCTAAATCTAAATCTTTAAAAGCTAAGATACTTCAGTACTGAAGCACTTGACTACAAAACTTAAACAATTATTCACTGGTTGGCAAAAAGGTGGAAATGTGGGGTTTTTTTAACATAATGCCTGAAAATGATTTTGCTTTTTTCCATATTAGAGGTAAAGGAAGAAATGTACAATCATCTGAAACTTCTGACAGGCTTGTTTTTTAGTGTAGTGGGATTGCATTTTCACAGAAAGTCTTTACTATGTGAAGGACATAACATCCTTGAGAATGGTCGAGACTAATTGACGGCTCTTTGAAGATCTGCTTGAGGAAGAATGAGATCTGCTCTATTCATTAGATACCAACTTCCCTAAAAATCAGCTAAGTGACTCCCAACAAGGCATCCGTGCTGCCTAAGCCTATCTCTGAAGTCAGTAGAGTGGCACCTCAGAAGAACGGCACATAAATCTTGTATGTTAACCTATCATCTGGTGACAAGATTAACTTATCTGGTAACAGTCAAGTGATGCTATGCACAGGACTGTCTAACCTCCTCTCTGCTACTTACATGGCTGATATAGTGCAAAACTGTTTTTTTGAGGTTTGTTGTGTGTTGTTTTTTGGGTTTTTTTTTTGTATCTGACACTGTAGAGTTCGTTAGCACTATACAGAACAGGGTCTAGAGCCCCATGGGTTTTGTGGCTGCCCTCCATGCTTTCCTTTCCTCAGAAATATATTCTCCAGGGATACAAATTAATCTCAGCTCTGCTGAAGGATGGCATGTATCAGGAGAGATAGAACCCCCTTGCCATCCCCTACTGTAGGCACTGTTGCACTCTCCTCACCGCTCATTCTCCCTGTCGCCACGTTAAGTTGTGCTACTTGTCACAGGCAAAGGGAAGACAGGTGTCCAGTACAAGGGGAAGCAGATAGCTACCCCACTCACTTGGCCATTCTCAAAGCCAACGCAAAGCATGCTGCCAATGCTTTTATCTCTTGACTTTTCCCTGGCTTACCTGAACCTGGAGCCACATCTTACTGCTGTGTCTTAGACTTATGTTGTGTGGGGCTGCCTTCCTCAGCAAGACCCTCACCCTGCCCTAGAATTAGCAGAAAATGACCTTTCTGCCTTAGGGATTGGACACAGATTGTGGTGGGAGCAGGGGAAAAATAGGAGGGGGGAATAAGAAAGATATGGGCAATAAGTCAAGAAAGCAGACTTGCTGTAACATCCAGAAATACTTTGCTGGTATTGAGTGTAAAATAGCTTGCTGTTCTCAAGTGCAAGCATATGACATTTGCCTCTCAGAGATGAGATTTACAAAGACCTCCAGGCCACGCTCACTTGCCATGCAAGGATGTTCTTGCCCCCTCCATTCCTGGTAGAACCAGCATCCTTGATGTTCTCATGTTCTATAATTCTCAGGATGTGTAAGAAAAAACACAGGGGTCATCCCAAATGGCTCGTAGAGAGATCCTGACAGACCTTGCACAATTCACACCGATGTGGATCAAGTACAGATATCTTATTTTGTTTGAGGGGTTCTTGTAAGTTAAATAAGGGTGAAGTGTTCTAGAAGTTTCTCTCTTCTGTAGCACTGCAAGGGAACTTCACAGGATGCATAAAGTACTCCACATTTTGCCTCAGCTGGGAGGTTGATCTTAGGTCCACTGTACCAGGACTGCATGGACAACATATTGGAATTTTTATTTCACTCAGGCTGCAGCAAAGAAATCTATGGTCTCCATCACTCAAGACAGCAAAAGACCAATGCAACATGTTATAAAACATTGTTTCCAAAAGTAAATAAAACTGAGAAAAAAAATACTGAAAAAAAGTAAATACTGAAATCAGTCCAAACAAGAAGGCCTCCTGATACCTTGGAAAATGATTCGATTTTCTGGTAAATTAGGAGAACAAAGGTGAGAAAGCAATGAAGCAACAGTGGCACATCAAAAATTAACTTTAACAGATGAATAAAAAGATGAGAAGATGAGATAGTATGCCAGTTGCCATGCTTGGCAGTGATGGTTTGACAGTGCTGCCGGGAGGACAACAAAACAGAAAGGAATAACACTGCCAGGCTTACCATATTTTAGGCGCTCAGAATTTGTGGTGACATTTTTATATTTCTGTGCTTCTGACCTTGAGAAATCGGAGAAGCAGACATGGGTTGAGTGGACAAGAGAGACACCGAAGAAGAGTGCAACAAAAGCATCTCTTCCACCAGCTTTGGCTGAGTCCTGAAAGCTGGTTACAACATGAGACTTTTGCTCTTGTTGTAACTCTCAGCCTTGTCCTTCCTTGTCTTTATGTTCTCTGTCTGCCACCTCAGCTTTTCTTTTTAAATAAAATCTGGCTTAGCTTGGCCAAGCCTCTCTATTTGTTTATTTTTCTCTCTTCTTTATTTTCTTGCCCCCCCCCCTTTTTTTTTTTTGTTTGTTTGTTTTATTAACCCTGTGACCAGAAAGGCAGCTAATAGTAATGTCTTAAACAGCTTGATATTGGTTCAGACTTGCCAGGTCTTGGAGAGGCTGATAAGACTGTGTGCTGTGCTTGTCTTTCTCCAGCAGCAAGGTTACAAATCAGAGTCAACAGTACAAACAGAAGCTTTTTTTCCTCTCTTGGCTATTTTCCCTACTCCCTTTGTGTATGTGCTTGTCCTGTTTTATTTTCGAGGGAGCAGACCCAGATTCCAATAAAAGAGACAGCAAATACAGCTCCAGCCATCTCAGCTACTTTTTATTTTCTTTTTCTGTCCCAAAGGGGCTGTTAATATCATCTTAATACTGTATAAAAAGACACTATCGACCAGGGAATTTTCCTCATAAAAATGCTCTGCAGCGAAAAGAAAGGGGAATAATGGATGCTGTTAAAATGAAAGTCCTCTTGAATACTTTACATAACAAACACTTTGTCTGCTTGTCTTCTGAATCTTTCATAAAAGATTTAAAAGATTTTAATAGTGATCATTTCCTGTAAGACTTAGTTGGCCATGTGTCCGCATACCCAGTCCCATAGAGCGCACATCTATTCTGAGCTCTGCAATGAGAAAGCCATGACAGCACCTTTGCCCCCAAGCTCCTTGTGCTCCAAAATGTGAGCAATTCACAGAACACATGCAATTCCACCCCACACCCCCCAGCCAAGGTATTTCGGGGATTGCATTGCAGAACTGTTCCAAAGGGTATTTAGTACATACACGTAATTTTTGCAATCTTGACATGTGCATTTCCATCTTCTCAGAGGAGAAACACACAGTCCCCCTCCTTAGCTGGGGAAGGTGTTACAGCTTGACACTGTTCTCTACAGAAGTGATTATCTCCTCTCAACAAGGGCCGGTGTGGCTGAGCAGGTCCCATTGTACAGTGGCAGTTCATTGGCTAGAAAGGTTGTCATGCATCACTGGTGTCTATGGTGTTTCAATTCAAAGCTTCGCATTATCTCTAATGGCATAATAGCAAAGGGCTCCTTGGGATGAAGGGAAGTGAAATGTGAGTCTGTATCACCGCTGCTTGTGACAGCATGAGGTTTGCCTACTGTGCAAAAACACAGGTTATCAGCTCAAACCTGAAATAGAAAATGCAGATATTTAAGAAAATGTATAATTTATACGCAGAAGCTGCTGGAGGAACAAGAAAAAAAAAAACCAAACAGCTCTGCTTTTCTTTTGTCTAAGATATGTAGAGTATAATGACAAAGGGCA
Organism: Larus michahellis; assembly: GCF_964199755.1. Classification (NCBI taxonomy): domain Eukaryota; kingdom Metazoa; phylum Chordata; class Aves; order Charadriiformes; family Laridae; genus Larus; species Larus michahellis. Next base: position 121,973,057 of record NC_133898.1, read on the forward strand.
ACAGAAACCTACACAACTGTGACTCATCTTTGAAGAAGTTTTTAGCGTTGGAGCCCTTTCTACCAGGATGCCTTTCTCATAGAAGACACTACTTTGTCCTTTTCACAAGGGCCAGCAGCATAAATTGGCAGTACATAAGTAAAAACCAAGAGTTGGAAAGCAGTGATTTAATATTTTGACTTTTTTTTTTTGTCTACAAATGCATAGAACCTGCTTTACTCAGTCAAACTAGTCCATTATAAGCTTTTATAGTCCAGTATTCTATCTCCAGCAATGGCCAAAACTGAATAGTAGAAAATAATCTTAACATATGATTTACACACATACATATGTATGCAACATCAGTGAAATTTCCTGTATCTGGCATCCCACATGGGGGGTGATCTTCAGCTCAAGGCCTTCCACAGCCAGAGTGGTATCTTTCACCAAAGTATTTGACTGTGAAAACTACTGGCCATTAATGATGTGATCAGCAGAAATCAAGAGGCAGTGCTGACATTTCGTACATGAAAATCAGAAAGGGAATGAATATTAATTGTAATAAAATCATAGTACAGCTAGAGAAGTGGGTATATTTCTAGGGCACTTTCTCATGGAGCTGGTGGACAGGCAAAAACATCCATCAGCTCTTCACTGTAGGAAACAGGCAAATTCCAGCTGATGACAAAGATGTTCACAGACTCTATTGAGCTGTATATTTCTTTTACTCTGCATTGGAGAGAAAGATGGAGAAACATGTGACTAAGCAATGTCTTGAATCAGATGCCAGGAAGAGTTCATTTTTTATACGCTGCTCCCTTGGCCTTTTCAAATTGGGAAGGGATCCCAGAGGTACCCAGCCATGTAATCTACAGCAGAGAAATTGCTATGAGCCCCCAGACAAAGCTTAAAGCAGAAGATGTGAAGATGAACTCATTTCTTTCCACACTCACAGGGCTATTTCTGAGTCAAGCTGCACTTCTGTAGGCAGGAGCTGTAAAGGATTCAAGGCACATGAACTCCCATCTCAACTGCTTATAGCAACACTCGGGAATATGGAAGCAGGTACCTGCGTCCAAGAATGCTCGTCTTTCCAGCATTACCTCCTTTGTCATCATCTCAGTTCTTGAGAGGGCAAATTAGCAAGAGGAACACATGTGTTTACACTAAGAAATTTGACTGATTTTAACATAGTTAAAATAAGCAAATTGTGCAGGTAGCCAGCATGTGACTGCTCACTCCATTTGAATTGAATAAGTTACTTCACAGGAAGTCAGAGAATGGAAAATATGCTTTAAATGGGATCTTAACGTTTGCTTTTGAGCTGGGAGTACCCTGTTACTTGTCTTTGCACAGGATTTGTTTTTTCCTTCCCCCCTGCATCCCCCAGCCCCCAGCATATGTGAGGACTGTGAGACCTCCACATTCATGGTGAGTAGCCCTCAACAATTGCTTAGAGGGAGTCATGGACTGCTTATAGCGGTCTCTTCACCTCTTCCAGTCCAGGGTCATTCTTGATGGCAGCACGCACTGCACCCGGCTAAGTCTGAGCTCTGCGCCCATATTGGAGAGTAGCTGGGACTGGGTTGTCTGAGCTGTCATGGGAGCAGCAACTTGCTCAGCCTCCTTAGAGTGGGTGGACAAGGATTTAGCAGAGCAAGCCTAGAATAATGTAACAGAGACTGTGCACCTTCATGGAAGATAAATATGGGCAGACCAAATCATTCATTTCCCTCTTTAGAATTCTACATGAATAACCCTTGCAGGATGCAAATCTCCCCAGGCTAAAAAAAGATATCTACTTTTCATGGACAATCGCCTATTTTTCTCTACTAGGTATTAAAAAGGGAACCAACCAAATATATCTCAATTCTGGGGTTTTGGGGGTCCCTCTGTCACTTAGCAGGAAGCTCCTTTCTGGGATCTTCAGTAAATGGCAGTTCCACGTGAAGACCTCCTTTCATGGATGCCCAACCTAGGGGAACTCAGGGAACACTCATAAAGTTCACTGAGCTGATTTAAGAGTCACCCTGAAAAAAACCCCAAACACATTTCAGGTATTACAAAAGGAGCAATCTTACATCATTGGGCTGTGATGTGCTGGTCCTTTCAGAAGTACTAGTCCTCCTTGGGGGTCTTATCGTGAAGGCTTCTTCCTGAAGAAGAATAATGTGAACTAAGCATGTTTTGGCTCTTCACAGCACAAGGTCTGCCTACTGTGCTAAACACAGGTTACTCATCCAAACTCAAAATAGAAAATATATAATTTATACATAAAAGCTGGGTTAAAAAATTGTGATGTTTCCAGTATCTAACTAGAATCTAATTATCCTAAAAAAAATTTGGCAGCATCAAGCTACCCAGCTGTGATTAGCCTGTGACTCATTTTTGTAACATAGAGGATGCTTGTCTGGTGTGTTTTCCATTCAGAAGGCAATATATTTTGTGATTGTCCAGGATTATTGCAGGTCAAAACATATGTTAGAACATATGAACTTGATGTTTTTCAAAATTATTTTTCATAAGGATTTTTCTTTTTTGCAGAAGCAACATACAAAATAATTTAAAAATGTAGTACAATTAAAATACAGAATTACAGACACTCTATTTGTTAGAAAATGTGGATTATCTATGCTCTGGTTTAATTGCTCTTATAGATATGTGTTGAATGATAGGTTCCATATGATGAATTTAGATTGACAGTAAAGCACTGAAGTTTTGTTTTATTGTGGTCAGCTCTTCTGTCCAACTTCTGTTTAAAAGAGTAAGAAACCAGACTGTTCACATTTCAGCAGAAGGCTCCAGTCAGTATTTTTATACATATACACAGAAATCTTCATCCGTGCAGACTCCTGTTTTGATGTCTATCAAACTTGTCAGCGTTGTCTGTCTCCATGGCTCTGCTCTTTTCCCTTGAAACAAGCCAACAGGAGAACGCAGAGATGATAATATTTCCTTCATTAATAATTTCATTGTAAATTTAGTGCTGACAATAAGCAACATAGAAGTATAATAGTGGAATCAAGTTTATTGGTTAGTCAATGTGGCATATGAGCATTGATAATTCAAATCTCCAAAGTCATAAATGCTTGTAAACCTGACCATCAAGATCCCTTTCTACGGATGGGCCCCTCTGGCACTTTGGCAGTGTTCTTGTGCAAATTGTGTACTGTTTATTAAGGTGGTTGATGTGATGTATGCCTTGTCTGCTACCAAGTCAGCAGAGACAAATAATTTGATTCATTTAGGTTACTACACGACCATAATGTAACAAAGACTTTCAGTCAATGGTTAAGGATTCAGGACATTGAATGAAAATTTAAAAAATCTGTGTTATTAGTGATACTTTGAACCAGTTCTTGCATTTATTTTTTTTTTTAATCTTACAGATAAGTAGACTACCTGAACTATGTGCTTTCTAAAAGCATCTGAGGCAGAAATGAGAATGGAAAGGCAGGTTGAGGGAGGTCATCCTCCCACTCTACTCTGGCCCGGTGAGGCCACATCTGCAGTACTGTGTCCCATTCTGGGCTCCCCAGTTCAAGAAGGACAGGGGACTGCTGGAGAGAGTCCAGCAGAGGGCTACACAGATGATCAGGGGACGGAGCTCCTCTCTTATGAGGAAAGGCTGAGAGACCTGGGTCTGTTTAGCCTGGAGAAGAGAAGACTGAGAGGGGATCTTATCAACATTTATAAGTATCTAAAGGGAAGGCGTCAAGAGGATGGGGTCAAACATTTCTCAGTGGTGCCCAGTGACAGGACAAGGGGCAACAGACGCAAACTAGAACACAGGAAGTTCCATCTGAACACGAGGAAAAAATTCTTTACTTTGAGGGTGGCAGAGCACTGGAACAGGCTGCCCAGAGAGGTGGTGGTCTCCTTCTCTGGAGATATTAAAAACCCACCTAGACGCATTCCTGTGCAACCTGCTCTAGGTGACCCTGCTTTGGCAGGGGGATTGGACTAGATTACTGCCAAAGGTCTCTTCCAACCTCTAAAATTCTGTGCTTCTGTGAAAATATTGTATACATTTTAATATACAAAGGTAGCACATCTTATTTTTAATAATTGTTATCCAGTTTTTTGTTACTTCCATTTTCGTCCTTTTCCTTTTTTTCCCCCCATTTACAGGTTGAAAAAGTGGAAAGAAAAGCAGAAGAAAAGCAGCGTAGCTGAGGTAAGACAATGAACTGTAAAATCACTACTTTTGTTTACTACTTCCATTGAAAATAAGGAAAATTAGTGGAAAGTGTTTTCAAACTCAGAAGCTGGTAATTTAAAAAAAAAAAAATGCACCCAACAATGCACTAACTCAAGAAATACCTCTAGCTCTGTATCTGTGTTGTTACTGGATTTTATTCAGATAATGCCATGCTCCACTGACTGAAATTGCTGTTCAGTTCTACAGTTTTAGGAAATCAGGGAATGGAAGGGAGAAAGGAGAGCAAAAACCAACCCAGAACAGAAAAAGTGTGTCATAACACATACTTATTTTAAAAGATCAGTCAAAGAGAAAAATGGTGAAAGTGGCAAAAATTTCTCAATCATATTTTAAAACTTACAATGTTATGATTTAATCAAAAGTTGCAAAATAATACACCGCTCTGTTAGCAGTAGAGATATGTATTCATGCTTGGCTGCATATCTAAACATTGCCCTCGCATTTTATCATTGGCTAAGGACAATGTATTTTAGAAACATCCATCTGCAATAAAAAACTACTTTGCTTTCTTTCAAAATCCAAAATGACTAACATACTTTCTTTCTGCTTCCATTCCTAGTCTCTTCTTTACAGCACTCTTCAGCAGTTTGTGTTCACCTAAAGGAAATAGCTATTAGCTAAAATAAATATTTTAGAATTGCATTATCATAATGCATTTATAAAGCTACCAGAGGAATTGAGTTCTAGAGCAGCTTCCAAAGTGGGAATAAAAACTCCCTGAATTAACTATTTTTTGGAAGATGCTTGATATTGTATTCCTAATTTGTCCTTTAGTATAGCTGCATAAGCCAGAAAGCAATGAACAGTAAGGTTTTCTTTAGTTTTGTGTTACATTCAAATATTCCTATTTCCTTTAAAGCTTTCTGGCATGCAAATCATACTTCAAATATTTATTTATTACCTTACAATTTTATAGACTACCGTGGTTCTAAATTCTAAAGTCCTTGGACTGATTAAGTAACCAATGTGAACTGGTGATACACGCTCCCATATTCATGAAAGTCTCACTTCTCCCATGTGCCTGTTTTATTTCTATTGAATATCCAAATCCTGTTTCTTTAGTTGAATTAAGATTATAATCTTTTAGGGGTATGTTTTTGTTATATATTTGTATAATACCTACAACAATACAGCTTTGATCTTCCACGTGTTACTGGAGTGCAAATAAATGATAATACTCCTTATTACATATATCATGGGATGGGGGAAGAAAAAGAAAAGCCGTGTTTTAACTGTGGTTCCCAGCTGCAGATAAAAGGACATAAATAATGTAGACATGCACATTGATTTAGACATTTTTAACAACATGGTTTGCTGAAAAAAAAAAAACCAAACAAAACAACAAGCCAAAAAACAACTGGGGGGGAAACATCTCTATACAAGAAATGTTTCCTTAAAAATTCATCGGTGATGATTTCACCAGGTACAAAACTGGTGTGGAATTTTCAAATAGATCTTGCTACGGATGGGAAAACAGTACAAGTCTCAGGGAGCTGATGCTATGTTCCTGCATCGAGTTTGTTATGCCCAAAATCTTTTGTGTGGTTAAAGAGGAAATAGTCCTTACTCATAAAGCCAAGAATTCATTGATCGTATAAAAGAAATCTTACCAGTCTCATTGAAGAATCGTACTTAATTCAGATCTAATTATTTTATAAAAAGAAAGAACATTTTTGTGCTGAAAAGTCTCAATAATAATAATAAAGTGAATATTTTTATACACACACTTTTCTACTCCTTTTCCTGGAGTTATGCTTACCCTTCTACTTCCCGCTGTGTCCTTAGCTCTGTTCCTAGGATCCACCTGGGGTTATTTTTATATGTTTGCTCACATTCTTGTACACTTTGCTTTTTCTTCATTGGTCTGCAACTCCACGTTACAACTGAATTTATTAAATATGGTACTTTTTATGTATGCTAGATAATGACTTGTTTTTCTTCCTTTTTACTCCTAAGACCAATGTGGTCCAGCTTCAAGTTTACATTTATTTAATTGGCAATTGGTGAGTTTTTTTACAGCAAAGAGATTTCTAGTGCCAAACTTGTGCCAAGCCCCATGCTGTTACTCTCCCACACTCTGTCCTGTCTCTCCACTCCTCAAAGCCTCTGCTATCATAACAGGTCCGTATTCCTCTATACTACATTGTTAGAGTCTGATATACCTTGTTCTGCACAGTGTAACTACTTGTTACTCATATCTGTATAAAAATACGATTGTACCATACAATAATGAGAAAAGCAAAACAAAACAAATTAGCCATAGCCACTTGGTCAGAAGAAAAAAATGCTGTTACAGTGACAAGTTAACACAACTTTATCCTAGCAAGTCCCGAGACCTTGCAATTTTAGTAGAGAGCCTGTGGCTCTTATTAGCAAAAGCAATACTGGATTTCTGGGCTACAGGTTTCTAGGTCTTTTCAGCACTCAGTTTGTGCACCTCACTGCTCTTGGTCTGTTTCGCTTTTACTATACCCCCATGAAACAAGAATTCATTGCTGTTGTTCCATTATCTCCCCTACTGAACCTCTTTGTAGGTTACATTACTCTCTAGAGGTTAAACACAAAGTTTGGAGAATTAAAATTGGGTGTGGTACACCCTAGTTGAGTGTCTTCCCAATTAAAATATATTCTACAGGAAATGAACTGAGAGTTTCTCTGCCACCATATATCCTGATTCTGAAACTTAACAATTAGCTATTCATTTTTAAACTATGCTTTTCCCCTTTATTTTAACATCGCCTTAAATTTGACATGAAAGGTTTTAATGAAGGTGTGAAATACTTGGCAGTTAAATCTAGCATATGCTATAACACCTGTTAATTTCAACTGTTCATTTTAAGCTGTTACTTTATTCTTGGCATTTAGTCCAACTCACACTGTGATTCTTAGTTTGAAAGGAAAAAAAAATCCTAGCTGCTTATATATTCCCTTCTACATCAACTTTTACTTAATATTTTGTATTTCTGCCATTTTTTTTAACATTGTGCATTTGTAAGGAAAGGGTGTTAAAATCAGGATTGCAACCTCATGCCACAGAAGTTTAAACTGGAAGATGAGAAAACATGGAAGTTAATGATTGAAGATTTATCTTGAACTTTTCTAGGAAAGCTTGGATAAGCTCAAGTCCTTGGAGCCTTCTGGCAGTCTCCATCCATTTAAATTTGATTTAAACATAGGTCTGATCTTAATGTTTAGATATTGCAAACATAGAAATCTGACTTTTTGCATTATCATTTTATCAATAATATGTGATAAAATTAAAGTTTATAAAGCTTTATCTTAAGATGATGGTGAGCATTGTGCTCATTGCAGTGTTAATCCTAGTGATGGCTATCAGCAGCTGGATTAGTTGTGATAAGGATTCCAGGACTGTTCCAGCCAAAATCAGTGAACATTTCCAATAAGGCAGTGAACCAATATTCAAAGCTGATTTATAAGGATGCTTCAACTGCATTTTATAGAGTAGTCTAAATATGTAGCCCTTTTCCATGTATACCAAATAATTCCATTATTCTGTGAGTATAATGCCAAAAGATGTACTGCTGATAAAACAGGCTCTATAATTAAGTGTGAATCTGGAGGTAAGGTGATAGTATATCATATAAGCTGATAGACAGTAGATACATAAATTGCCTCAGAGAATCATAGAATGGTTAGAGTTGGAAGGGACCTTAAAGATCATCTAGTTGCCCCATCCAGCCTGGCCTTGAACACTTCCAGGGATGGGGCATCCACAGCTTCTCTGGTCAGCCTGTTCCAGTGCCTCACTGCCCTCATAGTGAAAAATTTCTTCCTGAAATAACAGAGTCCTCCTCAAGGTCACTATGACTTTCTAGATTCCACAGTTGCAACATGTAGGGCATTAATGATCTGAAATTCCTGGTGTTTCTTTCCATTTCTCAGACTACAGGGACATAAGAGACGACATTTTCCACTGCTTGAGTAAAGGAATCGGTACATACTTGCCACTGAAACTAGAGTCTAGAATGGTAACACATAGGTATTTTAGTCTTAGTAAAATAGATTTGGAGAAGACCTCGTGTCAATCCCCTCGCTCTAAGGCAAAAGCAACACCACCTTTAATTTAAAAATGTGTGGAAGGCTGGGACACAGTATATAGCCAAAGAAAGTAACCCAGCAAATATCTGTGTTTAAAGGACAAGAGACTCTGTTTTCTCAGGAAAAAAATACATCCCCTTGATGTATTTACTATCTTTTCTTCTTCTTCTCAATAAGTGGCACATTGCATGTCAGGAACATTTTCTCCTCTGTTTTAGTTGGTTGTTTTTTCCTTTGTAGATAGTTAATTTATGCATGAATATGCACATATGTATGTGTCTTAAATTTTCAGCTCTAGAAATATTTACTGCACTAGAAGTACTCTGGGTATAACTAGCTCCGGCCTAGTATTTTTCAAAGAGCTCTGTAGGAAATAAGGAGCTGCAAAAGCTTTGGTCACATTTTGGAAACAAAAGAAGTGTTGTACGCTAGCTTTGTTTGAAACTGTGGTCTGGACTGAGAGATGAGCCCTTTGAAAATTGTAACCCTGGATGCTGATTTAACCTGAAAACAAAAGTGACACCAGGAAGTGAACCCCACCATGCAAATTAAATTCCTCAAATGTCCCAAACTGCCCTCACAACTCTCTTTTTAAAATAACCACAATTCCAGTCTGATGATAGGTTTCACAAATCATAGTTCTCAGATTTCATTACTAATGATATTTGTCGTCTAGGTTTGGCAGCTGTGATTGCCACGCAAATGTGAGCCACTAATTAGATTGATTGTCTATTTGATGCCTGCTGATTAGCTTATGAAAACCCTCTGTATTTCTGACTTCATGATAAAATGTTCCTGACTTCATGATTGCTGATTGATGCTCAGAAAATCTGATTACTGTCTTGAATAGCCAAGTAATGGCTCTGTCAACTTTCCAAGGATATAGATATTCACCTGACAAGGATGGTAGGGTAGGATCTTACTTTTACTGTTGACTATCACATGTTTAAGGGGTTTTTAATTAAAATGTTCATGATGCTTCTCTGAGCTATGAATGGTAGATGTTTAGATGTGGGTCCAAAATCTGCAGGGTAACCATCAGGTGTCTACTTTCTGACCTTGGACCTGGACCAAGTCCAAAAGATTCGGGAACTATCGCAAGCAAATTCTCTGATTTGAAATTACAGTGAGAGAGACATCTAGTGACATACCATTTAGTAATCAGGTCATTTGTAGGAGAGAACAGCATGCTACTTGAGTTTTTTAGAGCCATTTTCTGCAGCGAGTTCAAAGAGAAGAGGTAATGTCGTATGAGCTTCAAAGACCCTAAAATTATTGGCTTGGGCTGTTATATGCGCCACAAATTTACTGCTGTGTGATATTTAGATATTACACTAATCTATGAAAGTGAATACACTACCCTTGGACATACGTTTTTTATGTGTGTCTTATCAGTTCATGAGTTAGTTTTCCACTGTTTTTTGTAACTGTGAGGTGTTATTTGATGTTTAAATTAACAGAGAAAGCAGTGGTTTGATCCAATGGAGGTATCCTAATAGTCAAGAAAATTTCAATCTGAAATTAGGTGCTCTCCTAGGTGTACTGAAATTGATGTTTCTTTCACTGTGGCTTGCGTATCCATTTGTGTGGAGGTAAAATTTTGTTAGATTGATATTTATATTAACAACAGTTACAATCTGATAATGATAATCTGATTGTTTAAGGTGTCTAAACCTCACTATTACTCTTCAGAAAGTAAGAGGACTAATGACATTGTGCTTATTATATCTGATCCCGATATATTTGGCAGAAGTAATCCTACCCACCAAGCAGATCCTGTCCTGGTCAACTTCCAGTCTGTAGAACAGGTTTCCTAGAAGTATCACACAAAGAAGGTAAGACTGGAGGGACGAGAATGCAGAGACAAGCATCTGAGCTTCTCCCTCTGCAAATGGCTCAGCCATTGATTCACTATGTAAACCTGGACAAGTTGTTTAACCTTTAGCGTCTTCATTTCCCATGTGTCAAATTGGATACCCTTGGTGAGGCACTACAACTGAAAGTTGCCATGTAATTACTAACCACGTTTACTGCTCTGATACTTGCCACCAACATAATTTTGGACGGCTTCAGTACATTGTTGAAAACCAGTATCTTGTTAAAAGATAGTTGCATGGTGCTTTTATGGCTTATAAAGTGTCAGTGACTATTAAATTATATTGAAAGGTATACTTGGTTGATATTAGTGACATTTTCTTTGACTTTATTGGACTTATTTTAAAAGCCATTAACTTCAAGAAAGTGAATAAAGTATCAAGGCTATATTATGCCTTACAATAATGTATAAACAATTATATGCAAATTAATTAACATACCAAAGGTCATAGAGTCGAAATGGTGCAACCTTTGAAATAAATCCATTGCAATAATCTTGTTAATAGCAAAACACATTTCAAGTCCTTATTGGCCTTTTAACACTTCATTGTATATGTGGTAGGAATATTGAATGAAAAAGATGCTGATATTTAGATTTTATTACGACAGAGAGCCAGTTATGTGTAAAGCCCAAGGTACTTCAAAAAGGCTGATTACGTACATTGATTGATGATTGGCTTCAGAACAGTTTTCCTTCCCTAGATGAGAAAACTGATGGTTTTGACCCTGCTCATTCAATCAAAATGTTAATGCAAGAGAAAGCATGGCTGCCCGCAGATTCAACAAGCCAGGAGAGAATCTAAATTACGCACCGTTTGTCTCTAATGTACGTTTATGAATAAAATTGATTGTCATCCACCCCCATCCCCTCTGCCAGTGCTGAAACCCAAATACATTTTTGTCATGTTACAGTCAAACAAGAGATTTTGAGGGAATAAGGAATTGTTTTTAGTACTTAGTATTTCACGTGAACTGAAATTATTTCTGTCTTTTAATATACTATTTTCTGTTAAGAAGTTCAGGTAGAATAAATGCATATGATTGGAATGCCTTCTGCACACAATGAAGAAAAAAGCATTGCTCAAAATATTCCTACTGAATATTCCACATGATGCAGAACATTACATAAGTTACTTAAGAGTTTTCTTCAGGTCCCTCTTTCTATCATCCCTTTTTTTGCCTTTTTCACTGCTGCTCCTATTTACAGACAAGTTAATGTAACTGTAAATCCTGTCCTTCCAGGAACAGAAGTTTTAACTTTCCAACTGAAACATTTGTGAAGATGGAAGATAGTCTTTTAATCAAGATAGGAAGTAGAGTGAAGAAGTTAGAAATGAACGGGAGTATAGTAAAACTGTCTTATATACTAAATGTTAGCTGGTGGCAGATTTTTAGCTTCCTACCAATACTGAGACATGCATCAGTCATTGCCAATGGTTTTATTTCATATCGCTATTTCCTGTACTTGGCCATGGTTTGCGTGCTTTTCCTATTATGCAACTTTTCGTGTTTTGTTTCTGGGCCTCATAAGAGAACATGAAATCAAATTAACAGACTGTTATGAAGAAATTTGAATTGCCCAGGCCACAGATTCACGTGGGGGAATTTCAGTTCTGGGTGCTTTGACCACACCTTTTTCATAACCAATAAATGTATCTTTTAGGAGTCCATTGAATACACCTAAATAAACTATTTGATCATCCCAGTGTTTGTGCCTCTGCTGTCCTTCATGAAGGTGGAACAGTGAAACAAAATGAAGCGCCCATAGGCCAGCAGTGGTCACGCTAGGAGATGCACACCAGAGGCTCCATGTGATCAAGAACCATTACAGCCAACAACCATATGCATATGCTCATAGAGCTCAAGGGAAGGACAAATATGAGAGAGAAGAGATGGCGATGACTATCTAGCCTGTCACTGGGGGGCTTGGCTAGACAGCTGGCTATGAGCTACAGTGCCTACCAATGTCTTTCCATCCAAAAGTAGGGACCCAAAACCACCCAGCATGATTATGTCACATCATCCAATCATGTGAAATAGCCCCAGTTTGGGAGCTACAAGGAAACCACAGGCAGCACAAGTCACATTTCACCTCTCCTCATTCATGGTTTAGAAAAAGTCATTTCAGTTCAGCTAATTCAGTGAAGGCTGATCTACTCACAAAGAGAGCTTGAAACAGAACAAATAGACATATAGATCTACAGGATAAAACTGCCCTATTTGGCAGTGTCTGCTGATGAGAGCTAGTCAAGATTTTTCCAGGTTGCCAGAAGAAAATGCCAATGTAGCAACACCTAAATGTTTTTCAAGAAAGTACCAAACTAATTTAAAAACCTTGATGGGAAAATTACCTAAATGAAACATTTTTATAAGGTCAAAACATTTCATTTTGACATTTATTTTATATTATCATTTAATATATAGTAAAAGTAAAAAAGATGAAACAACTTTTCCAACTTTATCAGAATACCAGATTTCTACCTTATGCAAAATGTAATGCTTCAGAGCAGTTGAAACAAAGTTTTTTGGAACATTGTGCCTTGCAGAAAAACCTTAGATTTTGACTTTTGTTCCCCTTTAGAAATGAAGACACATCTAAAGTCTGAATTTTGTACGTAAAGAAGTTCCATTTGGAAGACAGTTCTAACATAGCGTTCACCTTTTGATCTTGTAATGTATTATTTCTGAATCATATGAACTGTTGAACAGCTTCTGACAGCAGATGATGAGGTTGCATTAGACCTAAAGGGTGGAATTTAGTTTTTGATTAAGATACCTAGATGTATGAGTTGTCGTCTCCAACCAAATCCCCCCAAAATGTGTGGAATTAAAATGTAAATATTCATAAAAAAATAATAAGACTCTTAGGCTTCAAGATTCTCAAAAAGACAGAGTCCCGAATGATTACTGGGGGCAGTAATGAATAGCTATACATACCAAAATCATGATGTGACTTGAAACATGATTAATAAAAAGCAGGCATTTAATTTGGAATTGTCAGAAGATTCTATAGGTAGCAGCTACCTAAGTCATGTACCTTCTTTGACAATACTAGTTTAATTTTAGAATGCGTAAGGGTTTTAATTCACTTGATATAGATCTCTGCAACAACACGAAAATTTTGAAATGCTGGCTACTGCTTTCGTATAGTGCAATTAATAAACTCTAAAGTTTCAGCATGTTTCCTCTGAAATAATTTTATAATTATATTTGGATTTTCCTTTATTTTTAAACTTGTTATAGTATAAATTCAGGGTGCAAATCAGAGATCACAGTCTGTAGTTCAGTGGCAATAATATCATGGTGATGAGCTTAACATAATTTGAAATTCTGGTCCATTATTTTTCTTGTTTACACATCTTGAAAACATGGCGCTGCTCTATATACTGCATAAACCTGTGAATCTGCGCATGTTCCTCAAACTTGCATAAGATACAGCAGCTCTTGTTTCAAAAGCAGACATTTATTGTCTTCCCTGTTGTAAGATACAGGTTTTGAAAGTCATTATCCTCTGGAGGTATGTAGGGAAAGAAAAAGAAGGCAAGAGAGATTCTTTTAATTTTTTCCTTTTTTTTTTTTCTTTTTTTTTTTTCCTGGACTGTGAGTTCGAGGAATGCTGCTAGCTACTCTGTGCATCCACAGCGCCAAGGATCAAGTAAGTCTGTCGACGGCTATGGGTACAGCAGATGTAAGGCTCAGTTTCCTCAGAAGTGCAAGTATCCAATGAAAAATTCCAGTGCCTGTTACAGCTCACTGACATTCCCAGGAGACCATGGGAAACTATTTCATGTAAAACAAACCACTGCATGATTCACTTCATCGTTTCATTTCAAGCAGAGGTAAAGGTGCATTCCGATTTCTCAGAAAACCATGCCCTTAAGTTCAGGTAGTGACATAGTAATAAAAACACTTTGGTTTGTTTCTGTCAAGTTTTGTCTTTGTGGGTTTTTTTTTGCCACCTAAATCTTGTGTGGCTTGTACTGCAGGCAGCAGAGCTAGGGTAGTACATCATGTAAAATCACGTGGAGATGCTTGTGATGTCCAGTCACACCTCACTGGGTACAGCACACTCTGTTAGGAAGAGGAGGTATTGTATGACAAATTATATCACTATATATGTGCATGAACAGGTAGAATTGCGGGATTCATCTGATGCTTTTTGAAAGAGCAGCTGTTTGGACAAACAATTTTTTTCCCTTTAATGAAAGCAAAATGAATATTGAGAGGAAAAACAACAAACAAATTAAGAAGCATTTCATACTATTCTTGAGCTGGAGAGTTAACCAAGAGACAGGAGCGTGCTACATTTTTCACCTTCTGAAGGACGATGTGGAATGGATATAAAATGGACTGGAAAAAAGAACAATAATCTGATTTAAGTCAGTGACTTTCCCCATGAATGTTCATCTGTGGAGTGTCATTTTGTGGTAGATTTGTTACAGAGGTATCAGTGAAATGGACCACCACATAAAGAAAACAAGAATAACTGTGTGGTGTATCTCAGGCTTTCATTCTATTTGTGGGTGGCCTTTTTTTTAATTATTATTTTTTTCATGAGAAGGTTATCTTGCTACTCTTGATGAGTTATTTGTTAAGAGCCAAGAGCATGCTAAGACAGGACTCAAAACCTCTGAGCCTCTGTCGCATAGTAACTGTCTCATCTAGTAAATTCTGTCTCATACATTTGCAGTTTGGAGACAGTAGTATTTTATAACTACTTTGCACAAGTACGGATTACTGATGCTCTAGTAAGAGGGGATCTCAGGACCCTGAAGTCTAGGACATTAACAAAATTTACTGCTATAAGTTTACATAGTCACCGGGGGTCTAGGGTTTCAGGTCAAATTACTGTTATCTGTCATTTTCTTACAAAAGAAAAAAAAAATCTGGCAGAAAAAGGAATTATTTTTTCCTTCCTCTTTACTGTTAACATCTACTGTTTCTCTTCTTTTAAGCTCAGAGGAGTTCTTGCTTGACATTGCTAAAGTTTATATTCTCATATTGCATAGCTCTTGTTAAATTTGCTTCTAATTTCTTCCCATCTACACAAAAACCTCTCTCCCATGAGCTTCGTGATGGAACTGTCTGGGCTAACTGGCTAGGCTGGGTTCTACTGTCTCTTGAGCTGACAGGCCACCATGAAAACAGTACAGAAGCCTAATAACTCCCAGCAGGACAGGTGAGACCTTTCATGATGAATTGGAAAAGAATGGTAGATGACATCTGTATCAGTGGATTTCAGGTACCTTGGTTCAGCAGATGCCCGTGCTTATGTTCCTAGCTGCACTCACACACTAACATCAGTCTTCGTAATGCGAGACTTCTCTATAATCTGATTTCCAAAAAAAGGAAACCCACATGTGTGTTCTAGACATGAATCATGGTTTGCTGCAGAAGTCCAGATGGACTAGGCTCCTGGGGGTGCATTTCAGCAAGCTCCAGCAAGGAAACATAAATTCATCTGCAAAGCATCCTCAATGTGAAATTGAGACACAGAGAATGTCCCCAAGAATGGGGGCACTAGTGAGGGTATTGGGCATGGTCTTGCAGTATGGACACATATAGCAGAGAGACTAATTTGGCTGTTAAAGCCTGAAAACAATCAACTTGGGTTACCTCTGGAACAAACACCTATGGTTAAAAGGATTCAAAGGTCACATTTGTAGCCTTTTTGTTATGGTTTTCTTTTCTCTTTGAAAGGAGAAAAGAAAGAGAGTTTAGGGCAACTTGAGATCTTGCAGTTGAAGTCTGATCCTATCTCCTGCTAGATAAAGCAAAATAAATGAACATAAACAAGGAGAGAAAAGAACAGTAAAGATATAAAAGGCAGGTTCTGTCTCTGGGGCTGATTTCCACTTCTGACATTACTGTGGGAGAAGCAGATCATGCAAACTAAGGTCTGACACACTCGCTGGGTTGATTGACTCTACAAACAGGTGCTTCCTTCCTCCTTGGTCACAGGTTAGCAGCACTGGAAAAGTTGAATTTTACTCTAAGAAAACAAAGAATATTAGCTGAAGGGATAGGTGAGTAGAAATACATGGCTAAAGGAAAATTGTGGAAAAGGTGATGTTCAATGTTTAGCAAAAACAACAGAGGTGTTGCAGCACCTAGTTCCCTTACTCTGTCCTTTTCCAGTCAGGATGCATTTAATGACCTGCCTGACGAAGTCCGAGTAGCATTGCGGAAGATTCCAGAAATCTGTGACACAAGAACAGCAGCATCGGTAATAAAAGGTGTTTCTTCCAGCTTGATTCAGTGCCAGTGACCCACAAATATAGTCCGAGGCAGGATACCAGTCTCACCTTATTATAATCAAAAGAATTTAAATAATTGCAGCTGTAAACTCTTCCTCCCATTTATAGAATGTTTCAGTTCATTATTGTACCAGCCTTTGACATTACCAGGGGCTTGGGTGACCTCTGATGACAGTTTTCTTCCTCCCAACAACCCATTTATTTGGACTGCTTTTATAAATAGTCCCTTTCCACACACCCTACAGGCTAAGCTAGATTTTCATGCCTTTAGGTACCCTAAGGCTTTATCACCAGAGGAAAAATTTAGTTCAGAAAGGGGCATTCGGATGATCTGATGAGCAATACAGGGCATCTGATCAAGAGAAGTGGCTGAATTAGTAGTGGAGGGCTTGTAGCGACACAAGCTTGCACTGCTTTCTGCACCACTGTCGTACCTGAGCTCACTGCGGCACTGCGCTCATGTAAGAGCTATTCGGATGGGAAGGAGGATGAACTTTGAGAAAACCCAACGTCCAATTCCAGTAGTTGGGAAAGCTTGCCACGCTTCAACCTTTGCACTAGGTGTTAAGAAAAGGGGAGGAGAAGCAGAGTTTTAAGAGAGTCAATGAAGGTCAGATGCACAGCACAGCGGACGCTTGGAGATCTCTTTCTCTCCAGGAAAAGCAGGAGGGTTTTGCTGTTAGATCAGGGAAATTATCTCACTTTGGAGGTGAGAATTCAAGTCTTCTTCAGTCTTGTCTTGCAGACTGAGAAGCTTTTACTTCTGCAAGTTAGCATATGACCATTTGAACGAAGGAGTTACAGGTGAATGAGTACTAACATTATTTGCCTCTCTCCCTTGAGGGCCACTGGCTATTAGGGCTGCTGTGCTTGAAAAATCATGTTAGCCACGTAGGCGGACTGGCTGGTGACTTACATGTTGGGTTTCTGACAGCATTATTACCAAGTAGATTGGTACTATAATAAGGATTAAATATAGCAATACTGATTTTGGACCCAATAGGAAAAAGAAAGGAACAAGAGGTCAAAGCACCACATATCCAAAAAAGGGGGAA
Source organism: Larus michahellis (assembly GCF_964199755.1). NCBI lineage: Eukaryota > Metazoa > Chordata > Aves > Charadriiformes > Laridae > Larus > Larus michahellis. Next base: position 121,990,504 of record NC_133898.1, read on the forward strand.
GAAAATGAGCAGAAGAACAGATTAAATCTATATACAACCTGTAATGGGTCTTTGTAAATGAGAGATGTGAATGTAAGTATAGAAATACATAGTACGTCAGATGCCAGTAGATGTTGTTCTTGAATAAATAGTTAAGCACTATGTTTTGTCAGACCAAAACCAACTTCTTGTAACACACTGAAATGGATTTTTGTGCCTAGATGTTTACAAGCGTCTTTTAAGAAGTGGCTATATTTGTCTTTTGTAGAGTAAGAAGTGAGATGAATTGTGACAGTTAGTATTCACAAGGAAAAAAGAGAGGTTAGAATGATGCTGAACAGGCAACCCTGATTTTTATTTAAGCTATCTTTACAAATGCATGAGTCCTACTAAAACAAGAAGGAAGCTAAGCTGAATTTGAAACTAGCATATGGTTCATTGTTTGCCCATCCAAATGAAGTTGGAGTGGAGCTTCAACTTGTCAGATTATGTTATAGAGGACATCCAAGATTCTATTATATTCTTATTAGCTGTCCAGAACTTAATGAGCTCAATAGAGATAGATTGCTTAATAAGGCCCCTCAAAGTGTATTTTTTCTGTCAGGAGATGGGGAAGTAATTTGACCGATCTTGCTGTCCAGGAGTTCAATATTTTAATCACCCAGATGTATGAAAAAAAGCCTTTCTCAAGAACATCTACAGCAGTCAGATTTTTCTCAGTTATATCATTTATATACTTTCAGTAATTACACTCCATTTACTGGGTCATGGGAACTGACATTTAACTTTGAAGTGAAATGAATAACAATGAATTCACCTCTAATAGTTTCCCGGTTACTCTGACCTTGCAAAATTACATTGCGATTTATTTTTTGTTGTATGAATTTACCTATTGTCTTACTAAATACCTACTTTGGGCAGAACACAAAACAAAAAACAGAGAGAAATTACTAAAGTGTTACCTGCATTCTACACAGATCACTAATACGACCTTTGTAAACCGCTCATACTCTGGTCAGGAGTGCTTCAGTGTATCAACATATGAAATGGAAGACTACGTGTCTGAACACACTCTGTGGGCCCTTCCTGAAATCTGGCAAACCAACCAAATTTGCATTTGTGCGCAAATCCATATGGATCATGTTTCAGAGTGGATTATGACATCAGCAAGTTGTAAAATGTGCTGTGTGCACATTTCTCCTCCCATGAAAGAAAACATAGAGACTTTCCTGGAATCAAGGGTCTCTGGTTACTAAAAAACAGTAAAAAAAATCAACCCCCAAAAAACCCAATCACCAAAACGTTATTCTGAATAACTTTTAAGATAATACTGTTTACAATAATAAACTACTGGGTGGCTAATTTAGAGTATTTGTAACTATTTTACTATTGCCAGGGAAAAGCACAATAGTCTGATAAACCCTTGTCCTTGGAACATGTGTAATTAAGAAATTATTCATTATTGCACCAATTTTTATATATTTATCCTTTGTTTTAATGATGACAGAGAAAAGCAACTACTGTGTGTATACAGAGATTAAATTTAGCGTTAAATTCACTAGGTGAAATTGAAATTTTCCTTGGATTTAGATTTAATACAGTGGTATTAATGACATTTAAAATCCCCAAATGATAGTAATATCATAAAGTCAGTTGATCTTCTGAAATGCAAATCTTTCATGGCAAGCCGTTTTGGATAGATGCTGCTTATATCATAGATAGAGCTATGCTTTTAGACACCTTCTGGACTCTGAACCTGAAAGTATGAAAACTAAGCACCACTCGAATATAAGATTCTGATTAATACTTGCATTCTCTTTGATCCATTTGTTTCAGAAAACCTGGTATCTGAATATATCTCTAGAGAAAAAGATTCCTGCAACCTCACTGAAATTGGCAGTGATTATCACAGGCAGAACGTTAACAGTTTTACGTGTAATTGTGGCGTACACCTGGATGGAAGGTTAACTCAAAACTACAACTAAAGCCAACGGCTTTCACCTTCTCTAAGTAATGTGGTAAATTTCTCCTTTTCTCAGGAGTTTAGTGTTTAGTAGAGTTTAGTTCTATACATTGTGTTTAGTATCATCCCAAAAGTTGTGGTTGGTGTTTTGTTTTTTATTTTTTTACTCTGAGGTGAATTCTCTTTGCTTCATTTAAGCACTTCATGGTAGGACACTGCTTGACTCATGACACTGACATAACTTAAAAAAAAATATTTAATGTAGAAGACAAGAATAATCCAATATCTATCCTTTCTAATCTATGCTATAAAGTTTAAAACTGTCTACCAATCAAACAGGTCAAGACTACAAGGCTATTCTGCTTTTCAGACTCTTGATTTTATGACCTTTGTATTTTTCTATGGCCCAGCAAAGACCACAGTTGCTGTATTGTACAGCATACAAAATCAGGCCCCCTCAGTACTCCACCGTGGCAGTGCTTAGGGGTAACCAATGCATCTTTGGAAAAAGGCATAACATTTCACTATGCACTTATGGTAATTATCCACTGGAACAAAGTCCTTATGTGTCATCTAAGAGGCCCTAAGGATAAAAGTGATAAGGTGTCCAACAGATGACTGTCAAAACTCAAGGTTCAATTGCTTCTTGTCAGAGTCTAATTTTCTCTTACATTATCTGTTATACTATCTAATCAAGCACTAATGGCACAGAAAGTGCTCCCCCCACACACTTAAAGAGCTTTGTGTCCTCTCTAGCCTCTCACAGGAGAGCTTTCAAGCCATATTTCACATGCATTTGCTATTTCCCCAAACCATTTGTCTTCTATCAGATTAAATCTTTTGATTTTTGACCATTGAGATAAAAGATTGACTGTGTTACCAAGTTAGTTTTACTTTTTGTTGGATTCTTAATTTTCTTTTTTTCTGAAACAGCTATTACTGACAGTAGCAAGAGAAATATTTTTATTGGAGATTTTAGAGCTAAAATATTTTGCCTGGCAACACAACAACAGGAGAATCCCCAAGTGGGATTAATGCCTCATTCTGCTATGTATTTTACAAACATAGTAAGAGACAGTTCTTGCACCAAAGCGTTTCCAAACAAAAAAACCCAAACCAAAACAAAATAAGAAACCCAAGGCAAAGAATGAAATGAAAGCAAGATGCTCTAATTTTAACAACAGGGAGCTTTGTGGCAGAACAGTCAAAGATTCACTGAGATTTTTGTAAAGATAAAACTTTCGGTAATGAATAGTACAGATTTGGGTGGTAAAATGTTAAATTTTGATTGTAAAAATACTGACATGGAACCTTATAACTGCGTTACGAAAAAAATTAAGAATGAGTTTTCAAGGTGGAAGTAATAACTCATATGAATAATTGTAATTATTACTCATTTAATAATTATTTAGATGTTTTAGAAATTGTCTTAGAAAAGCAATCCTTGGATGTCTAAGAAGAGCAATAAGGACAACTTGACATTCTTCCTTTTTTTTTAATATATTCTCTCTCAGACATGTGAGATATAACCTACGGAGGGGGATTCAGCCTGGTTTGGATAGGGATGTAGAAAATAATAAATGTCACAGAAAAAGAGAAAAAATGAAGGAGGTCATGATAGCAAATGGAAAAGAAATTACATATGATAAGGGAAGAAAATAACTTTTTGAATCCAGTTCCTTCTTTATTTTTTTTTATTGAAGAAGTGCCTGAAGAGTATGGAAAATAAATATTACAAGTGATTTAGAAAATGTGGTTTGTTTAGTGTGGAAAAGAGAACATTAATGAATTGTCAGTTCCTCAACTTAAAAAAATCTCATTTTTATAAAGAGGAAAATAGCTCTGTATTTTCCAAGGCTCAAGGAAAGGAAAAAAATCTGTTTAATGTACAACAAATATGGTCAAGCACTGGATCAGACTGCATGAGACTGATAGAGAATCTGTGTCAAGAGATTTTTTTAAAGAAAAATTTAAGCAAGCATCTGTCTGGATGGTTAGGGTATTATTGACACTGTCTGAAAAAAGTTATTGACTTTAGTTCTTCACAGCTCTCTGATTCTCTGATTGTATTTCTTTGCCAGAGAAATGAACTTTGGGAAGAAAGGAAAATCTGAGGGCAGTGGTAACAGGAAGGCTCATACAGAGTCCAAACGCTGATCGGATATCCCAGGATAAATGCTGAGTTCTACAGGTGACATGAGGTTTCCGTGCAGGAAACATTCTTGCTTGCTTTTTCTATAATAGTTTCCCAAGCGACTATGAAAATTAATGGCAAAAGACTTGCTTGAGACTGCTGTTTGATCTTGAGTTCTCAACTGAATACATAGTATGATATGTCCAGGGTTAAATCTGTTTCACCATCATTTGCTTCACTTTTCTGTAAGCCTGACCAATGTACGTGTAGGACTGTCATGATGCATTGGGTTTGTGTGGCAAGGTTTTGGTAGCAGTGGGGCTATGGGGGCAGCTTCTGTGAGAAGCTACTAGAAGCTTCCTTGATGTCCAATAGAGCCAATGCCAGCTGGCTCTGAGACAGACCCACCACTGGCCCAGGCTGAGCCCATCAGTGACAGTGGTAGCACCTCTGGGATAACACAGTTAAAAAGGAGAAAAACTGCTGTGCAGCAATAGCCAGAAGAGAGAACTGAGAATATGTGAGAGAAACAACTCTGCAGACAACAAGGTCAGTGAAGAAGGAGATGATGCTCCAGGCGCTGGAGCAGAGATTCCCCTGCAGCCCGTGGTGAAGACCATGGTAAGGCAGGCTGTTCCCCTGTAGCACATGGAGGTTAACAGTGGAGCAGATATCCATCTGCAGCCCTTGGAGGACCCCGCGTCAGCAGGTGGATACCTGGGGGATGCTGTGACCCTGTGGGAAGCCCATGCTAGAGCAGGCTCCTGGCAGGACCTATGGACCTGTGGAGACAGAGGAGCCCACGCTGGAGCAGGTTTGCTGGCAGGACTTGTGACCCCATGGGGGTCCCACGCTGGAGCAGTGTCTTCCTGAAGGACTGCAACCTGCGGAAGGGACCCATGCTGGAGCAGTTTGTGAAGAACTAGCCCGTGGGAAGGACTCACATTGGAGAAGTTCATGGAGGACTGTCCCCTGTGGGTGGGACACTACACTGGAGCTGGGGAAAACAGTGAGGAGGAAGGAGCGTCAGAGACGTGTGATGAACTGACCATAACCCCCACTCCCTTTCCTCCAGTCCTGCTTGGGGAAAGGAGGTAGAGAAATTGGGAATGAAGATGAGCCCAGAAAGAAGGGAGGATTGGGGGAAAAATGTTTTAAGATTTGGTTTTATTTCTCATTATACTACTCTGACCTTTGATTGGCAACAAATTAATTTCCCCTAGTCTGTTTTGCCCATGACAGTAATTGGTGCATAACCTCCTTTTCTTTATCTCAACCCACAAGCCTTTCATCATATTTTTCCCCCGCTGTTCGGTTGAGGAGGCTGAGTTATAGAGTGGCTTGGTGGGCACCTGGTGTCTAGCCAAAGTCAACCCACCACGCATGGACAAAAGTCCCCTCAAGTAGTAAAGAATTTTCCTTCCAACAGGGATGTTAATGCTGAGCTCTTAAACTGATCAACCCTTTGCAGAGCTCAGAACAGGTGTCTTCAACAGACTATATCACCGATTAGTTAGCACGAGTCATAAGTACAGGGACTTGTGGTTTAATCTTTGTGGAGAAGATCATGTAAATGAGGGCATTTTCAAATGAAAGTCTGCCAATTTTGAAGTCTGCAAGTATATTCTAACAAGCTTTAAAAAAAAAATAATAACGTTATACCAATGGTAATGAAATGCTTCTAGTCATTCTACAAAGTTGTCTCAGCTTGAAAACTTGAGACAGTTTGGGGTTGTGCAGTGATCCGTTTTGGAATTCTGAAAAGACAGGGCTGCATTCATTCCCAAACGGGTTGTCAGAAAGGCCTCAAACAAAGTTTTCATTGTGCTGAGGCAACGGTGATCTTAGCCTTACTGTATTTCTCTGACTAATGCAGCTCCCATAGAGACCTCAAGGTCCAGAAAAGACGTGGAAATAATTGGTAGGTTTTAAGGAAAAATCATATTCCACCAAACTGCACCTCCAGAGAAAGAGTGTTGTCTGCAGAGTTTAGTAGTCAGCTGACATTATTTATGTTTCATCTGAATTGAGTCAGAAAAGACCAGTTAACATAAAAGAAGGTATGTCTGATAATCATACGGCCAGTTTGAAGGCCCTTTTATCTGGGTCTGTGGATTCCCATATCTGTATGCTGTTGAGGAGATAGAATTTTGATTACAGACTAAAGCACCTACAGAAAGTGCTGTATGCAAATGCTGGAGAGCATGGGTCACAGTTTTATGCTTCCTGGGACTGCCTAGCATATTAACAGGTCTAGGGAAAAAATGACTGTGGTTAAAAATTAATAGCACACTGACAAGTATGATTTAAACCTATCCAAATCTAAATCAGTCAACCCTAGTAAAATCTTCAAATCCTTAAGAGGTAACCCATAGCCAGTGGTGTCAAAAAGTGCTGTGAGGATTGAGAAATTAATCTGCATTTCTCTCACATAGCAGTTTTGTTCTTGTGCGAAAAGTAAGTGAGGGATTTTGCTGCCCTTGTGTCTTTTATTTAACCTCCATTAGCGCTGCATGTAGTAAAATGCTACTGTGTTAAATAAACATTACTTCTTTGAAAAACAAATTAGATAGCAAATAATATGTTAAGAGCTTACTGAATTCTTCCTCCCTATTTAGTTGAGATACATCTCCTTTTTTCCTCTGTCAAGCATTTGTTGCTTTGCACTTCCTTGTGTTCATCAGAAAGCTGGATAAATTATTTTCAGACACTGGAATAACTGTGAACTGATTGCTTCCTCTGACTGGCATTTATGGTATAGCTAGATCATCTAAATACCATACTGCTTACTAAGTAGGTGGCAGAAACTTCCATAATTGGGGAACAGCAAAGGAGTTCTAGTTATTTACAGAGAAAATGTTTGGAAGTTTTGAAAATGTTTCCCCTACTCTGCTGCTGTCCATATGTTAATCAATCATCTGACTTTATGTAATACAGCAAACCAATCTTGACTCAATTATGAATGAAAGTGCTTTCTGCAACTACTTGGCCACGTCTGTATATAAAAAAAAAACATTGATGGCACTGTGTAATACAAAGATTGCAGCAATAAATCAGGCCATGGAATGAATGGCAACATCCATATCTGGCTCTGGATCCAAAATGTCATCTATTTCGTTATTTTCTTCACTTAACACCATATGTATTAAGTGCTTTGCTTTCAAGAAGGACATTTAAAGGAGTTCATGTCTAGGAAAGGCTAGGAAAAAAAAAAGAATAAGGAGAAAAGAAGGAGCAGTAGATGATTCATACAAATATCAGCTGGACATTTTACTGCAGAAGTGGGGTGTTTTTAACGGAAGTTTAAATGTGCAATGGGGAGAGGTGCTTACTGGTAACTTGAAATCACTTCAGTTGCTTTAGCAGTTCATGTCACTGGCTGATTTATGGTGTTGTGGTTTGGGCCGGACTTGCCACTGAAACAAACAACAGATGCTCTCTGCCACCTCTCCTGGAAGGGACATGAGGAAGAGAGGGAGACATGAGTTTAGAAAAATCTGAACTACTTAAACGAAATATTATTAATAAAATAAAAATAAAATAATGAAATATATACAATATATACAAAACCATATCAAGCTCCCAGGATGATGATCATGTCACCAGCAGGCACTGGGAAGGTCCCAGACTGGATACAGTGATGGATGGGAATTGGATTCTGGACGCAGATTCAGGAAAACACGGGTCGGGATCCAAGGCAGATGAAGAGAGTCCTCCTCAGATGCTGGCATTTGAAGAAAGAGAACTGACCTTTGATCCCTCAGCTTTTATACTGAGCATGGGGCAGATGGGATGGAATACCCTGTTGGACAATTTTGGGTCACCTGCCTTGTCCGCTCCTCCCCGCAGATGGGACCCCTCTACTCTTTTCTGCTTCTGACCCTCCAATGGGGCAAACAACAAAGTTAGCTGACCTTGGTTGTTATAGCAATAAGTACAAGAAAGACCCTCTCTGCTACCATTCCTTGGCATAAATTAGAAACAATCGGGTTTTATCAGTTTCTGGAAATGGACAACATCTGAAAAATATGCTGTTAATTTCAGAGAGTTCAGTTAGTTAGAAGAGGCTTAACCAAAAAGTAAAGTTACCGAAGAGAAACTTGGTTCTGTTTTACCTCAAACCAGGACATGTGGTAATCTTAACCTGTACTCATAGCCCATTCCCAATTGCTGTGTTATTATTCAAAAATCACAAACTGGGAATCACTGGCTCCTGTCTGAGCCTCATACAGGGGTATTTCAATTCTGCCCTGGCTTGGACATGTCTTGCAGCTTCATCCACACCTACGTTAGAGATTTACTTCGGAGCAGTAGCACAGTTTTGAACTAACTCGACTACCTCCATTTTCTCTGCTTTGTTTTGATTAGCAAAGTGGTTTTGGTGCATAGGAAGCAGACTTCTGTCAGAAGCAACTAAATGAGAAATTCCTCTCCACATGGGGAATTATTTTTTTTATCCCCTTACGGAGATCAGAGGATAAGAAATAATGACCAATCACTGAGAGAGCTTTGAAATATCCAGTGGGGATGTTTGGTCCAAGGGACCAGAGTAAATCTATCTAATGTACACCCTTGAAGCACTCTGAATTATTTCCTAACATAAGCATATGCTTTCTGTGTCCAATACGGCTTCAGCTGGCTTCATTGTTCTTGTTCACCTAATGCATAAATTAAATTAATAGTGTTTAATGAAGACAGAAAGATAGTAAAGATGTACAATTTACTGATGTAAAGTTCTTTGAGAGCTTTGGACATTAGTCCTGTAAAATGGCAAATCATTACCATATGAAACAAATGCCTTATTCTCTTGAAATCTAATGAGGTAAATAACTTAAATGTTTAACATTAAGTATTCAAAAGCACTTAGTATTGCTTAATAAAGAAAGCAATAACAAGAAGGAAAGAAGGAGATCAAGTAAGCAACTGCAATGCCTAAGGCAATTCCAGGGTTAGGCAAAGAACTAGTGTGCAATGAAATCCCATTATAAAGAGAAATATTTGCATTTTTACTGTTTCTTTTGTTGAGTGTTATATTTGAAAGGAAGTGAATCTATCCGTATTAGATATCTAATTTAGAAATTTAATTTAAATTGGTTTCTCTTTCCTTTTCTGTTCACCCAGTTTTTATTGTATTTTATAATAGCATAAGCATATATGAAAAAAGAGTAAAAATGGGTAATTATATGCACAACTATTTTTAAAATACAGTAACAATATCAAGGATAGGCTGAAAAGTACTCATACGCTATTAGTGTCAAAATATAGGCCACAAATTAGGAACAGTCAGAGGATTAATGTCAGCGAACAAAAGATACCTCTAACATTATAGATATTAAAGATAGACAGGCAGACAGATAGATAGATAAATAGATAGATAGATAGATAGGGTGTGTGTACATATATATATATATATATATATATATGGTTACCAAAGAAACTGAAATGCAGGTTGGCTTCTTGCACCCTAACCTAAAATTTATAGTGAGCACAGCATTAATGTGTATTACAGATCTTCACCTCCACTCACCGCAGATAAACACAAAAGAGACACTTTAGCTTGACCTGAAGAGCCAATATATAGGCTGCTGTCAGAGAAAAGTGTGTCACATCTACAGTAGAGCATCTGCAGTTACCTGATCTGGGTGATCTCATGAAAGCTCTGAAGCCCCAGGTGAGACTCTATTTGGCATTTCTGTTTTTATAGCCAATGAAAATTCTTATAAGTTTCCATAGACTGGATAAAAAACACTTTTTAAGTGTACAGCTGACCTTTAGATATTATACCGAAACAGAGTGGAGGCTGAGAAGGAACCAGCTAAAACATTAATCCAGAGGAAACCTAAAGATGGGGACTGGCTTTAAGCCAGAGCCTTGCATTCTTCACTTTTATGCAGTTATCTGACTTCCAGAATGGGATAATTATTTTCTCTGGAAATAAATCTCTATCACATCCAGAAAAATACTAACTTTTATGGTGGAAAATGCAATTTTCTTTTTCAGTTCTTCTACAGCTTGGCCCAAAAAAAATGCTCTAAAATGTGTAAGTTGGGATACTTCTTTGTAGTCAGGCAGTTAATTATATTTGTCATCCGCGGCTTAAAACAAAGCAAAACTTTAAAGAGCACATTGACTCCTGAAGATATTACATTTAGAAATTGTTATCTTATAATATCAAAACCAAGAGTTTAAAAATCCTCAAAACTTAATTCCATAGCTATGAATTTCACAGCTATGAATTTCACTTTGCTGTTAAACTGTAATAAGGCTATGGACTTACTGCAGGTCTTTTTTTCAAAATCATGTATTTTTTCCAGGAAGCATATTGCCCTAGAGGAAAATAGAAGTAACATCTTTCAGAAAGTTAGAACTTCCTGAAGGCTACTTAGAAGAATAAATTCTTCTAGATTGGCACAAAAGCTTACAGAGTTAAAAGATCAAAAGTATTTCCTTACCTAGTATTTTCCCCAGTAGTTATAGTGGCAAAAGAATCCCTTTCATTTTGTAAAGGGTTTGCTTAGTTGATCCAAATAACCTACTCACAGTATCCCAAGGGAGAACACTAATTATATAGAGATGTAAATATGTTGTTTCAACAAATAGCAACAGAACAAGACTCCTACCACCCACATAAAACTCTAAATAGAATTCAGCATGTTCTCCCTTTCCCTGTAATCAGATAATATTTAACTGGTTTAGTTGCTCAAGGTCTTTCCAAGATTTTAGTGTCATTTTCATATTATTGAAAATATTTTGTCATTCATTTAAATCTCAGCTTCCCTGAAGCAGAGATATTTTGCATTAAAGATTGTGCATGACCAGCTTCATAACTAATTCTCCTGGGCATCCTATGGCTTAAAGTTTATTTTAATTCAGTAATATGACTGAGACTAGGAACAATTTAGAGAAGGAACGTTAGAGGCACATACATCAGATAAACGTATGTACACACATATATGTGTATGTGCTCCTATGTGTTCAAAGGCAATTCAGTTTTGTCCCTTAACATTGAGAAACAGGTATTAAACTAAAACTACCTAATGTCTTAAAAGTACATTTTTAACATTTCCTGGATGGAATGCCTTTAGGACAGAGTTCTCATGCTTTGCCAGGCTCCTTGTAAAAATACAGTTAAATTTTACCAATTGTTTTTTCAGATTTACTAAAGTTGTGAACCATCTGCCTTCAGATCGATGTTTTCCCACTATGATCTTTGGCATATGCCATTGTTTCCATAGAAGTGTTATTGCCTTTGAAGTCCCTTCCCTTTCAACCTCTGATACTTCAGTCCATGAAAGAAAAGTACTTGTCACTCTTGGCACTGTCTCTCTGGATTGAGAAATGAGAAAAGGAGGCGTGGTGACAACTACTCATCATTTGGAGCTGATGGAAGGGATACGTTATGTGGAGGAGGGAGTGCCTGAAGTGGGTACAGGGAGTGTGTCATTGGCCCCCTAGAGTAGGGGTAAACGTGGGTCAGGAGAGAAATGTTGGTGAATTCGCTGAAATTGGAGTAAAGGGAAATTCCACAGCGAATGGAGCTGATATGAATGTTTCCTTGCCTTCTCCCTTTGGGATAATTAGCCAGCCTTTAATTCACCCATTCAAATTCCTAACACACAAGAGTGATCAGAGTGAGTTCATGAAGATGAAACTTCATAGTATCTTTTAGGAACAAACCCAAAGTCTTCCCCCAAAGGCAAAGCAAACTGGAAAAACTGCTGTTATTTTGGAGCTTTTGGAGTCGGCAGTGCAGTGAGAGAGTACAAGGACCATTAGTAAGCATATCAAGGCAAGAGCTGCGTTTAATGGCATTTATGCCCAAGACATCTGGTTCTTTTAACCAGACAACTTTTCTACCTTCCTGTAGAAAATAGAAAAAAAATCTTACTAACTCCAGAACTGTCCCTCTTACTCGATCTGTTCCTACCTTACCAAGATTGTTCATCTTTTAAAATTTTCCTTTACGGCACAAAACTATCTTTTCTTCTGTCAAAAGCTGTACCCCATCAAATAGGTTTCCTTCTGCATGCTGCTCTTTTTCTCAAGAAGCTGAGGAACTCCTTATTTTCTAAATGAGACGAGGAAAGGAGAGAAGAGTAAAAGCAACATGTAGGGACAAGACAAAGGAAAGAAGTAAAGGAGATGATAATAGACATGAAGTATTTCTCTTTGGACATGCTTGCCCTAATGTCACAGACCTCCTTTTAATGTTCCACTCTCAAAGCACACGCCACGTGGAAAAGAAAACAGGTGTTATTGACAAGTCACCTCCCAAAGTGCACAACAAAGTCATGTAAAAACTTGCAACATATTCATAGCTCTTTTCAAAGAAAATATCTGATTACATAGAAAAGACTACACCTATGGCCCATTTCACCTCAGAATACTCGGAGGGCTGTGGGGATGTTGATATTTTTGAAATATTTGGAATTGCATTCATTAAATTAACAGCTCTAATACACGGAAGCAGAAAAACTAGCCTTAATTATAACCAGTTTTCTCTCCTTTGCTCATTCCATTATAAGGCTCATAAGTTGCCTGAGCATTCACTTGCAGCCGGCTATTGCCTAAGACCTTCAATGCATTTCTAATGATTTTTTTTTTGCTTAGCTTGAATATTAATGAATGAGGCACTGAAATTTTTCTTATGATGTGCAATGAGGAAATTTTCAAAAATGAAAGTTCTTCTGGTTCGTTATTCTAAGGATTTTTCTGTTGATTCAAGTTAGTGTATCACCTTACATAGCACCCTCAAAAAGGTGTTACCTTGCTTAATGCCCTTTATTCTTACGGAAATCTATTAAGTTATCCTGAAGCATTCTAGCAAGAATATGGCAAATATGTATAATACAAATTGGGCTACAAACATAACTCAACTGCTTTCCTCGTTTTCTTTAAATTTGAACTGTCTTCTGTTGATTGTGACATTTATTTCTAATTGTCAAATAAAATTCTATACTACAAAACCTGTCCGGATATCAAATTACGATAGACATTAAAAGCTAAATGAATATATTCTGCATGAAGATTCACACAGTCCCTATATTTTGAATTTTTCTTACATACCTGGAAATATTCAGTATGGTACAATAGAAAAATGAATTACATTAGGATTCTGGAAATTTGGACTGAATTTCCAATGTTACAATCAATCTATTAGGTGATATGATGAGAGTCGCTTTACATTTCTGTGTCAACTTACCCTCCCATTCTGCTTCTGTCTCATATGCTTAGACTGTAGATTGCTTGAAAGGGATATTATCTACCACCAAGTGGATAGAAAACACCTCCTACACTGGGGTCTGATTTTGACTGAGAATTCAAGGTTTTACAATGGTAAAAAAATAGCAACAGCAATAACAGGACTCCAAGTATTTGCAAGACTTTCACTCATTTTAAAATACTAAACAAAAATGAGCCTACACTAAGGACTTATATGCCTGCTTTTCTAATCTCTCTTCTTCATGAACTTGAATATATTTTCTTGTGTTATTTACAGGGTAAGCAATATGATTTAAAAACCTTGTAGAAGTGTGTATGTAACTGTGTATATATATATGTATATGTGTATATATATGTGTATGTGTACATATATATATACATTTATATGTACTTATTTATAAAAATTCACTTTGGTAACTCTCTTACTTGGAACTCCAGAGTCAAATATATATTAAACCTTTTACAACTCTATTCCAGTTTTCAGATGTTGTTGTTGTTAGACCCAATATTTCTGGCTTTCTCTCTTTACTTCTTGTTGAGGTAGTTTAAGAGTTTCTTCAATCCATTTAATAAAACATCCAGTGTTACCATCTCCTGGATCTTCATACTCTATTATGCCAATATAGCAGGAGCCATTAGTCCCTGGAGTGTCCTTGTAACTTACAAATTGCAAAAAGTATGTGTTACTTGTCTGAGCGATACACTTGAAATGTTCTTCAATGTATAACCTAAATGTCTGAATCTGATGAAAAGCTCTTTTTTTCTCTTATTTTCTCTAGATGGACATAATGCTCTGGATTCATAGTGTGCATCTGTCTAAAGTTTGATTTAACTTACATGATCTTACTATTTGGTTACTTTTCTGAGGCAACAATGCCAAGTCAGATGAAGAAGGAGGTGATGAAATTTCAGAGCTCTGAGCAGGTATTTTGGGAAGCCCATGGAGTTCTGCTGTATCCTGTAAGGCTTGAAAGAATGCAAATAGAGTGCCTATGTTTAACAACTGAGATAAAGAAGAGCTGTAGAAATGCAGATCAATCAATCAGCTTTATTAATTTCCTAGAAAAATACTGTAAAAGGGTAATCAGACAATTTGTACCTGGAAGGTAACAAAATGGTGAATAACAGACAGTGTGGACTTATGCAGTGTAATTTGTATCAAATCAATCTAGTTTCTTTTTTATAGCAGGGTAGCAGGCTATGGGAAAAGGAGAAACAGTCATACTCTTGTTTTCATATGATCCCATTGCCATACATCTTCACTTTTTTGAATGGTTTTTGTTTGTTTTGCCTCATGCAGCATCCTTAGAAGTTTGTTATGGCAAGCTCATTTGCATAATATTACTATAACATAGGTGCAAAAATGTTTGAAAGCTGAATATAAGGAACAGTTTCAATTTAAGGTTGTACCAAGCTAGTTCCTGCCAAGGTGTATCTTGTGTGGAACTCGTCAGTATTTTTATGAATAAACATTAGAATAAAGAGTAGATGTATTAAATCTACTAGTAACAGAGGTCAAAGGGATTGTCACTATGTTGGGGTATGCAAATAAAGTTCAAAATGATCTTAATGAAAGAGAGAGATGACTCTCAGAAAAAAAATACACTATTTTGTAGAAAAAAGTGCAAGACGTCATTCTCAAGTGAGAATAATACAGTGTACAAATAGAGGATGGGAGAGAACAGACTGAAATAACACTACAAAAATGAATTTGGGGGCTACAGTGAATCAAAACCTGAATTTTATTTAAAAAGTTATAAAGAAATCAAATTTCATACTGGGGATATAAAAACATAAGTAGCATTCCAGGACTCCTGAATAAATCTTCACTTTTCTCAGCAGAGGGGAGAATTCCATCAGGGTTCTCTGAGTGGTACTATGCTACTGTGACTTTAGTTATAGGATCCTTTAAGAAGTCTTAAGAGTAATTTTTCTGGTCAAATCAGACATTTCAACTATTACTCAATGTTGTTATAAAAACCTTCATGATGTTATTTCAGTTACCATAGCTTCTTATGTACTCCTATTTTTTCCCTTATGGCAAGGTGATTCTATAGTAGATAGGTTTTTTTGTTGCACGGATTTTGTCTGCAGTGACCTAGCATTAGTTTTAGCTATAGCTTTGTCTCAGAGTTAGTACTCACATGAAGTAGCTTCTCAGTGTCCTGTTCTCTCTTTCACTCTCTTGGCATTAATATGTATGATGGAGAATGTATGTTATCAAAAAAAGAGTTCTTACAAGCAGAAGTTCACGTATGGATTTGTCTCAAAAAAGACAAATTAAAACTTACTAACTGCTTTAACAGTGAACTTTAAATTCATGTTGTGAGGAAAATCTGCTTGCATACCCACAAGAATATTTTCCCATGATACACAAATAGCAGTGTACTGGTTTTTGGGCCCCAGGGAATCAGGGCATTTTATCATTGTAGTCAAAGTTACGTAAGAAGATTTATTATATGTTCCCAGGTCATATAATGAGGCACACTCTTCTATCGCCTCTTAAGCCTTTGGATCTTCCAATGGCAGGCCAGATGGAGTTGTTAACTCTCTGAGGAGCTATGTAACAATTTTATGACTGTGAGTTTTCCCAGAGATACATATATAAATATATATATATACTCTCAACCTCTTGCTACTTGTAAAATCACTTGACTATATCTCTGAAGCGAGACTGCTATTAAATCCTTCTCTGGGTTAGATCAAATTCAATCCCACTATTTATAATGCGTATATCAGCTTCATAACACATTTCTTTCCTTCCTGAAATAATTGGATGGTTGATGTCAGGAAGAGATGACACATGCCACATCATTTTCCTCATCAGAATCCCTTGAAAACTTTCAAACCCAACTTCCCTAACAAGGAGCTGTTCTATAATCGAGACCTAATGAGGTGAACAGTCTTTTGATAAAAAAATCATATCCATAGATTCCGGTAATTTTGTGATGGTGAAAACAGTGGGAATATAAATAGAAAATGTTATGGCTTGTGGCTATGTTTATTTTAATAACCAAACAGTGCCAAGGGTTGCTTTCTGGCTTTAAAGACAAATGGCAAAATTGCAGCACATGCATTTGACTAATCTCTCTTAGCCTCTAAAACAGGGTGGCCATATGTAAAGTGTCTAATGAGAATTATTCCTGGCCCAGGCTACCTTCTCAAATACACCTGTTATTTGAAAGTGTTGGTTGGCTCAGGTTAAAATAGTTTCAGTATTTATCCGTCATAGATGATCGAGTTCCAGTGCAAGGGCCTGTCCTCACACTAATTTGCTCTTCTGAGAGAGTGCAATGGATGGAAATTTGGTTTGTTGGCTGGATATGGAATTAGGAATAATTTGGCTTTGACACTGAAGAAGATACTTGGGTTTTGTTAAATTGTTTGGTTAATAAATTCTTCTGACATGTTGATTTCCTGTTTTGGAATGTGTTTATCTTGCAATAACATGTGCAATCTAAGCTGTTTTCACACCACAGGTTTTGTTAAGATACATTAAGATCCCTCAAATAGAATAAGATAACCCAGCACTTTGTGGATGGTATGACCATATATAGATTTAAATGAATATGTAAATTGCATAGTTTGAATTGAATTTTGAAGGAACTTTTGAACACTGGTTGCTTGTCACTTTGCCCAAGATATATCTTTAGCATCTGCTGCTCATTTGCTCTGCCTGGCCACGGTCTTTGTGGATATGAAATGAGTAATAAAGTGCTTTCATTGTAGTACTGTCATTCCTGATTTCCACTGTTAAGAATTCCTAAATTTTGCTAACAATCTTATTAGGGCAATTAGAATTGATTAAATAAATGTAAAAGGTTTTACCTAACCTGAACATAATCCCCTTATAATTTGAGGCATTCAGGACTGGTGTTCTATCCTCTTTTCCAAAACACATTGCATTTCAAACTGTTACCCTACTTCTTGTACTGCTATTATTTGCTGACACTGGAATGCAGACCTAGCAATATTCTCTATCATGCATTCAAAGTATACTGGAGCTACTTTTAAAGTTATCTTCTTTTACCTTCAAAAGGCCAGTTCTTCTAATGACATTTTGACATAGATAATATGTTTTAGGTAAAGGGCAAAACACCAAGAAAATCTTTTTATTGATATTTAATTGCAACATTCCTCCAGGCACTTCTATTGACAAAAGGCCAGCCAAGTTTTGCATTCTGTTTCTGTAGCGAAGTCTATAGCTATTCTGTTAGGCTTCTACTTCTGTGATCTCTAAACAGTTTTTTTCCTCCAGCTTGAAGATGCTGCTGTTCTCTCTTCTAATCCCCAGAAGATGAAAAAGCAGAACAATTCCTTTTTATTTTCTTTAAAAATGGAAAAAGTCTGATTATTTTTGAGGGGTATCTCACTTTCTGACTGATGAAATTTACTATGAACTTTCAGTAGGAACAACAATAACAAAAGTTATGCCATTGTTCCTTGTCATCCTGTCTACAGCAAACCCATTAGATTTGTATTCCTTTTCAATCATAGAACCGCAGAATCATAGAATCACAGAATGGCTTGGGTTGGAAGAGACCTTAAAGATCCTCTAGTTCCAACACTCCTGCCATGGGCAAGGACACCTTTGCATAGATCAGCTTGCTCAAAGCCCCATCCAACCTGGTCTTGAACACTTCCAGGGAGAGGGCATCCACAGCTTCTCTGGGCAACCTGTTCCAGCATCTGACCACCCTCAGAGTAAAGAATTTCTTCCTAATATCTAGTCTAAATCTCCCCTCTTTCAGTTTAAAACTGTTACCCCTCATCCTATGGCTCCTCTCCCTAATAAAGAGTCCCTCACCATCTTTCTTGTAGGCTCACTTTAGGTACTGGAAGGCCATTATAAGGTCCCTCCAGAGCCTTCTCTTCTCCAGGTTGAACAACCCAGACTCTCTCAGCCTGTCTTCATAGGAGAGGTGTTCCAGCCCTCTGATCATCTTCATGGCGCTTCCCTGTATTTGCTCCAACAGGTCCATGTCCTTCTTACTTTGGGGACCCCAGAGCTGGACACAGTACTCCAGCTGGGGTCTCACGAGAGTGGACTAGAAGGGCAGAATCACCTCCCTCGACCTGCTAGCCATGCTTCTTTTGATGCAGTCCAGGATGCAGTTGGCTTTCTGGACTGTGAGCACATATTGCTATCTCGTGTTGAGCTTCTCATCAACCAACACCTCCGAGTCCTTCTCCTCAAGGCTGCTCTCAGTCCCTTTATCCCCCAGCCTGTATAGATTCTGGTGGTTGCACCAACCCGGGTGCAGGACTTTGCACTTGGCCTGGTTGAGCTTCGTGAGGTTTGCATAAGCCCACTTCTCACGCCTGTCTAGGTCACTCTGGATGGCATCCCTTCCCTCCAGTGTGTTGACTGCACCACACAGCTTGGTGTTGTCTGCAAACTTGCTGAGGGTTTTCCCAATCCCACTGTCCATGTCACCGACAGAGATGTTAAATAGTGCCACCACTTGTCACTGGTCTCCACTTGGACATCGAGCCATTGACCGCAAACCTTTGAGCGTGACCATCCAAACAATTCCTTATCCACCGAGTGGTCCATGCATCAAATCCATGTCTGTCCAATTTAGAGACAAGGATGTCATGTGTGACAGTGTCAAATGCTTTGCACAAGTCCAGGTAGATGATGTCAGTTGCTCTTCCATTGTCTACCAATGCTATAACCTCATCGTAGAAGGCCACCAAATTTATCAGCCACAATTTGCCATACGTGAACTCATGTTGGCTGTCACCAATCACCTCCTTATTTTCCATGTGCCTTAGCAGAGTTTCCAGGAGGATCGGCTCCATGATCATGCCGGTCACAGAGGTGAGACTGACTGGCCTGTAGTTACCTGGGTATTCCTTTTTTCCCTTTTTAAAAATGGGGGTTATATTTCCCATTTTCCAGTCAACAGGAACTTCACCAGGCTGCCACGACTTCTCAAATATGATGGATAGTGGCTTAGCAACTTCATGTGCTGCTTCCCTCAGGAGCCGCAGATGCATCTCGTCAGGTCCCAGGGATTTGTGCACCTTCAGGTTCCTTAGATGGCCTCAAACCTTATCTTCTCCTACAGTGAGAGATTCTATCCTCTTTTCCAAAACACATTGAATTTCCAACTGTTATCCTACTTTTTGCACTGCTGTTATTTGCTGATACTTCTTTCTCCCAGACCCTGCCTTTGCGAAATTAAAATTCAGGCTTACAGGTGGGTCCAACCTACGACCAAAGTTTTATAAGAATTGAGGAGCCACAAACTGATGCTGAACATGGTTTAAATAGCCTGTATTAGTTGTGTTCAGATCAGTGGAACTAACACTGTCCTCTGCCACAAAAACGGCAAGCATTGGACTCATTGGGATTTCTTTTGTCAAAGAAATCCTTTTTGTCCTTTGAAAATGCAGTTCAAGTTGGTATATTTCTCTTGATCTGTGCAGTATTTTCCTGGTAAGTCTATAGTTCTGAGTGATTTTGGGTTTTTGGTTTTTTGGGTGGGGGGAGGGATTTGTAGCTTTTTGGTTTTTTTTTTTTTGTCCTGGGAAAAGTGAATTGAAGAATTTTAATTTAGACGTAGCCAACCATAGCCAAGCAGTTTTCATTTTTCTGATGTACTTCGCATATATGAAATAAAGCTGTGTGTTGTACACTTAAGTGATATGTTTCTTCTGTTCCTTTCTGAAGCATGCACATATTGCTATTCAGCTTCATTTCACACCTTCAGAGTAATCTGATTACTTTTCTCTTCGTTATTAGTGTATAAACATTCCATCAAATAGAAAGCTTCCCAACAACCAAGTGCAGCTCCTCTGCGCTCTACCTGCCTGAACAGAGATTCGCCACTTAAAGAAGCTGTTTATTATTGTCACAGACATATGCACATTCCCCAAGATATTAGCACTGCTCATCTAAATGTTATATTGGAGTTTCTAGAGCCCTTTTCAAAAAATATCTTTTCCATTTAAAAGGAGAACACAAATATTTGTGACCCAACAACTAGTGAAATCAAGCAGAGAAAGAAATGGGATTCTGGTCCCCACCTCCAGCCCTATGTTATACATTTTTACTTTAGAAAATCTTTTCAATAAAAAAACCAGAAATGGCTTGTTTTTCTGGGCCCAGGAATTCTGTGGGTTTGGACTATGTTTAACGTCTGAGGGGAAAGGTTCAATTATTCAGAAGAACTGTTGTTTTTGACACTATCCTGAGAACGGCTGGCTAAGCTCAGATTTCCCAGTTCCTGAGCACGTGTTCCAGCCATCCGCCTAATGCTTGGAGAGCATATGGCAGCACCACCAAGAGCAACAGCTTTCAAGAAAACAGTACTCTTGCTCTTTCTGAATAATAAAGACAAGAAAATGCATTATATTATATCAGGTTTTGAATCTTCTTTTATAAACTCATGTTGGGGTGAAATTAAACTTCTGGCCATCTATAAATTAGGCATCTAGTCTAAGGAGGTCATCAGGCTTCTCTTTATACTGAACAATGAGAAGTTAAATGCTATCAGAACTCAGTCCATTCCATCTTAAAATAGGAGTTTAAAATAGATGGAATGAATGATCTACTATAAATTTTTATCTCTCTCCAAGATATATCCTGGACAATTAACTTTAATTTTAAAACCAGCCTTCAGACAGCTAAAGTTAAGAAAGGCGAGTCTCACTTTTACAGGGATTGAATGAATGACATGAATATGTACTTTAGGGTACTATTAGGGTGAGGTGATACACAATCAAATCTTTTTAGAGGTTTGCATAATGTCTAAGACTTTTTTCCCTAATTTTACCTCTTCCTTATGATTTCAAGATAAAAATGTTCAGTCTAGAGCTGCTGAAGTGTGTGGTCGCTTGGAGGCTACTGCAGATTGCATGTGACTAGTATCATGTACTATCAATATTTTTCACCTTAATTGGTGATCAAGGAAAGTTGGGTTTCCTGAATAAGAATGATTTATTGTCTTCATTGTGGCTAACTGAATAGGTATATAATTGTCAGGACTAGGCTTGTTTTCTACCTCTACAACAAATGAGTCTTACTTAAGCATAGGAAGTTCCACTTGAGCATAGGAAGTTCCACCTAAACATGAGGAGGAACTTCTTTCCTTTGAGGGTGGCAGAGCCCTGGCACAGGCTGCCCAGAGAGGTGGTGGAGTCTCCGTCTCTGGAGACATTCCAAACCTGCCTGGACACTTTCCTGTGCCACCTGCTCTGGGTGACCCTGCTCTGGCAGGGGGTTGGACTAGATGATCTCCAGAGGTCCCTTCCAACCCTATGATTCTATGATTCTATGAGTCTGCTGGGGTCTCAATTCTCTCTGTTAATTTTGCTGGTTTTATCATATGTTTTAATTGTGATCTGGCACTGAATTCACTGCATTGACTAAAGAGTCCAGATGTTTCAATTTCACAGATCCTGTGATTTTTATCTGCAGTGTTGCATCATCAGCATTTCTAACATTTACATACTAGCTGATAAGGAATCATCTACAAGAACACTTTGTCTTCTGTATCGTCAGACTGTTTTATAGGCTCCACGTCACAAAGTAATGCTGTGTGCTTCTCAAACTCTCAGCAGCTGTTATGATTGGGAAGTGGATTTTGCTGTAATCTCTGTCATAGTCAATGGACAGCTGAATTTGTTCTCTGAACTCCTAATATGCTTTGATGTTAATTTCTAAAGTGAAAACTTAGAAAATGAAATTTCTATTGTCAGCATCTTTTTTACTCATGTAGTATGTTTTTATTGGTATATCTGAACTGAAATTTTTGCATTCTGGATTTAAATACAATCATTTTTTCCTTCAAAAGTGTCTGCTTTTTGTTTGTGCATTGAACTCACTGCTCAACAAAGAAAAGTATTAGTATGTCCACATTACTGTGATAGCTTTCTTTCCTGTTATACTCAAGCGGCAGCTCCACTTCTAGGATTTCACACGTAAGGACAACTGATTGACTTTCCTGTTCTGATAAAAGATGTACCAAGTGATGAGAGATATCCAAAGCCACATACTCTGACAGATTCTTCCTGATAATAATTTTTAATAATTTTGTACTTTATTTTTTCTACAAACTTTTGATTTTTTTGGTTGTTGAGAAACATTTTTGTGTGATGAAGACATGCAATCATGACCATCGGTGTTCCATTTTCTTATCAAAGTCAAGGAAAGGTATTATGCATTTTGTTTACCACTTCTTTTTCCATAATTAATCTAGAAACTGTGGTAGGAGGGGCTAATGTGATTTATGCAGTAAAATTCAGCTTTAAGATACTTAAGCCTATTTGTTCACAATATGTCTATTACATGAGAACTAACATTTAAGCTCCTGTTATAGTTAACAAATAAACAGTTGATGTAGTCCTTGGAGTCGAGAGAGCTGATTTTCACTAGCTACATCTATACAAACAAATTAAACAGAGAGAAGGTGTGGACTCAGGTATTGGATGTTAGTCATCCACACTATTAAATTATCCTTGATTGCCTTTCCAGGCAATGCTCACCTGAGTAATTCCCAGGCACGTTTTGAAACATAGCATAGATCAGAGACTATTTACAACAGGTAACTTGGATGGTGCCGACCTGTTTTGGACACAGAGAGTAGTAATAAGGACATAATTGTACTATACTGTTTGACCTCCAGGCCTGCAGAGTTCAGGTTTGCTTAAGGTTTTGCTTTGGTTACCAATAGATGTTTACTGACACCTTAGATGCTCTAGCAAGCCCTGGCCAGCTCTCAGCACTCCCTCGAAACAGACGTAGAACTCCCCTAGGTTCTCTGGTGTGTCTGTGAGCAGTCTGTAGATGTTTCATATATCTTAGTGTACCTCAAATGATACTAGGTATTTATGTGAAGCCAAGTGAATCAAGACCTACATGCACTCTTTAGGGTGAGCTGAAAAGCTGTCGAGGTTCTATTAACTGTATTGTCAGAAAGAGTTTCATATGGCACCAGGCTACTGAATATGTTCTAAGAATCTTAAGTAATTTTAGCTCAGGCTTTGATACACTTTAGGTCAGTTTAAAAAGGTCTATATTTAAAGCCTCCTTTTCAGGAAAGGACTGAGGGAGTTGAGGTTGCTCAGTCTGGAGAAAAGAAGGCTCTGAGGAGACCTTATAGTGGCCTACCAGTATCTTAAGGGGGCCTACAAGAAAGCTGCTGAGGGACTTTTTAGGATGTCAGGTAATGGTAGAACTAGAGGGAATGGATTAAAACTAGAGATGGGATGATTCAGACTGGACGTTAGGAAGAAGTTCTTCACCATGAGGGTGGCGAGACCCTGTAACGGGCTGCCCAGAGAGGTGATGGAAGCCCCATCCCTGGAAGTTTTTAAGGCCAGGCTGGACGGGGCTCTGAGCAACCTGATCTAGTGGGAGGTGTCCCTGCCCAGGGCAGGGGGTTGGAACTAGATGATCTTTAAGGTCCCTTCTAACCCTGACAATTCTATGATTCTATGAATATAGATTTGTAGGGTATTATGAAGGCCATTTTGAGTTGTCTGTTTTGGGATGAAATGACTTGCATTCTTGCACGCATTCTTTCTGTCCAGCGAATATAAAGAGAGGCTGTGCAACTAATGAAGAAATAGGTGCTCATACTGTAGATATTCAAAGTTATCAATCCTTAATGCATTGCATTATAATGACTTCTCTTTACAGAAGTATAAACAGCATTACTAAGTTCTTTGTTTTGCCAGTGTACCACATCACCTTCAATCATATTTATGTAGCCAGATATTGTTTATATATATGTAGACGTCCCACTTGATTTGAGAATTCAGCTGACCAATCACAGGTACCTGTGACTACCTCTGATGACAAGGTCAATCACTGTTTGCAAGCCTTGCCATTCCCTTGCAGCTTCTTAGCTGTTTCTTTACATTTACCCACAGTTTTCCACTTGTGTGACAGCATGTGAGTATTGTGCTTGTGCCTCTTTCAATGCTTGGACATTTTCCAGCTTCTCTACTAACTGCAGTGGCTATGTTGCCAGCTGCTCTAACAGAGGTATAATCATAAACTCATTGTTATACTGTCTACTTGGGTTTGTCGCCTTTTGCTAATGTCAGTATGGGGTTGAATTGGAAGTTTTCTGGCAGTTTCTGTCCCTTTTATACACACAATGTTCCTGTCTCTTCTCATTCCTTCATGTGAGTGAGGAAATGTGTTTGATTGGACTAGGCTCTCTGCAGCTATTTGCGAGTCCTATTTAGTTTAAATTAAGCCTGGGTTCTGCTATCTTATGGGGAAGTGAATCTCAAACATATGATGCTTTGACTTCTTATTTTTTCTGTCTTCAGTTAACAATTCCAAGAATTCATTGTCCACACTTTCCATTGTGTAAACCTTACTTGTAACTTCCATGATTCCTGCTCAGCCTATACAAAGCTCAAGTCTGATGAAGCTGAGCCATGAATGAGGACAATATTAATAAGATGTCTTCCTTAAATTTTGGAAGTTTGAAGATGTCCCATAAGAACCTTTCTGTCCATGCTATGGTCAGCCTCTCACAGATCTCTATCCTGCATTCAAAATGTCTCGTGGAAACTCTTATTAGTGACATCGTCTTCTTTTCTTTCTGTCTTTGTCTTTTTCCTCTATTTGATTTCCTCACAAATGGAGAAGATCAGGAACTATCATCCTTCTATTCCCTCATTTCAGTTTTGAGGACCCAGTTAAAATCCTGTGCTCCTTGTACTCCCTTTGCATCTTTGCTTTAAAAATAAAATTAGTCCTTCGTTCTGTTGTGTTCCTCTCCCCACCTACCCATTTTATAGTGAGTAAAAATAAGCCTCCTTGAATCTCCTACACCATCTCATACGTATTGAAATTTCCATCTCATATGTATTGAAATAATTACAAATGTTTGGAATACTTTTTTTCATTCCTCACTACCCAATATTTTCAAGTTTCTATGATTTGCTGTATTATTCTCTTGAATGTATTATGCATATACAAAAGTATAGATATATAGACACAAACAGTGCAAATTCGAACTGATTTGTGACTGGAAAGAGGTGTGGATTTACTAAGGTGGATAGTGTAAGTGTAAGCATAAGTGTAATTGTAGCTCAGATTAATAACCCTGATGATAGCATGCACTTTCCCAGTCCCACTGTGTAATGTCCATTTTCATGTAAACTACCCCAAATCATATTTCCTTCCCCCCACTTTTTTTTTTTTTTGAGGAAATTTGAGTTTGTATTCTTAGGTCCACTTGACAGCAACTCGAGCTATCACAAAATCACAGAGCTTGGGAAAGGGCCTTGGAGGCAGTGATTGTCAATGGTTGTATGCTAGGCATGTATCTCTAACATGGAAAATAGCACCCCTGGAGAGCTATATGATAGGCTGGGCAAGGGAGAGAAATCCCGTTGTGTCTCATATCTGGTTCTCCACATACCACTTTACATGTGAGAGGCTATAGGCTGTGAATGCCCATTGCTTTCCTATTTCCTGGTATTTCAAAAGTATGTTTTTGTTGTTAAGATTCTACCCTGTAAGCTTCTACTTTTAGTTTGACCTTTTTCAGAGCCAAGACCATGCCATCTTCCACCTAATTAGCTATTTCTTCGGAGATATTTTGTGAGCATGTCTCATTTCTCAGTTTTAGATTCTGAGCCTGATTTGATGAACTAATGATCCTATTAGTAGACTCAGCATGGTAGTGACATTTTCAGAAATAGTATATAGGAAAAGATTGGGAAATAGGTTGTGTTTTTTTACACATTACTCATATTCTTCCTGCTCCATCCTTCTGAAGAATCTGCATGGTGACATTTTGAGGATAAATAGAATAAAAATATTTTATAACTGGGTGGCAACATTCTGCTGATTCTGAGTTTGCGTGGGTAAACTGCTCTTGGGGTCGGAATATCTTGCTTCATTTCTAATTACCTAAGGGTGGGTTTTTTTCACTGTCTGCAATATTTTGCTGTATTTGTTTTCATTTGAACTAAATTGTGGCTGGAAATACCCTTTCTACCTCTTATTATGCCAATTTTCTACCCTACTTTTTATGAAACAGTCAGACTCTGACTTTAGCAACTAAGCTGTGGCTTGAGCAGCTAAGGACTCAATTGGTATTCTGGGGTGTGTTTCCAAATTTTAACTATTAGTTCTGCAATTAGAGGGAGACAGTTTCCCTGCGGAAGATAGGAGTGGGAGGCCGCAGCCACAGGGAATGGAAAGATCTGGAGATATGTTTTACTGCTTTGATAAGGGCTGTGATTTTAATCAGTCTTCTACCAAACTGGACAAAATCATTCCACTTCTGAGTAGCCCTGGGTATATAGCGTGGATACAATAGTGGGATGGTGTACGTGAGCAGAGCTGACAGAGAAAGCGTGATGGTTCTCATGGATAGCAGATATAAAAATTGGCATCTGGATATTTCCCATTTAAAAATAGTCATATACTATTTACTGCTGTTATCAGTGCTATCAGAAAATGTACTAAGTAACAAGCATTTATTTTAAGTCCTTACTTTCACTGTTTTATCTGGGTATGATTTTTCTTAGTTACTACTGCGATTAGAAGCAGTAGGAAGAACACTGTTAAAGTTATAATCCTCACCACATGGATTTTCACAAGAAAGAGGAATCTTAATGTGAATCTAGCTTTGACCAAAACATTGGTGAATTTGGAAAATTAATTAATTCTCCAGTATTTTCAAGTGCCCAGCAATGACGATTGAGGAAAGGACACATAGCTTACGACAGAGCCAGCTTTCCATGTATCTAATACGACTGTGATTTGTGTATAGTGCCAAAGCATCACAAAGAATTTGTGTTATGAGTATACACATCCAACTCCAAAGGATTTTTAAAATTCCTGGCATAACTGACTACATTTTTTAGTCTTGCATTTTAAATTCAATATTCTTATCAAACAAAAAAATCAAATTTAAGATAAAGCACTGTTCTTCTTCTTTATAATGACCCTATTTAGACATTTCAAAGTAAAGATTGAAAAATACAATAATCTTTTAATGGTCTTGTTCTCTTAGGAGACCTTGTCTGGTCTAAAATTATATTTTTGTCCTTTCTTTAGTCTTTACATCTTACACAGCAGTGCTAAATTTGTGGAGGTATATTCTGTCTTTTCTCCAGATAGCTTGCTATATCCACTTTAATATGACTGACCATATACCCTACCTTTTGGATTTGTACCTTGCCTATCCTCAGTGCTGCTTTAATGTCTCATAAGCAAATAGGTGTCCACTTAAAGACAAGACAAAACAAAACCAAAAAAAAACCAATCAAACCACACTTCTCTAATTTTTTCTCTTCTCTTATATATTTTTTCTTTTTTTCTTTTTTCTTTTCTTTTTTTTTTTTTTTTTAATCTCCATGAAACCCATTTGCTACAACTTTCTTCCTTGAATTTGCTTTTGATGTCAGTCTAATGACTGACAGGATTTACCCTTTGGAATAGTTCTCAAGGCCCTCTCAGTTCATCTTTACTCCTGTAAATTTACTTCCATTATATGATTCTCTTCCAGTGCTCTTAGACCTTTTCTTTCACTCTTCTTTCCAACCTGAAGCCTTTCACATATGAACTTGATATTACCTAGCACAGTGCTAATATCCTCTTGCTCCTCCAATTTTAGATGTCTTCTTTGAACATTTTGCTGCAGAAGAATTTCATATAGTGCAATATTTTTTTACTTTTATTGTCTTTTTTTCTACAGATCTGTGTCTTCAGTATCCACAAATACTTAGAAGTAATAGAGTCATTCAGATCAGAAGGGACCTTCAGAGCTCTTTAGTACAAAATCCTGCTCAAGCAAGGTCAACGCTGAATTCAGACTGAGTTTCTTAGGACATTGTCCTGTCATGTTTTGAAAACCTCTGAGAACTGAAAATTAATAGCCCCTCTCTGTGACCTGTGACAATGCTTAATTATTCTCATAGTGAAAATTAATTTCTTTATATTCAATCAGAACTTCCCCATTTCAATTCATGACCACTGTCTCTCCTCAACTCACTGTATACCTAAGTAAAGAGCCTGGCTTCATCTTCTTGGTAAGCTACCCATAGGTAATGGAAGGCTCCAGTTAGACTCCACCAAAATCACCTCTTCTTCATGCTGAAAAAGCCCAAATCCTTCAGCCTCTCCTCACAGGGTAAATGCTCCACAGGGTAAATGCTCAAGCTCTGACCATTTTGGTGTCACCAGATGCATTTCCTTCTGTTTGTCAGCATCCTTCTTGTATTGGGAAACCCAAAACTGGTAGCAATATTCCAGGTATGTTTGAATAAGTGCAAAGAAAAGATGAGTCATCACTTCCTTGATTGGGTATGATTTTCTTGATATAGCCCAGTGTCTTGCCAGCCTTCATTACTGCTACAGTGCGCTATTGACTCATGTATAGACTATTGTCATCTAGGACCCCCAGGCCCTCTCCTGCAGAGCTGTCCTCATTCACACACTCCCCAGACTGAACCAACACAAGGGGTTAGTCCTGCCGCAGTACAGGATTTTGCATTTGTCCTTGTTGAATTTCACAAGGTTCTTGAAATATTCCTCCAGCCTTAATTGTCTCTCTGAATGGCAGTCCTGCCCTTCACTGTCCACCCCAAATTAGTGTCACCTGAAAATTTGAAGGCAATTACTTCTGCCTCCTCCTTCTTTAGGTAGGATATTAATTAATAAAGATATTAAGCAGGATGAGTCTCAGAATAGACCCCTGAGAAACTTTACTTGTAACCACCCTCAAGATAGAGTATGAACCATTATTTATTATCCTTTGAACCCAAAGATTCAAGCAGTATTTCACCCAGATAGTAGTTCACTTAGTAGTTCATCTAGTAGTTCAGTAGATCATAACATGGCAACTTAAAGACATGCGGGAGACCGTGTCAAAAGTCTTGCTGAAGTCATTATACAAAACAATTACTACTTTCCTCTCATCCACAGTCCTAGCCATTTTATCACAAGAGGTGATCAGATAGGTCAAACGGAACCACAGAATCACAGAATCTTCATGGTTGGAAAGGACCTTTGAGATCATCGAGTCCAACCAAACAACCTACAATCTCTGTCACTAGAGCATGCCCTGAAGTGTCACATCTAGACGTTTCTTAAACACCTCTAAGGATCGTGACTCAACCACCTCCCTGGGCAGGCTGTTCCAGTGCCTGACCACTCGTTCAGTAAAGGAATTCTTCCTAATATCTAATCTAAACCTCCCCTGCCGCAACTTCAGACCATTTCCTCTGGTCCTGTCATTATTCACCTGGGAGAAGAGGCCAACACCCACCTCTCTCCACCCTCCTTTCAGGGAGTTGTAGAGGGCGATGAGGTCTCCCCTCAGCCTCCTTTTCTCCAAGCTAAACATGCCCAGCTCCCTCAGCCTCTCCTCATATGCCCTGGTCTCCAGACCCCTCACCAGCCTGGTAGCTCTCCTCTGGACATGCTCCAGCACTTCAATGTCCCTCTTGTACAGAGGGGCCCAGACCTGAACACAGCACTCGAGGTGAGGCCTCACCAGTGCCGAGTACAGAGGCACCATCACTTCCCTGCTCCTGCTGGCCACGCTATTCCCGATACAAGCCAGAATGCTGTTGGCCTTCTTGGCCACCTGGGCACACTGCTGGCTCATGTTAAGCTGGCCATCCACCAGCACCCCCAGGTCCTTTTCTGCCGGGCAGCTTTCCAGCCACTCTTCCCCAAGCCTGTAGCGTTGCTTGGGGTGGTTGTGACCAAAATGTAGGACCCGGCACTTGGCCTTATTAAACCTCATACAGTTGGCCTTGGCCCATGGATCCAGCCTGTCCAGGTCCCTCTGTAGAGCCTTCCTACCCTCAAGCAGATCAACACTCTCACCTAGTTTGGTGTCATCTGCAAACGTACTGAGGGTGCACTCAATCCCCTCATCCAGATCATTGATAAAGATATTAAACAAAACTGGCCCCAAAACTGAGCCCTGAGGGACACCAGTGGTGACCGGCCGCCAAGAGGATTTCAACCCATTAATCACAACTCTCTGGGCACGGCCATCCAGCCAGTTTTTAATCCAGCGAAGAGTACACTTGTCTATGCCGTGATTCGCCAGCTTCTCCAGGAGAATGCTGTGGGGGACGGTGTCAAAGGCCTTACCAAAGTCCAGATAGACAATGCCCACAGCCTTCCCCGCATCCAGAAGGCAGATCACATGGTCACAGAAAGAGATCAGGTTGGTTAAGCAGGACCTCCCTTTCCTAAACCCATGCTGGCTGGCCCTGATCCCTTGGCTGCCCTGCACTTGCCGTGAGAGCTCGCTCAGGATGATCCTCTCCATGATCTTTCCTGGTACCGAGGTAAGGTTGACAGGCCTGTAGTTCCCCGGATCCTCCTTCCGACCCTTCTTGTAGATGGGTGTCACGTTAGCCACCCTCCAGTCATCTGGTACCTCCCCTGTTGACCAGGATTGTTGATAAATGATGGAGAGAGGCTTGGTGAGCTCTCCCGCCAGCTCCCTGAGTACTCTTGGGTGAATCCCATCCAGCCCCATAGACTTATGTACGTCTAGGTGCAGAAGCAGATCATTGACTACTTCCTCCTGGATTATGGGTGGGTTATTTTTGCTCTCCATCCTTATCTTCCAGCTCAGGAGGCTGAACACCCTGGGGATAGCTGGTCTGACTATTGAAGACAGAGGCAAAGAAGGCATTCAGTATCTCAGCCTTCTCCTCGTCATTGGTTGCAACTTTTCCCCCCACATCCAGTAAGGGATGGAGATTCTCCCTGGCTCTCTTTTTGTTGATGTGTTTATAAAAGCATTTTTTTTTGTCCTTTATGTTAGTGGCCAAGTTGAGCTCCAGCTGGGCTTTTGCCTTCCTAATTTTCTCTCTGTATAACCTAACGAGATCTCTGTACTCCTCCTGAGTTGCCTGTCCCTTCTTCCAAAGGCGGTAAACCTTCCTTTTATTCCTAAATTTCATGCGAAGTTCCTTATTCATCCAGACTGGCCATTTTCCCCGCCCTTTAGACTTGCGACACTTGGGGACAGCCTGCGCCTGGGCCTTTAAGATTTCCTTCTTGAAGAGCGTCGAGCCTTCCTGGACCCCTTTGCCCTTCAGGACTAACTCCCAAGGGACTCTCTCAACCAGTGTTCTGAACAGGCCAAAGTCCGCCCTCCGGAAGTCCAAGGTGGAGGTTTTGCTAACCCCCCTCCTTACATCGCTACGAATTGAAAACTTGACCATTTCATGATCAGTAAACCTAAGACAACCTCCGACCACCACATCTCCCACTAGTCCTTCTCTGTTTGTGAGCAGTAGGTCTAGCGAGGCACCTCCCCTGGTAGGCTCACCTACCAGTTGTGTCAGGAAGTTATCTTCCATGCACTCGAGGAACCTCCTAGCCTGCCTGCTCTCTGCTGTGCTATATTTCCAGCAGGTACTTGGCAGGTTGAAGTCCCCAACCAGAACAAGGGCTGGCAATTGTGAGACTTCAGCCAGCTGCTTACAGAATACTTCATCTGTGTCCTCATCCTGGCCAGGTGGTCTGTAACATACTCCCAGCACAAGATCTCCCTTATTTGCCTTCCCCTTCAACCTTACCCATAAACACTCGACTTTATCATCACCGGAATCTAGCTCTATACAATCAAAACATTCCCTAATGTACAGAGCCGCACCCCCACCTCTCCTCCCTTGCCTATCCCTTCTGAAGAGCTTATAGCCATTCATCACAGCATTCCAGTTGTGACAGTCATCCCACCACATTTCCATGATGGCGACTACATCATAGCTGTCCTGCTGCACAATGGCTTCCAGCTCATCCTGTTTGTTGCCCATGCTACATGCATTCATGTAGATGCACTTGAGCTGGGCGACCGATTTCACCCCCATCCTTGGCCCTTTATCCCTAGGTTCATTACTAGTGGGCCTGGTTTTATCCCCTTCCCCCTTCTATTCTAGTTTAAATCCCTGTCCATGAGCCTTGCGAACTCTTGGGATAGGGTTTTCCCCTTTTGGGACAGGGTTTTCCCATTCTTAGCGAGCAGGCCCGGTGTCCTGTAGATCAAACTATGATCACTGAACCCAAAGCCCTGCTGGTAGCACCGGTTTTGGAGCCAGGTGTTGATCTGTCTGATTTTCTTGTTTACCCGTCCGTCAGTCCCCAAAGCTGGAGGGACAGAGGAGAACACAATTTGTGCTCCCGAACCCTTGACAAGCCGTCCCAAGGCCCTGAAATCTTTCTTCATTGCCCTCAGACTTCTACTCTCCAGCTCCTCACTGTCTGCCTGTAAGATCAAATGAGGGTAATAATCTGAGGGCCGTACCAGGCCAGGAAGCTTCCTGGCTATATCCCTAACACGGGCCCCAGGGAGGCAGCAGAACTCCCCGTGGGAAGGGTCCGGCCTGCATATGGGACCCTCAGTTCCCCTCAGAATGGACCCCCCTATGACTATGGCCCTCCTCCTGCTCTTCACAGAAGCAGTCTTAATACGTGGAGCTGGATGCTTTGGCGACTCCCTGGATGGGGCTTTATCAGCATCCTTAGTTCCCTCATCATCTGCCTCCAGAGGCCCATATCTGTTCTGTACGGGCACCTGGGGGGGATGGGGGGTCTGGAGGGGGCTCTCCTGCTGCCGCGAGCAGGTACCCGCTTCCATTCCCCCCCGTCCTCTCCCGGTTCCCCTCCTTCTGCCTGGTGACAAGAGGGCAGGGGATCCTCTACCTCTCGTGGAGCCTCCACCTCTCGTGGAGCCTCCTCCTGCTGCTGTTTCCCTAAGGATGGCAGGGTGTGGCTCCACCAATCAATCTCCCTTTCACACTCCCGAATGCTCCTCAGTCTTTCCACTTCCTCCTTAAGCTCAGCCACCAGGCTGAGCAGATCATTTACCTGGTCACAGCGTGCACAGGCGCTGTCTTTGCTGTCCTCCTGCCAGAGTGACAGACATTCCATTGAGCCCATCGCTGGGGGGCGACGTCATGTCCTCACGTCCGTTTGTGTCGCTTTATTCCTTCTGGCTTTGGCTACAGACCTGGTGGAGACCATGTCCGCCGCTAGTGTCGGACTCACTGACACTTAGTTGTGAATTCCCTGTTTAGCCAGAACAGTCTCCTGATACATCTGCTTGTACTTCAAGCTTATTCATTTTATGCTTCCTTAATTTATTTATTAGAATTACATTTTTGCAAGGAATTCCAAAAGCTTATAATCAATATTCTGGTTAGAATCATAGAATTATAGGATCATCTATGTTGGAAGGGACCTTTAAGGTCATCAAGTCAACCATTAACCTAACAATGCCGAGTCCACCACTAAACCATGTCCCTAAGCGCCACATCTACACATCTTTTAAATACCTCCAGGGCTGGTGACTCAACCGCTTCCCTGGGCAGCCTGTGCCAATGCTTGACAACCATTTTGGTGAAGAAATTTTTCCTAATATCCAATCTAAACCTCTCCTGGTGCAACTTGAGGCTGTTTCAGTTGGGAGAAGAGACTGACTCCCGCTTCACTACACCCTCCTTTCAGGTAGTTGTAGAGAGCGAGAAGGTCCCCCCTCAGCCTCCTTCCCTCCAGGGTGAACAACCCCAGTTCCCTCAATTGCTCCTCATAAGACTTGTGTTCACCAGCTTCATTGCTCTTCCTTGGACATGCTCCAGATTCTCAAAGTCTTTCTTGTAGTGAGGGGTCCAAAACTAAACACGGTATTCACGGTGGGGCCTCACCGGTGCTGAGTACGGGAGGACAATCACTGCCCTAGTCCTGCTGACCACACTGTTTACGATACAAGCCAGGATGCTCTTGGCCTTCTTGGTTACCTGGGCACACCACTCTGCTGGCTCATATTCAGCCGTCTGTTGACC
Source organism: Larus michahellis (assembly GCF_964199755.1). NCBI lineage: Eukaryota > Metazoa > Chordata > Aves > Charadriiformes > Laridae > Larus > Larus michahellis. Next base: position 122,024,604 of record NC_133898.1, read on the forward strand.
AACACACCCAGGTCCTTTGCTGCCAGGCAGCTTTCCAGCCACTCTTCCCCAAGCCTGTAGTATTGCATGTGGTTGTCATGACTCAAATGCATGACCTGGTTATCTGCTATCGTGTCATTATCCATTTGCAACTTCTGCAATACTTGTGCAATTCCTTTTAAAACCTTATGAATTTAAACACAAATTAAATAATTTATAGCAAATTAATAAAATTGACAGGTGCTTAAAAAAAAAAAGTGAAGCAGGTCTCCTTTCTTTAATCATTTAATAGCCTTCCTTCTATATCTGTGTTTTTCAGTCAATAGAAATGGGCATTTAAGAGTGATGACAAGGAGTCATTGAAGAGTTTCTGTTGATAAGCTCTATATCTTGCTTGTCCAGTATTTTAATTTCAATTTCAGATACAGTAGATACTTCTTCATGCAAGTTTGCATAAATTTTACCAAGACATCAATCCAAATAACCTTATAATTTACTTGGATGATACACTATGCAATACTTGGCAGTGCACTGAAAATATGCACTGCTGGATGTTCGGTTTTACTCCCATCTTTTTTGTTCTGGAAGGATTCCAATTATTCTCAACTTTCTTACAGTATAAAGGCAAGCAGCTAAATTTTTTAAGTGTCTATTTCTTTTCTTCTTAGTTCTGCCACACCTGATCAGATTTATCAATTTTTTCTTACAGTGTAACTGTAAAAGGTTAAAGAACACAGTCCGTCCTTCTACCATTCTTCTAGGTCTGCCTTTTCTTAGCATGTCACATGGATGGAATCTGAGCAAATTTGTTAAGTGCATTAACAAATAGCTGTAAAATCCATCGTTCCCTGGTGCCTTTCAATGATGTAATTTTCTTTTGCATTCTCTGTTCACTTCATTTTCATGAATGATACCTTGTCATCTGTTATTATAGATGTATTTGTCTAGCCATAGTGCTTCAAATTTCGATTGTTAACTGGAACCCAATTGTGCTTGGTGCACGTAGTTGTTGCTTGTGTTCTTAAATCTACAGGTATGAACTGTGAAGGGCCATAAAATTAACTTTAGCATTAAGAGGATATTGTCATTGTTGGAACTTTTTTGGAGAGGCCGGACAGCAATGGTGTTGGTTGTATTTTACTTGTGTGTCTCCAACTAATGACTTTCTGATCTATATCATTCTATTATAGGGACAGGAATAAGCCAAATTTTGGTCTATAATTGCGCTACTTTGGGATAACTGACATATTTGCAGGGATACTATCTTTTTAATCTTATTGTATTTCACAGTATTATTTTAGTTGGAGATCCTTTAAACCTGTTTTATCTTACTATTATCTGAATTTGAAAGGATATTATATTTCTTCTAGAACGCTACAGGTTCTGCATATGCTCTCTAGACTTGCACTCTTTAACCCGATATAGTCAGAGGCAGGATTTTGCCACTGCAGTTTGAGAACAGATAGTTCTGACAGCTGGTGACTTTTGAATTTGTGTTTCTAGTTCTTTAGATCATGCAGCTGAGCCATCAGCAACAGTACTACAGTTCAATACTTGTACAAGCCAGCCCAATAGCTACTGTTTAGGAGAGGGAGGATAAGCAGAGAAGCAACAATGATTCTGGAACTATTCCTGTGGTCATAAAACTTAGACATAATGTTTTGCTCAGATGTATGATAGAATTCAAAAATGACATTCTTCTGAATTCTGTACAGACCACACTTTATAAACTCATTAGTTTATAGACTTTATAAACTTCATAAAGTCATTAGGATGGACCGTGTGATCCTCGGCATGCTTCTGCTGAAAGGGAGGAAGGATAAGGAAGTGGTGAGTGTAGCTCTAAGGAAATAAAATCTATTTTAAAGCACTGATTATTGTAGAGGGCAGCTTAGATAACTTTGGTTCAGTTGGGCAGCCCTCCATGAATACTCTGTGTGAACGCCTCCTCTCAGGCATAGTATATGTTAGTACACCTTAGGGAAGACTGGGAATGTAGAATGTGCTAAAAAGTAGGGATTTTAGGAAATTTTAAGTGAATGTTAAAGTTTGTTTCCTGCCCACATTGAATCAAAAGCATTTGCCCTCCCTGTATGTCTAGTGGTAGCTCTTGGATACTATAGCTGCTTAGGGCAATTGGTGTTCCTGTCAATTTCCAAAATAATCCCCACCATTAAACTGATGATACTGTAATTTTCACTGGGCAGTTGCAGAGGACTTGGCTCTTGAGCAGCTGCGTGAATCTGATTTGAGTATGTAATAGTTTGTGAGATCCCTGTCCCTATGGCAGATCTACCAGGAATTAAAATGGTTCCCTGCAAACCCTGCAGTAGTGAAAGCTTGTTAAACCCAAGATGTTTGAAATGAGACAGTTGGGCTCAATGAACTATGTGTTTCTCTGTAACTTTATTTTGTCAGGGCTTATTTGACTGGCTGTATATGTTGACAGCTGCCGACAGACAAATATCTTATCAGTGGTCTAAACAGTGTGATTGTTCTAACAGAGAAAAATGGATCGTACTTGATGCATTTATCAAGTGTTTCAAACTAAACTCTCGCCACTACATAAACACATCTGACTCTTTCACAAAACTTATGTGCAGTAATTGCAGGTATTCATCATCATTCCCCACTTCCTTCCTCATCTCAGTTCTGGTTTGGCCTGTGAAGCTCAGAGATAAAGATAAAATATAATGTGGTGTTTTGGATACTGCTAACGAGAAAAAGAATCATACGGAAAACTGTTTTCAATTTCACGAAGCCAGGAACACCTCATTATCATGGGAAACATAAATTTGAGCCTGGGTCTGCTACAACCCAAGCACAGTTAAACGCGTTCAAACCCTGATTATGGAGCACGTTCACAAGCATTCCTGTAAAATTCTCTTTTCAGACGGGTGTTTTAATGATTCATATTTTTTTCCAATGAGGAATTTAAAAAACATATACAATAATTAATTAAAATTACTGTGGCATATAGATGTCCTCTAGTTTGCTCTGCTTCATCCAATCTCTTGGTCTTGTGTCGCAATCAGGAAGGAACAGTGTTATGGATACACCAAAGTCCCCCAAAAACCTAATTTATCATCATCTGCAAGTGCTTTAATGCCCATGTCAGAACTGCTGCCTCCCCACCAACACCAGTGGTTTACTAGGAAAGTTGCCGTGTACCAGGTCAAGTTATGAATAGGTCCCTCTCACTACAACTTCTCACTCACACCAGAGTCACCAGGATAGACAGATGAACGGTGAAGTATCTGAAAGAATGTCAGAAAACAGACTTTAGAATAGAGTTCTATCAACCCAGGAAAGCTTACTGCCTCATCCCTTCAAACCAAACTCTCAGTGGTAGTAGGTGTTCCCAAGCTGCAGTCCAGACATATATGCTATGAAGTCATCAAATGTGATATGTTACCGTAACAGCCTGGCGCTTTCTGTTATGAAAACAAATGAACTTGAATTTATGCGATTTGCTTAAAATTAACCTCAACGTGTTAATCCTGTGATACACTTTTGTTTGGAAATGTTCTCGCTGTTTCTCAGATGTCTCCAGGAAGCTACTTGTTTTCTGTTTGCTTTGTTTTGTTTTTCCCAGTGAGTTTTCTTAGAGAAATAAAACTTAAGTGATCATATTGTATGTCTATCTACCCCTTCCCTTTGCTTGTCCATAATTTTTTAACCTGTCCACCAAGTTCAATGCACTTTGACATAGACACAGTCGTTTCAAAGAAACTCTGGTCCTAGACATATTGTGCAAACAGACAGCTAAGTACTTGAGAGAGAACGTACAGCTGTCTGCAGTGTGACCTCAGCCCTTATTAAACAGTAGGGAATACACATGGAAGAACTGCGTTACGAAAACTTCAACCATCAGATAAATTTTATGTGGAAGTCATATCTTCCTAGATAACACCGGAGACAACTCCATAGGAAATACGAATTTATGATTTTTCTCTGTACATGGAGCTATTGCTTTTAGTTTTTAAAAAGTTTCTGTCTCTGTTTAAAACAATTCAGATGAACATTTCATCATTAGTATTATTTTTTTAAATACCTAACCCCACTTTTCTCTATTTACATTCTCATGCTCTTTTCTTTTTCCTCTCCCTAAGAAACTTAGAAATACTCAGTTCACACTCAACACTTGGATATGGAGCTGTATGAACCAGAATGTTTTCTTTAAAGTTTCTGGCTCCTACAGTATCCGGACTCTTACATTCGCTTGCATTTCCCACATTAGCACTACGGGAGCTGTTTTGGAGATTAACTTTACCAGCTGATGTCCTGCTTTCTGTAAACTACCCTGAATCACCTTCACGAGAGCTGTGCCATGCTGTGAATTAAATGCTGCAATCTGGACAGATATTTGCTTTCTAAGATACAACCAAAGTTGTCAAGTTAGTAGTATGTAAATAATGAGCAGGAAATCCTTTTATCTTGAGCTGAGTTCACTTTTTCTAGACCATGAATTCATAATGGAGAGCCAGCAAAACAGGAAAAAAATGAAAGGAAACAAAGAAAGGCAAGGTCAGGCATCTTGCTCAGTGCTAGTGCTAATCTGAAAGCAGATGGAGTACATCTTCATACACAACATCCTGAGACACTCTACTCAACAGACCAGCCCATTTGATGAAGTACATTGGTGTCCTGAATTTTAATATGACAGGTGTACTTTTAAGCCTCTTGATTATGTTCAATACTTGAGGACTGCGGAAGGATCACAGTGGACTCCTTCATCTACCTCTATTTGTTGATCATGTGTAGGAAAAAGGGAATGTAGAGAGGTCCTCACCCATACGTCCGATGTGTCACTGTGTGCAGTTTTAACATTGAGTGAAGTACCGAGCTCAACACATGTAAAAGGATTTTACACAAGCTGCAGAATAATAAGAATGAAATATCCATAATAAAAATATTTTTACTTTAGCCAAGCAGCAAAACACCTACAGATGGAGGTGGGCTTTTTATGTGCACCTAAAGTTGGGATCCACAAACCATCACATGGTTTCATCACAGCCAACACACCTCTCTGTCCCTCCTAACCAAACTTGCACGGAAACAGCTGTTCCCAAAACACCATTGTGGCATAATTCAATTCTATTTCTGAAGTCATTATGGTAAACCCGTTGCTATGACAACATAACACTCTCCGTTGCTAATGCATATGTCTCAGAAACAATTAAAGTACCACTATCCCAAAATTGACTTTAATTAGATTAGTTCAAAAATTAGCCTTTAATACCATACATCGGGGGGAAGTGTGTAATAGATCTTTTCTTTAATAAATGATTCCCGGAAAAAATAGCTTGGTTCAGCTATATTCCCCTTACTTTTATAGCTGTTGACCTTTTAGTTATACATAAGAAAAAAAGGAGGTGAAATCAACAATTCTATTCTTCCTACTTGGGAATATGAAATAATCACATTTAACCAGGAACCAAGGAAAATACGTATTTGCGTACTACACACCTTGCTTCTCCTGGATATTTTTAAATGTTCAGATAGATCTAGAGGTTTTTAGGTTCTTACTGCAATTTTTTTTTCTCTTTGTATTACAGTCCTTACTAACATGGGCATTCACTACGGGATGCATCTGATTATACAAACCTGTCCCCCCACAAAAATATGCATCGCTTGTCACTAAGATACGTTTTCAAGTCTCATTCCACATGCTCTTATCCCACCTAAATTTTAACTATATGTTTTTCAGATTTTTATCTCAACTTTACTGGTAGTCCTTTATCCTAATTTACTGTTTGACAGTGACAATAGAGACAATACAACAACATACTGTTAAGATTGGTGGGAGTGATCTCCACAACTAACACTCTTCCAGTGGAGTGGGGTTCTGCCAAGCCAACGAGTCCTTTCCAGTCCTGAACTCCTGTACAATGGCAATGCTGTTACCCAGCATGATGTGGAAGAAGAGAAGATTTGGGATTTTCAGCTTTATATATGCAACCAGACATTACATATTCAACAAATAAAAAATTATTCTTCAAACTGAATTTGTTGTAAGAGCAACTCTCCCAAAGCTGCAGGTTCCACATTGATCCATTACTTTTCTGAACTCCTTATTTGATGTGTGTCACCATAACAACATGCAGTTGTCATGTCACAGAACAGATAGTGTGTCCTGGTTTGAGGTAAAACAGAACCAATATTCTGTTTTGTAATTTTACTTTTTAGCTGGGCCTCTTCTAACTGACTAAACTCTGAAATTAACAGCATATTGCTCAGAAACTGTTCGCTCTCAGAGTGATTAGACCTGATTATACCAAGGAATGGTATGCAGAGACGCTCTTGCTTATAGTTATTGCTATAACAACCAAGGTCATCTAACTTCGTTATTTGTCCTGTTAGAGGGTCGGAAGTGGAAAAGCATAGAAGGGTCCCACATGCAGGGAGAAGCGGAAAGGGCAGGTGACCCAAAACTGACCAACAGGGTATTCCATCCCATCTGCCTCATGCTCAGTATAAAAGCTCAGGGATCAAAGGGACAAGTCTCTTTCTTCAGTGGCCGGTGTCCAAGGAGGACCCTGTCTGTTTGTCTGCCTTTGATCCTGATCCGAGAATTCCTGACTCCAGATGCAGAATTCAGCTCCTGTCTGTTGCTGACTCCAGACTGGGACTTTCCCAGTGTCTGCTGGTGACGCGGTCGTCATCCTGGGAGCTGGATACAGTTTTGTATATATTGTATATTTTTTTTATTTTACTATTATTTATTATTTCCTTATTTTTGTATTGTTTTCATTAAAGTAGTTTATTTCTCTTTCTAAACTTGTAAATGTCCTTATCTCTTCCTCTCCTCTCTTTGGAGGGGGAGGGCCATCTGTCATTCTGATTGGCCAATCCAGCCAAAACCATGACATAGTGCAACTGTCTTTAAATTAGTTTCTTGTTTATTTAAAAACATGTTCCATGTTAACATTTCTTTTCCTTTTTGTTTGCGGGAAAAGCCATCATTCAAAAATAATTACAAACAGAAAAGTTCACTTAATTATTCCTGAAGTACATTGTAGCAAGTTTAAAAAAAACTCTAACAGTATATGTATATCTTCCTCTCTTTTAATTTTTTACATATAAACCCAAAGATAATGGTAATAATGAATCAGTTTTCTTTATGTTCTTTCTCAATGCCTGGGAAAGTCACAACTGTTGGATTTGGAACAGTTGAAAAATTATAGCATCAAGTACTAATTTCTTCCCTACTCAGTAGTTTCTCAAAACTAGGATTAGCTGAAGAAATGAGGTTTTCCTGAAGAAAATGGGTAATTCCTAAGCATCCCTCAGCAAAACTGATTCTTGCCTGTGTGCGATAAAACTCTTTCCTCAGCTGAGAGATAGTGGCTCTGAGTTCTGTCTCACCTTGTAGCTGTAATGCCCCTCACTGAGGTACAGATTCAGACAACCTAGGTGCAGTGTCCGTAATAAAATAGCATAAATTCAGTCCTTCTTGACAGAAGCATGGATGATCCATTTTGTCAGAATTTTGACATTTTTGAGGACACAGATGCCTGGTGACCCCAGAAATTGTTGTGACACTGAGTCAGCTGTGCTGGGTAATGAAGAACGCTGTCAGAGCAGTCCTAACTTCACACCATTCTCACGTTTTCCATTGTCACATGGAGTCAAAGCTTAATTTATGGTGGCCACATTGTTACATGGATATAAAGCAGAAGTACCTCACCTGTGATGAAATCCTTTGTCCAACTTGAAAAGAAGAGATCCATGCATCATGACCACATCAGATTTTTCAGGACAGACCATCTGGTGGGAAATGGCATAGGGCCTTTACAGTTTCTCAAAGGTAAATGTGATCATGTATGTGCAAGCTTGGAAGAAAATTAATTCTTGAGATACAATTGAATATTTTTTCAGTTTCTCTGAAATCTGTAAGTCCCTTAATGAGGGCATCGAGGCAACCTGTCAGGCGGAGCATTCAGAGTCCTGTAAGAACCTGAGCAGATGCAAAAACACTCAGGTGTCACTAAAGGCTTCATCTTGCACATAATTTCACAAGCTATGTAGAAAATTAGGACTTGTACAGAAGACGACCTGTAGGGTTGGATACACAGCATCTGTCCCTCATATATTTTACAAACACTCTATTGATTAAAGGACTCACCTGAGAAAAGGAGACTTCTTGTTAAGTTCCTGCTGTGCCTAGTTTGGAATTATTTTTGAGACATGGCATTAGGATTCCTCCTCTTTCTCTCTCTTGTTGTGGTTCCCTCTTACCTAGTTTAGACAGCTAACCACTCAACTTGATAGTTTCCATGTACTTTACTATTAGCTGTCCTGCTGTTCTCATGCACTGTATTGGTAGGCTGGGCAGATGTTTGGGATTGCGTGCACTCCTTACACTCAGAGGAACTAAAATTGAGTTTGAACATCCAGAGAAGTAAGTTTATAGGGTTGTTTGATTTTATTCTCCAAGGTAATGGAAAAACTTCTGGAATGCAACTACAACAAAACTATTACCAAGGCTGTTTTAGACAGTCCCTTAATGACATATGAGTAGATCACTATGTTGCATTTTATTCTTTTATTAAAAAGACAGGTAAGCTTAATGAGCAATGAGTCTCTTTCTATTTGTTGCTGGTGCTTGTGAATGAATGAAGCGGTCCTGTGGCTGCTGTACCTTCCACAATGACTACTGGGAAGACAGCAAAGATGTGCGTTTCTGCTGAATTTATTGCTGGACTCTTAATTTACCCAAATGGTGTTCTGTTCCCCTGGAGGTGCGGGAGAGTGAAGAGCACTGTATTTAAATGCTGACTGTCTACTTTAGCAGGTAATATAGTGCAATAGAAGGTCACTAGATCAAAACAACTAAGGCTAAAGACCTTACGTATGCATCACATGTGGTTCCAGCATATATAAACGTTGCACTAGAAGGCCTTGGGCAAAATGTCCACAAGCTTTGGTTCAATTCTGTCTGAAGGACCAGTGATTGGTTTGGGCTGTTATGTCCCCATTAGAGGTTGAAATACATTTGTAATGCACCTTAAAGAGATCTTCCATTTCTGTTTCCTCAGAAAGGACGTTTACTCATGTGCACCAAGTCCTCTCTGAAATGGAAACAATATGCAATAAATGTGGTCACTGGAGATTTGTTTCAAAACCACGTTATTGCTCCATCCCAAAAGCCAATATAGATGCATCTTTTGATGAATAGACTTTATTTACTTATCTAGAAAGAGCTGCAACTGAATAAACTGGGATTCTCCCAAGACCACTGCAAAAATATTGATCCTCTTGACAACTGTTCCAGCACAGGTATTCATGGTCACAGCACAGTCACCTCTGGCACTTTGTAAACGATACTTAACACAGACTCATGGTTTACATCAAAGTCACTCTGAAAGGGAGAATAATGTTGGAGATGAGAACAATAAAGTGACAGGGATGTGCATCAAGTAAATGAGTATTTTCAGTGCCTATTTCTTCCAAGCTGAATATGCTGAGAAGAATTCAGCACTTGTCAGTAGCTTGTGTCATGATGGTTTTTATTTCCTAATTATTCTGATAGTTCATTCTTCTGTGTCTTGCTAGGTCTGTTCTAGTTCCTAGAGCAGTCAAGCTGGATAGTGCCCTTTGTTAGAAGAGTTTTACACAAGCTTTTACTAAGTGCAATCTACATGGATAGAATACAAACCTTAGTTCTTTTTTTCTATCAAAGTAAACTGAGAAACATTTTTTTAAAGGACTAAGCATCTTTTTTTAATTTTTTTTCTATGCTGTACATAATGATTTATTTCATATCTACAAAAACATTCAAGTGAAATATTCGAAAACAGCTTGCTTTTAAAGGAAAAAAAAATAGCAGCTAAGTGGACTAACAAGTAAAAAGCTTTTTACCAGTTGAACTTGAATCTGAAGAGAGATGAGAAGTTTAAAAGTAACAAAGATAGGGAATCAGGGTTTCTGGGTCAGTTTGATGTGGCTGTAAGACAGCAGCATTCAGGGATAATTTAGAGAGGTTTTCATATGCTGTAATGAGGTGGAATGCGTAATTGCTATAGCTAAAATTTTGAGACCACTCAGTGATGCAAAGTGAAGTAAAAGAAGAAATAAGTCCCATTGTTGAAAGGCCAAAAAGGTTATTTCCAAAATGACAGCAACTTACACACTGGAATATTGCATTGCTCTCATTGATGAGCTTTATAACATAATTAGAGCTTTTTTACATGTATTCATTGTTAACAGTCTTTACACATCATTTGGCAAAACTCTCTTTTCTTTTCATGATTGTCTACAACTTGTTCATTTTGTCCAAATGTTGAATTTACTGTTAGAAACAGGTCTGTGGCTTCAGTTTTCCACAAGTCAGTCATATTGAATGGTGCTGTACAGGGGGAACAAAACTTCCAGGAGTTCTAGAGAAAAAGTGAAAAGAGGATTTCAGTGTTATTCTAGGTATACAGTTACCGATGCTGTTCTTGCATAGAGCAGGTAAATTTCTGAAAACAAGGAATATTTTGCACTTGAGAAGAAAGGTGAAGTCAGCGTGGGTCACTAGGCAGCAACCTTACCTCATGACTGAATTTATTCAAAGCTTGTAGAAGGCAGTGGATATCTGTGGGTGACCTGGAACGTTGAATCCAGCAGATGCAGAAAGAATTATAGGTGCTAAGTGAGATTTTGCCTGACAGATTGAGCTGTGACTTTGCTTTCATCCTTTTTAATTGAAAGTAACTTACTTGACAATTTAAAAGATGCTGCAATTGTGGAAAAAAAATTAAAAAAATCAGCACTTTGACGAATGAAAATTTATTTACTTTCAATAAATACAAACTATTGGAGTTATTTCCCTTATTTCTGGGTCTCAATTATCCTCAATGTCCTACTCTAGCTTCACACTGGTATGGGAACCACAACTGAAATCCACAGCAGCAGAAGGATACAAAAGTTAAATATGCTGTGTGGACTCCAACTTGCATCCCTACTGATGTTCCTTTTCTCAGTAACTCTAGCATTAAACCTTGATCTGTTTATTATTCCCCTTTAGATCACTGAAACAAAGCTATTTTATTACCTTATCAGAAATACTTAGCTCAATACACTAAACCAAAAATGTTTGTCCTCTTGCTCAAATAACTATTCCATAGGTATAGAAACAAAATGAACTTTTTTAAAAATCAGTTTGAGTATGAATCTCTTGAAGGTGTTTTATACTTTTCTGAATCATTTGTGATCTCTGTTTTCTGAGATATAAAGCTTAACGCTACTGAATATATGCACTGAACACATTTCAGGTTGTCAAATAGAGCAAAATCTGATATGTGGAAAATAATCTTTTAAGGTTCCTATATCAGCATTTCTAACTTAGTAAGCATGATTGTAAGTGCCACTTGGCTCATTAGTACCAGAGTCAGAGTCCAGCCTTGAAGACCTATTTGAGGCAAAGCTGAAAGTACCACTTAAGGAAGACAAGTCGAAAAACAATAACCAAGAAAGGCTTTGCTCAAAAAGGCACCTAAAAATCACCAGGCAGTTTCAAGTTTGGCAGGAAATGATTTTAAATACGTATATCATCCACATTGTCAAAACAGTCTTTTGTTCAGAGCACTTTCCTTACAGGTCGGAGATCTGATTTCCATTTCCATCTTCTGAGGATGATGAATTAACCATAGAATAGTGATATTAGAGCACTTGGTTGGGGAAGTCACATGTAGTTTCTGCTCAGAGAATACTAAAGAGAATACTGGAACCCAAGTCTACTCCCTCCTTGACAAACATTGGCTCTTGCATTATATTCATATTAGCCATTATATGGCTAATAAGTGGTTATATGAAAGTTGGTGTCTTTACTACTCCCTTCCCTTTTTAAGAGGTTGAGACCTATCCCTCTAGATATGTATTTTTTGGAAAATATGAACATTAAAGACGCAGTCTCCAGTTAACCCTCCCCCATAGAGAATTAGAGGTCAGGTGCATGGTTATCTGTGTGTGATTTCTGTTCAGGTCTCTTCAGAAACATTAAATTCACCATTAGTTTACAGGGAGCCTAGATAACCAACCAGGAGCTCCATCTGGGGTCAAGCATTCAATTTTCAAGAATTCTGCTGTGTAATTCAGAGATACATCAGCAGATGCTGTGAATCTTGCCTTAAATATCCATTCTTTATTTGAAATACATCTTTCAGCTGTTTATATATGGCCTGATGATCATATTGAAAAACTGCTAATGTCATGCACACACAGGCTCACGTGCAAGGTTTAGGCATGAATTTAGAATCTGATTCTTCACCAACTTTTTGAGAATAAATTTTGCAAAAGGGAAAACCATTAACTTAGATTTTTGCAATGCTATCATTTTGCATGGTGTTTGTACAGGTTACTGCATTGTTTCATTGTGAATTTTGCAGTTAATAATAGCAACAACAATAATAAATCCCTGGCCATTATTTTGCTTTTGTGTTTTGAATCATTACTTTTTGCCATGTCTGTCAGACAAAACTCTCAGAATCAATAATATGGCACCATAAAAGCCACAATGACTACATGGTTGTCAGTCCCTAAAGGTGTAAGTTATATCAGACTGTTCTTCAAAAGTGGTTGAGAGATGATTTGCTAACTGAAGAATCCAAATTCTTTCTTAATTCCCTTTAAAGTATTCATAGAATTTTAACAGATGAAACATTTGGCAAAGAGGTCTGAAAGATTTTTAAAATACCTCAAAAACACATCATGAGACAACTGTTGAGGCCAGTGCTATCAGCAGAAATTTACACTGGATAAAAGTTTGTTCCTGTGTCTCCCCACCTGATATTCCTGATGGTCACTAAGAAGATCTCAAAAGCAGAGAATAGTGTCACAGAGATTGTCATGCTCCTTCTTTTGGGGCAAATTGATGGTGACAAGGGCAGAAAATTCATCAAGGTTTTCTTTCTGTTTGGTTTGTGGTGGTGTTTTTTTTCCCCCTTTTTTAGCTTTCTTCGGAGCCTGAGCTTGGAAAGTTCACGAAATCTACTAGGTGAATAAAAGAAGAGCTAGAGACCCAGAAGGAAGTCTTGATGAGAAGTAAGAACTAAAATGCTAAGTGACTTAGAACAGCAAACTTCCAAGTACCTATGCTGCGCCTACAGGGGTGGTGAGCAGAGAAAAGCAATCTCCTTTTATGCTGGAGGTAAAATACGTTCAGATGATGATAATGATGATGAGAGAGAGCACAGGATTTGTCATACTGGATCAGACAAATCCTATGTTCCTTCTCATTTGTTGAGTCTTGCATTTTTGCTGCCTTCAGAAGTGACCAATGTCTGATGCTTGAGGGGAAGTTGAAGAAAAGCCCTTAATGCACTTAGCCAGTTGTGTGGAAAGGAACGTAGAGAAAGGGATATCTTCTTGACCCCTGCAGCTATCAATTTACCCTCTGAAGCATAGTAATAGATTACTTTAACATTCATATTGTTGTTATTACTCATAAAATTATTCAGCCCTTTAAAAATCTTTCAACGATATTTGACTTAATAATCTCCTGCTGGAGTTAATTCCAAGGGATAACAGCATGCTGTGAAAAGTATTCACTTTCACAATTTTTGCTGTACTTTGCCTTCCATTTATTTCGTTGCACATCCTTTATTGATTCATTATGGCATAGGGTTAAAAGTAGGGTCTTATCATTCTGCACTTCATAAAAATAAACAGAAAGAACAGACCATTCCATTTTCCTACGTGAAATAAAATTCAAGGTGTTTTCTTTTTGTGTGTATAGTGAAGAGTTCAGTGTCTCTATTTTTCTGTACCTCAAAACAGAAAAGGTAATGATGGCAAAATGTTTCACGATAAAAGGGAAAATAATTTTGTTTTTCCTCTAGGTGCATTATGGATTTATGTGGTATATTCTGCATATACTTATTCCCTGTGTACATTTTTACTACCAACAGGTTGATTGATTCGTGAAGAAATTTCCGTAACACCTGAAAAGTTAACATGGAAAATAATCCTCACCTATCAATTAATTTTTAATTAAGACTGATCATCCTCAAGTTTAAGTTGTGCTCCAGAGTCTCACATGGAAATAAGAATGGGAAATATTACATTTTCAGAGGCAGAAGGGAACATTCTGTTTATCCTGACATACGTACAAATTCATCAAGAGATTCTTATTTTTATATCAAGCTATACATTCTGGAGGATCTGGAATCCTGCTAAACCTGTTTCATAGAATTAATTAGAGACAACTGCATTTATCTTCATGAATGCTGGACTGCGATTCTTTTGGCATATTTTCTGATTACATAAGAGACCGTCTTGATTCATAGTTAGGATCACATTGTCTAATATAACGTGGTAATAAGAACCACAGACTTATGAGAACTAAGAAATGTGTACCCAAACATACCAAAGCATTATTTTGGGAATTGTTAATGGCATATGCAATCTTGCAGTTTGTGAAAATTCCAGAAATGTACATACCCATATTCGTATATTGACAAATATAATCTTAATTAACCTTTAGCACAAGTAGCTGATGAAGCTACCTTGCTGTGAAATCAGATCCTGTGTATCTATATTGATTCAGTTAAGCACAGAATTATTTTTTTTTTTCCTTCTTCCATTTCTAAATCAAAACTAAATTGTATTTACCCACTATCTTTATTACTTTAGGCAACTCTCTGGTAAGAGCGGGAGCTGTGCTGTAGGTTTTATCCTGCAGGTCAGTGTGGTCAGTCAAACAGCCCACCTCCAGATGAGCTCCAGCCTCAAGGATCCTTCCATCTGTCCTGTTAGCTTTTGCCCAGGGCATGACAAATTGAGCAACAAACGCAGCCTGAGCAACTTTGTGTTTCTCCTTCAGCACTGAAGCCTGTCTGTTGCTGCAACAGGGAGAGGAGAAAAGGAAGACTGGAAGAAGAAGGGCAGGGCTTTGGTAAAGCTCTGTCTTTGCTTCTTGTCTTCTCACCGATGAGAAGAGAGGCACAGTGGTGTGCCGAATGGGGCAGCAGAAGAGAGGCTGCTGAGCACCCCTGATCCTCACTCGTGGCTGCTGCCTCCGTGTATAGGCTCCTAAACCCCAGACAGTTAGAATCATAGAATCATAGAATCATAGAATTGCTGAGGTTGGAAGGGACCTTTAAGATCATCGAGTCCAACCTTTAGCCTACCCTGACAAGAGCCACTTCTAAACCATGTCCCTCAGTGCCCCATCTACCCTTTTTTTAAACACCTCCAGGGATGGTGAATCCACCACCTCCCTAGGCAGCCTATTCCAATGTTTAATAACCCTTTCAGTGAAAAAATGTCTCCTAATATCCAATCTAAACCTCCCCTGACGTAACTTGAACCCGTTTCCCCTTGTCCTATCACTTGTCACCAGGGAGAAGAGGTCAGCCCCCATCTCTCTACAACCTCCTTTCAGGTAGTTGTAGAGGGTGATAAGGTCTCCCCTCAGCCTCCTCTTCTCCAGGCTAAACAACCCCAGCTCCCTCAGTCGTTCTTCATAAGGTTTGTCCTCCAGGCCCCTCACCAGCTTTGTAGCCCTTCTCTGGACACGCTCCAACACCTCAATGTCCCTCTTGTAGCGAGGGGCCCAAAACTGAACGCAGTACTCGAGGTGGGGCCTCACCAGTGCCGAGTAGAGGGGGATGATCACTTCCCTAGTCCGGCTCACCACACTGTTCCTGATACAGGCTAGGATGCTGTTGGCCTTCTTGGCCACCTGGGCACACTGCTGGCTCATATTCAGCCGGCTGTCAACCAACACCCCCAGGTCCTTTTCTGTCGAGCTGCTTTCAAGCCATTCTGCCCCAATCCTGTAGCGCTGCATGGGGTTGTTGTGACCCAAGTGCAGGACCCGGCATTTGGCCTTGTTGAACCTCATACCATTGGTCACAGCCCATCGGTCCAGCCTGTCCAGATCCCTCTGCAGAGCCAACCTACCCTCAAGCAGATCAACACGCCTGCCCAGTTTAGTGTCATCTGCGAACTTACTGAGGGTGCATTCAATCCCTTCATCCAGATCATTGATAAAGATATTAAAGAGAACCGGCCCCAGCACCGAACCCTTGGGGACACCACTTGTGACTGGACACCAACTGGATTTAACTCCATTTACCACCACTCTCTGGGCACGGCCATCCAGCCAGTTTTTTACCCAGCGAAGAGGACACCTGTCCAGGCCATGAGCAGCCAGTTTCTCCAGGAGAATGCTGTGGGAAACAGTGTCAAAAGCTTTGCAAAAATCCAATTAGATAACATCCACAGCTTTTCCCTCATCCACTAAGTGGGTCACCTTATCATAGAAGGATATTAGGTTTGATAGGCATGACCTGCCCTTCACAAACCCATGCTGACTGGGCCTGATCACCCTGTTCTCCTGCATGTGCCGTGTAATGGCACTGAGGAGGATCTGTTCCATGACCTTCCCAGGCACCGAGGTCAGACTGACTGGCCTGTAGTTCCCCGGATCCTCCTTCCGGCCCTTCTTGTGGATGGGTGTCACATTTGCTAACCTCCAGTCAGCTGGGACCTCCAGTTTCTGTTTCTGTCCTTCATATGCCTATCATGCTTGAGGTTTTCAAATCTGCAGAAGTACTTCCAGTTAGGTGCATTTAAGCAACATAGTGTATACCAGAAACTGAATTTTTCCCTGCCTATCTTTTCCGAAGGTGTCTATTCGTCATTTGTTTGCAGAGCACCTCTAAACATCCTCTGAAAGGATTGGGGTCCGCACGAAGTGGAATGGAAAGCGTTAACCTTTTTTTGAAAACAGCACAGAAAGAGTTGATGTATGTTTTCAGAGATCTGGGTTTCCTTCAACAAGGCCCCTTTGAATTAAATTATTTGGTACATTTTCTCAGTATTTCCAGGTGTTCATCCAGGTGTGCATGTTTCTGTTTAAGCAATAGAAGTGTCCCCACTGCTGGCCAGACTCTGTAATCAGATCAGTGCTCCATCTGCTGCTGCACAGTAGCCTAGTATTTTTTAAAGCATTCAGTCATTAAGTAGGTGACCTAGGTTCATTTCCTTTTTCTGCCTGAAGAAGGGTATTACCTGTGTCCCACTGCAATGTGTTACATTCACGAAAATGTGAAGGAGCTCTTGCTCTTTTTTCCATTTTGAAGCTGTGTCAGTGTGTGTAAAAGATTTCAAGTTTCCCTGGCCTGAAAAGAGAAAGAGCGCAGTGGTGTAACTCGGCATCTCAGTGCTGGGTGCTGTTGCCTCAGAGAAAGGGCATTGACTACAAGGAAATTTTTTATGTCCAATCGTTGCTGAATTTTCACCACAGAAATGGCCCTGGCAGCAGAAACTGATGTTTTCCAATTGACTGGTAATGAGTATCTTCGTGTTGCCTCTGTACAGAGTGTACTGGACATTATGTTGAGGTTGTTGAATGCCCCTATTCACTGCAGTGGGTACCCGCGTGCCCATGTGAAGTGCTGGATGTCACAGAGCCATGTCATTAACACTGGGTGCTGCAATACTGAAGCTTTAAGACATTTAAGCATTAGATTGGATCCAGTCCATGTCTTTCAATGTCTGACCTTTTTATTTCTTGCTGCTTCAATCTCTGCTGAAGATGGTCTAATTTGTGACACCGTTATACTTTGTTTCCTTTCTCCATCTTACAGAAAATTGTTATTTTCAAGTACTTTTTTTTTTTTTTAATCAGTACTTTTCCACCAATAATTATGGATCCTACATAATCAAGATTTTCAGAAGTTGGTAGCATGAGTCACTTTTCCTATTCGGCTTCCACAATGTCATGATAATGACACTTTCTTAATCTGAACACCTGCCTGTCCTTTGCAGTACCAAAAGCACCTCTGTACTCCACTCCTATCATTTCATTTTGTTTGAGTCTTTTCTTCCTTTCTGTTAAACAGCGATCATATCATCTACATTTTCTTCACGCAACACTTTTATTTCACATCAATGCACATCCAACAGGTTACCTCCTCCTGTGCAAATAGCACCCCTAATTGATAGTGAGAATCCACCTTCTAGTTGCTTTTGTCTGTCTCTAATGTAAATCGCATACATGCAAATATATATGTTTTGTTTGCTGCATTACAGATGTGCCAAAACCAAAGCAATCAGTTTCATCTCTGAAGCTACTAAATCATGTGTTCTCAGCACTTGGAGAATTGTAACAGCTGGAGAGAGAAGGAAAGCTGATGGGTCAGGCTATTCTCTCCTTTCCCGTTGCCAGATTGTTCTCAGCAATATATACTTAGCATTGTCTGTCCCATTTTTAAATGTAGCTTCCTTTCATTCTACTTAAATCCAAAAAAACTGAGAGACAGATTACTGCTTTATAGCAGAATAACTCCCTTTGACTCTAAGACAGTTCTGGCTTTTAGATTTATTTTATTGTGTGTACAGACTGAGATGAAGTGCATTTCATTTTTATAAAGAACTAATGAAACCTGAGCTGAAGCAGGAGCTGGTACAAAATTATTAACAAGTTTTTGAATTTTCAGGTCCTGAAAAATGCGTGATGACTTTGTGAAAGACTATTACTTGGGACTATAACTTCCATACCCTCAGCCAGATAACTCTTATACTGAACTACAAATAGGCTGAATACTCAGCTGTTATAAATCCAGTATCACTGCTGACAGTGTCGCTTGCCCAATTTGCACCAGCTTAGGATCTGTCCTTTTGATCTGGCCATATGTTTTTTGATGATAAGCATCACAAATTAGGAGTGGATTTTCACAAAATCTTTTTTGCTTTTACATCCCCAAGCATGGATAGGTGAGCAAAAGCTTTCAAACATTAGCAGCTCTGAGTTTGGCATTAGTGACTGGTATTTCAAAATACACAGGACTCTCTTGTAAACTTTCCCGTTTCCTGACTACAAGAAATTATACTACAAGTGACTCTTAATCCGCTATTGCATCTAGAAATTATAAAATCAAAGCTAACCAGAAAATGTTGTGGGAGCTAGAGTATCAAAATAGGTACATAGTATGTACCCTGTCTTCTTAAGTTTAGCCTAAAAAATATTATACATTAGGGGTTTTTTTGTTCTGATTCTATTGGATTCAAACCAGAATAAGGCATAACTAGAAATGGGGGAGCAAATTGAAAGGATGTCGGAGAGCAACAAAACTGATCAAATGACAAAATGATAAAAACAACATCAAAGGTAAGGAGCCAGGTCCCCTTCCTGGCAGGAGTGGTCTTAAAAGAACCATATCAACAGAATGAGGTATCCTTAAAAATGTTCGTTATTGCCATTATTCATCAACCTTTACTTGAAGAAAAGAAAGGAAAAAAATGCATGAACGAAAGCCAGGCAGCCATATGAAGGTGTACCCGCAGTCTCCAAAATTTCACACCAAGAAAACTGACAAAAAATTTAGAATAGAAGAAAATAAAGCGTCCAGAATAAAGGAGAAATGAAAGGAGCATTACTGTGAATTAATTGAGTTTATTTTTATTTTTTTTTATTAACTTAGCCTATATACCTCAGGTTTGTAAAACCAAATTAATTTAGCATCTCAAGTAAATCATTAAAGGGAAATATCAGAAAACAGCATACCTCAGATAGTTTCTTAACTGAGAGGCAGGGTGCTGAACAACAACCAGGTATGGGCTTACCAAGGGGATTGATTAAGATGTGTCTGGTACAGGGGGAACTGCAGTATCACTGTGCAGACCTGCTTCTCTCTCTTCACGGTTGACAGTGTGATATTTTGCAGATTCTCCCTTACATCAGCACACTGAGGTCTGGCATGCGGATCTGAGACCTAGTTAGATAGTGCTGTTGTTACGAGAAACTTGCTGCAGGTATTAGAGAAACACGCAGTTGGCGTGTATTGTACTTTGATTCTTACAGGGAAGATTTAAGGACAGAATAATTATATCAGAGCAAGGTTAAAAAACAACTCAGTGAGCCAAGTGCACCAGAAGCTGGACACTGCATTCAGTCATTTGCTAGGAACTGCTGTAAAGGGGTGGTGAGAGAGTTCCTCAAATGAGAAGACCACAAGATTCCTCCATAATGGAAATTGATAGGAAATCTAAATAGATGAACAGGTCCTAATTCCACCATCACATCCTCAGGGCAAAGTTGTGTAATGCATGAGGTAACAGCACATTGTAGGACAATAGTTTGGTTTTAAAGTAAATGTCAAGAGCCCCTGTGTTAAAAAAAAATAATCTATTCTTTTATAGCAGTATGGGCAAACATGAGACCAGAGATGAGTGGAGAGGGAGGAGTGAATACTGCACAATGATGGCAGTGTTCACCCTTTGCTGATTCAACCTGTACCACTTGCACTTCTTTGACAATCATTTTACATGCAACAGTGACTATATTAAGTATTTTTACTATTCCCTACAAAGTCACCCTGGAGGAATGGCACAGCAGACCTGCTAAGGTTCTCAGCTTCCATTCTTTAAGCTCCATCTTAATTAGCTGGTGGAGAGAATGAAATTATTTTGCCATTCCCGTGTCCCAACTTGACAAACTGGGACTTGGCACTAACTCAGTATAAGACACTCCGTGCAGCTATATATGGTATGTGTTAATGATGCTATTAGTAACACATTGCTGAATGTTAGCGTGTTAGAGCTTGTAGTTTCATCTCTCTATGGAAGCAACTTGATTAATGTTAGAGAGATCTTTTTAACAAAGGTATAATTTCTGTGACACTATTTTATATTGTCAAAGAAAGAGGGATAATCTTTACATTGAATATTATTAAGTTTAATTAAGCAGGCTGTGACAGGCTTCCTCCTCCCCTATCCACTCACACACATGTAATATTTTTCCTTTTCTTTTAAAAAAGTGTACTAAGATTTGAAGGGTCATTGGTCACCTTAGTGAGTCCCTTAATGGATGGACTGCTGACCAGGTACTTAACTGCATAGTAGTTGCAGAGTGTCCAGTCACTGTGAGATGTCACTTCAAGAGACTGTTTCTGTAGATCTAGTATTTTTATATGAAAACTTGTCATTGGAATAACTAAGACAGATCTTCTAACCAGAGTAGTGACACAATGGGGACATATTCATCAAAGAAGCAGCAGGTAGGGTGTTTTTTGGAAGGGGAGATTGTTAATGATTAAATGGCAATCCTACTAATTAAAAGTCAAAAGTAGATAAATAAAGGATAACTCCCATGATAATTGCCAAATTTATACATTTAGAGAAACCTAGCACATCATAAATATTAAATTGGTCTATTATCTGAAGTGTGTCTGTGCCAGGGATCCATAAATAAAGACCTTAGGGACTAATCACCAGAAATTTTCATTATTTATCTCCTTCCACATTTTAGCAAACAGAAAAGCTATGTCTTCTTTTCGGTGTAAAACACAAAGGAAACACACTCATTTTTTTGATTAATCTTTTGGGGAGTAGAAAAGAAAGAAAAATGCAGTGGGAAACTACAAATAAGAGAAGGTCTCAGCCATGAGAAAATCTTTCAAGAAAAGCTTGGCTTCTCTTCTCTTCTGAGCATTAACCTCCTATTAAGTACACTAGTTTTATGTCAGTGTGTAGCTCCATTGACTTCAATTAAGTTATCTCGGATACCCACCCTGCCGAGAGAGCAACCGCAGACTTTTAAAAAGTCATCCAACACAGAAATGCGGCAAGAGTGGTGAATCAGGTCATTTGTGTAATTTTAATCGTTAGTCCTGCCTTGCACCTTATGTAATAATTTATGCAAAGAAGGTACCTAAAAGCCCTTTTAGGGCCTCTGGTATTGCTTCTGATATTAATGGGACTATTTTATGCCCATTTTTGCAAGATTAAATGTGTATTATGTGCACAATTTTATGCACAGTTGGCTTCACTGAACCAGGATGCTGAGGCATTGGGAGAGATCTTGCACTGCGTAGACCCTGAGAGTGTTGTCTTCTTGGCTCACGCAACGTGGCCAAAAACCACACTGGCTGAACAGATTGAGAAAGTGGGTCCTGACTATGTGGGGTTGACTCTACAGTCTCCTGGGAAAGCAGAAGCGAGGATGGTGTGTGTATAATGCATCACCACAGAATCTGTAAAGAAGTTTCACTGGAAGCTGCAAGCTCATTTGAAAATCTCATGGTGAACTGTGCCACAGAAAAGTCTGACTATTGCCTCTGGATTATTCTTGGAATTGCTTTGATTTGGCCAGAGCTTATTCTTGATCCACCAGACGCTTGAGCTCCAGTAACAAGGACAAAGTGTGAGAGAGATTCAGCAGCTTGACATTGGGCTACTGACAAAGAAATACAGCTACTGACAATTTGCAGTCCTTCCCTTCAAATCCCATCTGTCAGTCCTACGGTAATCCTCTTTGGCCTTTTGACTACTGAAAAAGGATGATATTTTTTCCTTATATTGGAAAGCCAGTAGTTATAAACAGTTAAAATCCAGCTAAGAAGTACCAAGAATGACTTGAGGGGAGTACTAGCCAGCTATTGCTGCTACACTAAGTCATCAGATCTTTTTGAAGCACGCCAAGTAAACACGCTGCAAAATCATTCGCACAGTTGCATGGAGTTATTAGGCAGAAGTGATATTCTGCAAGCTGAGATCCTGACTCCTTTCTGAATTCCAGTGGTTTTGAAAGGATAAAAGCCCTGCGAGTTTGTGAGGTCACCCATCCAATATGTGAGGCCGAGAGTAAAAATAGGACCCCTGACCTTTCCCTTCTTCCTCATTTAGATGCTTTTCTCTGTAACAGTGGATAAAGTGCAGTAGTGGAATACTATTGCTATTAAGTGAAAAATGAGCTTTTACAGGAAGCCATGAAAATGAAAGTAATAATTAAATCTTCATATAACTTTAGGTTGTATTGTAAGTGCTTAGCTGAAAAATTCGTCTTTAACTCATGGCCCGCAGCAATCACATCTGTTATATTTTAGGAACAGAAAGCTAATGAGGTGGAATCTGGAGTACTGAGCTTAATTGGGCTTGTTTTGATTAAGTGTATGTGCTGGGAATATTTTACACACTAGTATAAATTGCAAAACAGTCAACATAAGCCACAAAATTTGCAAAATCCATTGTGGGTAGTGTTATAGAAAGGACTGTTTCCATTAAACAATAAATAGCAAAAGAAAATATCTGAGGTTTTCATAAAAAAAAGTGTACTTTAATTTGCCTGATTAGTGGCTTTCTATGGTTGTAAATGCATTTTTCTCTCTTGTTCACATACATGCAAATGCACACACAGAGACACACACAAATGTGCGGTACAGTATACAATGGTAACAGCTTGTCTTTGGGCTGGGTAGATTAAGTCTGACTGGTGAAAGCATTTAAAACTGCATAATCTTTATACAAGCATGAAAATTTGACGTATCCTTTATATATTACATATTTAGCAGAAAGAGCAGTATTTTACAGCAGTTTTAAAAATATGTGTTTCAAGGGGGGAGGTGTGCAGTTTTTCTCCTGCCAATCCTTATCACTTTGGGCCATACTCTTAGATAATGTAGACCTGCATAATTTCATTGACTCACTTTGCTGATCCACTCAATTTAGATCTGATCTCTCAAGTTCCCGTGTGAATTCAAAACATAGGAGGTGGAAAAAATATGAGTAGTATATTTTGGCAACATTAAAAATGGTTTTAAATGGATTTTCTCTGCATTTAAAAGTGCTACAAGCTGGATGACTCATATTTTGGTGTCATCCATAACTAGAAACAGATGCTGACTTTTCAAAGTAAATTGCATATGAGTGAAAAGTGATTCTGTTTAGATAGCAGTAAAAACCAAATCAACAAAAAAATTTTGTCCAGTGCTTTCATTAGTAGCTCTCAAAATAACTTTAAAGGAAAAATACCTCCATTTTTGCACACAAAAAGTGAGGCACCAAGAATTGGCTTGCAGAAAGCCAGTGATAGAGTTTCATGAGTGATGGTGGTCTGTCCAGTGGCCACCTGATCTGTCACAGTCTGCAGCGACTGACATAAGCCACATGATAGAGTCATTTGACTATTGAATCCTTCTCTGATTATGTGGGTTGAAGATCACAGTGCTGACATCTTTACAGACATGTCTGTCTCATGTTGAGCCTTTTCAGCTGGTAGATACTTTCCCCCTGACCTCAAATCCAAATTAAAAATTTAGGCTGAGATTTTAATTTTTTTTTAATTTCAGTGGGATTTGGTTAACAGCTTTTTCAAGCCCTTTAAGATCACAGCTTTGACCAATGAATGTTTCACTATAAATGACTAATACCTAAGAATCCCTTGAGACCTAATAACTTCATTTTAGCTGCTGACTGGTTTTATGCATTTCAAAGCCTTTAGCCTGGGATACAATTATTGCTAGGTCAAGGAGACATTCCTTCAGATAAATCTCTAAACAATCCCTGACCTTCCCAGTACTCATGCTGTCTGTTCCGTTCCACAGCTCACTAGGAGGCAATAGGAGCAAATGCACCGAACATGGGAAGCACACTGTGTCTAAGGACAGATACTCTGCAGCCCTCCAGGAAAATGATGACCTTAATTTTTTCAGACTTTGGATTACATTCTTCTGTCAAACTGAAAATCCCACTGGTGAATCACAGCACTTTCCACTGGGGAAGGATAATGGTATTTAAGCGCACATAGACCTCCTATATACTACTAATATAGGCTAAGGGACTGACTGAACTAACAGGAAGGCAAAGCACAATACCTCAGGTTAGGTCTTGCTGGAGCAAGCTCCTTCACTCTTGAAAAAAATTCTGTCTAATGGCCACAGTTATTCAGGGTTTTGGCTTTACATTTCATTCAAAACTGTGCACTGCTAGTTGCGTTGTGACCCCTAACACTCTATTGTCTGATTGGTTCAATAATGACTCTGAGGAATGAGAGTCACCTACTGTATTATCAACTCCACCTCCTGGGGTTTCCCTCAGAGGGGCTTCCATTCAAGTCTGGTCTAGAGTAACATATGCAATTACACTAGGAAGAATGAAAATGTGAAGGGGGCAGACACTGCAGCTTCAGGTCATGAGATGATTGCTGGCTGTGATTAGGAAGAAATCCCCTCCTCTTAAATGAAGTATAATAGTGTTCATATCTAAGGATTCAGGACTGGCCATTGTTAAAGATAAGATATTCCCTGTGACAGTTCATGCAGTCTCTGATTTCCCTCCTGTTCCCCTTTCAAAATGCTGCAAAGGAAAACTTTCAGAAACTTTCTACATTCTCAGTGAAAAAAAAAAAAAGGGGGTAAAGGAGAAATAAATTTCACTAATCTGCTGCTCTACTGACCAACCTTCTGCTACAGTTTTTCCTTTAAATGTCATTTTGAATGTTCCTTTTTTTTTTTGTGCAGACAGTGTTTAATGTTTCTAATATTTGATGTAAAAATTCTGAATTAATTTCACTGTATTGAGCCTACTAAATATGATTTCTTTTTTAAGCATGTTGCTCTTAGGATTGGCTGTCAGTTACCTCATAAAATAAAGGTTATTATTATTATCAGTAGCGAACAATAGCTGATGACTTCAAGTTGAAGAAAGGTCAAGAGACTAATCACTGATATGCTTTCAGCAGCTATCTTTTCTAGTCAGGACTTAAGCAATTGTTAAAGGCATATTTTTTCAGCTTCATAATTTATCCTGTTTTTCCTCATTGTCTGTATATGTGCGTGCATGTGCTCACTAATCCATCTCAAGTTAGGTCTTTTTGTATCTGCCAAGTTTCACTCAAGCAAATGAATATGAAAACTACAAAAACATAAACATTCCAGAATCTAGAATATGAATAATTGTGACATTCATGTATTGTGTCCCAGAGGGGAGTAAAGGGATGGGGACTCACTTTTTCCGTTAGTAGCTACCACATCTGTGGCATCCCTGGAGCAAGTTTCAATTCTTTAGCATGATTCTGAAACCAAGACTCCATTACTCTGCTTCTGCTTGGTCCATCCACCGCACTCAAGGGCATGAGATGCACTGCGGTTTCTCGAGACCTTTGTTTTAGCATTCTTGCACTACAAAGCTAGACCAAGTTTTCTGGAGATACATCCTTTTTCTTTTGATCTTGCAAACTATGGAGTGTCAGTAACTTATGAGACTGTTCAGGTCTGGGAGACTGAACAGAGCTGGTGGGACCTGCTGCCTCTGCTCAAACTTCAGTTAAAACATGAGAAGTTTATATAGGTCAGCAGTGTCTTCGTTCAAACTGAAGAAGTGGACCATGCTTGGAATATGTAATGTAGGTGGAGACACAGCCTGATAGAGGCAGAGAACTATTCAACCAAGGCTGGCATCAGCTGAATCCCTTCATTGTTTCTGAATGCATTGTTGAAACTGCTGAACAAATCATTATTGGTAAATGACTGCCTGAAATAGTCTATTTCTTCACTATAGATTTAAAAGAAAATATTAGAGCAAGAGAAAAAGTAGGTGAAATTGATTTCATTTAACAATAACCTTCCAGCCTTGCCTCGCATCTCACTCAAATAACCTTTGTAACTAATTATAGTGGAGCCTGAAAATAAAGCACTTCTAGGCTGAAGGGGTTTAGAAGTCATCAAAATTATCCAGTGCTCAATATAGCCAAAATCCTATATGCTATTAAGTTCTTGTGCCAACAAGGCTGCCTGCAAGTTAACATCTGCAGAACTATGAGAGGAACAAGAGGCAAACATTGGTATCATCAAATGTTATATTGCTATCCAAAGACACTATGGCAGGCTGGGAAATCAATAATTTTGAAGTGCTTTCTTCTTTTGGCTTTGTATTAAATTCTGAGTGATTGTAATAATTGGTGGTTTTCCTCCCTCTTCAGTTCTGGTAGCATATCCAGACACTCAGCTTTATGCACTGTCCTGCCAGACTATTCTTTTTTCTTCTCTGCCCCTTAAAAGATTAGAAGTATGCGTCCACATTTGTTGGCTACTACCCTCTCTGATACAGATTTACAGTTACAAAAGGCTTATCTGTCCCCCCACTCCATTTGTCTGAGTTTGGATAGCCTTTTAGACCCCTAAGAGTTAAGATTTTAAGACTGTTTACATTAAAAGGACTTGTCGTTCTTAAAAATAGAGCCTATATTCCTCCCTTTCCCGCTTCCCAGATGATCTGTGTCTTGATGGTGACATGCCTGAGTCTCTGCTTCTGTCGGTGTTTTTCCTTTATGCTAAATATAGTATCTTAAATATCCCACACCCCTTTTTTAAATTAACTTTAAGGATACCAAATGCTCCATGCACATTGCTGTAGGGGAAAATTTGTTTCTTATGTTTAATGACCTTCACCATATACTACAAGGTCTATCTGTTTACTTACTTGGGCTTTCTTCAAATCAATAGCTCCCAACTGTAGACCATGCACCATTAGTGATTCATGGAGCAATTGCTGGAGGTCCATAGAGAACTGCCTAGCAAAGAACAGGTTCCTCTGCATTTCCAGCTGCTATCTTACATTAAAACCAACAAAAATTATATTTAATAGTTTCTGAATGTCACTATTCAAAGAAGGCAATTGCTGCTGTTACACAAGGCTGATATCTAGTTGTGAAATGTTCTGTGTGTTGACTAGTAGGAGGGGAAAGTGGGACTCAAGGGGTTGAAATGTGACCCACACCCCAGAAAAGTATGAGAACACTTGCTCTTTACAACTTCTCTGCCACGGCTATAAAACTCTGATTGGCCTGTATGCAACATCCTTTTGAGGCAAATCAGTTTTATGATTTCTAAACTCTGATGGCTTTAATTTGCTGTAATTTATCAGAGATTATGATACTTTGTACAGCCTACCTATAAACAAGTTCTATGACAGCCTCGTTAATCAGGCTACATTTTAGAAGCATTAGCCTTTTGAATCCATGGCTTATCTTTCCCCATTTATAATTAGTATTCATTCAAATCAATATTTTTATTGCAAACTAGAGAGTTACACTGGGCTTGATCTAAACCTTCTTAATCCTTCAGCTGATGTACCCCAACATTTGGAAGGTGTTTGAAAACTTGGCTCCACATTAGCATATTGCAAATGGACTGTATTTTAAGCAGAGGTAGGTCTAAAGAGATCAGTCACAGAACTGTAAAGCTTGCTCTTGATACTTTTAACTTCGAGGTACGTGACTCAGAAGAGAGCGTGAGTTGGGCACCTTTATTTTCCTTGAGGAAAGTAGGTGACCCAAACCGGAAAATCAAATACAGACCTACTGGAAAAGAAGCCATGTAAAATTGGTCAGCATCTAGAAACCTTGCCCTTCCTACTTATGAAAGAATCATTAGACCATTAAAAAAAATATTTTCTTTATAGTGAAAGAGCTTCAAGAGGAGCTGGGAGAATGTCCCTACCCTGGACCAGCAGGAAACTTTGTCATTTGTGTTTTGACCACTGGGAGGTAAAGATATCAGAAGTAAAAATATGGTTCCTAGGACTTCCAGACTCCTTGCCAAATGTTCTGACCAGTATGCTAGTGTGTGTATTCGTAAGAGTTATCTCACGCAAACATTTACAGTTAGTTATCAAAGTCCAAGGCTACGGTTTGGTAAGACATTTTGGTTTATCAGCAACGTGTATTTAAAGCATGGACTTAAAAACATAACTTTGAAAAAGACAATTCATTCAGTGCATGTGAAGGGAGTAGAGGGTAGAGGATAGGAGCTTGAGGAGATTAATATGCCTTGTGCCAATATTATTGTGCCCAACATAATGTTGCATAGAATTACTTCCTAAACTCGCCACTCTCATTTCTCTCTTCAGTCAGTGGAGGACAGATACTGTCACAGGGTGATTCATAAAAGATATCTTTGGATATGAACCAGGCTGCAGGGGTGCTTGACTCCATTGATAGTAAAGAGAGTTAAGGTGAATAAGAAGATGCAACCTATATACTCAGGTTATGTGAGATGAATTCACTCCTAGATTTGAAAGCATTAGAGTACTTAAGTAAAGGAGGATCTACTTGACTGGTCTTGTATGTTAGATAGCTGATGTGTTTCTCAGTTCTACCAAGACATCAAGGCATGTGCATAAGAACTTGCTCAGGGAACTTTTAGAGGTCAAGAAGCAGATGAATAGAAGTTTTCAGGATCTTAATTTTGAACCTAAGTAGTTCAAATTTGTTTACACTTTTTTCATATTTTGCATTATCTGTATCTGCCCAAGGGTGCCATGTCACAAAGACAGTCGCTTCCTGAATATCTCTGAGTACATCCAGGTCTTGAATCTTTATGTGATAATAATGTAAAGAAGAACTAGCATAAGTTATAAATATGATTCTTCGTGTGATGAATTTTGGGGAGGGGAAGAGAAAGTAACATACTCTCAGTTGATGGAGACAGAGCACAGAGTGTCTCATATAACACTCACTGGCAGAGTATCACTCCAGAACTTGCGAAAAACCAATGAAGGATACTGAAATATGTTTTCCATCAATGCTATCACTTTACACCGATCTTCACCACCTTTTATGTCTAAACATATCCACAGCTCTAACGCACTTCCCTTTAGTGGTTAACAAATGACCAATCTTGACAATACATTCTGATGTTCAGTATGATTCTGTCCTCACCTAACCCAAAAGCTGTAGTCTCCTATCAGATATATGCTCCACTGAAGTGTATTTGATACTTGTCTGGAAAAGCAGACAATACTTGTATCCCTCTTCTTTTCCTAGACTGGTGAGTGAAGTAATGGGCAGGACCTTGGAACTCAAGTGTGATGAGGACCAGTGGTCACAACTGAAAACGAAGCTGTGAGCTGTGCTTTTCTGAAAATTTTACTCATAGGTCTCCCTTCACCCATCCCATCACACCAAGTCATGAAAAGGTTAGCTGATACCATGAGAAACAAGATAAACAAGAGGATTAAAACTCATCTTTCCAAATAAGAGTTTGCATCTCTTCAACAGAACTTCATAATATCATGCTGGGTGAATTGCTCAGCAATTCTATGGCAAGGATTCCTGCTCCCACAGATGGACAGCTCTGCTAAAATGGCACCCTGCTACGAAGAGCACACAAGACAGCTACAAAAAGGTACGATAAATGGTATGGAAGGGATAAAGAAAGTGAAAATGTTTTTTGCTGAGGTTAAAATTGCAGACTTTGGCTTTTATATGAGATGTTATGAGAAAATGCATGTGATGTGAGCAGTTTGTAATGACTGAGAATGTTTAATCACAGGCCAAAGGGAGAGGGAAATTTTCAGGGTCAACTTCAGAAACTTTAAGAATTAAATATTTTTAAGTCAGTCCCACAATTCTGATGAATACATTCAATACAGTTTAATTATGGACTATAATTTTTCCACGGAAATTTTGCTGGTGCTTGTACACATCCACTGCTGTAAATCACGTCAATATGCAGAAAGGGGTTAACGATGACTTTATGCTGTGCTCGCTCTGGCTAGAAACACTCTGTTCTCACCCACCCTTCAGTCAAGATGTGGGCAAAGTAAATTGTAAGGAGATGTTATACTTAGCACCTAGCTAAGTATACGCTCTTCTACGCTGTGCCATGTGTGGATAACATGCATCCACAGAGAAAAAACGAGCTGTCATTGTAACACATGAAAGTTAATAATCCTTTTTTGTCATTACAGTTCTTCAACTCAGAGATGGTACTGATTGGAAGAGGGTTATACTGATTCTGACTTCCAGTCTATTGTCTCCATTACTGTGGATGACCTTCCTTTACATTGCTTTGACATGCCCTATCTGAACAACTGAGAGCTGACCTTCCTTCAAACACTTTCCTGTGAGTGCCCAGAGGGTGGCAACAACCTTCTACAATTCACTGAGAAAGACTCACGGAGAAGCTCGTTGTACCACAGCATCAAGAAGCAGGTGCTGTGCTTCTACAAGGCCAAGTGAAATGTGCAGGTGAGCAAACCCCGGAAAGAACAAAGTCAGTCAGCTATGGTTTTGCAAAGTGGATGCTCGCCTGCACACTGAAGTATTGCAGGTGTTGAAATAAAGAGCAGAATCTCTCTGACAAAACATGAAAATCTCCTTTTAAAGGAGTGACGTGTCACTTCATGAGAAATATCAGACAAATTACATCCTAGAATGGTTTCATTTTCTCCAATGACTGTAAGAAAAACTGCAGGATAGCTTGAGTAACCAGTTTCAATGTAGACATCTTCACTGTTGATTTCAGTGGTCGAGGGATTCAATTTGATATTAAATCACCTACCTTTAGCAGTCTGCAGGCACACTGTAGCCCCATTACAGTTAATGGAAAGCAAGGGCTTTCTTCAGAAAGCCACGAAGCTACATCTGAGACAACCCCAAAGAATGCAAGGCATCCACACTACACTGGCAGATATGATACGAGAATTAGAGAAAACATTCCCTTCCTGAGCTAGTAACAGCTAGAGTTAGGTGGGGGTCTCCTAGAGCATCTCTGTAGACAACTGTGTTTAAACTATCAAATTCCACCTCCCAGTACACATTTAGACTGTTCCATGTGGACTTGAATTCAGGTGTCATTAGTTTAAGCAGGATCCTACCCATGAAGTTGGATGAGATTATTCCCATACAAAAGATCTGAAGACCCATGTCAGTTTTGCAATGCAGGTACCAATAATATGTTTGCTCTGTGAATTTCTCCTTCTCTAATGAGTATGGAGAGATATGGAACTACTGGAGAGAGTCCAACAAAGGGCCATGAAGACAATTAAGGGCCTGGAGCATCTCTCAAATGAGGAAAGGCTGAAAGAGTTGGGCCTGTTTAGTCTAGAGAAGATAAAGCGACATCCTTTCCCACCTAATTAAATTATTTGCATGTTTTATAGTGCAAATGCCACACTTTTCACTGGGTATTTTTATCCCCTATCTATTTTAAAATACAAATTAACTTGCATGTGTGTGTGTTTGTGTGTCTGTCTGTCTGTTTGCATAGTCTTTCAAGATAAAATCTCCCCGAGGAGGAAAACGTGCTGAACATTTGTACAGTAATCAAGGCAATTGGCAAGTTATATCACAGGCATCTTTCCTCCCATTTTGGACAGTTTCTTTCATTTTTATGTTTCTAAAACAACATGGATGGTTGAACTAAAAGAAAAAAAGGCTTTTAACCAAAATTGAGAAATGTCCTGAACACCAGGTTGCTTGTGTCACCACAGTGCTAGATATTATCATCATATTGCATAATCTCAATGCATTGAGATAGTTTGGATCATGTTTTGCTCCACAGATAGGACAGTATAGCCTAACATTTGGCCAAATTGCCTTGTAACTACAAATTCGGATTTGATTTTTTCCATTTGCCCATTTGTTCTGGATAAATTGAAGCCAAAGATCCTTCCTTCTAACATTTTCTGTAACAAATTCAATTTGTAGTGCTGTGTAATAACGGACTGACCATAAATGGTGCAAATCTGCCAGTAATTGGCAAGCAAATGCTGTCTGAATTTGATTATGTTTATTCTTATAGAGCTCAGGTCTTGCAAAGGCGCACATTTTGTACGCAAGTGTTCAGGGCATTCAAGTATCTGCAGGACTGTGGACTAGTAAGGCATGCATGTTCCTTGACTTACTGCAGAATTTAGAAAGCAAAGGTGTGTGCTTGGAGTCGGTCCAAGGCAATATAGGCAAAATTTAATTTTTGTGCTCTCAGGACAAAAAACTGCCATGGCAGCGGGTGGAGCAGATGTGGTGGAAGGAAGAGTGGGGAAAGAATACTTCAGAATCAGTTTTGCAGGTTCCACAGCCTCCACAGGGAAAGTAGAACCGTGACTTTGGCTTGAGGATCCATCTATGTAACTTCTTTAAACGCATTGCTTCCCGGCAGCACCTATCTCCTCTCACAGGTCCAGACTTCCTTCAGTGGTGGCAATGCTAAAAAGTAACCCAGCTTCTTAGGACTTTAGTGAAATAAACATTAGGGCTATCGTGGATTTTTTTTATTTATTTTTGTTTTTTACTGTATGGAATTGCCTACCTCACTGATGCATAGATTAACTGCCTTAGTATGTCCAGGAACCACACACACAAAGCAGCCTGTGCTCCCCATGGCCAGATTAGTTCAAATAGCAAGGATGTCTTACAACCAAAGAAAAGAATGTCTGCATTTTTACAGCAGAGCACTATGCAGACAGAGAAAGAAGTTAAGCAGCTTGCTAACAGCATCCCAGGAATTAGCCCTGGGTAACTCAATATGCATAAGCAAGTGCTTGCCTAACTAAATTACCTGATAATTCTGATATTGGCTGTTGGGTTTGTATAAAATTATGTATTCATACATTTTAACATGGAACTCCCAGCTGATTTTAGTGGGGAACTCTGCAGAGAGAACATTGGCAGGCTACCTCTCTGACTGAGCAGGGCTGTGGGAGGCTTAAGTGTGTTCTGGGTAATGTAGTCTGATTTCTGTTTTAATGGACTGAATAACTAGAAGAGGCACTTATGTTAAATGGCCCGACTGAGAACTCAGCAGCCAGTCAAGGTAAGAGAGAGTTTAAGGTAAAAGTAATAATCTGTAAGAGTTTAAATCCATTGTTCCAAGCGAGAATATAATGTCTAGTACCAGAGCTCAAGAGAGCTGGGGGGACATTCAGTTCTTTATCTGACCCTGCTGGTGATTTGCTGTCTGATTTTGCACAAATTTAGGGAATATTCCCGAGTTCTGATTTAAATGCCCATAAACCAGTTGTATTATAATTTATTTTCCACTTGGGAAACCATGGGAGGAGAGATTCTGGAGCTTAACAACTAATGGTCCTGAATTGCCGGATGAGTGATATTCAGTAAATATAACATTTAGAGATTTAAGTTTAATCTATCTGAAGTAATTCAGGAGGATCTCCACTGAAGCCTACTGCGTTGTAATAGCACAATGTTAGCATAAGTAAGATCACTTTGCATCCCATCGTTAGGAAGAAAAAACCTACCTCTCACCAGCTTTACATATTGGGTTGCTGTTAATGCCATTGGGCTAAGTTAGGAGATAATTTCGGGTGAGCACTCTTTCATACCCACACTACAGAGGCAACTGTCTGCACAAGGTGCTGTAACTGTTTGCAAAGTCACAAAGAAAGTTTGACCAATGATGACATGTCTTAATCCACGCTGTGGATTAAAGCCATTCAGGATGTCATGTGAAAGAGAAAAGCCCAGCAATCTGTAAACTTGATATCAATGCTATATCAAGGTGATACTATTTTTTAAGACAAACACTGTAGTCTCTTGATGCTTAAAGGACTCAGGATGGAGGAAAAATCACTGAAAGAGGTTCTGGACTTGCAGTAAATGGGATGAAAATTTTCTTTAATATTATTTTAAACATTTTTCTCCAAAGCTTTTGAATTTCCATCACTAGCCCACTGACTCTGGGGAGAAATTGATTTTAAAAAATAGTAATACAGTAGCCCAGTCAAAAGTGAATTGAATTCAAGCACATTCAGGGTAGTACGAAACTTTTAAAAGACAAACATTTTAGAAAAATGCTGAAGGGAGTTCCTAGCTTTCCTCCTTTTTGGTACATGAAGTTTATGTGCTTCTGACAGACAGAAACTAAAACAGACTAAAAGGATTTAGTGAAAAGGTGACCTGGTGAAGTACTTTTTTTTTCTGTTCTTTTGGGAGCAAAAAGGTAGGGTTAGCTTTGAAATTTCAATCATAACATCAGCAGGGTTAAGAGGAGAGCTAGTTCAAAGGAACACAGTTCCAAAGAAATTGAATTTTGCCATATGGTCTGCAGTGAACGGAGAGCCTTGGTGTGTACATAACCTAGGCACCTAGATAAGGTGGTTCTTCATCTTCAGTGAGTCAGTGGGAATCTACATTCCCAATAAAGCCGGTGAAGAAAGCTACAAGGCGATCCGGTCTGCTTGAATTAAGCACAAATTTTCTTCTCACAGTGCAGGGAAATAACAAGAAACATGAGCTATCTTCTGCTAATAGCCACTAAGGGGAAGGTTCACTTAAAAAAGGAAAGGGTGTCAACGTTGCCTATTCATCACCTCCGTTGTCACCTTTGGTCTAAGGAGTGTGAGGGTCTCCAGTCCCCTCAGCTCAGCCAAACCTCCCATGTCTGGCAGAGTGCTTGGGCCATCAAGTAAGAGCTGAGAGAAGGAACAGTACTTTCAAAGAACGAGGTATTTCAAAAGTAAAAATAAATAGAAAAATATTCCCTTGTTGTTTTAAATCATTACATTAGTTTTGGACTTTTATGGACTGAGCAACCAACTTTGTCTGAGCTACTACAGCTCTGATTCAGTAAAATTCAGTTTAAATTCAAGTGCTATGGACTCTGCTTTCCTGAAGAGAATACAACCACCTTGCAAACTGGGAACTTAAAATGCAAATCACTGACATTTGTTTTTAAACTCCAGAAAATCTCAGGCCCAAAAGAGAAACTAATTGTGTGAGACCATTTCTGCCTATTGGTACATAGGGCATGAAAACTCAAGTGCTTTCAGGCACAATCTGAACTGGGACATTTCTAGAAAAAATGTTTTTGTTGTTGGGCAAAAAAGAGCAATGATAGCCTTTTGTGTCAAAAAAAAGAAGCTTTTTTTAGATGCTTAAGCATGGAGAAAATTCCTAGCAGCCCCCACCCACTCCTGCCCCCAAACTTAAGTACCTACTCTTTTTTAAGGTGTGGGATTTATGTATTAACTTTCTCTTGAACATTTCTTCCTTGGCTCCATGTTTTGAGATGGATATATTTTCAGGTCTTTCTCTCTCTCTCCCTCCATTCATTGAAGAGCCTTGTAACTCTATTAGTATGTCTTAAAGTATGTCTGTTATTAAAACAGTATTACTTTTTTTGTCTTTTGTGGTTTCTACACAGAGGGTTGCCATGCCCTTGCTTCCAGTGCAACCAAGAGACACTGAAAGATGCAGCATCAAGGTGTGGTGAAAGCACAAGCATCTCATGCCTGTACTGCAACATGGAGTGCATACCCCTGTGGATGAAGACTGTATGGAAGGAAAAAAAGCGCTTTGTTTTTATTGTTTGAAACATGACAGTTCTGTCTGCATGGGGCTCAAAGGACTGTCTGCAAGGGGTAGACAAGCCTCCTTATCACTAGTTTCAAAAGTTCTTTATTCACAGCACAATTTTTGCTTTGAACCAGGTGTTCAAGTGATGGAGCCTGGACAATACCTTCTGTTGTTTTCCTATTTGTTTACATCCTGCCAGTTCCACATACAACACAAATGTCATCAATAGCAGTGTTGTGTCCTTATGATAGGGAAAAGACAAGCCTGTAGAGACTTTATTTCTGTCTCTGGAAATAAGCAGGAGGCTGAGACAGCATCTATACAGTAAATTGAATAGTGGGGGCAACACTTTTTCAGCCCTGAGGCCAACTGGCACTGGATAGCCACAGACAACGTACTAAACGGGAGGCCGTGTCTCAGCTATCTAATGGGGATTGCCCTTCCTTCGTTCTGACCCATGAGCACCCCTGGGAACTCTTTGGGAGAGTGGAACCCCTTGGCCCTGGAAGAAAGTGCGCCAAGAGCTGTTTAACAGTTTAACAGTTTGACAGTGTGGATGACTGAGCTGCCTGGTGTCTGAGCCCTGACACTGCCCCATTCGCTTTCATAAAGTTGCCTTGACGATCTTTTGTGGGTTTCAGATGTTACCATATGTAGTCTTTGTATCTCACTATCAATTTCAGGTTCTGTAGTCAAGGGTTTGGAGGTGGGGAGGGCAGGAAATGGCTGCAAGGCAGAGATCAACCGATTCAGTAAATTCTTGGGATAACACAAAGAACACAAAAGAATATTCATAAAGTATATTCTGCCTTAAGAATATAATATATCAGTATTTGGACTGGAATTCTATTACAGAATTTAATTTTCAACATGGAAGAAAGAAAAAGGAAGGAAAAGAACACCCCAAAACTCTTAAAATGAACTGTATGTTTCTATAAAAATGCGCAAACTAATTTTCTGTTTATATTCACTTTTCATGAATGAACTAGTACTTTTTCATATATAGGAGGAACTTTTATGTTATAGCTTGCTTTTTGCCTCCACGAACTGGCAATGAACATTACAGCATTACTTTGGAAGGAGAGATGCTTAATTTTTCTTAAACAGACTGTATAGAAGTCCATTGTGATCACGATATTTGGAAAAGCAGCTAAAATGGAGGAAAATACTTCAGTGTAGTATAATGTTCTATTCACTGATTATAGGTGACTCGTACTTGATCATAGCCTTAGATTTCTGTTCGCAGTACGGTTACACAGAATGAAAAGCACTGGAAAGCTGTAGATAATTTTGGTTCAATTATATGGTAGAAATTTTAATTTCTGAAGCTAAATTGAAAATAAAAGATAAGCGTATAGTTGGCTTTATTTCTTCTATTGAAAAACTTAAAAAAACCCATCTTTCCAAATGCTAGAGAGGAAATTAGACCTTTTAGCTATTAGAATTGTATATCGCAATGAGACTTTGAGAGAGAGAGTAGAAAAGTTCACTGGGCAGTGTTAACAGCCTTCACATGTAGGTTGTTCAAGGGAGTGACGTTTCCGCTTAACTAGCTTAGAAGGGCAGGAAAAGCAACCAGAAGTTAGCTTTTAAAGAATAAAGAACCAGCTTCTTTCATGTTTGACTTCCTTTTATTTCATGCTGTTAATTGTATGTAGAATTTTATAGTCAACTAAAAGGTGTCTTGAATGGACCCATAGTACTGGATCCTATAAACAGATCAAGACAGAAATGCCATCTCTGATAATATACAGTTTAAAGGTATGTCTATGCTGTATAGTGAATGTTAGTGAGATACCCTCAAATGTGTTCACACAGAGATAACTCCAAAGCGAGGAACAGGATCTGCTTGAACCAAAGAGTGCTGCTGATGAGCAGGGCTTGTTCCCTCAGGCACAGCCTCATACCAGCACCACTTTCATTCCTCATGCTGGTACCTCTGAAGAAATCTGCACTGTATGCTGTGGGCACACTGGTACATGCAGGGCTTTGAGCACCAGGTTCCACAGCAACCGCCTGAAGCACCAATGCTGTGCTGTAAGCTCAAGAGTTAGACTGTTCCTCCAGGGCATCAGCGGAGCTGGAGATGAAGAGGAAGGTACGAGACAGCAGATGGTTTTAAAACAAACAAGCAAACAAACAAACACTCCAGAAAACAGATGGGAGAAACCAAGTGGGATGAGCATGACTGGGATGACGTGGAGCAGTCTAGAGCAGCAGCTTTGCTGTGAGTGTTCATAGGCTGAGTAACTAAGGCACTACAGAAAGGAAAGTGGTGAAGGAAGTTATTGCCTCTTTGGGGGATGTGGGAAGAACTACTGCGCTAAGTCTTTTAAGTTGGAAAACAGTAGATGTGCTTTTTATCAGTCATCTTTGAAATGGACCTCCAGGTGAATGGCAATGAATTTCCACCATTCCAAAGCCGAACTCAACAGGAAAAGACTGTGGTCCTCTGTTTACGGTTTTGTCATTCAGCTCTACCACCCCTCAGATGAGTAACTCCATAACCATGAAATTCTGTGTTCAAAATCCAATTCAGACTTAATATTGCAAATCTTCACCTCCATTTTTTTCTCATGCCATAAAAGGAAGTGTGGAGACTCCCTACTTGTACACTGAATGATGGTGCTGTGGAATAAAAAACAACACAGGTCTGGATTGCCCGCTTTCCTTTGGGTACGTTTTTTTTTAGCCCATCTCCATGAATTTACAAATGCAAATGTGATTTAATAAAGGACAGTGGGTGTCTGTGTGATGTAGTTGCAGGAAGCAGAGAGAGATGGGGGTGGAGGGCGGATAATTCTAATCAAACTGCTCACACCTTGCCCTCCTTGACATGCAATACCACTTTAAACAGCAGTGCTCTAATAGAGAAAAGAGCTACTGTACTTACCCACTCAGTAATTTGCATAATTTTGAAGAGCTGAAAATGTCACTGCTGTTTTATGATAATTGTTGGGAAATGATTAGCTATAGCATTTATACATTCCAGAAAAAAAAAAATATTGTACTGTTCTGCCTTTAATATTAATAAGGACTAATAAAATGAAAAATAAAATCACCTTGGAGGACAAACATTATGTGTAAAATAATAGGTGTCATATGAAGGCACATGAGCTATCCATCCATTTGCTGTAGCTTGTCATATCTGGGAAAGACTTAAAAAGACAGGCTCTTGACTGCCCCTCATACAATTTCAAATGCAAATTTTAACAACAGGAATAGCTAAAAATAATCTATTATTTTCTTCCTTCTCTGTTGTGTAGCTGTGATTAGACTAGATATTTAGATACTCCAAAATTATGTCTCCTGTAATCCAAACATTTTTTAATTGTGACAGATGTACATGAGCTGCTCATCTCTTGTTCATCACTCTTCTCCCGGCTAAACCCTTTGATAAGATGATTGAGACATCTGTTCAAGGTAACAGAATGTAGTCCTCACAGCTCCCTGAACTTATGAAGAGCTGTAGTTGTAGAGATACATTAAGTAAAGAGTAGCTCCAACACAAATGCTTGAGGCAGCGTGGTTTCATAGGGGTCCATTGTCCAGCATCCTTTCACTTTCCGTGTCTTTCTCAGACTCCTCTTTTTCTTTTGCCGTAATAAAAGTACAGCTGAGATTTAGAAAGGTCATTTTTACAACACTTTGAAAGGCTAGACTGCAGCTTCTTTGCCCAACTCCTCACACTTACAGTCTAGAAAGGAGAGGAGCAAAGAGATGGCAATTACTATTACATAGATGAAGATGAAAGTTTTAGGAATATCTTTTTACCCAGCACCATTTTACAGAGGATGAAGAATCACATATTTGTATAATTTTGAAATTTGTATAATTTGTATAATTTTTTGAAATGTAGGTGAGAGAATAAAAGGTAGCCTGGACTGGCATGAAAGAACAAACACAGCCTCACAGAGAGTGGTCACTCCATCTGGTGTACTAAAATGTGACTGTGTGCAACCACCCAGAAGATCAACCACACCTTCATGTGCAAGGGCCAAAATTCCAATAACTGCTCTGCAAGTCAGAGTGGTATGACTTGCTAGAAGTAAAGCTGATTGTGCCGTCGACAGATCTCAGAGTGGAAGAACACATTCTCCACCTTTGCTGGAAAAGTTTGCAAAGATTATTTATGATACAGAAATCCATATGGTTGTAATGCAGTATGTAGAACTCTATATTTATCTGCACTATTTCTATGGTAGTGTGGCTCTCCACCCACACAAATTGACCCTATGTCTCATAATTTGTGTCTACTATATTTGCTATCACTAGAAGACATTGGATACTGTAGCATATATAGACCTCTCACTCACAAACTATGATCTTAAGTTTGATTTTCTGGTTTTTTTCAGATCATATTTTTTTCCCTGGAAATCAGATGAGCGCATCCCTTTTTAGAAATACGTTTAATCTTTTAGGGATTCGAAGGTCTGGTGAGTTGTCCGATGCTTAATTACCCTTACTGCTAGGAAAATGCAGGTATTGTGTTATTTCAAGGTTGAATTTGTCTAGCTTCAATTTCCAGCCATTTGATCTTGTTAGGTCTTTGTCTGCAGGATTGAAAGACCTCCAGTATCAAGTATTTGTTCCTTGTGTCAGTACCTATTCACAGTGATCAAGACACCTCTCAACCTTTCTATTCAATACATTGAGCTCTTTAAGCTTCACATCATAAGACTTGTTTCCCAGCTGCTGAATAGTTTTTCTGTTTAGTTGGCTGTTTTTATTGTTTCCACTAATCTTATAAGGGGGGAGGGTTCGTCAGTGAGGTTTAGAAGATAGAACCACCCCCACCCCCACCTTTGCTTCTACTGCCATTTCTTGACTGTTAAAAGGGATACTCCAAAATGAACCCTCTAAAATTTTATCTAGTGGAAAGGTACTCACATAAATGAGTACATTCATTTGACATTGAATGGTGAAGTGCATACAAAAGCAACAGGTGAAAACAAACTCTCACATCACTCAGATACTTTCAGAACATCAATTCCACCAAATACCTGTTTTGCCCTCCAGTAGTTGTGACAGTGTCTCATGTCAAAGCTAGATTTCGTGCGTATTTTCCATATGACTCATAAACACTTTCTTTTTCTGATGTTAACATTTTTGAGATAATGTTTTTGACAGTCTTTCTCCTTCAGGATTTTTTACTTAGTAGTTCATGCTATATCTTATTTATCAGGAAAAGCTTTGCAAATACTGGACATCCTGGACTTACCAAGTATTTAGTTTGAAGCCGGTTTCTTTTCCAAAATACCCGGAGCAGCTCTTTTACATTTCATCTGAATGAGCAGTTCAGAATGAAAAAAATAATGTATATTGATAACTGTTATATGCTAATTCTTTAAGGCCTGCCATTACCTGAGTGCTAATTAAAAGAGAAAATAGTTGAAGGATAAAGTACGAATTGTAAGCATATCACACACGGGTTCTTTCCTAATATATTTCCCGTCTATCACACTTATTACTGCAGGGTGGGCTGACAGGTTAATTATGTACTTGCACGAGAACTGATACAGAGGATATTACAATCTCAAAAGCAAACACTTATAATCATTTTATCTAAACAGAAGACAGCCTCACCTTGATGAAGGTCTACATTTAGTGAACATTTTAAGGCAACAGTCACTACATTCTCATGGAAGATAGCTGATAAACTATCCATCAGTAGATA
The DNA here is from genome assembly GCF_964199755.1 of Larus michahellis. Taxonomy (NCBI): domain Eukaryota; kingdom Metazoa; phylum Chordata; class Aves; order Charadriiformes; family Laridae; genus Larus; species Larus michahellis. Next base: position 122,066,069 of record NC_133898.1, read on the forward strand.
CCAAGCAGGGAGTATATAGTATGCACTACAAGAACTTAACCAATCCATATGCTAGTACATGGAAAAAAGACTGATTTTATGAGGAAGCCATAGCACTGGGATTCACAAAATTCTGTTTTAATTTGCAGGTTAATTCCTTTCCAGATTTCTTGTGTGCAGGCCTTTTACTGTCATAGAGACCTGGTGTGTGAGACTCTACCCAGTGGGTCATACAACATGGGGAGATCCTATCAACAGGCATCTGATGTGTCTGATTACATGATTGCCAGGTGTATACATGTCCTGTTTTCTGGGAGGCAAGCTCCCAGGAGTATCGAGTCTTCACAGCTGTGAACGTGTTTCCAGTGAGGTTACACCATGAGAGGGATCCTATTAAAAAGCACACGTGCTCCTGCTGTTGCGTAGCACACAGTTTCTTGCTTGTTCTGGGACAAGCAAGTGCATCATCCAATCACAGATCAGACTGTTCATCTGTATCTAGCAAATCTTTTGCCAGATCTGGAGAATGCTGCTGTACCAAGTACATATGAATTACCTGACTCCTGGAAGGGGCTGTCTGGGGAGAGGCAAGAAGACCTAGTATCACACAGAATATTTTGACTTGATAGATGAAGATATAGCTGCAGTCAAATCATAGAGAATTTTATGTGCTTTATTTAGAAAAAAATCCCAAAACTTAATTCCATTTAGTCCTGGCATTTTGAGGTTTCTTGAATTCTTGTTTCAGGTCTTTTCCTTCAGTTCATCTGTTTTTCTTTTTCAAATGGGCTGCATTATTATTCACTCACCCATTTGATGTTACTCGTTTTGTACGTTGTGTTTGTTCATTATTTAGTACAATCAAACCCAGGCAGTAATTAAATAATAATACCTAGATAACCAATCACTTCTTTTCTTACAAGTTCAGAATGCATCATAAGGCGTTTTACCTCAGTTTTTTACCCAAAGCTTTTGGTTTTACATCAACTGCTCATGAATGTCCAGCAGAGAAAAGACTGTGCACAAGTACTAGTTCCCTCACATTGAGCTGGTCTTAACATAAGAATAAAATATTAATCAGCTAAATTATTCAAGGAGTAATTGTTGGTATTTGTTGAATAATGTATTCTGTTCATGGTGTCTGAATACTACAAGAATGAGGTGAATAAATTATATGACAAAGCAGCAAAATCACTGACTTGCATTTGTTGAATAGCATTTGACCTAAGCTAAATGTATTTTAATAACAACATAGCATAAGAGAACAAAAGATTTTACCTTGTTTTCCTTTCTGATAAAGAGTATGGCTTTAGGTATGTATTGTGATGGTCCTTAAGCTGTACAACAGATGTTGAGAATTGACAACTAGAACAACAATATGCTACACAGTGATTTTCAGACAACACAAAACCCAGTATTTCTTCCCTTCAGAAAACACTTATTTTATTGCTACTAGATAGCATCCTAGTAAGTGGGTCATAGCACAGTGATTGTAAAAGTAACTTAAGTTCTGCTTATTCAGTATTAGAGTTTATATGCCTTACACATTCAGCTTTGTTACTCCCCTTGCATGCTTGTTGGAATCACATTCTTCACTACATGGACAAATGTTGCACTACTGAGAAAAATACACACACTTTTATTTAAGGGTAGCACTGTACAATTCTACATGAACAGAAAAGCCCAATTTTCAGCAATGAGCTGTTTCATCTAAGAAACATATGAACTAGGAATCCTGGTCTGAATAAATAATGTGGACATACAAAATGCACATGTTGAACAGAACTAAGAGTTGGCAGTCCTTCAATTCGATGCTGACCTGCATAATGACAAATATGATCCCAACAGAAAAGGTCTAACAGTTCGGTTCAAGCTGCTTCTATGTGGGTGCGAGGTATGTTAAAAAGGAACAACTATACTTGAAAAAGCTAACAATGTCATTGTCTCGTAACCAATATTCATCGAGGAAACGTCCTAACCGCAAAGGACTGCAAACACCTCAATTTATGCAAAGGAATTTCTGATTTTTCTGATATGCTGGCCTGTTCTCTCTCTCTTTTGGTTAAACTGCAAGCGAACATCCACATGTACAGAGAATTGGACCTATCGATTCTAGTCAATAAAATTTCCAGGTACCCCACCATTAACGCTTACCTGGAAACTAGAACAAAGAGAGGATGGTATGGATTCTACAAGTCCTGCGTGCACCATTCACAACTTATTGATACCATGAAAAGACAGTTTTAAACAATCTCTTCATAGTCACACAATAATTCTCATTCCACTTAATTCAAATAATTCACATTCCAATAATTCAATAGCACTGTAATCACAGATTACCTTAAAACATGTACAATATGTTAAAATGTGCTCAGTACGTACATGTTTGTGTGGACAAGGAGCACAAAAATTTGTTCCCTTTGATTATTTTTTCATACAGTGATACAGCTACTCCCAATATCAATTTCTTTCAGTGGCAGTCAAAGGAGCTTGACATCTCATTTAAGGTGCTCAGAAATCAGTAAACCTAACATAAATAAGCTTAAATTAAGCACATGTTTACAAAGAGCATGCACTCAAGAAATGGGCTCAATTTAAGCACTTCTTTAATTGTTTTGCTATCTGGGTCCTATAAAAGCAGCTGTCATTTTATAGAAAATCATATTCTGATTAGTGCATCTAATTCTGTATTCTTTGGGAGAATTTATGTTCCTTGTAAATATTATTGCCAATACTGACTGTGTGAATAGAAGTGTTGGTTTCTTCAGATATTTCTTCCCTGCCCTCAAACCACCGCAAACAGCTTACTCATTACCAGGAATGCTATTCCTGTTGATGACTTCAGCCTTGATTGCTCTGAGATTCCAATGCTGTCACAAACCCAAGTTGGAGGCTTCACCTGGGGAAAGAAGCATGTAAATATTGCATGCAATAAAAGGGAGAAGAGGTACTGACAAAACTAAGACAGACAACATTAGGTTTCAAAGCTTTTCATGCAGTTCAGCAGGTTAATTAACTCTTACTTGGTTTTGAGAGTGAGAGAGAAAAGCTATGATTGGATTTTTCCTCTTTTTTTTTTTAAGACAGCTTTGTTGCTTCTTACAACATAGACAAATTACTGTAAAAGGATACTACTATCTCTATTATTTGGCACCTACATAGACTTATGCCCTCAGAACTGACTTTTGCATCATGTTATTCTTTTGCTGAAATAAACCAGGTTAGTATAAAATGGGCTTCTTGATTTATGAAGATCATTTTTCCTTTCTTGGACTATTGTGCTGAAACATAAGCTTTTGTCTCATCTTCTTACCCATCAAGTAAATCCAAATCTTAAAAGGCTTCTCTTTTAGACTTAAATTAGACTTTGATCATCTCTTTCTGGAATAAATTCACCTGTAAAAATGGTTTCTGAGAACACAGCTAGTAATTTACCCTATAACTTGTGAAACAGTTGGTTTTCTAATCTGTTTGAGAGGAGAGCACGGTGAAGACTCTTTTGCCCTTGATTTAAATTGTTTAAATCCAACAGATTGGCTTGTATTTTGTGGTTATAAATGAGTACCTAATATGTTCTCAGAAGGAGAATGAGAGTTAGTCATACTGGAAAAGAAAACATAATAAAAACTTATGACTCTGATGAGATTATGAGTGGAGGAAAGAGCCAAAGGAGAAAGATAACAGTAAATAAAATGAAATTATGAGAATGGTATTGAGAAAAGATCAGTGATTAAGAAAGAAATTTATTTTAAGTCACATACTAATTGGTAACCATATACTTGGAAGAGAAAAGCTTATAGAGTTTAGCTTCCACCTGTCTTTTAAAATCAACATACAAAGATGTATACATGCTAGGTCCCATAATATGAAAGCAGTCATTTAACTATGTATTCCTTCTCTCTACTTTGCAACCGCATCTGGTTCTTTAGAAATATGCATAATATTTACATAATGAGTCTCAGACCCTAATACGCTAGGCAATACTTCAGCAAGCTTTCCTTCTAAGCAGCTATTGTAGACAAAGAGTGGGAGGAAAAAAAAGATAACAGAGAAGTCACTGGTCTAAGCTTTGACAATAAATCTAAATGGACACATCTATCTCCTGGCTTTTAGCTTGTGCTTTTCTGAAACGCTTACTGTTGTCCTAATATCAATATTTGTTTTTTCAGTCTCTAGCTTGTTAATTTTCTTCTAATAAAATTGTGATTCATATTTCTGAAGATCAGATATGCCAGACTATGATAGAACAAGTATGATGCTAGTTAGCTTCTATTTCCCACAAAAGTGTCTGTCCCCTGACTCCTAGAAGTGGAAAAGTATGGCAAACCAACAAAAATTGCAGAGATTCACACTATGTCTCTGTCTGAAGTTCATACAGGGCTAAGGAACCCTACAGAGAAACTCACCTAAAACTCAGTCAGATCTTACACACTTGTAGAGAAGAAATGAAAGTCTTTTTAACTTTTTCTTGTGTCTACCTCCTGTTGATGTCCATTTTTTCCTGGTCTTTTCCTGTAAGACACTGTATTTGAAATGGACATTTCATATACCATAAGCATCGTTTTCTGCTATATTGTTTCCTTGTGACCTCATGAAAACAAGGAAAAGGGTAGAGGGATCAATTTTTAAAAGGAGCTTGATTTATGACATTTTGTTGAAGATTTGGTTCTCGGTAAAAAAGAAACTGAAGTGCTACAGGCTTGAAATATCTGAGCTGCTGCACAGGCAAATTATGCTCCTCTTGACGTTAGTCTGAACACAGTATGTGCTCAGTAATCTCTCCTAAGAACCTGTGGCTGGTCTATATGCTGGTATAGCTTCATAGACTTAATTTGCTCATTGCCTTCAATTTTCCTCACAAGACAAATTCATTTATACTGATCGTTGCCCAGGAAAATGCTTTCATACCTGCAAGAATTTCCCCCCAAATGCAAGAAAAATATTTCCATGATAGTTATGACCCTATTTATTTGCTTTAAAGCACTCATATGAGAGAAATTCTGTTTGTTAGAACATTTGTCAAATGTGAAAGTGCGATGAATATGCATACAAGCATGTATTCACACAAACATTGATATCACATGTGCTTGCATGACCTTTATGAAAGCTTTCTGTGGGCTGAGAATTGGAAGAAGAAGGAAAGAGGGTTTTGGCAGAGAAATAGCAAGTACGACTTTCTCCATAAAGCCTACAGGAAAATGAGCAGCTGTTGTGGAGGAAGTAAAGGACAATATGCAAAATACCCATCAGAATGAACACCATGTGGCATTTCTTCAAAACTGAGGATCAACTTGCTTATTCATCTGTGTACCTGAACTCAGCCAGGAAAGAGAAAGAGCATTTAAGCCATGTTCCCTGATCTTATGTCACCAAATGGAAGGGCAAAAGAGGCTGTAGCTCTTCAGTATGCTACTAACAGCATCACCAGATGCTCAACAAAATCCGTAGAAGTATACAAAGACCTCTGCATGTACTCAAGAAGCTCATGCTTTTTTTGTATTTTTTCCACCAGAAGTGCCTTTGACTGACCAGTACCAATATCATAATATCACGATGTTTAGTAATGTTGACTGTACTGGCTGCATACAGAGAACTGATGAGGTACTTGGCAATATTACCATGTGGAGAAATCTTAGGATATGGAGTAAACAGATGGATAGTGGAGAGAGATGGAGGGAGAAGAGAGAGTGCAGCAGCACAGAAGTATTAACCTTATACAGCGTTTGATCAGAGAAGTATCTTCAAGACAATGCACACCCTTAAAGACGTTATCTGAAAAGTAATTGTAGTGTTAGAACCATGTAAAGAAACTGGGATTCAAGCAGAAGCAGAAAGAGAGGAAAACATCTGTTAGGCAAAGGAAAAAAAAAGAGATTTTTCTAGGGAAATAAAGAAGTCATGTTTTGTCACGGTCCATTTGGACCATGAACAGGACAACAGACTCTGCACATTAAACTTTATTTTAGGAATTCATTAGAAAACAAAGAAACTTGACAAACAATGGCTCAATCCACTTTGTACAGACTAGTCGAACACATGAATTCACTAATTCCTCACTTAATTAAGAAGGTTCCTAACTATCACAAGTTCTTTAAATCATAACTTGCAACTCATTACTCACTAATAACTCTTAATTCATGCATCTATGAGCAAAATAGTTACCTAGCTGATGGTGAGGGTGCTTGTCCTTCCTCCTCTGTCACTGTGCAGGTGTCCCCTGTATCACACAGGGAAGCACAAAAGCCTCAGCAGTCCAGCTGCTGTTAGATCTGCTTTAAAAATGTTTTGGATAAGCTGACGTATTTATACCTTCCAGCTTGGAAGTTTGGTCTATACCATTAAGATTAGTTAACAGATTCTGAAAAAAAAAATGCCAGACAATCAATATAGAAGGATTATGGCTGCAGGAGAGAAAACAGCAGTGATAATGGCTGCATAATGACCATTAGCCTTTTCTGGCCACTGTGTCCTGCCTGTATGTGACCCTCGCTTTGACCTAATGGTGCTGCTCCCAGCACATATTACGTCTTAACATGAGTTCTGTGTTAGCCAAAACCTGAGCAGCAGGTGAGTGAACAGTCACGTTTGCAGCATGTGTCTGTGCCTTTAACCATATCTCCCTGTGACTGGTCAAGAGGTAAAAAGCTGTTCAAACAGTATGGTCTGGTGACTACAGTGGACAGTTGTAGGAATGTCCATGTCTTTCCTGGAACTGCTGGTTTCCTTCTCAAGAAAGAGTGTTCAGTGAAGGGAAATGTTAATTTCCAACATTTATTCATAGAGCTGCATATATTTACATACATTCAGTAACTATAAATGTACAGTTTTGAAAGGGGACCTGAGGGCAAAGAAGTTCTGGAAGACATAGGAAATGCTGGGGTACACATAAAATACACAAAGAAGGACTGGAAGTCCCTCAACCTTTTAGTAAAAATCAGTTTTCAATCCTTCCCTAGGGCTGAAATTTCCACCAAATGACACTTTTAAGGCCACAGTTTCAACACACTCATGGCCTCTTTAAGTACTTTTATGGTTTCAGCTGGGATAGAGTTGAATTTCTTACTAGCAGCTGCTATACTGTTGTGTTTTGGATTTGGGATGAGAAATGGTGTTGATAGCACACTGGTGGTTTTGGTTGTTGCTAGGCAGTCAAGGCCTTTTCTGCTCCTCACACCACCCTGCCAGCGAGTAGTCTGGGGGTGCACAAGAAGTTGTGAGAGGACACAGCCAGGACAGCTGACCCCAACTGACCAAAGGGACCCCAGAATCACAGAATCGTAGGGTTGGAAGGGACCTCTGGAGATCATCTAGTCCAACCCCCCTGCCATGTGACAACATGGTCAGCCTTAAAGCTGGGTGAAGAAGAAAGAAGAGGGGGATGTTTGGAGTTATGGCATTTTATCTTCCCAAGTAACCGTTACACGTGATGGAGCCCTGCTTTCCTGGAGATGACTGAACACCCACCTGCTGATGGGAAGCAGTGAATGAATTCCTTGTTTTGCTTTGCTTGTGTGCATGGCTTTTGCTTTACCTATTAAACTGTCTTTATCTCAACCCATGAGTTTTCTCGCTTTTCTGATTCTCTTCTCCATCTCAACCAGGGGAGTGAGCGAGCAGCTGAGTGGTCCTAGCTGCTGGCTGGGGTCAAACCACAAAAACTACCTAAATGAACCTCCAGTTTTTAGTATGGTAAAAACATGACAGAGGCTGCAATTTGCTTTTCAGAAATGGATCATGGTGTTAGTAAGTGCACGCAGACAACGGTGAAAAAAATTACCTTTAGCTGGTCTCTAAGTGGGCATAGATGTTAAAAATCCTGAATTACCTTCAGAGAGATGAGAGAGTGTAGAAAGCAATTTATCATTCTTTTGCTATGCTCATCTTGGTTATTTTCAAAATTCATTCCCAGTTCTTGTTGTTGAGCATTAAGTCCTGATCGTTTCTGAAAATCCCAAAGTAGTTAAACAATCACACAAACTGAGTGTTGACTAGTTGCAGTGACCAACTCTCAGAAAACCCTTATTCTACAGGTTCAGCTGAGATTTGTTTGTAGCAAACAGGTAAAGGAAGACTACCCTCTGCATGGACAACAGCTTTAAAGGAAAAAGATCAAAATGAAGTGAATGAATGATTTGTAGGCTATTTTTTCTTTCATTGAGAACAAAGAAAAGTCTGCATATTGTAAATCATGTTGACTGAGGGTTAATTTGCCTGCTATTCTTTAATAGATGACAGTGGACATGAAAGGCATGTAGGTAAGTCCTCAGCACACCACAAGCGCTGGACTCCATTGAATATGCATGTGAGCACAAATTACCTCTGAGCTCAAAGGGATGTGGGAAGCAGAGCATCTTTCGTCTGATCTTTGCAATGTATCTCATATCTCATTTCTGTAGCAGTGAAACCATGAGGGTTCAGCCCCAGGTGCAGCCTTTCCAAACTTTCTGGCTATCACCAAGAGGTACTTTTGGGTCTCTGAGTGCACCAGCAGCTCTACAACCTCTCACCCTGCTCCTAGAGGTTTGGCTGCTGGCATTCAGGGCTAGCTCTGAGATGATGCAGCTGTGTAACCTTGCACAAGCATGTAGTTTATGTTCCTAACCTGAATCGTTCTCCGGAAGAGTCTGTCACTCTCCGGGTACTATAGGGAACAATTAGGAGCTGGATAACCTGCTGGGCTATAATAATTTCTTAAAACTGGATGCATGAAAACAACATTAAAAGTCAGAGAATTACTCCTTAGAAATATTTCCGCTTTAGCACACCTGAAACTGATTGAAAGCGACCTTTTTAATTTTAATAACTGTTGAAAAAAAAAGGGAGATATCTGCCCCAAAAGTCCAAGTGATTCTCTTAACAGACCTTGGAAGATATGTTACTTTTTTGGAATATAGGAAGAAAACACTGTGTTCAACAGAAAAAATCAGATTTCTTTTTGAAATATGAATATCACTACCCATCCAATCCTATTCCATGGTTTAATTTGTTTGGGTTTTAAGATGAAATGCAAATTATGATGTTTTCTGAAAACCATATCAAAGTTTTTCGTACATCTACGACAACTATAATGAATTTAGAAAAGTCATAAGAAAGAAAGGATATAAATCTTGCTGTATCAAGATTTTTATGCTGGTCTTCAACCACTCAGCGGAAAACATATGTAGGGACATGATCTCCATTAGATGACTATTTCAGTACTACTTAGACTTTTCAGTGAAATGTGTGCTATTGGTCCACCATCTGGCCTAGGTACAATGCTGAATACCTTACTCAGATGAGCAGATCCTTACTTGATATCAAGGTTTGTGTCTGGTTTAAGGTAAGCAGAAAATCTTTCATTCGTGTTTCCTCTGCCACATAGGCTGCTGTAGGTTTTAAAGTCTTCACGCTGCAAAAACTGGTTATGGTATGGTTCCTATAAATTCTGTTCATCCAAACACCACTGTTCTTAAACATACCACACTGCTAAGTATAAAAGAAGGCGGAAAATCGTCACGAATAAATAACATTGCAGATAAAGAACTGTTCTTTTGCAACCAGCAAACGTACAAATAACTTACATCAATATGAATATCACACTGTGTCCAAGGCTAAGAGGAAGGAAAAAAGAAATCACATTTAATAATTAGTATTTGCTCAAAATTAATCCTTGGACCACATGGTATATAAGGCACTGTGGACATATATTCCTTTTTAAGCTCAGAGGAAACAGTGGCATTTCAGATATCAGTACATCAAAACCACTAGAAATTCTGGTTAATTTTAAAGCAAATACTGAATATATAATCGTAAAACTTTTGTAATATTTCCTCATTCCTGTGATAATTAAATCTGCTGCAATAGACTATGAGAGGTAAAAAAAAGGAGAATTTAATGCTTATGGGTAGCTTGAATACATTTGCAGGTAGAGTGCTTACTGGAAAAATGTAGATGAAAATTGCACTCTGAAAAAAATATCAGATATTTTCAGAACAATGAGGGCCATGTGCATGGGAACCCTTCTGACTGCCACCTACAATTCCACGATATTTGGAGGAATTCCTGGGAAATATCTTTTGTCTTGTGGTTCATAAAAATCCTACATAGATAAAGCAATAGATAAGAGCTTCTTGAAATAGCAAGTAGGGTCTTCAGCATGCTGTGACAGTATTTATATTGCTTTAGAATTTGATGACTTTTTCAGATTGTCAAGAGGAAAATGATGTATTTAGGGAAAAAAAAAAAGAAAAAAAAGAATGATAATCCTACTGTACTCCAGTAAGAGAACTAGAATTAATGCTTGGATTCCTATATAAGCAAAATAGTTAATAGTTCCAGTATGTGAGAAACAAAGGTCATCAAATTTATATCTTTGGAATTAGATTCTGTGTATATATGAATTATTTCAATATTCACAATTTTTAAAAAAGAATCAGTTTAATGTGAGATATAAGAGGAAAAGCTATTCTGATTGTATAACATGCTTTTCTGATACTTCCAGAAAAACGAGAAAATCCCAGAATTCAGTGAAAGAGATTTTTACTTGAATGCTAGGAATATATCTGGGTCCTTAGTTTAAATGCCTGTATTGATAAATAACTTTTAATGAAGAATTGATGTAGAGACTGTTCCAGATCTAATACTAAACTAAAAAAAATGTAGAAGGTGCACGCAGAAATCCTGAGTAGCGGGAATGAGAGAAACAATGAGATAAAACCAGTTTTTCTGGAAATATTGATGTCAGTTGTGATTACCAATGTATCTCAACAGTGAAGATGTGAGTCTGCAATAAGTGAAATCTTGACACAGGTTTTGTAATACTCTGTTGCTGTGCTTGAAATGATTGCTGACTAGAGAATTATGGATAAGCTATTATAGAAGTTAGGTTGTTTGCATGGGCATGTCAGGAGTAAATTGACTCCAATTTTTACTAACGGAAAGCTAACAGCTAATGGGATAGTAATTTCTGGGTGCCATATGGGCACATGAATTTTTTCTAATTTTGTTCCATGAATATTATCTGTTGTTCCCTTTTGTATGAGCACATTGTGTTATAATTATTAGTACTGCTTCTGGCTGAAATAAACAAAATATGATTATTGGAAGGTTAAATGAGAAAAAAAGACAATGACACCCTCTCTGCAATGGAAATTATGCCAATGAATCAGAAAGGACTGTGACACCCACATTTTTTAAAATGCATTATCTGTGAAGCATTGCAAATCAGGAGGCAGATGGTTTGGTGTGCATTCAGGTGGAAGGTTCTGGAGAAGGAGTTAAAACTGGACTCTGTTTCAGGAAAATGTATCTGCTCTTTTGACACAGGCAGTGTAACATGGAAAACCCCTTTTTGTGCACATTTCTGCACAGCCCACAGCTTAATTGGAAACTCCTTGCCACAGGCCCATGTGACTTTTCCTTTTCCCTGTAGAATGGACCATCCTGAACTATACTGGCTAATGAAAAACAGCATTGAAAAAAGGTTGTGCTTTGAAACCTAAAAAGGGGCCAGAAATATCAGCTCCATGGGGCACAAAATTTGGAGAAGGCAGACACTAAGCGCCAGATAGTCCATAGGGCAATGTAAAACAGCGTGAATCCTGGTATGATATAATGTAGACAAAGAGGAGAGCAAAGGAGACATTTTACCAAAACATTTATGCACTTGTTTAAATCTCATTGGCTTCAGTGGTAAATGATTAAACCCGACTTAAGGAATATGGTAATTCTAATATATTTAAAGTTTATCTCATGCTTAAAGGCTTTGCTGAGTCTAGGGAAGCCTCGAGAAGTCCTCAGAGCCAAGAGGTCTTGGCAGTTAAAAGCAGTGCTATTCCGACAAGCGGTTAAAGACAATAAAGATCTCGCTTAGGTAACCTGAACACAAACGCGTCAGGATTACATTTGTAATAATACATCTATCTTAAGGGAAATTTCAAAAAGATATTTTAAAATTGAATTGTATTTAAACTTCATTTTAAAAGAAGAATAAGTTTTGGAGAGTAACAAAAGTTATATTCAGCAAAAAAGTAATTTATACACCCTCTACTTAATAACCTCTTATATGCTTTAATAATTTAAACTACTTATCAATGGGAATGTCTTCTGTGTATACTTCAATTATTGCTTTTCGTACATTTTCTCTCTTCTTTCATGTAGCATGCCACATGTACTCAATATGTCTCCAGTGCCTATTATCACTGTTCCTCTTGTATAATAAACTTCTTATCTGTGAGAATATGACCTTGACACTGTGAAAAAAAAAGTCTTTTAAAGAATAGCTCAATTAAAATCTAATACCTCTGTTTAGGATTTGATTTCATTACTATTCATAAGACCATGCAACACTATTTGAGTCATGAGTTCTCATGCAACCCGAATACTCATTTCAAAAGGAGTTATTACAAAAATAATTTTTATTCTTCTCTCTGCCCTATTGATTTTCAGTCGCCATGGAGCTCTCTTTGTTGACTTTGCAAAGGCCTCTGTTAAATGTTCATGCTATTGCGATAATAATTGTTGATCAGGGTCCATTTGGAACAGGTAAATTTCAGTGCAAGATAGGTAGAGGTTGATAGTAGAAAAGCTACATGCAAACCTGCCTTCATATCTGCAGTTTGCATAGGCGACATTAAATAGGCTGGGAAGGCAGTGTAATCTACAGGACTGTCACTCAAGAGCATGAAGTTGCACTTCCACCACTGATTAACTTTGGACGAGTCACTTAGCCTGAATGTTTGTTTACCCATCTGTAAATGAGAATAATAATTGTCTACCTTGCAGAGGGTTATGGTTCTCAATCAATTAATTTTGCACACTGTTCTAAGAGCGACAGACAAAAAGCCTTAAACACATGAAGTAGAAAGCAACATTTAACTGAGCTCTAAGTTTGCCTTCAATGTTATTGGATTTGCATTGACATGGACATTCACATTTTTGAATCAATTGCTTTCTTGATTTTAAATTTATGTTGTCTTCTTAATCAGTGAATATATTTCCTCTCTTCTACCTTTCAGATTTCAAATCAGCAAGCTTTAAAAAATCAAGAAAACCAGTTAGTAAAATAAGGTCAAAGACTCAAATTTGCTGGAAGCTTCTTTTCTTCTTTAACCAAAAGTGAAAAAAATTATTTGCAGATTGCAGGCCATGAATGGGGAGCAAAGCAGAGAAGGAGTACACACTGAATTGGATAAATAACAACTTCAACAAAGATTATATGTGTAAACTGAGCATTTACAATGAAAGGAAAAGAAAAATTAACACCAGAAAGTCCTAAAAATCAGACAGTGATTCAGATAAAGTAAGGGTAAAACATAAGCTGTCAAAAATCAAGGCAAGTCTAAGCTTGCAAATAATATGAACATGATTAATAAAGATTTTTACTGATATATGTAAAAAAGAAAGGAGAAAAGAGAAATAATATATATGGTCCAAACCCTAAACAAATACCTTGTCTTTCACTGAGAAGGTGGATGTGGAACAAAGGAAGACACAGAGAGGATGCATAATTGACACAAATATGTTAAGAAGAAAATGATATCTGAATTACTATACCCAAGGTAGAACTATATCTCAAATGCAAATTGTAAAACAGATAAACACCACTGCAGAATACTGAAATAAGTGGTACACTGGATTAATTATGAATTTGTATCAATATCCATCATACTGAGGATATAAATGCTTGATTTGGGAACTGAGTATATGATAAATATTTACAAAGGGCATTGGGGAGTAATTGAGGTAGTCACTAATCTGCTAACCTACCTCAGCCATGTGCAAAATTAGCAGGATTCATGGAAAAGAATAATTAGAAACATTGAGACATATAGAAAGGGAAAAAATGCAATGTAGAAATACATGACAGACTGACATGATAGCTTTTGCTTGCTAAAATAATTTATTTTCTAGACAAATAAATTGAAAAATATCTATCACATTTTCAGTGAAGCATAAGAAATTGATGCTGCTTAATAGACTACTTGTTAAACCGGAATAAAGTAGTAGAAATTGAAAAGTGGACTAGGAACTGATTAAAGGGGAAATGGTAAGACGTTGCTCAGGAACAGAAAGAGGTGACTTGTGGGCTTTTTTTTTTCGCAAAAAAACAGTCTTGGAATCAAACTCAGCTGGTATCTGCTTTAATGACCTTGCCATAGGAATGTGCTAATAAAATGAGCAAACACCGTCTGAAGGCATAAGCAGTGCAGATGATGAGAAATAAAACATAGAGAGCACAGAAAGACCCAAAGGACAGAAGTAAGGTGTGTCATAAGACAAAAATGTAAGACAGTATGATAAATTTAGTGAGTACTAACAAGAGTTACCAGAATGAACAACGTTTGTTGGGTGGAGATGATACTTTTAGTTGATAGTCTGGTCGATGTGCGCCACCAATCTGATGTAAGAGCAGACAGTACAAGTGCAATCTTATAACGTATCAACCAAGTGACATTTAGTGATGATAGGCAGGTGTTCGAGCAGAGCACAGCTAAGACTTGTTCTGTGTCTGACTGTGTCTGACTCATTATCAAGAAATATGAACTCAGTGAAAGAAAAGTGAAGAAGAGCTGGAAGAATGACCAGAACAGAAAAAAACAAAGCAGGAGATCATGGCTGTTGAGCAAATCAGACACCTAGGGCCTTATGATTTTTGAATGCGAACATGAGAGATGCTTACCAGTGACCCAAGCAGCCTAGACTCATCCTCTGTCCTTTATTCCTTTGTACTGTACATATGTAACCGTGGTCTGTATAGCTGTTTCTGACATAATACAAACCGGTTTTCACCTCTGCCTTTGGCTTTGAAATAGCTGAGCTGCCTTCCTTTCTTCTTACTACTGAGAAGTCACAGAAAAATAAGAAAAAGTCTAGTTATCAGACTTCCCAGCAGAACTCAGAATTAACTGGCTGATAGCACAGTTTGGATATCTTTTTCTGTAAACTTATTCTTCATGGTATTACAGAGATTGTCTCTTCAATGCATTATTTAGGAACTTGGGTATCTGATGATCTCTGTCAGACTTTAGGTTGTATAGGGCATGATGGATGAGTTGTCCTACTTTGACATTTCTCTCTATATAAATTATAATATTGTTACTATTAATTGCAAAATTAACATAAAGCAACAAATGCCTGTGAAATATTTTTTCTTAATTCAAAGGGCTGTAGCACCGAAATCCTCTTCCTAACTGATCCTTTGAGCTTAGCTAGAATTAATGTTGTCAGGATTAGCATCTGATTGATAGTTTGACACTACCCATTTCTGACATTTCACTGGTGCTATTTCATTTTGGGTTCAGTGGCACTTGCACAGAGTGGAGAGTTTAAAATTATTTCTGATGTCTCAGCAAAAGGAAGGTCAATTAGCTGCTGAAGAAGAAAGCGTACAACCCAAATGTGCCGCAATATACATTGAAATATCTAGAAACAAATGAGAAGAATGCACCACTATACAGTTTTAGCTGATGACAACAGTCTTAGCAGTGGAAAAACTAACCTAATTTTTGGAAATAAACAGCTGAAAAGGTTCTGCCTACAAAAGAGCATTCAATGCGTCTTGTCTGGAAAAAAATAGAAAAAAATATATAATGTTGTCTATGCTAAGCAATCAATTTTTATGTCTCTACAGAAGAGAAAGGAGTACTTTTCCAATGATTACTAAGTAGCACCATTGCATAATGCAAGGGTGCAACACTGAACTATTTACTTGATTATTTCAGATGGGTTGGTGACTGGAGCTTCTTGTTTGAACCACGGGCAGACCCTACAAGCTGCTGCTTAGCATCCAGCGACTCAGTGGGAAGGTTGTTACAACCTTGAAGAATCTTGGTCCTTAAGAATAATATTGCTGCCAACTTAGAGGAGATAAGGGAGGAAATAAAAAAAGACTTTGAGAAAGCAGATGTTTTATTAAAAACAGCTCTGTGTTTTCTGATGCCCTCTCCTACTACTATGAAATTCCAAAGAAAAAAGAACTCTCAGCATATGTAAAACTTAGAGTTTTAATAATTACATTTTTGCGTGTAGTAGTGATGTAACACTATATTATTTTATATAGGATAATTTTAATCCCATATTCATATTGTTCATTAATTTTTATACAGTTTTGGGTTAATTAATCTAAACCTCTATTTACATGTTACAGAACTACCTTAATGTTATTTCTTTCAAATTACAGTGGATTTTTCGACATGGTAAGAGATTGCCTGTAATGAAAATGCTGTCAGTACTAGAAGTCCCTGCAGTACTGTTTTAAATAAAAGTCAGAATGCTTTAAATCCTCCGATATTTTGTGCTCTGAACATCATTAAAAGGTAGAGCTGATGTATCTGTTTCTGATAAAAATACCAAGCAGGACTAAAAAAAAGAAAGAAAATTTTCATTGCAATTTTGTATGTGGATTTGTTTTTTTGTTTTTGTTTCGTTTCTTCAATGACGAGAAAAAAATATGTGTATTTGCAAAATCCTCAAAACATTTTCCCCTTATCTCTTTTTTAAATCTAATGTCTTAGAAATCATCACACATTTTTTGTGTATGGAAGTGTGTGCTTGTCTGCCCCTCCAATTTCTTTATAAAGTTTAATCCTGTTTATTGAGTTCTACAAGGAAAATAAACATCTCAGGCCTATGAAGTTCCTCCAAGTTTAATTAAATATAGCAGCTAGGTAGAGCAGAGAAATCTCTCACATGCTGACACTCAGAAAAATGCTTCAGGATACAGTTATTTCTTCTTAGACAGTAGGCAATCCTTGCAAAATACAAACACTAGAAATGCCTGCAGTTGTTGAAAAACTTCATTGAAAGCCCATACGTTCTTAAACACTGAAGTCAATAACATATGAGATGCAAAACTATAGGAAAATTTTCCTCAATTCTCACATTCCTAGCTTTATGAGTTTACTTTGTCTTATTTTGTTGTCTCAGTGTAATCTACGAAGAGGGAACCCTAACACCTGTGCAAACCTTCCAGATTTTTAATTTTTTCCTGAAAACTTCAGGTTAAGGTGAATGTGTGTTTCAAGATGTTAGGCAAGACAAATGCTTTCCGGTTCCTCACTTCTTGCCACACAATTCTCCTATTTCTACCATTCAGTGCCACCAGCAGGCTGTACTATGGTGACTGGTTATGTGAGCCTGAAGCCAGTCTGCAAAGATGAAACTACACCATGCAGATCGGTGCTGAGACTAGAAAACAGTTTACCAACCCTGAACAAAGCTGAAGCAGCCATTGCCTGGTTTAGTAAGAAACACTTATAAGGTAGAGAGAAAGACCTTTTTTAAAAAACAGAAAAAAACAGCCACGAGCAATTTCAGAACAAGGGGTTGACCTTTCGAACACAATGTATGAAATTCTAGTCGTGTAAAAAGAAATAGAAAAAATGATAGAGTGAACAGTCATTCCATCAGCAGCACAGAAATGCATAAATTTAAACACAACTGAATACACCAGACTAGTCAGGTGTAAATGGAAATAGTCATAATGGACCTGGAGCTGATGCTACAGTCAATAGGGTGAAAATAAAAGACACCAAAACAGAGCTGTAGGTTAAACCTGGTTTGGTGCTGCCAGAAGTCCCCCAGCCCAGGCCGGGTTGAGCATCCTCCCCTGGGATGCTGGAGGAAATGGTACACAGCCAGCGAGGGACAGCAAGCAGGGACCCCTGAGTGTGTGCCCCCGGCCTTGCAGGGGGATTCTGCCCTGCAAGGGCACGGGGGTTCGCAGGGAGCAGCACGGCCACACGCACTGCTGGGTCACACACATCTCCCATGGGAGGGGGATTCTACCCCGCAAAGAGAGGGATGCTGGTAACCTGCGTGGCTTGTGGGGGGTGGTGTGGGGCATCTGTTTATGTAACTGTGTAACCGAAAGTGTGCATACGTGATTATAAATTTCGGGATTAGTTCTAAAAGGACATTTAGAAATTAGTCTACACATATTAACATTTTGTAGGTGTGTAGTACTATGGTTTATGTGTTGCATTGCTGATATTGATCCTGAATGTATAGTTCACCTATTGCCAATTCATTACATGCCATTAGTAATTCAATAAAATGTTTCGATCCTGGTCTGATTTAGACAATGTGAATTTTTCCCTGTGACATGGGCATAATGGTGATTAGTCTTGATTAGTCTAGCTAGGTGTGCAAAAGTGTATATAAGCGATCCTGACTGAAATACACATTTGTTCTACTTTTTATCTGTTCAATGCAAACAGAAAGCTACCTTGCCAGAGTGATTAATTTCTTCCTAATTATATGATTACTTTGCTATGCAATATAGGTAAAACAATCCTCGAAGCCAGAAATAATTTTTTTAAATATAATTAATTGACCTAGTACCTAAGATTGGATCAAGTAATTATTTTATTGATTATAAATTCAATACATGCTGAAACGAGCCTTGGCTTTTCATGGCTAATATCTCATAATCCTACACGATAACGAAGAATCAATGGCATTGTTTTAAAAATCTATTTCCCTCTTTTCAGAGAGGACAAACAATCAATGAATTTTTAGGACCTATGCTTTCCACTTAAAGTTTGGAAAAACTACCTATGTCCAGTTCAGTGCACCTCTCCCAGAAAACTAGAAAAGTACTTATAGCTGCTCAGTACTCCTTTCCAGCTCTGCTGAACAGCCCTTCATAAGTTGTTAATGCAATATTGATATCAAGCTTTAAACACCACACTCATCTGACTGTATTATTTCATGCAGTCCACTCTACAGGCAGTGCGGAGAACGAGATGTACCCAGAAGACATCTGAAACCCTGCAGCCACTCTCCCATTAAGGAGTTGTATGACCTGGACACTGGCTCCTGAAGGAGCGAGGAAAGTCTGGCTGGTCACCTTCATGGCTGTCTGTAGCAGCATCCAAAATTTCAAAGACACAACATCAAACTTTGATGGACAGTGTTTCTTACTGAGTCAATGCATCATCTTGCACTGAACAGTGCTAAAAGCACAATTTCTTCTGTTAAAGGGGACGGAGGACAAGAAGTAGCAAAAAGTTAACACATCTGGGTTATCAGGTAGGATAAGCAAAGTGATGGTATGAGACGCAGGAAGTGGAATGATGTTAAGATAAGCATGGAAAAGATTTGAGATACTCAGAGGACTAAATCCTTGGAGCTGCATGTATGGAGAACATCTTCAACTCTGTTTTATCTCTGACAGGTTCTTTCTTCATCTGTAGATCAGCTGCTGAGGAAATTTATCTTTTTAGAAGGGTTCTGGGTTTCAGGAGTATACACGTAGATTTGTGGAGCCCTGCTTCTACTCTGAAAAGTGGCACTGCTCCCAAGATATGAGGCAGAGAAGAAACTGGAAATGCTTATCTCTTCACTTTTGTAATGATTTTTTTACCTTCCAAATGGTCAGAAAATGCCACCTGCTTTCTTACTTCCAGTTCTCCAGCATGTGAGTAAGAAACTGCTAAAATTGGTAAAGCACATAGAGCTACTTATGTTGGGACATAATGGCCTAGAAACTTAAGTTTGGCATTAAGGGATAGACCCAGGGAGAAATCTAAAAGCTGGTATGCAAGTTCAACTGCAGTTCAACTGGAGAACCCCTTAAGCCAGGCCCAGGACCACTGGTTCTGAGGAAATAGGTTCATTTAACAATGTTTGGTAGGATAACTGATGAGTAAGACAGAAGCAGTCAATAGCTTGTGCCTCGATATTAGTCGGGGTTTTGATATGGGCTTCCTTGACATTAGCTCTAGTACGGGCATCGCCAGCAAGTCAAGGGAGATGGTTGTCCCCCTCTACCTGGCCCTTGTGACATCACATCCGGAGTACTGTGTCCAGGGGCTTTCAAGGACAAACAGCTGTGTGAAAAAAGAGTACGCACACAGAGTAGTATAAGGCAACATGACTGGTAGATCCGCCTCTATGTCCAGTATTATTAAACGATGTCATCAGAAGCTTGGGCAGAGGAGCATGGATACCCAGTACATGGATGTTGTGCTAAATGCAGCTCTAGACATGTAAGTGCAGTTCCCAAGTCAAAGATACTTCATGGTGGATGACTTTGGGTTTGGATGCCCAGTTTATACACAGATAAGTGGATAACTCAATTCCTTGGCTCTGGAAAGAAACAAGCTATTTTGGATTGCTGTGATGGGAAGAGACAGAAATGACTCCAGGTTACCCAAAGGCCACACTACACACTGTAAAGTTTCAGGACTCCTGAGAGAAATTGCCATACTCTGACAATGATGTACACTTGGATTTCTCCCTCCTCTCTCACCCCATTTCTTCAGTACACTCAGCTATGTGGGATGTGCGTCTTCTCTGCAGGAAGATTGTGATATGCACCTTATGAATTCCTGAAGACTGGCTGCTCCTCAGGCTGAGTAAAGTAGCAGAAAGCTTGTAAGTGGAACCAAGTTGTTATTGATACTGATTATTTTTTTCATCACAGATAACTTCTTGATTTCCAGACCATTTCCTGTTCAGAAAGCTGTCCAAGCTGGGATCTATCTATTAAAGGCGTATTCTGGAGTAGTCACAAGTCAAAAACATTGACATCTAGTGAGTTCTGCTGAAGGATATGGAGTGCCTATAAACTGTCATCCATGTCCTGTATCGAAACATTTCTTCACCTACATATTTTGTCCTCATTGCCATTGAAAAGACAGAAATTGAAGCTTCTGGAAACATTTGATGCATTTAATGATAATCATAGTAATAATGTGATATTAAAATGATTACAGACTCTCTTATTCACACTGACTGAAGTTCACCCTCTGGCCTTGCCAAAAGTCCCTTCCCTATAAGATCAGTTATACCCTGAACTCCGGATATGCCCGGTACGTGTCAGATTAAGTAAAGCGGGACCAACATGTAGACTCACTGGTTGAGTGCTTTTACTGGGAGTGCAGGTGGAAAGTAAATACAGATGAATAACTGTGGAAAAAAATAGATGCAACTCAGTCTCAGTCTATTAACTCACCTCCAGAAGACGAGGTAAGAGATGGGTCACATCAGTTGTTCCAATAGCTGCTCGCTTCCTTTCCCTGAGCCTGGCTGTTTAAGATTGCTGAGGAGCACTGAGTTGTGGCTGTCATGCATTATGAGAAATTAGTATGACTGAAATAGGAGCAATACCACACCTTTGTCTGAAGGTGTAGAAAGACCCCACTGGACAATGACATAGATAGTCAATATCAACAACTTTTCCAGCAATGTTTTTAAAACCAAAAAATTTAAAACTTCACTTTTGCAGCTCCTCCCTTCCACTGAAAAAACCAACCCTAAAACCCAGAATTCTTTCAGTGTAATGATTACTATTCAGGAAATAGCATTTTGATTCCTCAAAAATCTTTTTAATGGGTATTTTCTGTCTTGCCCTTGCAATTAAAGGCTTGGTTATTTTTAGTGCATTAAAATGTATATGACAGACTTCAATTCCTTGTATATATTCAATATATATCAGTTTTACTATGTATATCTAGTCTTTTCCCCAGAATAATAGAAAGAAGGAAGTTGCACATGATGATTACCTTGTGCAGGAATCAGAAGTGGATGTGGAACTGAGCCCAGTGCAATTCATTATAGGATCCTCTTATCCATTGCTTATGACTTTACTTAATGTTTCAGGCTGAAGTTAAACAGCCTGGATGCCTGTTTCTGTTAGTATGTTTGGAACACAAATCAGAATTGCTCTCTGCCTATGAAATGTGAATTGAGAGGAGAAAAAAAAAATAAAATCCTTTAAACACTGCAGAATTTTTGGTGATTGTATCCAGACTGTGTCACTTTGTGTCACCTGTACAATCCCCATGAAACTCTCTGGCACGAAGTGGCACAGCGTCGCAGTCTGATTGGGTCCAGTACAGAGGATGAAGAAAACAAGCTGGGATTACATATCAATGGGAAAAGCTGGATCCAGTGAAATAAATTTTGTATAACAATAGCAAATATAAAAATCCTTGTAAGATTTCCTTCTATAAGTGTTATAAATGTCAGCTGAAATAAGGCATCATCATTTAGTATGGTCCTACCCTGGCACATAATGAGAATCTCTATGCATGCAATGAATCCTAATATGTCTTCACAGATGAACAAGATAATGGAGTTTGCAGCCCATGGAATCAGTAATTTTTTGAAGTAACTCTTATAACAGAGTACCCTTGCATTTAGACAGTTCAGAGAAATAATGTTTATGTGGACAGGCTGTAAGTATTTTGTTTCTGGTCATGAAGCACTCCCAAACAGGAGCCATGTGGAGTTACTTCTGTTGGAAACCTAGTTTGTAGCCTTAAGCATAAGATAATTCTTTCTCTCTATCTTAAAAGGGGAAGAAATAATTTAAAGCTGTTCAGAATGCCTGAAAGAGGAGGATGAGTTAATATTAAAAAGATTCTTCTATTTTGCAGTGGAAATGAAGCTAGACACCATTGATAACCACTTCGTAGAAACCATTGAGGCACTCCAAATTGGGAGGTAATTTAAAGCTTTTCTATTAAGGAAATAATGCAGTAAGTAATTGCTTTAATTTTAAATCAAGAAATAAGCTTCTGACTGTTACATGTGTGAAAGGAAAAGAAATTAGTATTTTATTGGAAGAATTAGTAAAAGCATTAAAAGAAATAGCTTATTCCCTTTAAATAAATTAAGAAAACAACATTTAAAAAGAGTGAAGGTCTGATAAATTGTGTGTAGTAGCTGTCTTTTTTCACCCCTTCTTCTATTTTGTTGCTGAAAGCAGTTAAGTGGATGTGATACTTCTTTACATAAGCCAACATTTCCAGACTTGAAAGTTTAGAGTTGGAGATGTAAATCTGCATTTAAGCACCTAAACAGAATCTTCAGATACTCAAATAACCCGGTTAGCACCCTTGAAAAAGCAGTCTGCTCCTGTTAGATGCGTAAACCCCTACATTTAAAAAGGAAAAATGTAGCAAATGTTCTAGCAAGGATGATAAGAAAACAGGAATCCTCTGTAAGAACAATATGTTACCAAGGAAGAGGAAGATCAAGCAAAGAGTTGATCTGGTGCTTAACAAGGAGAGATAGCTATCAATAGGTGATGCAAAGAAAAGCTAAAGCATTTACTGCATTTTTTTGCTTCGGCCTTCACTGACAATAACAGTGTTCATCAGACAGCTCATTACGTCACCATCAATGACGAGGGGTAAAATCCCAGGCCAGAAGAGCAGTTAGAAGAGCCAATTAGAGAGCACCTAGATAAGTTAGATGCTTTGAACTGTCTGAGCTTGATGAAATTCACTTTATGGTACTGACTCAAACAGTCTCAGGGTCAGCAACTTTCTGAACTCGTAAGGACTAGCGAGGCTTCAGAAGCCTGGAAAAGGAAAATTTATTGTCTATTTTTAATGGGTGTAAGGAGTAACCTAGCAGCTGACCTTCAGTTCCTGTGAAAATACTGGAATAAATAATTGAACTACTTGTATACAGCTGGTACATGCTTATAAGGAGATGAAGAACAGCCGAGAACAAATCATGTCGTAACTGTTCAGCTTCCTTCTGTGAGAAGTTAAGAGCTTTCCTGAAAAAAAGAGAGAAGAAGCAGAGATCATGTGGCTTAACTTCTGCAGGTCTCTCTTAAACAAGCTAAGGAAATATGGCACTGCTGGAAGGGAAGAATACCGTACTGGGGGAGTAGCTATTAAGGTTCATTGCCAAGTTGGAAGGGTGCCGTAAGTGGAATTTCACAGGGTCTGTCTTCAGTCTGACACCACTCGATATTTCCCTTAATTATTTCAAAAGCATGAAGTGTATACTTATTTAATTACTAATCAGCACCAAGCTAGGAGGGGCTGCAGTAAGATTTGAGGGAAGGACTAGAATACATAATGATTTTGACAAATCAGCAAAAAAGATGAAGAAAAACCCCCAAAGTCAAGACAGTTCCAACAAGAGGGAAACAAAGTGTTTCTATCAGGGGCTAGCAGGAACCGGACTGCACATGGAAAGCCAAGCTGGGGTCCAAGGGTGACCATAGCACAGGTAGGACGGTGGCCAAGCTGACCTGGGTGTTGTCCTGCAATATGCAACCTGGGCCAGGTCTGAGGAGTGACAGCCTCCACTGGCAGTTTGATGAGCATCAGACAAATGCAAAATGTCTGGGATCAACCTGGGAAGGCAAGTGAACAAGTGAGGATGAGCAGGGGACAGGGCAGGATGCAGTCCTGCCTACACCATACAAGGCAAGGACTGGGTTCCATGCTGATGTGGTACTCCTGGGCCAGTGGACGGAGGCCTGATGGGGCTGCTCAGAGCAATTCAGACCTACTAATGCATTTAGGGTCTGACCAGAAAACTTGACCTATCGAAGACACTCAGATTGCTTTCTTTAGAAAAAAAAAGAAAAAACAAAAAAAAAGAAAAGGAGGGATGATAACTTATCTTCAACAATCTAAACAACAAATGGGTAGAGGGAAAGAAACAAACGAGCTTTCTCTATGTCCATTGTACAATAAGAAGCAGTGGACTTAAACGGAAGTAATGGAGAATTAGTTTAAACATGAGGGAAATATTTTCAAATTATAAAACCAAGCAATACTGAAAGAGATTTTGCAGAGAGTAAAATCTCCCTCATCGCCAGGGCTATTCTAAGTATAGCTGATCATGGTTTGAGACAAGAAAATGGTCTGAATGACCTCTAAGTCCCTTATAATCCTATTTTCTCTGATTCAGTAACAATGTTGATGAGCGTACTCAGTGGAATATGTATCTTCAAGTAATCAGTGGGATGATTCGTAGAAGAAGGTACTAATGTAAGACTATAACCCTTTAGTCCTAAGTGATTCAAGTAAACAGAAATAGAATTTACATTTTATACTATAATTAGAAGTCATCTAGAAGAGCTGCTGTTTATTAAATTATAAGATGTAATTATTGATACTGAAATATCTACTTCTAGGTGACACGTTTTGAAAATAAGCATTAGTGCTTTTCCAGTGTTTTCTATAAAAAAACTTCAAGATCACAAGTAGCTCTAGTCAGAGCAGAAGACATCTTGTTTTGTCATGTGTAGCTAAATACTGTACAGATTGCAGATGTGGCTTTAAAGACAACACAGGGCCTGATTCAAACAAAATTTGTTAATCATTCATGAATAATTTTAAACTGATTTGCTCTGTCTACTCAGCTTTGTCTACTTGACTGAGTTTAATACTGTTAACATTTCTACTCTCAATCCTAAACTCTATTTTTTT
The DNA here is from genome assembly GCF_964199755.1 of Larus michahellis. Taxonomy (NCBI): domain Eukaryota; kingdom Metazoa; phylum Chordata; class Aves; order Charadriiformes; family Laridae; genus Larus; species Larus michahellis. Next base: position 122,091,217 of record NC_133898.1, read on the forward strand.
CTCTATCTTGTTCTTACTGTAACTTAATTAAAGAGCAGCTAGTGACACCTGTAGCTTGATACGAAGACTAGGGTGACAGTTGCCTTATAAAATATGAAGCAGTGTACAAAGTGTACACATATGGTATATAACAGTGTCAGAGGCTGGAAGACCCTGATCAACTCAAACTGCAGTTACTTATTTATTCATTTGTTATCTAGTTCAGTTCATTATTGTGGCCAACATACACTTCCCCATGGAAGCTTATACTACACATCAGCCATGGTATGTAGCCAAGATCCTCTTTAACACATGGTCATCCTCCAGTTGAAACAAAACTGCTAACATCATTCTTAATTAACTTCCCATATCCAAAATTAGTCATCAAAGCTGAACTGGAAGTATATCATCTGACCATCCATGAGGGGACTTTGGGGCTGTATAAATAATTCCGCAAACTCCATTCAATATACCACCTAGGGTTTGATTCGGTTGCCTAAAGATAAGTGTCTAATACTGTGGAAGATGCTCTAAGCTGTCTCTGCTGGTCTGTAGATGACAGTCCAGGTGGCTACAGGCCTCCTGTAATTCCTCTGCCATATCTACAAGCTTCTTGTAGGTCTGAGCCCTACTTGGCACAAAAGGTCTCAAAAGGCACCAGAGGCACGTGTTCTGCGAGGTGAATAAAATGCTATACCAGTGATGCCTTAAACACCTGTCATTTAGATACCAATATCTCAATTACTTAATCTGAAAGCATAATCCCATGCTAGGAGATCAGTTCAGTTGTTTAAATATAAATCTCTCGTGCTCTTTGTGACCCTCTGTAGTATCCAAGACATACGGATAGTTTGGTAAGAGGATTGCACCCACCTGGACTGACAGCTGGAATGAGGCTTTACATAGCAAACCCTATTTTTCTTTCATAGTATTATGCCTAATTAAAATAGATTTGGGTTTTTTTGCTCATCTGCTCCCTCTAAAGGAACTATGGAGGAGCCTGAATTTGTTAGAATGAGCAGCAGAGTTTAGAGAAGGCAAACTGTTCTTGCAGCCTTGCTTTTTCCTTGCTCAGAATCTGCCTGCAGATGATATATAATACATGTATTATATACAATATAATAACAGTGCAGCAGATGTGGTTATAGCCCATCTAGATGTTTATCTAATACATCTATTTAAACACTGATAACAGTGTGCTTGTGACAGCAGATTTCATAAGCTGCCTTGTATCACTACCCATTTACAATATGCTTCGTTACGCTGAAAGGGACTTCAGTCACCCATGTTAAGTATTTACTTTCATCTTCCTGTTATTGGGATACTACTTGCTAATTATCACTCCCTCAGTTATGCACAGAATGAGCTTCATCTCCCCTAAATTTAGGTCTCTGTAGATGCTTACATGTGCATCAATCACCTTGAGTTCCCCCTGCGCTAATGGAGAGACAACAGCCTCACTTGGACAACTTTCAGATGTCTGCTATGAGAGGAAAGAGATCTTTTGCAGAAGTGCCTATTTGTCTCCTTTATTAAGAAAGGGCAGAGAACAAACTCAGAAGCACGCATTTGCATTTAGTAATGAATCTAGTCCACTGTAACTGCCTCTAACCTCTCAGATGCAAAGAAATAAGCTTAAAATGCCCCCAAAGTGATGAAAGGTTGCCTTGTTCCATTTTCCATGGAACTGGACAGAGGGCACTTATACAATCAAGTATCATGTATACACAACTTGGGAATGAACAGCAACTCCTTGCAATTCTCAATCTATATTATAAATGAGCCTGTGTTATGAATACAAACCTGACTAAATAGTCTCACTGTCCTCCACAGGAAGAAAAAAAATGTTTCAAAGGCTTAGCTGACTCACATGTCTAGCATGATTAAAGCCAACTCATTTCTGTACCTGCCAACATACGTCTACTCAGACATATAGCTGTTACATACATGGTGGGCCTAAAGCATTCCATGTGGAAACCATCTATGTCCTGATCCAAAATACAAGTATACATACAACATACATATTTCACAGGAGTATAGTACAGCCCTGGTTAAATCAAGGTTCAAAATTACTCCTCTAACCCTGTAGCTAGATATTCTTGTCATGATGATGCTATGTTCAAAGCACCCCGACATGCTGGTGGTTCCTTTTGTCCTGGGCATCCCTACGAATTACTGGAAAGATCTGTACTGACCTGGGCTCTGTGTATTATCAGTCTGTTTTGAAATAGTCTAGAACTAAAGGAGGCAGAACCACATGTCCCTGCACGGCAGAAGATGAAAAGTTGCCCTCAACAATTGCTGTATTCATTCTTCCTAAGGAGCACCAAAATTATCACATAGGATGTAAGAGGTTTGGTCAGTCAAAAATAATTGTAGAACTTTGTGTTTGGCATTTATCTAAGGTTTTTACCAACATATGATAGACTGGGCTAACCCTTATAATAAAGCTGAGGATTTTTTTTTTTTTTTAAGAAATTAAAGGGGAAAAGAGTGAAATGCACTGTGCATGAATGTGACATTTTCATTTCTATTCAAAGTTTCTTTACAAAGCAGAGCTCTGGAGGTGCTGTTCCAGTTCTTGCTCATTTATAACCTTTTTTGTGACTCTGGAAAACCTTGCATAAACAATCACTGTGGAAGATAAATGAATGCTCTCCTCATCTCCGTTAATCCTGAAATGCCATTAGTGTAGTTCACAAATATGGACATAGTCTCAATGTTATTCATTAAAACATTGGTTAACAAGAAACTAAATAGAGGTTAAGACAGAATTGTAGTTTAGAGAAAATACTACTAACTATGCTGCCAGCAAAGATTGAAAGGGATTCCCTTATGCTTAGTGTAGGAGGCTACTAATAGTACAGGAACTCCCTGGAGATACCCACTGAAGCAGGGCCATGACCCATCTCTGTAGGAGATGATCCACCATCATCCTTCCTTTGTGGCTCTGCTGCAAGACAAACGGCTTTGGGTTACAGAAGAGCTCTGCAGGTAGAGCTGAATCCACTTTGGTTTCGGACTGCCTTAGCCACAGCAGGAAGCCAATCCTTCCCCTTCCTACTCTATTAAGTAGATAATTTAAAGTGGCATCCTACAGCATCTCAAGTTAATAGAAAGTGTTAAATGAAAAATGATTGACAGGGCCAATTCTTGACTTTATATAATTTGCACAGGCTTGTGGGAAATGTTCTAATCGTTTTCCTTTCCACTCCACATCTTGGTATACATCTAGCTTATATGTTGCAAATGCTTTTCATATACTCAAAAGACTTTATGCTTTACTTGCTTTCATGCAGGAACAAAAGTGTCAAAGATGTGTGCTGAACTCCTTCAGTTATTTTGGAAATAATAATGAAACTGTAAGTGCAAGACTGCTGAAATTATTAAATCGCTATAATTCACAGGCAGGATGTCTAGAGCCATCAGCTCTGCTTGAGGCCCTATAGTGAGCTGTGTAAAGCATCTGAAAAATTGACCTTGATGTTTTGCAGCTAAAATACTTCATACTGATAAACAAGCACAAAGAGATAAATATGCCACATAAACTATACCAGTGATACTGTGCTATAAGAAGCTGCATTTTCAGTGGTGCAATCAGATCATCATCTCTTGCTCAAGAGTTAAGATGACATTGAACTATAATTACTCAAAGTTAAATAACTAATGAAATATTTTCAGTTTCATCAGGACTTCTGTGGATTTTGTCATTTAATTTAGAGCCTAAACAGAGAATGTTCACAATTAAAAAGTTCTTTCATTTTGAAATGTAATTTTGGTCTGGGAGATGTTCCATTTACACAGAATGGGAAATAGCTGCACAATGAAAATAGTTACCTGTGGGAAGATACTTTTTAAATACTACCATTGAATGGATTTAAGAGACAGTGTTTGAGCTACCAAATTTGATGAAGTGAATCTTAAAGTCCTACAGATGACTGGATTGTAGCCTAGGTTAGACAGTTATTTGAAGAGGCAAATTGACATAATTAAATGATCTCAAAGCTACTACTTTAGTCTCCATGTAGGCTGCTGAGAAAAAGTAAGAAAAATGCAAAGAATCGGTTCTTTTTCCTAAAAAAGAAGCATTATGTCAGGCTGCATAGATTCTCTAGGGCATGGGAAATACATGCTACATAGGGATGGATGGGGAAGCATGTGATGCAAGAGCCGCTTTTGAACAGAATACTAGTTTTCCATCTATTACTTGTTTTTTATGGGAATAAAAAAAAAAGAGATGACGTTTCTCTATAAGCACTTTTGCATGAAGGTATCCCTGGCTGCCTGTGGAGACTGGAATAATTATTAACAATAATTATTTAATTAGCTTTGGATATTCAGAAACAGAAATGGTAATGATAGACCTTGCATCTCTACCCATGGGCAAGGTGTATAAGATTCTGTAAAAAGAAAAGGAATACAGACTTCCCTGATTATTTAAAGTGTTTCAGAAGCTTTGGGGTCATCACATTACTGATTGAGATTCATCTCTCATTTTATAAAACTTCCTCAGTGCATTTTTGGCACAATCGTAATATTTTAAGGCAATTTTATACTGAAACCTTTCTAATCAGAATCTCTGGTAAGAATCCCGAATGGAAAAAGAAATCTCAGCCAGTATATTTTTAAAGCATACAGCCATTCAGAATCTGATTACCTTTTCACATTTTCATACAAAATGGATTAATGTGTCCCTGTCTTTATTACATTTTCAACACTTGTCATTCGCGATTAAGCCAACACTATGAAGATGTATTACACAGCAGCATAAATGGCCACATTAAAATAGGGTATATATGTGCCTGAGAAGTTAAAGGCAGCTTTATTTGTGCTACTTTTACATTAGATGCAATGTATCTAAAAATATTTTACACAACTCGAGAGTCAACAATCTGAGGGGAAATATAAATAAATAGATGGAAGCTTACAAAAAGGGGAGAGAGCTGGAGAAAAGTGTTAATTAAATCAATCACAGAGACATGTGGTGAAGTGATAGAGTGCTATGAAGAAAGCCAGATGCAATTTCTTATAGATAAAAGCTCAAATCAGAAATTGCCACACAATTGGAAGCACCTGCACAAGAGGCCCAGTGCTGGAATTGCAGAGGTTATTATAGAGCAGGACTGATGTGGACTGGGAAGGATTCTGGACAAATCTTCCTTGGTGCCTGCCTTAAATTATCCCTAGTTTTCTTGTGAAAGTATTTCACCTGTTAATTACAGCATTACCTCTCTATGCAATTTATCTTGCTTCTACTTTCCCTGCTACAGAGTCCAGAGCATGTGGCCTCTCAATAAGTAAAAGGAGCTTGTAAGAAAGACAAAGAGAGACATTTTACCAAGGCCTGTAGTGATGAAACAAGGGGGCAATGGTTTTAAACTGAAAGAGGGTAGGTTTACGTTGGATATAAGAAAGAAATTATTTATTGTGAGGGTGGTGAGGCACTGGAACAGGTTGCCCAGAGAAGCTGTGGATTCCCCATCCCTGGAAATGTTCAAGGCCAGCTTGGATGAGGTTTTGAGCAACCTGGTCTAGTGGGAGGTGTCCCCACCCATGGCAGGGGGGTTGGACTAGGTGATCTTTAAAGGTCCCTTCAAACCCAGTTCATTCTGTGATTCTATGTTGTACCACCTCCATACTGTACCTGAGTCCACTGCTATTATTTCAGCCCCACTTCAGATTCCTATTGGTTTCACTGGACGTTTGGTTTGTTCCTATTTTGAGACCTTTACTTGTGTTTTCAAAAATAGGCTTGCACTCAAATATGTTTTGAAGCTTGTCATTAGGAATTAGAAATGGGTGAGAGAGCAAGACTATCTTTTGCTTAATTTTTTTTTTCCTTATAGCAAATTCACCCATCCAAATTTCTGCGTTTGGGATCTAACAAGCAATCAATGAAGAAGCAAAATTTTTGGTTTCTTTTCTAACTTGTGACTAACTGCTCTTACCCAATCCTATGAGAATCTGTCTAAATGCAACCTGTTACCTGATAGGCTTTATATCTCTACCAAGAAAGTTGTAAAGAATGTCAACCTAGTCCCATCAAAGTCTGTGTACGTCGTGCTATCTGTTTCTGGAGGCAACGTTTCTACTCTAACATTAACTATATAATACAGCTGTCAACTAAAGGGTGAAGCTGCCACCTTAAAAGCCAGAGCACTGACAGATCTACCAGACCATCATTATAAAATGATTGTACATCACCTCTAGCAAAACTTCAGCTTGGAAAGACTCTTAAAGATCTTTTTGCTGTCTTCCCTGTAATGTGTTACAACAAGTACAGGAAGGATAGCAGTGTGGATCATACTGTGGACCTTCCTTGTTGGCCTCTCTTGGTGCTGGTAGAGCACCGTCTCTACACAAGAGTTATTCAGGTGGGGACCGCAGTAGAGGGGCAAGGCCAGCCTGAAGCAGCAGTTTCAAATCTGTTTGGTCCCAGACTTTTAGGGTATCTAATGCTTCAGTTTATGGTGTCCATTCATGGTAAAGCAAGTGGAGTGAGCTCTGTGGACACCTCACCTTCTCTTTCCAGAGCTGCTGCCGGAGTAGCCCCGTCTGAGCAGCCAGCTGACTCACTGCTCTGTGTGCATGTATGTATCTGAGCCAGCTAAGTGTTCCATCTTGTACCCCTCTAATTTATCTCACTGGTACTGAATTGTCATTTCTCCCGTGATTCTCAGCCGTATGCCCATTCTTCATTCATCACCTGTGCGCTTATTGTCTGGCTCCTTGCTTCCACTGATACCATCGGCTGCCGCCAGGCTCTGTGCTATGCACAGTAGATATTATTCACGTCCGAACTGCTTGCTCCATGTACAGGCAATCTCTCCACATAAATAAGAATACCTTTGCAGCCTTTTCGTAAACACTGACCCCCCATTATATGCCTCTCATCCATTTTTCTCTGAAGTCTTTCTTAGTGTTTGCCCGTAACAGTGATCACTCTGAAGACTTTAGTGGGAGACTTATTTCTCTGCTTTGGGATGATTTGGGGTCATTTTTTCGTCCCGGATACATTTAGTTTCTGAGGCTGTTTCCAAGGGCAGTTCCATGGTTAGGGAGAATTTGGAGGCGAGTACAGTTTCAGTTTGGGGTTTTTCTCCTGAAGAAGGGAACGCAGGGTTAGCTGTCTGTGGGGAATTATGAGAACAAGATTCTAAATCTCACTGCTTTAAATTATTCTAAAAGCCATGGCCCGGAAGGTGTAATTGGCAGGGAAGTGTAGAGTTTGTCAGTGCAGCTCAATAATTATCTAGTCAGAACTCCTGAATGAACTCTTCCCAGTAATTTTTTTCAGCCTTAGACAGCTCTGCAGCTATTTTATTTCAGCTTAACCATTGTGAAGTAGTCATGATTTTGTGTAGCATTCTCAGTTTTCCAGATGAATAATACATTTTATTTTACCCACTAATGTTACTGGGGCCCGGGTACTTCTTTTTTTTTATTATTATTATTATTTTGAAGAAACAAGAGTGATTGAGTGCTAAATCTGTTTTGTACAGTACAATATATGGCAGCCTGAAGTACCCCACTCCCTCATTTTTTTATTCATATGATACATGAAAAATGGCATAAATGTATTTCATTGTGTCACCTAGAATCTGTGTAGCCAGCAATAATGAATACGCTTTACTCTTCAGCTCAGTAGTGTTTCATTTCTTCCTGACAAGATTATTTGACAAGCAGACCCTGCACTGGCAATGTTGTTTATTTTCCTAGGCATGTAAATTATCTTGACAGCCTCATAAACATAAATTGGCAGGCATACTGTCCCACAGCAATACTTGTTAAAATACACTAATGGAATATAATAAATAAATTATTCTAGTGTATTTATAATTTGCTAGCATACCATTACATCTTGCAAAAGTTATACAGTACAGGATAAACTGCTCTATATTTCTTATGGGTTACAATCACTTGTTGGTTAGTTATTTGATGAAACTAATTATGATGAAAAATGCATGGATTCCTACTCAGGAGTATATTCAACCTCAAAAAAAAGGAAAATATTAACTTATCCAGCCTGCAAGTGTTGGAAAGTTTTTACCACTTTGCACACATGAATTTCATGTGGCACAACTGCGTAGGAGGTAATTGGAGGAAAATGCACATCTATTCAATTACCGTAGGGATTGGTTGATAGTTGGTTGTTGGGCTGGATACAAAAATACCTGTAGATGTGTGGAGAGTCCCTGGGAAAGAGCTGTAGCTTTGGAAATCCACAAAGGGCAGATGATAATTATTTACGGATGGTCCAGGGCCATGGCACATTTTTATTCCTTTTCCCATGTTGATTCAGCTATTTTTGCTGGTTGTTCAAGGCTCCCCGTAGAGGCCATCAGCAGTCTGATTTGCCCTGGATACAAAAGAAAGAAGCTGCAGACTGGTCTTTGATCTCTTTGAAGTTGAAGTGAGTTAAGAACACAGATAACACACTGCAAGTCCACGTCCACATGGCAAGTATCAGCCCTTGCTCAGGGTGGCCTTTAATCCTCAGAAATTCAGTTCTCTAAATGCCAGGCCTCTCTCTAGGGAACCTTCATTGCCACTGGAGGAAAGAGGAGCTTTTGAGGGACGGACGAGCCATTTCATCTAATTTATAACATGTTAAACCATGGAGCCTATATCTCTCTGTTAAGGAAGCCTAGATGACTAGTTTAGATGTTGATAATAATTTTTCAGTGAGTTAAAGTTAGGGAGAATTAGTTCCACCCAGAGAGTTTGGAAATTGAAGAGATATTCCCCTCAATGTTTTCTCTCATTATATAATCACCGTTTTATGAATCAACTGTAAATAACAAGCAGCATCTAATCTTCTCCCTGGAGTAATTAAGATTATGATAGGGGAAACAACCCCAGAGCACTTGGCTACCTGCTATCTCCTTGACACGTGTCAAGTTGGTGTCACTGCGAATATCTCATAGAGACTGCATTGCCTGCTTTGTCAGACCGGATAAGAATTTGTTTTTGTATTTGTCTCTCAAATACCAAATTGTTCAGTACTGATATGAGTAGGGGTTCAAAAAGGTTATTAAGTACCTCCAAAATCTTGAGCTACCTCAGTATGGGTCTGAATCCTTAGTGCTGTTTGGAGCTGTCTAATTAAGACCATCTCCCAAATACCCCTGAGAACCCCTCCAGTGGTCAGCAATGAGCCAGCCCAAAGGCACACTCCAGAAATACCCTTTAATCCATGCCTTACTCTTTTTCAAGGCAGGCCAGGGTGCTGGCAAGCAAAATTTACACTGCTAAAATCTGGTTCTGAAAGCACAATACAGAATGCAAGAACTTTATTGTTGTTGTTTCATATTGGGCTGGTTTGAATGGAAAGTTCTCCTAAATAAAAATGACTGCACAATATGGCTCATAATTTCATTATTTTCTTACCCCTTCCTTTACTGAAATAAATATTTATTGAGCTCAACAGGAGGAATAAAAAATCCCTGGCATTCTCTGTGTGCCACTTTATGTATGAGCTTTCCTATGTCTCATTTCTCCATGACAACCCCATTTGACAGACAGTCCCTGCTTTGGCAATGTTGTATCATATTTTCTTAGGCATGTAAATTTTGTTGACAGTCTCATAAACATAAATTGGCAGGCACACTGTCCCAGAGCAATGCTTATTAAAATACGCTAATGGAATAGGATAAATACATTATTTTCAAATGCAAGCAGAAAATACACACAGGTTCATGTGATATTTCTGCCGCTGATTGATGGGAGTTACAGTCAGGGACAGCTAACAAAATTTCCAAGTTTGTGATTCAGTTTCTGTAGTGAGCACTGCAGCGCTATCAGCACTCCCAGTTGCTGTCGCAGCCTTTTGTTCCAGTCCCAGCGCTAACACAGAGACACAGCCGGTCTTTTGCATGACGCTTCATGTGTTTCTAATCTGTGGTTGATACTCTGTTCTCCCCTGGCGTCTCTCTAATGCTTTTTCTAACCCTCCGAAAATCACAGATCCTGGTACCTCTGAGCTGCACAGCAGCTGACTGTCGTCCTCCCTCGACACTGACTCATTCGCTTCTGCGCTGTTGCAATAGAAACGGGGCTGGTGGCAAACCCTGGGAGTAAGTTACTGCAGTGTAGGAGCAGGAGGGAAAAAAAAAGAAGAAGGAAATTTCCAATTTCTCTGACCCGCAGCTCCTCCTTTGCAGTACTTTTGGCACGGCAAAGCCAGGCTACAGGAATTGTTCTTATGACAATAGTAACCTTCAGGCAAAAATAATAAAATTGTTATCAATTATGCAGCCTTGCAAGATTTTTTTTTTTTAAATTGGAAAGTGTTCTGGAAGCTTTTTTCTTTTGCTTATTGTATGTTAGTATTATAATAAAATAAGCGTAATTACTTTTAATAGTGAATATTTTTATTCAGCTCCAGGTAAACTCACTTTGAGAATCAGGATTATAGAAAAAACAATTATAAAATTAGTTTTATTTAAAATTTGTCAGAACTTGAATGTCATTATTCTAAAATTAGAAAAAATAAACCCCACAATACTCTTGTGACTTTTTATTTACTGTATGTTATTCAACCTCAGGATGTCAACAAAATTTTATATTTTGATAATACTCCAGAAAAATTTACAGTAATGCATTTTTATTCCCTTTGACTACTCTTGTTTTAAATAAAAAAGAATGAATGTAATTTCAGTTGTAATAAAGGTTTTGAAGCCTTTCTAAAGAAAGATCTTTGCGCAAACAAGGCTTTCTTAAGAAAGAGAAGCAGAAAGAGTTCTGTTAAGCAGAAGTGAGAATTAATCAGCTTGCAGTTTTTAGACGTCCCCACTTTATTAGGGGGTGGGTGAAGTCGTTTCTATGAGACAGGTCTTGCAGCACTTAGTATTTTTTCTGTAAAAATATTGTATAAACATAAGTTGCTTGAGTAACATTTTCAGCAACAATTTAGGAATTTAGAAGCAGTTTAGAATTGGACTTAAGGTCTTAAGAACCATATTTTCAAAGGTGAGGACAG